>NC_046287.1:25408125-26057500 GCF_004115265.2 Rhinolophus ferrumequinum
TGTGTATGTAATAACAAATATAAGTTGAATCATATTAGAAATCAAACATGAACAACTAATGACACAATTTTGCCATAGAACATTCTAATGGATCCAGCAACTGATGTAAATGAGTGATTTTATTAACCTTGGCCATTTGATAATGGCCTGTTAAAACAACCTAATTGATGATCAGTTCGACCTGTTTTGTTCTCATCTCTGCTTGCTTCCCTGTTAAGTAATTTCACTAAGTAGTCAGAGAAATCACTTTAGTAGATTCAACCTCCAAAAATAAACAAAAGGGAGAATAAGCCTAAATGTGAAATGAGTCAAGAGAATTATCTGTCAAATACTGAGAAGAGAGGCTTCCTGACAAAGCTTTATTAAATATAGTCTGAGATTTCTATCATTTTATCACTACCTAATTTTACACAGATGACAATTCTCAAAATCCTAGTTGTCAAAAAAATTTTTGCTTTAGTTTTGGTGTGGTGGCTGTGCTTTCACTGTTTAAAAAATAATATGCACCATATATACATAAAACACAGCTTAAACAGTAAGACTCTGACCAAAATTATATTTTGTAATTGAACAACTGGGAAATGAGTTACTAAAACTCTATTTTATTATTCTTTCCCTATGTCCATATTTGTTTTTGTGGATTTTTTTTGCAAACCATATAAACCCTTGCTCAGCCTGAATTTTCCAGTGAACTATGTAATTTAAAATAATAATGATGATGATAATAATAATAATAATACATGAACCTGATTGTGTTCTATTTCTGCCCCAAGTGAAAACATGTGAAATGAAAAAAATACTAATATAGGGAAAGAAAATATAGGGTTACGAAATACCAGTAATATGTATAAATTTTTTTTAAATATCTAAAAATAACTCACATGGATGATGTATTCAAAAGCCCTACTATAGTGTTCTAAATTAAGAAGGCACTGAGAATTTATAAGGTGAATAGTAAACATATGGCACTCAAAAAAAGGCATTGAAGCAAATCATTCATTAAAAATGGAAATTAATACAAGTGAACTTGCTTAGAAAAAGCAAGTCAGGGAACCAAAGGCTACCATGACAGTGGAAAAGGCAAGGTTGAGAACTGTTCATGGGGGAGAATTCTGACGAGGTCAAGTGTAGCCTCCTGAGCTGTGGACTACTTATTAAGGAAGTAGCACTTCTGAATTTTTATTAATGAGCTTCGCTCACACAGTGGCGATTTCAGAGAAGGTATTTATGAACTGTCTCACTATTTGACCTTGGGATTACTTTATGGACACTAGATATATTGCTTTTACTGGGGGAATAGGCAGTTATATAAAGGTAAATCATTTAGATTATCAAAAGAGAAAAGGGAGGAGACATCCCCTGTGAAACATTTCATGCCTGTTCAATAAATTTAAGCAATTATGCACAACAGTAAATTAGAACAGATTATAAATCAATTAGTCAATCTATTAGAATCCATACAGTCATATAAAATAAATGACATGATTCCCTTTTTACAATAAAATTCAGTACTGATAAAATCAGTTATTTAAAAAAATTTAACTGCAGCAATGTCAGTCTATTCTGAATTATAATCCTCTCAATAATGGACTTTTATTTTCTTTAGCACTGAGCACTGACTTGACACCAAAGTGAAAAGAGTATTCGTACAGGCTTGGAAAGCAGACAGACACATCCAATTATATACCACACACCAACTTGACAAACGGCCTACCTGAAAGGAAACCATTAACTGTTACCAGTTCAAGTCACTGGAACTAAGAAACGTGGGACAACTGACTAGCACAACTTAATAAATATATGGTTTTCCTTAGTATCAAATGTTAGTTCTAAAGTTTTCAGTGATAGCTTTCTTTTAAGTAAGACTTTGCAAAAATATCTTTTGGATTAGATATTAACTAAAGAGAAATTTTAAGAACCATAGCACTTTGTCCTCATCAAGTTTAAGTATCTAGAGCCACTGCTAAATACCACATTTTAATTAGGAATATCAACGATGAGATATAAAATAAAAACACGATTAAGAACAATTTGAGTACTGTTTACTTTTGGTCTCAACAACATTGTGTCACCTTAATTTTTCATGTATCATCTACAGAAGAATACTTATTTGAAGAGAACTTAATAATTACTGCCAACTGAGATCACTGACCACTCAATGTAAAAAAAAAAAAAAAAAAAGAATCTGACCAGATTTACTTTTGTAATATTTGAAATATGCAAAGGAAGGAATACAATGTAGGTAAACAGGATACATATTTATTTAAATTAAATATTTCAATTTGCATAAAACATAACAAAATGAACACCCACCATTAGCTTATATTCTTTTCTATATATGCACTTATTCCCTTTTAAAGTTATAAATACCAGTTTTACAGCACACTACATATTTTGATATATAGTATTTTCATTATTATACAAATCTAAATAATTTTTAAATTGCTGTATGATTTCTTGTTTGAGTCATGAGTTACTTACAAACATGTTAAATTTCAAATTGCATTTTTTTATGTTATTGACTTCTAATTAAATGCAGTGGTCAGAAAACGTGGTCTGTGTGATAAGAATTTTCAGAAATATGACAAAGCTAGCTTTTATTTAGTATTTTTTGGTACACTTTTACAATTTTGAATGACCTGAAATAAAATGGATATATTTCCATAGCAAACCTGTCATCATTCTGGTACTTTCAAACTTCAGTTTTATGTTTAGGTATGTCTATTGATTACTCTTTTAAATCCAAGTTATTAACAAACTATGTCCTTTGGTTTTTGTGTTTAGTCCATTATTATTAGTTTTCTATTGCTACAGAACACATTACTCCAAACTCAGTGGCTTACAACAACACAAATTTATTACAACAGTTTTTGTGAGTCAGGAATCTAGCACCTTTTAGCTAGGTGCTCTGCTCAGGGTCTCGGGATAAAATCAAGGCTTCAGCTGGCTGAGTCCTCACCTGGAGGTTTGACTAGCAAAGATTCACTTCCACTCTCCTGTAGGTTATTGGCAGAATTCCTTTCATTGTGGCAGGAGGACTGAGGTTCCCACTGTCTTGCTAGCTTTTAGCTGGTACTGCTCTTAGCTTAGAGGCTGCTCAAAGGTGCTGTCAATGCAGCATCTCTCTGACTTCCCTTTCTAAGATCAGCCTGGAAAACCCTGCTCTGAAAAGATGCGTGTGATTACAACAGGTGTACGTCTATCATCTCCCTTTCTTAAAGTCAGTTATGCCATACAACATAACCCAATCACAGCAATCAAATCCACCAGATTCACAGTTGTAGGGACGATACAGGGCATGCACCCTAGGGTGAGGCAGACAGGACATATTGGGGGCCATCCAGAATTCACTCATACCCACCCATTCATTTACAATTATTATGATTAGTGATATTTGCCTTTATTTTTGTCATCTTACTTTTTGCTTTGTATATGTCTTACTTTTTTGTTTATTTGTTCTCATTTCGGATTTTGAAAAAATACAGAAAAAGACAGAGAATTGCTTATACTTTTTGTTTGCATGTTGTCATATACATTTTCCCCATTCTACTAGTTTTGGAAATTATATACTGTACTTCTATTCTTTCAGTAGATATTGTTGAATTTTTAACAAGCATAATTAAGTGTCATAGATGAATAATATAAGGACATCAGGAAACTCCCAATATCCTCTCCAATCTTAAATGTTATTATAATTCAACATTGCAGTTGTATCATTTTATAAAAGTCCTACACATCATATATTAGTAGTAGTATTTAAGAAGAAAATGTGTGTGTATACATTTATGAAATGTTTACCAATTCCTTTGGTCACTATTCCTGTTTACATTTCAGATCATCCTTTTGGAATCATTCTATTTCTTCCTCAAGTGTTAATTTGTCTGAATTGTTTAGTTGAATACTTTAGAATTTCCTTTATTTTACTTCCTTGGTTGGTTCACTTGAAAATGTCCTTGTTTCCCCATATTTTTAGAAGATATTTCAAAGAATTGTAGTGAGTGACTACATAACTTTATGTTGACATTTTCTCTTAGCATTTTGAAAATATTATCCCATTGTCTTTTAGCTGCCATTGTTGAAACTGAGAAGTTTTGTGTCAGTCTATTGGTATTTTCTTTGTAAAGTTATGTCTTTTCCTTGCTATTTTTCTGACTTTTTTTGTCTCTGTCTTTTTTCAATTTTAACAGTATAGTTTACCCATTGAGTTGATTATATTTTTTTATTTTTTAAGAATTCTACTTGGTTCTTGATCTCATTCAGCCCTAGCTCTAAGGTGATTTAAGGTGTTTTAGTGTGTGTGTGTTTGTGTGTGTGTGTACTGGTACTGTGTTTCCCAAAAATCAGCCAGACAATCAGCTCTAAATTTTCTAAATTGTCTTTTGGAGCAAAAATTAATATAAGACCTGACCCTGTCTTATTTTACTATAACACCCGGTCTTATATAATACAATACGGGTCTTATATTAATTTCTGCTCCAAAAGACATATTAGAGCTGATTGTCTGGATAGGTCTTATTTTCAGGGAAACATAGTATTAAAATCTCCCATAATGCTATTTTTCATATTTTGAATAAAGTACATGCCTATTATAAAATCCAGTTGACCCAGTATACTAAGTCTCACCTGCCTGATAGAGCAAGACAAGCTAAGCTATCAAAGTAACCCATGCACACAACATTAAAATGACCAGGGCAGTTTTCTTTAGGCATAATTACGCAATTCAGGCAAAAAAAATTGGAAAAGAAATTACTAACTGCTTCATATTCAGTGCTATATTGCTGAAGTATTCTCCCCCAAACATTTCCCCATAGTGGTTCATTGTTTGATATATGGATAGACAAAAAGATTAAAAAAAAATTGCTAAACTCTCAACCAGAAATGATTACAAATACTCCTGTGTCTATTCATTTCGTCCTGAACTTCATCTAGGTACTCTCACACCTTATCCTGGGCCCCAGAAGGAGTAAGGGGTCTCCGAGGGCACACGTAACTGTTTACTTGATATAAAATAGTTGTTTGGTATATCTTTTCCTGGATCTGGAGTATTTTCCCCTCAGACAGATGTTTATCTAGTTAATAAATCCTTATTACATGTAGTCTAATTGCTACTTTTCTTAATATTTTAACTGTCATAAAGGACTTCAGGATAAAATAGTAACAACCCCACTGGCATTTTTCTTTTCCTTCAAATCTGAAAAAGTGTTAATGGCTATCTCTCATGAATCTTAGACTCTTCATGAATCATAGTTACATGGACTTTATGCTTGGTTTTGTAAAAGCATAAACTCAATGTGTATTTAATTAAATTACCTACTCCACAACCGCTATATTTAATTATGTTCTATATCGATAACCATATAAAATTATACAAAGGCTTATAAAAGGGAAAAATCTTTTTTCATTTCCTACAGGGGCCAGATAGATATAAAATTTAACCTTAGAAATTTGACATTTCTTATATAAAATAGACAATCCTCATTTGGACATGCTATGGGAGCTGTCATAAGTAGGCAAAATTACAAGAGGAATGAAAAACATTGAAACATGTAAAGAAGGCTCAAAAGTTCTACTAATTATTTTTAAATATTTCTGGCCTGAATTATCCCGAATTTGTTCTGTGCTATATATACTTCTCCTGATTCTTCAGCCAGAGTTCTCATTATCTCATTTGACCCATGGTCCTCAACTATTTTGCAGTCCAACTTCTACAGTGGCATCAGATTTAACTTTCTAAGACAGAGCTTTTGTAGCAAGAAAAAATAAGGCAGGATCGGGGCGAGAAAGTGTCATAGAAGAAGCTTCTACTTAAATGGGATGTTCATAGCAGGCTTGCCTGATAAAGTGTGTCTGGATCTGAAACCTGGATAAAATAAGGGACTTTCTCCTTATGAACAGTGCTCCAGAGTAACTGTGAGTGCCACGAAGAGGCAGTGTGCTGGGCGTACTTGAGAAATTCCAAGGAGGCCAGCGGAGCGGGAACAGGAAACATGGGAGAAAATGAATTCAGACAAAGGAGTAAGGAGCCAGGTCACATCCAATTTTTTAGGAAGCGTCAAGGATTTGTTATTGTAGTTTGCAAGAAGGAAAGTCTTTGAATAGGGGTGTGATATGATCTGATTTATGTTTAAAAAGATCAGTTGGGCTGTGACGGGGATAATGGACTCTGTAGAAGAGCAAGAACTTTCCACACAGACTGCAAAATGAATCCAAACAATTGAGAATGTCAGTTAAGGCACTTGAAAAGAGGACAGCTCTCCAGGCTTCCTGATGTTCTAGACTACTTAATGTTCAGTGAATACTGCATTGCAGTCACATGCTTTTATTCTGCTGATGCTATTCTTTATGCCCAAAATGTCATTTCTTTTTTTCATTGCTTGGCAAAATTCTACTCGAAGAGCGAGCTGAAACGTTACTGCTTCATAAAGCCTACCTCTATGACCTTGGGGTAATCATGTTTTTTTCTGCTGTTCTTCAACTGGGACACTGTGAATGTGAACCACACTTAGGAAACAAAAGAAAACAGAACAAAAGATATGAAGGTACTGAGACATTGTAGACAATTATTAGTCTATAACTCCATGCTAATAAATGTTAAAGTCTCCATAATAAAAAGCAAATTACCTGGTATTAAAGCACCCAAAACTACAGTAGTTAAAACACAGAAAGGAAATGTTTTAAAGAGGAGATATATAAACAGTTTTCCAGAATTCTGTCTGTATCAAAGCATTCAGACCAATCCTACGAAGATACTAAGAAAAGCAAGAAGAAAATTATTTAAAGCAGTGGATGGTCGTGGTGCTAGCACAACCTCTACACCAGGGGTCTAGCAAGCTGAAGCCTCCAAGGCCAAGGCCTCCGACATGGCAAGTTGTGTAAACTGTAGTTTACAAATATGTAAACTTACATATTGTCCCTGGCTGCCTTTTGCAGGACAACAGCAGAGTGGAGCCATCACATCAGACCACATGGTCCATAAGGCTGGTACAGGATAAAATGTTTACTATTTGGCCCTTGACAGAAAAAAATTGCTGAGTCCTGCTCTAACCCACTTCACCAGAAGCTCCTTAACTACTTGGGGTTATCAAACCCTGTCCCTTCAGTTCTCAATGACTACTTGTGCTAATCCTGCCTGGAGCACAGAGGGTGTGGGTTCCCCACACCCTCTGCAGGGCTAAGCCCAGTCCTCCTTTAAAGACACAGCTCAGGCCATCTCTGTAACAAAACGCTCCTCACTGTCCGGTGTGCACAAAGAGTCCTCCTCTCAGGTCCACATCAATGCTGCATATCTAGAACTTCATACATAGCTCTCAGGATGTGAATTATTTATTCCTTGCCACCCCAATTAAATATCAGACAGCTAAGAAAAGGAAATGTTTTGTGGACGTTCCATTTCTTTCCAAATGAACAAATATTAAACTTGTTAACCTGCACAGTTGGCATTAGACACTGACTAAGAGAGAGTTAAATGAGTCACAAGGAAATTCAAATTTAGTTCACTGTCTCATACTACAAGTCAACATGGTAAATTGTTTACATGCCGTTAAGTTTAGGGTAAAAGTTTATCAAGGATTATTCCTATAAAATGCATCTGTAGTGTCTTTGGTCTTTATACGAAACTGCTTCCAACTTGTGATGAACGTTCTTGTCACTTCCAGCTGCTTCCAGATGCCTCTAGCCATGACTCACCCATTCCCTTCCTAATTTGCTGCTTCAAAACTACTTTTAGAGCTGGAACACAGAACAAACGTGTGGTAAAATTGGTGTCTAAAATTAGAATACATCGGCTTCTAAGGACCTATGGGATTTTTCTTTCACAGGTGCATGAACAGGGATGCTTTTCCAAAGATAATTTTTCTAAATTCCAGATTCTTGGCTGTGTTCTATATGGGTGTTTTTCTTGAATTAGAAGCCTAGTACAATTAGCTGAACTATTTATGACATGAAATGGAAAACTACATCTTGACCTGTTTAAAGAAAAAAAAATCTATAAAGACTTTCTGCTTTTCAAAAGAATAGACTTGATATTATGAGCAAACAGACGTTACATTATGTTAAAAAATAAAACATGCACCCAATTTTAAGCACATCTGATACCTAAAAATATTAAAATAGATTAGGACTCTTTTATGTACCTACTTATAATAATTCCTCAACCTGCTCTTTACAGACAACAACAGTCAAATTTCAGGAGTCACTGTGAAGTGAAAATTAAACAAAAATTAAGAGTACACAGTTTTGGAAATCAAAGGTAAATTAGGGCAAACTATTCTATTTTTATACCTCAGATTTATAAATCATTATTTGCAACCACAGATTTAATTTTTATGTCTATGTTTTGGCATCCATACAAAAATCATTACGTGTTATTTTCTACAGAAGTTAAAAATACTTAAAATAATGTTTTCTCTCAAAAATTTGCTACAGGTAGTAAAATAATTGCTTTCATCTATTTGGCAAGATATATTTCTGTCTTTAATATGAGAGAAGTAAAAAAATTTTAACCAACTTATTCATACAAAATACAATTTAAAAATCTAGTCAAAGTTCTCCTAATTCATAAATCTAAGAAAATAAATTATTTAATATAAAAAATGGGATAATACAGAGATATAATTATAGTTTGGCAAGGTCAAGTACATTTCATTTTCTAATCTTTTGTGCAGAATTATTGTCTTTTTCACAGTTTTGCCAACATATAAACTTTGTCTCTTTCATATACATTAGATAGGCATTACTTTTTGCACATCATGATGCTTTACCTTCTGTTATTTTTTTTTAAAGCAAACTGCGTTGTTTATCTATGTCATGTATAGACAAAGCTAAAAGGTATCCACTGTACACAAGGCCTAAATTATACTGACAAACAAAATAATTCTCCATACTGGCTTTCTAATTCCAAATTCACTAGCAACTTTATAAATCTGGTCCTAGTCCTAGCAAAAGGTCATGAATCAAGTGCAAAACTTAACTTTACGAATTTTTGTTTTACTGACAAAAGGATACTTAAGTAATTGTATTCCACCAACCCTTATTTTACTGCTAAGAATTAATATAAACAAAAATTACAGTATTTGAACCATTAGAGCCAAAACCAATGCCTCTAATGTTTTGATATTTTGTCTTATAATCATTTAAAAGATCTGCAAATATTTCCAACCAGAAGTACTTCAAATTAATGTGCATTAACAGAGTTCATCATTTAAATATTATAAAGCAAATTATGGAAGACAAATATCAGCATCAAGTATTGACTGGTTTAGGGAACTATCTCATGCTCAGGCAACCAATTTTTATGTCAAGAGTCATATTCATTCTTTATTTTTCTTTCCATTCTGTTGTTACATTAGTATTTTTGTAAACTGTCTTCTGTGAAATAAAAACAGTCACCCCTGAATACAAAATTTATTAATCCAGTAATTGTGAGGATGACTGCTAAATTAAGAACATCCTCTCCAAATAATTACCATGGGTAATACCAACATTATATTGCCTCCTGTTCTTCATACATTCTGAAGTTTGTTGTTAGCTATTAAATAAAAGATTATGCCTCATTACACATCCTTTTATTAATAACCAACTGTAATGAGAACAGCAGTAAATTCATTTAAACTAAAACAGTTATTTGCATGGGAAAAAATGAGTGATTCTATTAAAGTCTCAAAAGTTTCTCCTTGATAGAAAAAACAAAGCACCAATTTTCATCATATAACCCTGAAATGTGTGACATAGTACTCTAAAAGACAGATAAATTTAAATGTCCTTGCCAAATTGGTAACTGGCCTTACATAAACAGGATGACATTCAGTTGGAAGCCTACATTGTAATATAGTTAGAAATTCTTTCCTTTCATCCTTTGCTCCTTCCTTCCCTCTTTCCTTCCTCCCTTCCTTACCTCCCTCCCTTCCTTCTTCTTTTGTAAATTGGAGAGATGTGACAATAAAGGGTACCATAAGATCAAGCACCAAAGTAAAGTAGATTGAAGATACTGATGGCCTGAAACTGACTCACCAGTAGTAACACTTAGTTAACGCAACTCAGTGTAACCTGTATCTATTCAATACCTAATTATTTGAAAAGCTTTGATAGGGCACTCCAGGATAAAGCAAACATAAACCCAACTTTACCTCAAGGAGCTTACAACCTAGTGTGAAAAACAGGCATGTACATAATAAATTTAATTATAAGATGCAATGTGACAGACGGTAGGACATTTGCCTCTAACAGAGAGCTGATAAAATAACTCATATTTTAACAAAGCGTTATTTTTTTGTTAGAAATGTTAAATTTAGGGCATGACAGATGTGTAACATAAACCACATTCCTGTTCCACATCGAGTGGCTATTCTACTGTAAAGGACAAACTCTGCTAAAATAGAGTGGCAGCCAACTTCATTACAGATACAAGCTACTGGAAAGAGCACCAGCCTTTTGGGAGCACCTTCATTTAAATTAATGCCATTAAAAAATAATAGTCTTTTCTGGGCACTCTGATAAAACTGTGACTCCCCTACTTGGTTTTCAAAGGTCTCCAGAATCAAACCTGTTTACCTACCAATCTCACTTCTCAAAATAACACACAACCCCTTCCTCATCTGGAAAATGAGGATATTAAAAGTACCTACTCATCTAAAGTTGTTTAGAGGATTACATGTGTCGATATGTCTAAGATACAACGGTACCTATACATTTCTCTTCCCCAGGCAGAATGGTACATCAATACCTCCTCCTGATAGATCTCAATCTTCTTCATCTTCAGGCTACACCCACTGAATAAAAATTTCCCAGGCAACGCAAGCCCTTATAATAATCATTTCCACCAGTGTCCTTACGCTCCCATAGATGCCAATGCCCATAACAATTTAACACGTCCAGTCAACAAAAAATAAGACCTGTGATAATCACTTTCATTGTCTTTAGAACCACACTGGTCTATAGACTGTCTCCACTTCCTCAACTTTTCCAAACTATGCGATCACACTTCCATCTTGCTTCCATCTTCACTGCTCTACCAGGCATTATCCCATTTAGATCAGGGACTTGGGACCCAGTGCCTTCGAGGGCTCTGTTCTGGTGTTCTTCTGGCCACACACCGCCCTAGAGGACGTGGCCACTCAGAGCTGCATTTGCCTTCTGGAATAGCACTAACCAAAGAACTCTGCGGTGTCAGAAATGCTCGACATCAGCACCATCCAATATGGTAGCCAAGAGCCCATATGGCTATTATAAATATGAAATGTAACAGTGTGACTGAGGAATTTTTAAATTTTATTAAATTTTAACTAATGGATATTTAAATAGCCACAGGGGACCAATGGACATAATAGTGGCCACTGAGAATTCTCTTAACAAAAGTACCAATGATCTCCTTGCTGCCCATCCATTGTTTACTTCTTTATTTCCATCTTCTGTGATGTTCCAATAACATTCAGCACTGCTGAACAATCACTTCTTCATTATGTACCTGCTTCTCTTGACCTCTGGGATACCACACCTTCCTGGTTTTCTGCCTCTGTCCCCGGCAATCTTTTTAGTCTTCCTTTCTGGCTCACGTATTGTGCTCACACTCTCAGGACTGACCAGCCTCCTGCACGCTCCACTCTATCTATACTCTCTTCAGTAATCTTATGTCAAGATGGCAATCACTGTGAAACCTCCAACTCCGAATACAAATTGCCATCGCCAATGGTGCATTTGAAAGCTTCACTTAGTATTCAAATGGAATAAATGCAGAGCAACACTCTTAATTTCTCTCCTCTGCAAAAACCAATCTCCATCTCCTGGGAGCCTGCTTCCCCCTGTCATGGCATCAAACTCTGCCTAGAAGCTCAAAAAAAGACTAAGGGGGTTATCCTTGATTCCTCTCTTTTTTATTGGTCCCCAAATCCAATCCATAAGTGAGAATGTTTAACTAAACCTCCAAACAATCATAAATTCGTTACGTTACTTTATCTCTAATATCACAAACCTACTCCTACATAATCACTACCATCTAGGCTCGGCTACTACAGAAATCTCCAAATGTGTCTTCTTGCATCCACGTTTGCTCTCGTCACCACTCATCCACAGCAACTCTTCATCCCATGAAGCAGCAGTACTTTTAAATAGGTTGTAGTAGAAGGGTTTATTAACAGTGACCATTTGAATCAAGACTTGAAGTAAGGGAGGGAGAAGCAAGCTGTGCAGATGGGAAAAGAGAAGTCTAAGGAGGAGAACAAGCAACGGCCTTAAGTTATGAATAAAAAATACCTTTTATTCTAAGGGAAATGGAAAGATGCTGAAAGGTTTTAAGATTGGAAGAAAAACCTGCTATACGGAGAATGGGCTGAAGGGTGCGAGAATGGAAATTAGAGAACCATGTCTAATGTAGTACAGTTTATATGAAGAATTAAGGAGGTGGAAAATTAAAAGGCATATTTAGAAGTTATGAATTTGCTGTGGAGTATGAAACAATGAAAGGCATCAAAGATAACTCCTTTGATTTTCGCTTAAGAAACTCAATGAAGGTTGGCGCTCCCTACCGAGATAAGGAAGGAACACTAAGGAACCAAATCTTTCAATGGATGGTGGTTGTGGTGGATTTGCAGGGACATCACAAAGGTCGGTTCCAAAAAGGGACAAAAGTCACCAAGCACCAATCTATGGAAGTGCTACAAAGATCAAAGTCTTTCACATTCTATCCTCCAGATGCCATTTACCCACAATATGCCACTGATATTCCGGATATGGGAGGTTTGCCATTCTTACTAGATAAGTAGATAAGCCAAACAGTTTTATACACTAGCATGAAGAACATAGCATCTTTCCAATTCTCTTCAGTTATCTTCCAGGACATCCTTTAACTAAGTATGAAATCTGTGCTCTGTGATCAGGAAAATCTGTGCTCAGCAGTAACCGAATGACAAAATTAACTAGTAGTAATATGTCACCCAGCAAGGGCTCTATTTGTGAAAAGGCAATAGCCAAGTCACAAGACAGAGAAACAAATCTATTGGATACTTCAAAATGCCAAAATGCTAAAAAACAAACAAACAAACAAAAAAGCTACAAAGTATACTTCTTGTTAGTGTGTAAAGTCAAGTCAAAACCACTCACTAGCTCTGGTCACATACACTCACACAGTTAATCATCATCAGAAACACCAAATATCTGCACAAATAGAAACTGGTGACATTATGTAATACTGAGGAAGTATAACTGCCCAATTTTAACTAGATAGTCTAAACTAGACATACTGTCTGAAACGATCCATAAACACCATAATGTAAAAAGATTAAACATAGTGAAGTAATAAAAGGTATTTTCACTTTCGAAAAGTTTCATTTTGTTCATTTTTTTTTTTTAAAAATAACTACTCCTATTTATCTAAATGACCGTTATAATTTTTGTAAGTTCCAAATAAACATTCATTTGAGGTTAACCAAGTTTTATTCCCATTGAAACATAAATTCTGAAACAGCTTTTCTGGGCAAACTAAAATAAAGGATTGTATGAAATGAACTAAATGCATAATAATATGATAGCCTTTTTTGAATATTTTATTTATAATAAGAGAAAAACTGATTATTGATCATTATATTTAAATATCTCATAAAAACGATAATTTTTAAATAAAAATGATTTAGACTAAAATAACTTTAGGTTATCTTTTTTAATATTTTTATTATAATAGTTTTGTTAACTCATTAAGACTGTTTTTCAACTAAGAAGGCTTTTGGTGGGAAAAGCAGATCTTGCTGCTATTGAAAGCAATGAAGAACTTAGCATGAATACTAAGTTCGCTGTTTCATGAAAACTCTTAGTAGTAGGAAGAAAGGATTTTCTTTGACTTTCATCTATGATAGTTAAAAAGAGAAGGTTATGTGCTTCAATTTCTTAAAAGCAAAATGGTAAGTAATTGTCCAAGAGAAAGAGAGAGAGAGAGAGAATGGAAATAAGATATGCACATCTTATTGGAATTGTCAAGAAAGAAACAACCATTCTACAGAAAATAGATTTTTTTATGCTTTATGAACCTTTCTTACAACGATGAAATGTCATTTGAAAAGTTAGAAATCTCATCAGATTTCAGGGGACTTGTGAGTACTCAAAACTTGATTATTTGCTACTGTTTGACATGCTTTACCTACAAAAAGCTTAACTATGGAGGTTCCCCTACTTATGGAAAAGTCACTTAGAAAATATGGTCAACACCTGAAAAAAAGAATCACTAAAAATTCTAGAATTGTGTTCATATAAATGTCCTGCGGGATAGTAACCACATTGCTCATGTAACTTAATGGGCTTTTATAGATCATTTTATATCTAGGCTGATTTATTTAGATTTCCCAGAATCTTTTCATATCATGAGTCTTCCTTCATTTTAGTTTCTAGTAGAATGCAAATGAAAGTATGTACCTGTCTCTTACTTTTGGAAGGAAGTTGGAGGGTTGGGCAGAAGAACAGAATACCACAAGATACGCACACAAAAATACATATACTCGTATATATATTGTACGTAAATATAGGTATATATACAGATATCATATATATATCATATGTATATATAGGTACATATACTGTGTTTCCCCGAAAATAAGACCTAGCCGGACCATCAGCTCTAAGGCGTCTTTTGGAGCAAAAACTAATATAAGACGCGGTCTTATTACATTACATTACATTACATTACACCCAGTCTTATATTATAGTGAAATAAGACCAGGTCTTATATTAATTTTTGCTCCAAAAGACGCATTAGATATGATGGTCCGGCTAGGTCTTATTTTGGGGGAAACATGGTAGGTGTGTGTACATATAGATATATACACATACACACATATGTATTTGTATATGTGTATGTATAAATTACATGTCTATATAATTATCTATTTACGTGTGTGTGTACACACACACAAATATATATATTAGAGGCAAATTTCCATTTTATCTTTCTATATATTTACAGTGACTTATGGCCTTAGGGGTCTAAGTTCAAACTACACAAAGGAGCAGTGACAGTAATGTCTTTGCAGACCTGGATAGGCAGACCAGTAACATAATGCCTCTTAATGTCTACAATGTGGGAGTTATTATTTACACTACACACATCAACAAACTGTAAATCTGACAGGTTAACTTTCTTTTAATTTCCCACCATGTAAATTTAGAATACAAGTAATTATTCTTTGTTTTTCTCAATAACCAAGTACTATGATTTTAATAACTATTAATAACCATTGCTAAATATACCTTTAGAAAACCCAATGAAGATGTGTGGTTTAAATTTAAAAATCAAGGAGTTTATTCATTTATTCTAGGTATCTCCCATGTATAGTAAGGTATACACGTTAATAAACTTGTTCATTTTTCTCTTGTTAAAAAAATACACACACACATTTAAAAGTTATTTTGAAAGACTATCTTTCATCTAAGAGAAACCAAGAATATCATTAAGTTTCTGAGGTATTTTATATATTTTAAAAGTATCAGCAAGGACAGTGTAAACGAAAGCATTAATACAATAAAAAAAAAGTTTAGAAAAGCTGGGTCAAGAACAAAATAATTTTTTAAAAATATTTAAGCAAAATGTCACTGGGCTTCTACTTTTGTTTAGAATATAGCAAGATATTATGAATGAAATATAATCACACTGTTTCAAACCTCAAAGTAGATTGTGAGGGGATTCAAAAAGAACAAAAGTAAAGTAATTACAGCAGTGAATTTCTAGGCCTACGTTTTACAAGATTTCCTCTAAGTCATGGTTTACGGGACTAAATTAAGAATACCATTATGATATAAGTTGATTTATCAGACATATACTGACCTTCAGTGTACTTGAAGCAGAGAACACACAAAGACATTGTCTTTAAAAATGCCATAGAAGGATAGAATCTAGTCTTACTTGTATTTGTCGTTTATTACCACATCAATGACAAATTTCCTTTGATACATTCCCATCCCCTAAACTGTATTCTTTATCTTCTGCCTCATATAAGTATCAAGGATCCTGGATTTTACAAGCCTCACGTTGAGCTGTAATTCCACAAATTATCACGAAAAATGCCTCTTTCTACCAAGCAAGGAGAAGTTATTCTTATAAAGTTTCTATGAGTTTGCTTAAACTTTCTGACTAATAACTCCAAATATTCTTTTTTCATAAAAATAAGGAAAATTTTATGTGATATCAGGACTTTCCCATAAGGGAAAATTAACCCTTTTCATCCCACTAAGTGTTATTTAAAAAAAATAATTTTACATACTTGTAAGTGGAGTTGTTTTTGACTTCAAACAATGACGATCGAAGTTTTTAATTTTCTAGTGAAAGTTTTAAAAAAAGTCATAGGCACTTACTTTAATAGATTTTAACCACGTACAATTCAATGGTCTGCCTTAAAGAAAGAATTCAAAGGAAACTAGTAATTTTTAAAGACAATGTAAATGTTGAAGATGGGAATAAAGAAAAAAAATACACACTTTTTTTGAAAGGGATCAAAAACCCAGCAAATATATCAAAGAATTTACATTCAAACATTTTGGCTGAAACATCAAAATACATAATGCATTTTCATAGGCTATTCCAACACTTATTTTCTCATATGAATGAGGGTAAAAAGTAAAAGGACTAAAACAAAAATACTTCTAGTAGGAAGCTGAAAGCAGAAAACATTGTGCTAGGGCATTCTACTTTTTTAGGAGATACGCACATATATTCAAATACATTTTCATGGGTATGGTAAGTTAGGAAAGATCGTAAGAATAAACTTTGGTCAAAAGATTTACATTTTTCTATTAAAAATCAAATGTTACTTAAAATATATATTTCAGAAAATGCCGACTGCCTCTCACACTGTTGCTATATAAGGATAAAAATCCCACTTGTCTAGATTGACCTAGAATGAGAACCATCTCTTCTCCTCTGAACAGCTGAATACATTAAAATTGGGACAAATAAAGGTCACATTTTCAATAATTTTTTTATATTAATATACACAGTAACTGAATTACCTCTGCCTTAAAAATGAAACTTAAAAATGAAATGAAGTTTCAGAAATACACTTTTCAAGAACCTTGGGGAATGATGAGTCCTGGACAAGTACACTTTCAAAATAATTATAGTCAAAGCAGGTTTTGGAAGAAGACATTTCTACGACAATTATGCATTTCCTCACCAAAATGAAGGTATTACAATCTTTTCCTGGATAGGGTCTACTTATGTACGTCAGCTTTTGTCTTCTGAAGATATAGTTGCCATTGCACAAGTAGATGATGATGACAACAGAAATTGGTAAATTCTCTAGTTTTCTACAATTATTTCTAAAAATGTTTCTTTTGATTGCTTTCATTTTTAGATAATTTATCGCTATCTTATGAGTAAGGCAGAGTAATCACGTAGCACTCCTAAGCAATGTTAATATTATCTTCCAATAAATGTTAACATATCAAATTATTGAATCAAAAGCCAAATACTTCACCAAGAAGTCACCAAACTTCTTGAGAACACGATTTCCTCATTATTGACATGTATGGATGATTTCTCAATAGCATTCATTCACAATGTTATTTCTGTGTTACTACAAGAAGCAACTCTGTGGCAAGAATTTACCTTTGACCCAGTTTGTAGTTTTAATGGTGTTAACTTATGTGGGGACAGAGTCCCAGAGAGCAGTTCCCAGGCTCTCAGCCTCATGTGGAAAGGTGCTGGCTCGGTTATTAGACGGCCATCAGCTATAATCAGATGGCCATCTGCTGTGGCTGGGTGGCCATCAGCTGTTACCAGTTAGACATTAGCCACTAATGTAACTGCAGTGGCTACACTAAGGGGCAGGCTAGGTTGGTTGGTTGGCAGAGAAGTGGTTAGTAAGTGGATTGCAGCTAGCAAGTGGCGTTAGCAAGTGTGGATGGTGGATTGCGGATCATGTGGATTCTACTTCCTGGGTCTCGCCCGGCCACCAGAGAGACTGGGGTGCAGGAAGACCCCTCGTTGGGGTACTGGCAGATGTTTGCTTTTGTGTCTTGACCAGCCGCCATCGAGAATATAGTGGTCTGACTCCCCTAACTATGGCTCCGTTGGTGTTCCTTTTTGGCCTCACCATGTCCTGTGTTCTTGTGCGGGGAACGGGAGCTGAGACCCTGCATTACAACTTATGAATTCAAAGATTTTAGATTGGGGTATTTTACAAAAGCCTTATTTGAAAATCTACAAATTCTTCATCATCAGAAATCTCTTCTGAACCATTTCATAATCTACACATGACTCTGGAATAACCTATGAAAATAATGGAACAACAATGGAAAGCAAAGAGAATAAAATTATTAAAAAACAGTGATCTTACTTCTTCAGGATGAACTCTAACTCCTTACAGCAATAGAATAGTACTCCTGCTCTCAAGTAACAAAAACTGATTTTGAAAAACACTTTCAGTGAAGATTTTTAAAGGTGCCAGAATCAAATGTACACCCATATATGTTCAGGGGTATTTGAAAACTGTAGAAATTTCACAGCCACTAAGATTTTTATCTACTCTTCCAGATGAGATATTTATATAAAATAGGAACATTATGAAACTATGGCCAAAAAAACCTCACAAAACAGTTAAACTCTTCTTATTTTATTTAAAGGAGCCATCTGCTAGGACAGATGCCACTGCCAAAACTCAAGGCCCATCAATAAGGGACCTGAAATAAACGAGGCTATAGGCACAGAATAGAGTACTATGCAGCTCCTGAAATAAATGGCATAGAGCTGTGGATTGCCAGGGAGAGAAGTCTAAGTTAATCTCTTTAGTAGAAAAAGAAGTTGCAAATCAGTATATGTTGCAAGATGCAATCTGCATATTCTAAATACATGCAGGCCACTGTGCGGTGACAATGCACCATCTACCTTGGTCACATCTGTGGGGATGGAGGTGAGTGGGGTGAAGATACGACTAACCTCCTTTGGATTTTTCTTATTACAGGAAATACTGCTTTTGTTAAAATAAAAAATAAATAAATAAAGGGATAACTGAAATCAACCATTTTGCTGACTGCTTATCTGCCCCAAAGCTGACTCCTAACATCTTATTTTAAAGGCACTCTTCAAAACAAATCTGCGACCCCCACCGCTGCACTACTCTACCAATTAATACTGGGTCAGAGAGAGAGGCAGCTTCCAATCTCTTTTCTAATGACTAAATAAACACAATCCATGTGATCTAATTTAATTATGTGTATGGTGTAGATCTTTTCATTAACTTGAGTTGACTGAATATCTGAAAATAATTTGACCAGTTAAATTCCCCTCAGCGTCGTTGTTTTAGAATGCATTAAATCAACAATATTGAGTGCTTACTATATGCCATATATCGTTCTATGTGTTGTTTCTAAAGAAAGAAAAACACACGATTGTGCTTCTCTAAATCAGGGCCCAGTAAAGAAACAGGTGCCATTCTGAGTATTTAAACAGGAAATTTAATACAGGTGACAACACAGCTGAGAAGCCAAAAGGAGAAGAGTGAAGTAACCCAGATTAGCAACAGCAGAGAGCCCAACAGCCACTCTCATGCCTAGGATTGGAAAGATGATGGACAAAGAGGATGTTGTGAGAATCCAGGGCTGGCTCCATCCAAAGGGAGCTAGAACCACAGTAGGGGCTGCCCCAGGAGCTGGGTAATGAGAGTCAGTCCACTGCAGAAAAGTGCCACCCAAGTAAGAAACTGAGATAGAGATGGACATGGCAATAGAGATACAGATAGAGAGAAGAGCCCCAGCTTCTCAGCTCCTTAAACCTTCACAGTTGTTTGCCAATACCCCCCATTGGCTGAACTTCCTGCAAAGCCTATGGGCCAGGGAATTTGGATACAGAGTGTGCAAGAGAATGTAAAGAGCTCATGAGACTTTAACAATGATTTATTAACACTTAAAACTTCTCAAAATCTATAAAACTGTTTTCACTTTCTATATGTCATCAAACCACACACACGTGCACGCACAGTACACACCTGTGCATATACATGGCCATTCACACTGGCACTGAAATTACATCACATAAGGAACATGTAGACAATACAGTCTTTAGAATCCACAGGGATCTAAGAGACTCTTGACCGCCCAATAGCGTCTCCTTTTTGATTCTTTTAAAATTTATCTTTAGGCAGTTCATAAGAATTTGCCACCATGAATTTAGTTATTCATGAAGCACAGATATGCTAATTACTTTAGCACCTTTACTAAACTGAAGTCCTTTAACTCTAACTAGACCACATTTTTCTCTAATTTGAGGTTTTCAATCAGATTCTCTCGAAACAATAACATTTTTATCTAAGTTTATCTAGTGCTGGTCTTTTCCTTTGTGTTCCATGTACAAAAGAGTAGATTTTACAAAACAATCATATTTATAATTGTGTTAACAGGTTAATTTTCTGATTTTAACACTCACTTGGGTTGTTCCATGAAATATCCTGTTAACTATTGGTTAGAAGACATACCTATTCCAATATTAAATAAGTTCTATTTTTTTAGTATTTTTATAAAGAATGGCTGTTGAATTCTATCAACATCAGAATTTATTGAGAGGATTACAGACTAATAGTTTTATTTAACAATGGATTTCCTTTTTATTCATTCTTTTATCTCCTTTTCCTCTTAATCGTCCTACATTTCTTGGCTTATATCCAAAATGTCTTGGCATTGTAATAAAGGCAGCCAACAGAAGCATTTCTTTCTTTCTTTGTGGTTATTTCCCTGTTTACGGACCACACAATCACAGTTAGAGCTGTATCTGTGGTTCTTCAACATTTCTTCGCTAGTTTCATCATTGTTGGATAAGGCAAAGCTGCAGCTTTACTGCCAAATCCTCGTTTTTATTTAGCTTCCAGATTCTAGACAGCCAAGGTTACTTCTATGTCACAAAGGAATTTATTTTTATAGATCCTAGAATTGCTAATGAACTTAGAACACTTTTCGTCTCATTATACATTGAAAACAAAAATGGAATCACCTAACCCAGAGAGCTAAGTAATTTTTCCAGTGCTATGCAGATGTGCCTAGTAGTCTTAGGCCAAGATCTCTGTCAGCCAACCTGTAATATCTTTCACACACCACAATTTTTCTTTTGTCCATTTAGTTTGAGTAATGGAATTTTTCCCATATGAAATTATATTTAAGACCTGAAACATGAGGAAAGGAAATCAGGTGCTTTAATTTTTGCCAGCCATTCTAATATCTTCATAGTGGTTGGTCAGGAATGCTGACATCGAAGACAAAGGTTACTGAGTGAATTACTAGGTTGGTGCAAAAGTAATTGCGGTTTTTGTGATTTATTTTCAACCTTTTAAACTGTGATTACTTTTGCACCAACCTAATATGCGCTGTGTGTCAGAGTGGATGGCAGTACCTAGGGTGCAGGAGGAAAGTTAGGGATACACCAGGGAGAAATGAATGACAGGGACCCAGAAAATAGATGGCCTAACTGTAATGGAGGAAATAGACAATAAGATAGGTTGATATTAGGTTAAAATCTTGCTGCCCTAGATCAGAAGTTTGATCATAATGAATAAGTCAATGATAAATTACCATAGGATTCTATAAATGGGAAAAATACAAGGTGGCTACAACAGATATTGAGTTTTGAGGAATCATGTCCCAAGCATACTTTATATTTAAACAAAGAAGGTAATAACAAAACTATATGCGGTAAGGCAAGTCATGCTGCCTCCTTTATGTTCATTATAACTCAGAGAGCAGGTTATATTGAACAAGTAGTTCCCAATTAACTGATTTTAAATCTTTGGATGTCAAACAGTTTCTGATGAAATCAACTTGTCACACTGAGAGAGATTTTTTTTTTCTCAAAAGCCATGCAAATGCGTGGTAAGGAAACGAATCCTTACTGAGCGTCTACTATGTGCCAAGCAATATGCTGACTCTGACTGCTGAACCTGCTCCAGAGTCGAAGAGCTTCCAAGTCTTTGACCGAGGCATTATCAAAAGCTGACAATTCAAGGATGGCATACTCGGCTTAATCTATGAAGGAGTAGTTCATATAAAAAGCATTAGAGCAGTATAAGCTAGATCTTATATGAGCTACCATCTCCACCTAACTCACTTCTTCCTTGAAGCATTTTAATATGTAATATTTTTTTTCTAAATCTAGGCTCTCTTCTTTAGAATTAGAAATTATCTTTACGTTTTGTTCTTTCCCTTAAAACCTAAAATTTCCTCTTGTTCAGAGAGATTCATTAAATCCATATATATGGAGACTAAATGATGGACTCACGCTTTCCCCTGTTGTAATTCAATGGCTAATGGTTGGTTCCCTCTAAGAGAATGACAGATTGCAGTATTTGTAATAGTGAAGACTTTTGCTTTATTATTTCTGTGTTTTAACATGCTAAAAATTCCGAACTCACAACACAAAAAGTTGTTTTCCTGGGCAAAGGCTTTTGTCATTTTTCATATCTAGTCTCAAAAGGCAACCCGTCTACGAGACTAATGATTACTTTGAGATTTTCTATGACTATCTTTGATATGGTAACCACATTTATGTACACTCGAACTTAGGCTCTAAATTTATTTCCCACAGCAAAAATTACTTTAAAGTTTCTTAGTTATGTTGGAAGGATGGAATACCAAATTTATAGCATATTGAAAACATTTAATAAATCCTTTTTAGGGGAGTGGGAGGGAACTGCCTCAAATGAAAGTTGACTTTGCAAACCCAAACACTGCAACATGTCAGCGAGAGCAGTGTCCCCTTATTCTTATTTCGAGTAAGCATCCGCTTTGGTAATGAATTCAGCTTTCCAAGCATAACCTGCCTTTGAAGGCTAGATCATCTCCAGATAGTTCAAATATCTCCTTGATGTCTCCACAGTTATGGCCCTTGGGCACTTCAGCTGCCCCACTCATATAAAACTAAATCCATCATCTTCTGCATCCTAATCAGGTCTTTCTCCCTCCAGTGTTCTCTATCCCAGTATAGACCAATATCAAATTACATGGCATCCCAGGACAGAAATTTGTGCCTCATTTTTGACTCCTCCTTCTCCTCTCCCCTTCAACCCCTACCTGCCGCTGGTCTTCTAATGTTGACTACTTCACACCCCAACCTGCTCCCTAATTTGTCTATTTCAATTCACACCAGCCATAGTAACCTCTCATAGGCCACCATCATTTCCCATGTGGACTACTGCAATAGCTGTTTAACTGATCTCCCTGCTTTCCCCTTGCCCTCTATAATCTATTATCTCCAAACATACCAGGTATCATTCTAAAATACAAATCTCATTATGCCATGTCCCTACTTAAAATGTTTCATTAGTTCTCTAATTCTCTTAGGGTCATTTTCAAACTCTTCTAATGATCTAGTTTCTATTTATTTCTCTACTATCATATAAGACCACTTCTATGAGCCACTATTGGCCCTATGAGCTCTGGATATTCTGGACCTTCAGTTCTTCAAGATTCCATGTTCTCTCTTCATTCTAGGCCCTTTTATAGATGGTTATCACTGCAAGGGAATATTCTTCTCCTTTGCTCATGTCACCTGCCTAACTCCTACTTCTCCTTTAGTCGTCTACTCAGACTTTACTTCTGCTAGGAGACGTGACCTCCAAAATCTGGGTTAAGAAGTCCTCATTAATGTATGCTTCCTATTAAAGCATTTCTTTTTCCCCTCTTACTAAAAACCTTTCTCCCCTTTTGTATGGTATGTACTTGGCACACAATAAACTCCTAAAAAATGTTCAAAGAGTAAATTAACCTAATGTTAAAAGGTGATCAACAGGTCAATAATTTTCAGATACAAAGGGCAGCAATACATATTTTTCCCTCTCTTCCTCTTTCTTCCCTAAAGAAAACCTTATTACAGGATACTTGTAGGATGCTTTTTGTTGTACTTAATTTGTCCACTAACCCAAAGCTGAAGACAGAGATCAACCACTTCCTAGTTAAAGAGAGTCATAAATAAATGGCATCAGGGCTTCCTTAAATGTGGCTTCCTTAAATGTGGCCGAAAAAGCTCTGCTCTCATAACCATAATCCAAGTCTGGCCCATTTCTTAAGTCCTTAAGAAAAGTACTGGGGAGAAAAGGCAGAGAATCATGGAGTCATGTGTCCTCTGCCTGGGTTGCTGGAGTAGGGAGAGGAGAGGTAAGGTATATGGGATGGAGAGCAACAGAATTGATCATAAATATGGCAATACTTGCAAGAAAAGGACATTTTATATCTCAAACCTTGA
Organism: Rhinolophus ferrumequinum; assembly: GCF_004115265.2. Lineage (NCBI taxonomy): Eukaryota > Metazoa > Chordata > Mammalia > Chiroptera > Rhinolophidae > Rhinolophus > Rhinolophus ferrumequinum. The sequence goes on from NC_046287.1 coordinate 25,432,319, forward strand.
CCACACATGTACTTAGGCATTGATTATCCTTCTTCCTATCCAATGATGAAAAAAAAAAGAAAGAGAGACCAACAGGAAACAAAAGGTAGAGGCATGAGTGTATAACCTTCATTCTACCTTTTGGCATTACAATACGTGAGAGGCTCATGAATTAAGGGACATTGCAGAAGGAAGCTGGGCTTGTACCTCAAAAGATTTATCCAGCCATGCATGGCAACTGCAGCAAATAGAAGCCCCAAGGTGTGCTAACAGAATAAGCTACAGTTGAGGGGGGCAGGGTGAAAAAGGTCATGCTAGTATCACATCAGGGCACAATACAATGGAGGTGATGCCCAGGAGACCACCAGCCAGGGGCACCCTGCCCAGAGCGGGGGCTGGAGGAATGGACCATTGGCAGACTGGAAGGAAACATGGCTGCCCTGCTTTAGGACCTCCTTTAAGAAGGTGGAATAAAACTGAACATCATTGATATGGAGAACAATGCATCAGTGAGGCCACAAGCAGCAAAGAACTAGACCAAGCCAGATCAAACTGTAGGGTGTCTCTCATTACTGCCTCTATCCCAGCCTCCCTGCCATTCTCACATCTATTCAAAAAGGGGGGGAGAATATAACCCAGAGGCCACCACTGTCCCCTTCTCCCATCTCTGCAACACATTCCACAGTGGGCAATATGAAAGTAAAGTGAAAAAAGCAAAATTTACTTCCCTCCTTTGAGCCATTTGCAAAAGAGGAGCTAAAGTTGGAGCTGAAGTATGAAAGTGGACTGAAAGCTTTTTTTGTTTATATAACCAAAAATCACTGATAATAGAAAAAAAAATTGACATCAGTTGTCAATTAAAGCACAGGAATGGGAATCTAGTAGACTCAGGAAATAATATAAAATAATTTCACGTTTATTCTTCCCCAAATTCAGATTGCTCAATAAACTCATTAGAGATCTAATCATCACAAGGAGTTCAGACACACATGAAAATAAAACTATCCAAGTGAGACAACGATGTGCCAGAGTCAGCACCTAATTATACCTCCACATATTAAAGACAAATTTATCTAAGCTAGTCCATCATACTCAATAGACAAAATCATTTTGTTCCTCACCACCTGTCTTTTCAGTAAGTTTTGTTAATTGCTAGTCACAATAACTACCAAAACAGGTGTTTACAAAACGTAAAAACACATCCTAAACCTTTTAATACATTTTTTCAATCAATACATTATCGCATAATTTTAAACGTCATTCATTTAAAATTCATTCATTCAGGGTTCTGTATCTTAATAGGATGAGTACATGGTTTTCAAATAAGGTTTTATGCACCTACATTATTCGTCATAAAAAAATCTCACTACGTACATGAACTAATGATGACACACATTTCTAACTTCAAAGAAAAACTAATCATGTAAAGTAAGACATTGGTTTTTGCAACACTACAATTGAAATCTCAGTCGTTGAAAAAAAAGTGAAGGAAATTCAAGGGTGCTGCCAAATTAGTCAAATCTCTATACGTTTTTCCTTCAGTAAGAACATTTATCAGTTTACTAAATGTACTGTCCATGACTATGAATTCAGACATACAAAACACCACACACATCCTAATCAGAGTGAAATTTTTGTTGGCCCATCTGCTTTAAATTTTATGCCAAGAACCAAGAAAAATCTTGGAAGTCTGAGTCCTAGTTGTAAAAACAGAAGATACATTCCGAATCACAGACTATTAATTAGCCCTGGAAAAACACGCCGATGACAACTTGATGAATTCAAAGTCCATTTTGACTGAAGCGTTTTCCCCTAAAAGAAATAATGGACTTCTCTAAATAGTATAAATGTATACACACTAAAATCGTTTAACATAGACCGCTCACTCTTCATTGTGCTTTTGTGTTGTTTATGTTGTCTGTTCAAAAACTTCTTCTGCACTCAGCGAACATCCTATAATTAGCTGTGGCTTCACCTACGGAGACAAGTAGCACAATGATCTCAGGTTCTTAATAATATTCCTTTGAAATTTATTTCAAAGCTGTGCTAAACAAATCAGTCAGAAAGCTTCAGCTAAGTGGTCCACCCACATTCAACAACCTTTCTCCACCTAATGATAATTACAGCCTGGAGAATAGGAGCCTCTCTAATAAACAGCATCAACTTAAGAAGACAGATATCTGCAGGGGCCTTCCTGTTTCCATAGAAATATCTTCAGGCCACCATGTCCTCAGCATGAAACATTACCTTCACATTAACCTGCTATTAAGGGTGTTTGTGTGTGTATGTATGTTTTGGGCTGAGTTGGGGTGATGCATTAACCCAAATTATGGAATAACTCACCCTGTCCTGATGGTTATAAATGATATGTGGTTCCTTGGTTCCACAATCTTCTCCAAAATTGGAGAACACAAATCTTCTCAGTGACAGCAGCCCCTGACTAATGGGTTCTTACTCCCTTGGCTCAACTGAAAACTTTCCTAATGCAGCAAAGCAATAAAGATCAGCAAAGAATTCTCCATGTCCCTTTTCTTCATTCCAAACTCTGGGGTCAGTGACTTCCCCAAGTTAAGGTATCATCCGTAGTTTTGAAACAGGAAAATAAATCTCATCATGTCAATTCAGACATGAAAAAGATTTTAAGAATCATTAATCAGGAATGAAGAAACTGGGATACTGTTTTTCATAATTATTTTAGACGTTTTTAAAAGAATTAAATAATCTTCCCTGAGGCATACTAATGGCTAAAAATCACAAATTCATTTTACATATCTATAAATATTGTCAGTGGAAATTCATAGCGTATCATTTGGCACCAAAAGTATAAAATAGAACTTAGTCATCTATAATGCTTTTATTTTAATGTGCTTATTTTTAAGGCCATTTAAACATAAAGTCCTAATTAAATACAAAGGATAACTTTAAAAGTAAAATAATAAAAATGTAATTACTTGGAGTTTATTATCCAAAACATTTATGGTATGCCAGGAAGCAGGTAAGGAGGGAAAGAATGGAGAAGAGTGTTAGAAGGGCAAGAGATTCAGAAACAGTGGGGGTGCAGAGGGGGATAAAAATTTTTTAATGCTCAACTACTTTAAAATATACATTGTGCTTCTTTGATACTTTACATGCTTAATTTGTTTAATTCAAGATTTCCAGGGATTGTAATAAGCCCTGTGACATATGTTTTCTCAATTATTTCTAAAAAATGACCACACCAGGAGGTGGAAATTGAGTACCTTTCCATTTTCACAGAAGCGGATGACAAAGCTCAGGAAGATTAAATGACTTGCCCAAGTTCACAGACATGATCCCAGTGCTGCCGGGAAGTAAAAACAATTCTAACTCGATAGCTTGTGTGCTTTCCAGGACTTCATTCACTTTTGGTGCTACTTTATTTAGCTTAATAGCCTGTTACATTAAAAAATGGTCTTTAAACAAACAATGAAGAAAATTTCTCCGCACATGGCAGTAATTCACTGTTGAATCAAAAATATTAATGATTTCTTCTTTCTATCCTTTTAATGTTATTCTCAAAAATAATTGTATTCATATAAGTAATAAAGATCCAGTCCACCTATAGTTCTATGTTACTTTCAATAGGATGATGATATAATTGAGATTGGTGCAAGTCTAATGCAAGAACAAATCTAAAAATAAGTGCTGTCCAAAAATACGACCCTGAGTTTGGTCTTTTTTTTTTAATGCCATTTCTTTTAGAGAATCCCTACGGCATCTACCTGTATTGTCTTCATTAGTTTATCCTAGTAGGATACAGCTGCTTTCTTCAGATCAGTTCCTCTGTATGTGCCACTGAAGAATTATTTTTGTAATTTGTTTCAAACAAAAACGGCCCACAAATCAAGACATTATATTTGTTCATGTGTGCTAACAAGAGGTTTTAAGTAACGTGATCTTTAAACTGATATCTTCTCACTTGGCTGATGTCTAATTGGTACATCAATTTTTAAAGCAATACCGTTTTTAAAAAAGAGACGCTGTCTGTGTGTGGTCTTTGTGTGTGCCAGAACATGCTGAGACAGTGATGAAGTGAGCTTCACTTCAAGAGATAGGCAATAAACACTGAAATTAACCACAGAGTCTGAAGTCTTATTAATCGTGGCATTCCACAAATACATGATAAACCTGTGAGTAGAGCAGTACAGAAAATAGAAGGGATTGATAAGTTTGACCTAATATTTGAAAATATACTAAGAGAGCAAAAACCTGGCCATCTTTCTAAGATTTTCATGTTAGTATGAAGAATAATAGGGCTTGTACCTAAAATCAAATTCAAGCATAGGACTCTGTAATTATTTGTAAGTTTCACTAGCCACATACCAAGCCATACAATTCTCAAATAGGTAGAACATCTGAATTTTAACAATTGAGTGTGTGGAAAAGTTAATGCCTCAGAAGTATCAAAATCCACTGATGTTGGGCTCAGTCCATAACTAATTCAAACTAAAGATACACTGGTGAATATAAGAAAGTGGTCCACATCAAGGATGACCCTAACCAGATCTTTTTAAACGACAATGACAACATAGGCAATCAACAAACCTTCAAGCAAACCCCTGGACTGTAGGTAAAGGCACAGACAAGGCTAGAAAAACAGATTCAATAGATCAAAAATAAGTAATCAAAATAATCTCAGTTACAGACCTCAGAAAAAAATGCCAGTCATGTTTGAGGTTCTCCATGTTAATTATAGCTATTAAGGGTCATTAATAAAACCCACCTCCCTGCAGTTCCTCCTAGCACAAATGTAACACATTTGTTTTCTGGGATGTGCAGGCTGATTTATGTATGACTCCTTTCCCCCAAATCATTGAAGTTCTTTGTTTCCTTGCATCACTCAAGACGTATCAAATGCAATTTTCATAGAAGACAGAATAATGTGTTATTTAACTTTATCAACTTCACTAACAGATAAAAAGGTAGCTTTTCATGTGTATTTTTTTTTTATTACTCAGTTTATTTAATTTTGATCCCATTAGCTCAATGTAAAATTTGGGTCCAAACAGGCCAAAAGACATAATGTTGGAAATCTCAGCTATCTCTAAGAAAACTGTGTCACTTCATTTCAATGACCTTAAAAATTAATATAACTATTCTGTATCATTTTATTATAGGGCTGTCATGTGATTTCAGTGGCTGAGATCGTATCTGTGTTTACTATTGTACTAGCAAGACGTTAAGATACAACTTTAACTTCCAGGGCTAATTCAGTGGGAAAGGAATGGAGGCGGAGTTACCAGTGATGGTCTGCAAGTCAAGCACAAGCCAAATGACAGCACTGGGAGCCATAACGATGGTTTCCCAGTAGTTCAAATTGAAAAATGTAGCAAGAACACACAGAACTCAGGAGACCAGAATTGTCAGACTCAAAAACCTATGCTTTAGCAATCAGTAGCCATTTGTGTTAACAGCAATTTACACTCAGCAAAAAATCATCATCCATCACAGATTGCTATTAATTTGATTTTTGTAGATTTCTGAAACGTTGATTCTGTTTAATTTGCATATCTGTTTTGTTTGTATGGCTACGTGAGACCTATTACACAAGGCTTTTACACCTGTTTTTAATATATTCATATTTAATGCAGTATCATAAACCAAGAAATCATATGATTTTAGAGGTATTTAAGATTTTTTTCTCCCTTTAGAAGGAATCCATTTATTACTCATATTTAACCTGCAGTTTACCATTACTCTTCTGTTATTCAGTCACCTTTGACTTTCAAATTATTATTTTACTTGTGAGTAAAAGGCTTTTGGTCTTTTCTGCCTAGCTGAAATCTGGGGCAGCACTAACCTTTTTTAATTTTCATGAGGCTCTGTTAAAATATGTTATCATCATAGTTAATCATTCCATTGCTAAACCAGTGATCTGAGTAGGTAAAAGTACAATAGCTTTAGAAATACACAATTAGGGTCAAATCAACATGTTTACCCAAGTCCAAGAATTTCTCCCAGCTTTAGTTCCTATACTTTTGTCATTGTTAATTTATGTTAACAAGAAAGTTCTAATTCCAGAGATTACATTCCCAGTTAATTTAGTAGCTGAACTTGTATTATTCTCTTTTCATTATATTATTGTAGTACATACATACAAACAGGGAACATGCTGAAATACTATATTAGAGTGATCTTTATATTTTTAACTTTGGATATATAATAAAACAGAACTTCGTGGTTGTGTTATACATTTTTCTTCAGATAAAACGTAAGAAAAAATTTTAAATGCTCATAAGGATAGGTTCTTTTCATGAAATTTTCATTTCAATGTCACCATGCCCCCAAACTTAATTAACCTATCCAAAACCAAACACCTTTTCCCCACAATGATTTCATTCCAACTTCCCAGCTTTTCTTAATTCCTATGTTCTAATCTTTAAATCCAGAATAAAAGTCAGTTTGAATTGATTTTTCCTTCACCCTCCCAACAGCTTACCCATTTATCACATTGGATTTTAATTCAAAATGTGTACTGATCATCTCTTCACCATTATGTTAGATCATTAATTCAAGCCATTTTCTTATACCATAATTATGGTAACCAAAATCTTGGCTGATTTCACCAACGCCAGGTTTTAGTCCCCAAACTCTCCAAAAAGAGAAAACTAAAATAGATTTACCTTACAAATACTGCCATAGTCATATTTGTTTATCCTACCTGGGATATTTTATATAAACAGAATCTTTAAATTCATGTTTTACCAGTTCCAACATGTTTTCAAGTATTGACTCTCCTCCATTCTTTCTACTGTTTCCTACTTTGGGAAGTCTGAGGACATATTTATTCAACCTCACACTTTTTTAAAATTGTATTTCTATTACCTTTTCTCTCGATACTGCTTTTTGAGTAATTCTTATATATTTCCAATCCACCAATTCTCTCTTTAGCTCTGATTTACCTGTTTAATTAACCTCTCTATGTCATTTTTCATTTCAACAATGTTTGCCATTTTTAGAGGTTCCATTTGGATCTTTTCCAGACCTTCCTGGTCATTCACAATAGTCTTTTGTTACTTGTCACTTGCATTTCTTTAAATATGTATACAGAGTTATTCTATTTTATGTAATTGATAACTTCGGTATCTGAACTCCTTAAATGTTCAGTTTCATTATTTTGGCAAACTCACACTCCAAATGGCTTGCTTTCTCAGAAAGCTGGTGATAAGTGACTGTAACCTGCTTTACCTTAATCTGTTAAAATCCTGCAAATCTATATCGGGGCCTGAGAGGACTTCTGCCTGCTTCACCTGACAGTCAGGGTACTAAAGATTAATCCGTATCCTTGCAGCACTTTCCAAGCTCTCACTCCCACTACTAATTCAATGAGGAGACAATAGCATCATAGCATTAACTTGATTGTCTAGTACGAAGCGATGTTAGAGATATGAACACCCCAGAGCATCAATAATTAATCAAGCACTTAACTTGTCCTAACATTTTCAATGATATAATTTACATCCTTCATGGGCCTTGCCAGTTTGAAATTAATTTCCTCTATCAATTACACTATGTGATAACCTCTGTTATTATAATACCTCCTTCACTGTTTTTAAGAGAATTTCTGTCTGCTAAGTATTTGAAAATAGTGTTTCTCTCTTCCTCATACGAGGTCTGACAATTAAGTTCATGAACTTGCCACTCTGCACTTACATTGGCAGCCCTGTACAAACGGCTCGGTAAGGTTTCATAACCTTGGTATATCAGTGTCTCACAGCTGTGTTCATGTCAACATGTGGCGGTGTCTTGCTGAGTGGCATTCATTAATGTTGTTGCGTGTCTTTGTGTGCCGTCGCGAGAATGTCTGAGCTTGAATTAGAGCAATGAACAAACATTAAGTTTCTTGTTAAACTTGGCAAGAGTGGAAGTGAAATCGGGGACATGTTAGTCCAAGTTTATGGGGATAATGTCATGAAGAAAACGGCAGTGTACAAGTGGATTCAACGTTTTTATGAGGGGAGAGAACACACCACTGATGAAGAGGCCAGGGTGGCCAGTAACGAGCAGAACTGATGAAAACATTGCAAAAATCCATCAAATTGTGCATGAGAATCATTGGCTGACTGTGAGAAGCATAGCAGACCAACTAAACATCGATAGAGAAACAGTCAGGAAAATCTTAACTGAAAATCTTGACATGAGAAAGGTGTGTGCAAATAAGGTCCCAAAGGAGCTCACCAACGAACAAAAGTAAAGGAGAGTCAAGTTTGCCAAGACCTGTTGGAGAGGCAAGACGATGTTTTGGGCCATGTTATTACTGGTGATGAAACACGGGTGTACCAATACGACCCTGAAACAAAGTGTCAAAGTGCACAATGGAAGTCAGCCAATTCTCCACAACCAAAAAGTTCCGTCAGTCCAAATCAAGAGTAAAAATGATGTTGCTAAGCTTTCTTGGTATCACAGGGAGCATTCATTATGACTTTATACCAAAAGTTAACCAAGTTTACTATTTGGAAGTGCTGAAAAGGCTGCGTGAAAAAGTTAAACAACCTGACTTTTTGCCAACCATTCATGGCTCTTGCATCATGACAATACATCAGCTCACACAGCACTGTTTGTCAGAGAGTTTTTAGCCAGTAAGCAAATAACAGTATTGTAACACCCTCTCTACTCACTTGATCTGGCCCCCAATCACTTCTTTCTTTACCCAAATATAAAGGAAATATTGAAAGGAAGACATTTTGATGACATTCAGGACATCAAGGGTAATACGATGACATCTCTGATGGCCATTCCAGAAAAAGAGTTCCAAAATTGCTTTGAAGGGTGGACTAGGCACTGGTGTCAGTGCATAGCTTCCCAAAGGAAGTACTTCGAAGGTGACCGTAGTGATATTCAGTATGAAGTATGTAGCACTTTTTCTAGGATGAGTTAGCAAACCTAATTGCCTGACCTCGTGTGTGCGTGTGTGTGTGTGTGTGTGTGTGTGTGTGTGTTGTTGATCTCTATACTGTCTCCCTCACTCCCCAAGAAATGAAACTTGGGACTATGTTTATGTCACTGTGTTACCCCTACTCCCTAAAACAGTGATGGGGACATGGTAGAAACATAAAATAATTACTGAGTGAACAAATAACTGAATGCAAACACCAGGTATAGTTGTTTAAGTTGTGGGAGCACTGTGGCTACAACCAGAGTGTAAGATCATACACAGTTTACTCTCATCCAGTAGAACTCACAGAGCAAGGGAAAATGAACCAATAATAAGTACTTGATCAGTAGATTCAGGACTTATCTAGGAGAGAGCTTTTATGGAATTACAAAATCGTTCCAAGGTAAAATTAAAAGATGACCTTTGAGCGTCTCAGACTAAGGATTCCCAAATAAAATTTGTGCAACATATTCAACTAGACTCTGCTCCCACAATGCCAGTTATAGAGTACAAAGCATTTGTCAAAAAGAGGACATCATTTTTCAAATAATTCTTTTACTAAGCTCTTGCTTCCTCGTATCAATTTTGCCTTCCTATATCTTCCAAAATTTGTACTAATACCATCGTGCCTTCTGAATTTCATATAATATAGATCATTATATAATCTTTCAAAAATCTGAAAATCTGTTGAGTCTCCTCATATTTTCATTCCTCTATGGACTAAATACTCTTTGTTACCTCAGTTATGTTTATATGGAATAATTTTCAAGTCGCACACCATCCTGACCACTTATATCTGAAGAGATTCCATTTTCTCAAAGTGTGTTGTACTAACAGAACAAATGTAGTATTTCCAGCACAAAGTCAAGAAATTCTAAGAGTTGCAATATCCATCCAACCCTTGTCATCAATCTACATGCAGTGAGCATCCATTCTGTCCCAGACATGACTTACTTTTGTTAAAAAAAATAATAATAATATTTTAATATTGATGTTTAACAGCTAATGAATTTACTTGGTGTTATCCTCATTCAGTCCACGTTTTCCCATCTTATCTAAAAGACTTAAAGGAAACATTATTATTTTCTTCAATGACTTGCTGAAATGAAAAAGTCTTTAGTGTTTCCTTGATCTATTGTTCCAAGAATCTTCTCAATTAGATTATTTTGTATATCAGCACAGTCCTTTGTAGTTTATAAAGTTTTAAATTAAAAAATTTCAAACTTTATTCCTTTGGATGCATCCAATGGCTGAACAATGTGGGAGAATAGACATTATTAGCCCCATTTATAAATGGGGAAGCAGGAGCTCACAGAGGTTACAGCAAGTTAGGTGGATGGCAGGTATAAAATTGCAAGGTATCTCACTCTTCAGTTGTACTAGGGCTCCTTCACCCTGCTCAGCTTCTGAGCATGCTTTGTTTTTAGGAAATACTCATGTTCACTACACATTAACACAATCTAATATTATTCTCGAAAGAAAGAAAAAGAGACAGAGAGAGAGAAATTAATCAATTCATTAATTGGGGGGTGACTGACAACAACTGTAACATTCTGTAGTTTTTAACATCCACCTATTTGCCTATATTAAAAAGTAAAACATTTGCTGGAATTAAAAACAGATTTAATCTTGTTTTTAGTCCTCAGGTGTTCTAACAGACAAATACCTAAATACCTTGGGCAAAATTTTGTAATCAAACACAAATGTAACATTATTTAGTAAACTAAAGCTACAGATTGTTCAGGTACTTGAGTTAAGAGAACTTGTATCTTAGCCACAAAATTTTTAGCTAATGAGAATATTAAACTATACAGCAATGAATTAAAACCCTTGAGTCAAAAAAAAAATCCATCATAGTAGTAAATAAGAGAAAAGAGGATAAGGTATGGTGACACATAAGAAAAAAATTAAACCTCTTGGCTTATTAAAATGAAAAAAGTTACATTAGGAAGCTATTTCAGCTTTTGATCCTAAGGTCAATATAAGATACGAAGGAAGTAATGACCCCAGTCTAATAATATAAATTTAGTGAAATTGCTGACTAATCTTTGAAGATGCAACTCAAGGCCTCCACGCTGACCACACACCCAGCAGATTAACAACCAAACACATTCCTACAGTCAGCAACAGAGAAACACTTCAGAAGAGTGGTTTTTAAGTTCACAGAAGTGTTCCTGGAAAAGTGCACATGTGGTGGATTTCTACAAAATGGAGGATATTCATTCACTTACAATAAATTGAAGAATTACAGATTTGTTTTTAAAAAAATGTAGCTAGGATGTAATAAATACTGTATCAGGAATTACAGAAGCAAGAAAAATATTCAGATAATGAGAAACAATACAAACATTATATCAAAACTTGCGTTCTCTATGCTTTGAACCATAGAAATGTGCACTGCGCATCTTTGTGCTTTCATTCTACAACTGTATTTCAAAGCAAATATAACCTTTTAAATAAAACTCTGTTTTGTACGTCAGAGGTCCTATGGTTTGTTCCAATGTTTCTGTTACTTTTTATGCTTCTGTAAGGCACAAAGACCTAGGGTAGGATGTGTCCAGGATATTTTTCCCCTCCAAGCAAGCATCTTCTGAAGGCCTAACTACTTACTGCTCCTTCACAATAACTCCCAAAAGGTAGTTTCTAAAATAGCTTCTCAGAAAAATGCTACCAATTGTTTAATTAATGAGGGCCAGTGGAACTATTAATGTGTAGTGTTCTTTTCCTAAGTTCATTAAATCGAAATTTGCCGTTTTTCTTCCATATATCATTAAAAGAAATCACCATGGTTTACCAGCTCACAAGTATTGATTCCCACTAAGTGGCCTTCCTTCAAGCAACTCCCAGGAGAAAATATAAATTTAAACAGTCCACTATGAATACTGTTTGGGGTTGCACTGTGTCCCACAAAATGATATGTTGAAGTACTTCAACCCATTTCCCAGTACCTCTGATTGTGACCTTATTTGGAAATAGGGTCGTTATAGATGCCACTAGTTAACATGAAGTCATACTGGGGTAGAGTGGACCCTTGATCCAGTAGGACCGATGTCCTAACAAGAAGAGGAGACGTAGAGACAAAAAAAAAAACAAAAGGAGACAGAGACAGAGGTTGGATTGATGCATCTCACAAACTATGGAACACCTAACATTCCTGGAACACCAGAAGCTAAAAGAGGCCAAGAAGGATTCTCTCCTGTGCAGGTTTTGGGGAAGCATGGACCTGCCAACACTTTAGTTTTGGACTTCTGGACTCCAGCGCCGTGAGAGAATAAATTTCTGTTGTTATAAGATGAAAAATTTGTGGTAGTCTGTTAATGCAGCCTAGCAAACAAAGAGATACAATAACACACCCCATTTCTTCCTTAACTGAGTCTTTGATCTCTTTTTCCGTTTTACCTTCTTCCTACAATGTCAACCTACAATGCTGCCCTCACTCACAGCATGCAGCTTTGTGCTCCCTCCTCTTCACTTGTAAGATTCTCTCCCTTCAAGGGCCTTGCCCCACTTCTTCACTTCATTAACTTATTCAAACCTCATGAGTAACCCTCTCCAAGAATCCTTCTCTAATGTCCTTCGCAGGCCAGGCTTCTGTTCTCCACGAACAAAACATTCACTTCTCTGACCCACATCTGTCTTCCCCACCACACTGTACGCTCTTACAGAGCACTGACTATTTCTCATCCTTGTAATCCAAGGACCAAACTTAATACTAGGTTCGCAGTATGTGTTGCATGGTTGAACTCCTATCTTGCATTTTCATGCACTTTTCTTTCTTCTTCATAGGATCCCCTCTTTTCTGCTCCTATGCATCAATTAATCATGAATTTAGAATCTAGAAAGCATAATTTTAGGGCTTCCTTCCTTTGATAAAATCCTTAGCTATAATTCTAGGAAAAACTAGCTGCAGCAACACTTGAGAGCCACAGCTGAGCTACAGGAAACCTGGGCTGTTGCTCATGGTTGCCATAATTTTAATCATCACCTGCAAATTAGGGTCTGCATTCCTTTGAGCTTGACGGTCTGTCCTGGTGGTCAGCTGGCAGGCCAGCAGGAGAACCATTCTATGGGTCTAACCATGAAAAAGAGAAACTTTTCCTTCCACCAGTGCAAATGACCATGAGAGAATTCTCAGCCCTCTGTGGCTCCTACAGAACAAAAAAGGCAGGACTGGACTGGATGGGTCAGCAAATGAAAGAAAGCACTGATGTTGAAAATGACCAAAAATAGCAGATTTGAACTTATGGAAAAAAACAAAACCATTTTTCATACATTTAAAATAAAACTTTTAAAAAATTTGTATTTTATTAATTATCTAATTATATGTATTAATAACCTAATTATCAAAATCAGTAAATTAAAAGTGATGCAATAATTGTATCTAATTTACAGTCCATGTTCAAATTTAATGCTTTCTTTCAACTTTGCCAGAATATTTACCTACTATTCTTCTACTCATGTACCCATCTTTTTTCAGGCTTAGGTCTACAAGTAAATATATGAAATGAAGCACTTTTATGTATAAATGAATGTTTCCTACAATATATTTTCATCTGTCATTGTTTTAACTGCAGCACTTTTAAAACTGTGCAATATAAGCAGCATATGCCAGATTTCTAAACATCAAAAAGCAAACTTTTAATTGCATTTTGGACAGTTTTATAAACATTTTTCCTGTTAAAAGAAAAAAAGTAAGTGTAAAAGGGGGAGCACTGTCAAGGGTTTTGTAAGAAACCATTTACACTGCGTATCTATGAATTAAATGAATTTATTTTTCATCTTTGCTGGTCCCTCGCCAGCCCAGCCTTGAGTCTTCAAGCTGACTGGCTTGCTTCTGCCAACACCAATAAAGGGCCCAGGGCACCTTCGCTTCCACAGCCTACGCCCTAATCCACTTTCCTTTGACCTACTTAACCCCCATTCTGACTCATTTCTGATACCTGCTCCTGATTCCCAGTGGAGACCTTCCTCTTGTACCCTGGCCCTGATGGTTTTCTTAGGTCCACCAGCGCAAACACCTGGCTTGCACCTCAAACAGACCCACTGTCCCCATGCGGATTACTTCATAAGTCCTAGCAACCACAAGAAGCTCAATCCACTTGTCCTCAGGGCCCTTATGCCCAGTGTAGACCCTCATTACCAGAGGGCTGTGGGGTATGTTCCAGCCCCAGGAGTTGCACTGAAAGGAAACACTTCCACCAACTTCTACTTCCACTGCACTTAGAACAGTGCACATAGTTGGCACTCACATATTATTTACATTGAATGAGCAAATACATTTTTTTCTTCAATAACAAATGAGTATCTAAAAAGGTATAAGTATCAAAAAGGTGAAATTCTCTGGCTGCCCTTTGACAATAAGCATGAGTCTGGAAAACTGAAACAAGCTTGGAAGAAATCACTGAGAAGAACCTCTATCATCATGTTTGTTCTTTAAGGGGAAGAAATGCAGGAGACATTATTCAGGGATTCGCTCCTGACCTCTAAGTCATTTTTGGGTACCTTTTGCTTTGAAATAATTTTTAAACTCACATAAAAATTGTAACCTGGATTTCAAATTGTTACCCTTTTTTTCTTGCATTTGTACATGATTACAGCCATTTGCTAACTCATCCATCTCTTTGTCTATTTATATCTATTTAAATGAATCTGCGTACACACACAATTATATATGTGTGTATAAACATACTCATTGTTTCCTGAACATTTCAGAGTAAATTTTAGACACACTGTCTCTTTATTCTTAATACTTCAGCATGTACACACTAAGAACAACTACACATTCTCATATAACCACAATCTATCAAAATCTGTAAGTTAAAAGTGATGCAATAATTGTATCTAACCTAGAGTCCGTGTTCAAATTTAATGCTTTCTTTAAATGTTGTCAGAATATTTACATACTATTTTTATACTCATGAACCCTTTTTTTTAAAGGCTTAGATCTACAAGTAAATTTATCAAATGTTCACCATCATGTCATTTTGCCAAAATTTTCTCATCTTCTCTTGGTTGCCAAAACTCAATCTCTTGATATCCTCAAGGGCGGCTCAGTGAGTGCTGAAGACCTTGAGTTCTTGCATGTTTAGAACTGCTTTTCTATACTTGATAAACAGCTTAGATATAAAATTCTTGGTTTATACTTCGTTTACATGAGTTTATTGAATTGTTGCTTCTTTTGCACATCGCTTTACAGATGTCTGATGCCAGCTTAATTACCTTGTCCTTATATGTGATTTGACATATATACATAAGACCGGGTCTTGAATTATGTATGTGTCTTATATAAGACCAGGTCTTATATTTATTTTTGCTCCAAAAGATGCGTTAGAGCTGATTGTCCAGTTAGGTCTTATTTTCGGGGAAACACGGTATATATATATATCCACCTGGCCAGAGGGTTGGCAAAATTTTCTGTGAGGGGACAGGTAGCAAATATTTTTAGATCATCGTAGGCCACATATGCTCTCTGTTACATATTTCTCTTCATTTTATGATGCTTTAAAAATATATTTAAAATATGCTTAGCTTGCAAGCTATATAAAATAAAGCCATTAAATGTAATTTGCCAAACCCTACTATAGATCATAAGGATATTTTCTTTAAAGTTCACTAGTTTTACTAGGGAATATGTAGGAATTGATGATTCTTTGTCAATTTTCCTAAATACTTAGACACGTACTTTTCCAATATATACCTTCAGGTCTTCTTTTAATTCAAGAAAATATTCTGGTTTATAATTTTCAATATTAGTTCTGTTTTGTTTTTCTTCTTCAGGGATTCCAATTATCCATCATGGATCTTCTCTGCCTGCTTTGTATTTCAACAACTTTTTGTGAGACCAATTTTACCTTTTTCTTTATCTTATTTTCATTCTCCTAGTTATTTACCTGTATTTCTTCAATGCCCCTTATTAAGTTTTCCTTCTAATCCCCTCCCCCTACAGCACCTGTTAATTAAGTATTTACTGCTTATGATTTTACCTAAATTTCCATTTCTTTCCTAAGTTCAATTAATTTGTGATTCACTTCTTCCTGTTTTTAGTCCAATTCTGTTTTTAAATTTAAATTTTGACTTAAGGGGTTTCCCCCTCTATAGCTCCAAATAATAGCTTGGGAATGTTTAATTTAGTTTATAGTGTATTACAGTTTTGTTTTGCTTTGTGATTGGTGTTTTGAGGGGAATTTTCATTAGCTGACAGATTTCGATTCTCATTTGTTTGCTTCTTAGAATCGTTCTTAAGACTGCTTATGGTATTTTGTGAACAAGAACATTGGTTTGGAGAAGTTAGCACAATATTTAGATTAGGAGTGCTCTCTTCTGTTAAGTGTATTAGAAATGTAGTTTCTTTAATGAATGGTTTATAGGAGGGTGATGGGCAGAGAGACTACGTGTTTTCCTTTTACTTTTTGGTCTTTTCATGTTTTTCACGATCCAAAATTTCCCCTCTTGCTTCTTTATGCTTTCATCAGAGAGTTCTCAAATGCAAATTTCCCATTTTACCTTCTGTATTAGTTTCCTTTTTAACACTATAACAAATTTCATGGCTTAAAATAACAGAAATGCATTATCTGATAGTTCAGAAAGAAGCCCCAAACAAACTTTTTATACCTAAAATCAAGGTGTCAGAAGAGCTGGTTCTTCTGGGGAGGCTTCAGGTAAGAATCTGTTCTGAGTCTCTTCCAGCTTCTGGTCGCTGCTGGTTTTCCTAGGCTTAGGCTGCATCACTGCAATCTCTGTTCCATCCTCACATTATCTTCTCTTCCATGGTCAAATCCCATCCTGCCATCTTCCTAAAAAAACACTTATGATTTCACTGAGGGGCCACCCCGATAATCCAGGACAATCTCCCCATCTCAAGATCATTAATGTAATCACATCAAAAGTCCCTTTGCAAATAACAAGGTAACTTTCAGTTTCCAGGGATTTGAACATGGGTATCTTTAGGGGCCTCATTCAGCCTCCCATCCTTTCTTTTCAGATGTGTGGCCTTTCCAAGACTACATACTTGCAAGGGTCTCACACACATATTTAAAGCCTTACTCTGTAATCAGTACTCTGATCTATTCAAGTTTCCTTTTCAGTATTTTTGAATTTAGAATTTATTTTCTCTCTTGGGGGGTGATATCAGCCCAGATACACCTCTTTTTGATATAATTTTTTCCAAAATCCCATCTCTCCACAAAGTCTTGAGAGGGAACTTATTATAAATATCTTCTCTGGAAATTGGTGCTTGCCATTCTGCTTACAGGTAATTTGAAGTTTGTAGCATTCTTTATCTTCCAGTTATGCGTAAAGTAAGGGGGATTATGGTTTTATTTGTTCTTGATCTGTATAGATTTTTAGAAGATCTTTGGAGTGATCTGGCTGCCATAATTAAGAAACATAAATCCTGTGTGAAACAGGCAAATAAACAGCATTCCAGTTTGGGGAAGATCTGTGACTTACACACACAAAAAGGCTTTAAAGTTAATAATTTATCATAATGGCTAAAATATTATATAGTTATTCACAGAAATAACAACTTATTAAACTACAGATTTATTGAATTCCAGAACTGGTATAGGCCACAAGGACCAGAGTTGTCCAACATCTAGGAAATGTCTCTTCCTGGCATAGCAGAAGAGTCGCAACAGATTATCTCCTCTGCAAGAATCTATTCTTCAACATCCCAGAACCGATCAAAGTAACATACCAAAATGAAATTAATGTCATTATGTTGGACATAGTATGCAAGGTATAATGCTTTATACAGCCAACGTAAATTGTCAATTCTTTTCCCTCCTAGTCTTTGCCTATAAAATAGCAATCATAATATTTAAATAAGAACTGTCTAAGAAGTGTTATGATGAATTAACCAGAATGTGTAAGCTACTTTGTAAATCAAGCCTTAAGTACCATCATTTATCTTTGATGTATGGGGTGAAGAAGCAGAAACTTTAGTGACAGACTGTGGTCATATAAATTAGAGTATTAATATTTAACAAAAAATGGGAGATGAGGAATCAGGATGTGTAAATCTATTAGCATTTTAGGCTGTAGGTGCAAGGACTGGCTTTGAGATCTTCTGATGGTGCAATTGTTTTTAACTGTTAAACTTCATCTACCTCCATTAACAGGTAAAATACACATTTTCAAAGCAATCAAATGTTATCAGCAATCACTCTGGGGGTAGGAACATGTACACTGGTATTCCATGAGACGCTACTGCACCCAACTAAATCAAACAATGGTTCTGTCTTTAAATGAAACTCTGTAACTAATTACTATCCAAATTTGAATGAACATCACCAAAAACATACAATTCAAGGTCCACAAGGGTTGCGTACAGAGTGTCTGTTTGGCCCTACCTTAGGAAAATACTCCAATTTCTTAGTGCCCACTTTATATGTTAGAAAAATGATTATTTCATAAGTGCTGTTAAAATAGTCAGTACGCAGCGTTCTTACTCGGAGATAGACACTGATTATATTAATACATCTTGACACTTTTCCTGGTGCTATTCCCTCTGCTTAGAATGATTCCTCCCATGCCTATACCAACCCTTTAAGGTCTATTACAGTTGTCACTACTTGGGAGCTTTTTCAGATCGTCTAAACCTTATATAATCACTCCATGCTCAGAAATCTTATATTATTTTTAAACACCCATTTTTATTTTTTTGTACTTGTCCATACTGCTCGTCGCATACATATATGATAGCAACACAGAGGTACATTTAAGAGCCTAGCTTTTGGTATATACCAGACACTAAGTTAAACTGTCATTTACTTTCAGTTAACACAATGATTGCCGTATTTTTCTTGACACTGAGTTTCTTTAAGAAAGAAGAGAATAATAATACCAAACCCCTAGGGTTGCCAGAATTAAATGAAATAATGTATGTAAAATGCTAACTCTAGCACGCAAGGAATAAATGCACATTAGCTAATATTATTCTTCCTGCTGCAATTTCCTTCTGCTTCTGCGTGTAAACTCTTCAGATCAGAGATTACGTATCATGCAGGTGGTGTCCCTGCAGCCCGTAGGACAATACCTTGCACAAAGTACTCAAAAAGCATTTTTTAAAATAATTTAAAACTTGTTTATTTTTAAAATTTAAAAATATATACTTTTTTATTTTTCAGTTACAGTTGACATACAATATTATACTGGTTCCACGTGTACAACATAGTAACTAGACCTTTATGTAACTTACGAAATGATCACCCAATAAGTCTAATACCCATCTGACACCATGCATAGCTACCTTACAATATTATTGACTGTAATCCCTATGCTGTATTTCACATCCCCGTGACTATTTTATAACAGAGAACATTTTTAAATGGAATTGAATGAAAAATATTAATTGACCAATATGTGCTGAGCTTTTCCACTGTGAATCATTTCTCATAACTGACCTTAAGTCTTTAAAGGTCTAAGCTAGTTCAAAAGCTTAGTCTAGTTAAAGGGCAGTTAATCTTTAAGTGCTTAGTCTAGCAAAAAAAATATATATGCATACATTTTTTGCTCATAGACATGTGTGAAAAGAACCAAACGAGCAGTACAAAAGTGAATATTAAATTGGTAAACACAACGGTAAGTGGCTTCAACTTAAAACTTATTTTCCTTCCTTCATTTGTGCCACATACACTTCACTGCGCAACTTTTCTTACTTCTTACTCCCACTCAAATCTTTGTTTCCAGGGAAATACGTTTACACCTTGGAATTCCATCTCCATTCGGTCTACAAATATTTCTACTGCTCTCTGTCTTAAACTGCTCCTAGAAAAATTCAATTCTCCACTCTGTGATGTACATGAAGTACATAAATGCCTATGAACTTAAGGCACATTTCTCGCCGCATCCTTCAGTGCTGCACAAGAGTTCTTACACAGGATGATTTTAGGTACATTTTAATAACTCATAATTAAAGAAATAAACTCAAAAAGAATCGTACAGACTCTGTGATGTTAACTACGTATGATTCAAGCTCATTTGGATTCAAGCTCTTTACCAGATACAAAGACAACACTTAGAGAGCTACTTAACAATCAAAACCAGAAAAAAGGAAGACTGCCAATAACAGAATTATCCAACAAGGGCTTACTTCCTACTGCCTGATCCTGGGTTTGGCTAGACACTGGGTTTCTCCTGCCAGAACCTCAGAATTGTTAAGGGAACCCTAATTGCTACTGAGGTTTTCCACTGATGGGCTCTAAACCCTACTTCTATTAGTCTCTCTAATGCTGCTTGATTTACTCTTAATTCCTCTGTTTTGAGTTTTGTTGCCAAAGTCCCGAAGATCTGAAACATGCCATTACCTCTGAATAGATGGTTGATTTGACTATTCTGAAAACCAATCAGATTCTGGAGAACACCTGCCAAATGCCATAAGCTGAATGGGTGCCCTGTGATCAAATTGTTGGCAGTAACTTATGTCTTCCCCGAGCTTCTAAGAGCCAACAGAAGTCCTTGTAACTAACCCAGGAGTACAGCCCAGGCTGAAGGAGGCCCCAAGATGCCAAAGGATCACTCTTAGAAAAATCAAAAAATTGACAGAGGACTCATAGATAAATTACGTTTTGCTGCTCCTTCCAAAATTAGAATGCAGAAAGCTCATAACTATGGAGCAACCCAAAAATAATCACGAAAATTTCTAGAATGGTTACCCACAAACAGGATCAATACTCCAGAAAATATTCTGACTCCATGACAGAGTTTTAATTGCTGTAGCAAGACATTGCTGACACTGACACTGACAATACTGTGCACAATTTCTCTAGACAGAACAGAGGCAATCTGGATTTTTCTCTTGACCTTGCTTACCGTGATATGGGGAAGAATCCCGTCTCCCTCCAAATCCTAAATCTAGAACAGAGTAGCTAGAAAACTAAATGAACCTTTAAAAACAAAAAATGCCTAAATTCCCTCAGCAAATTAAAACTGGCTACATTATTTTGCAGTTTGCCCTAATGGGTCAAATGATCCAGTTTATTTTATTGCTACATTTTACTCAACTTCAATTTCTAACTACATCATTAATACAATACACCATACTGTCGTGAATTAATCCTTAACATTCTGATGCATTTGAATGCATCCAAAATTTTCCAATCTCATATGTGTATCAGAAAATATGTCATCGGAAGATAACGTTTTTTTCATTATTTGTATATAATAGGAAGAATACTCCTAAGTTTTGATGTCAGATGGACAATTATACACTCTGAGAATTTCTTCAACTGGAAATGTTGTCAGAATCAAATGTAATCATATATGTTAAAAGACTACAACAAATATCTGTTAATAAACACAGGTCTCACCTGCCGTCAATGCTATAGTATCTCCTAACATAAACCCAAGTTTTTTTAGCTCGATAGTTTTAAAGTAATTAATGTATTTTAAAAATACTTCCCCTAGAGACTAAATAACAGACATACTAAAAACTAAAGCTGTAAGCTTTCTGGATACCATGTCTTTCAAAGTTATTTCAGTTGTTCTCTATACCCTACTCGTAGGACGATGGAAGTATCCTCTTGATTTATTAAGAATCAAAAGTAATATTAAACCCTTATTATCACACCTAGAAGTTATAAAGAAAAAGAGGAGGTTCAGAATCTATGGACTTCCTATTATGTGTTTGCAGGACTAATAATTAGTATTGTTTTCAACTGCATAAAATCTTGTGTGTGTTTTTTTTCTCCATAGAAAAGTCATTTGCTTTGAGAAGTGCAAAGAATCTGAGGAATTTCTACTACTATGAAGTTGTTTTTTGGTACCTAGTTTCCATTTAAATGAATGAATTTACTGCCTAGGTTCAACTGAATTGTTTTCCATTTATACTGATAACCTTTTAAGGAGCAAAACTTTCATATTCTGTATTATCCCGAAAATTAATTGATTCTTGACAATCTTAGCCGTAAATATTTAACATATGAATTGGAAGTCAAAGTTGTGTTTGCCCTTTTTTCTCTTTCACCCTTTAATTGTGTATGTTAGAAATACTACAGATCTTCTCCTGGTGTCATAAATAGATCATTTGTGTATTTCAAGCACACTATAGGACTGAAGATGAGGTTAACATTTCTGTATCCATAGGAAAGACCAGCAAAATCCAGCAGCTAGCCCTACTCTAAAAAGAAGTTTTGACATATTTGTTTAATGAAGGGCTTGGCAGGTTTTTCCTCAATGATTCTAATTTTCCTTAAAAATCCAGGCAACAGCAGTACTCATCTCACCTCTATATGATTTCACCCAGGTTTAATACCAGTGATAGAAATGATAAATGATTGTTGCTGTTTTGATAACATGGTAAATAGTTCACCAGTTATCCCATAGTTCCCAAGAGTATTCGCAAATTAGGGTTCTTCTACTGGGGCTAAACAAAAAGTCACTTGTAAGGCATATATATATGAATGTGTATATATATATATATAGATATATATATATATGAATGTGTGTGTGTATATATATATATATGAATGTGTATATAAATATATATACACATACATATATATAAAGCAAAATAGAGAATTAAGCTATTATTATTATTAATATTATATCTATTTTAGAAAACAAGTGAAAACTATCATTTTCTCAGTAGTTCAGACAGAAGCATAATTTTTTAAACCACGATTATATATAAAAAAGAAAATGTCACCTAATAGACACTGGAGTATTTGTCTTGATTCTTACGTTAACAATCAACTTTTACACGTACTCATCTTTGATTGCTAAAGACTGACAAAGGCAGAGAAGCTCTACTGCCAAAGAGAAATTAGAGACTGGATTTTGGAATATGAATGGGAAAATGACAGAGAATAGTGTGATATGGGTTTCGTAAGATTTTATAAAATTCGTCCATGTATTTTGTTTTGTTTAGCATAGGGAGACACAATCCATCTTTTCTTACAGCCAGCAGAAAGGCAGCCTCTTGGTCCCATCCATGTCAGAGGTGACAGGATTAGGATTCTATGTAGCAATACCTTGAAACTGCGTCATAAGAACATAAACATAGAATCTCGGATTTCTAGTCAGGCTGAATACATTTTTTTTTTTTAAATAAACATTTGTTGAGAACTTACTTTATGTGTTGTTATAGATACTGTGCAAGGCTTCAACTCACCCAAAAAGACTCTGGTTCAAATTTTTAAAAAAATATGTGTGTGTGTGTGTGTGTGTGTGTGGAGAGAGACACCGCTTTAGATGAGTAATTAGAAAAAATGACCCTAGAACAATCACGTGCTAGGCGCTGATGGGCCAGAAGAGCACAGAGTGACTATTAACCCCAAGACCCCTTTCCGCAGGGTGGCTTTATGTGGCCCTCACTGGCCACTGCAGCTCTGCTGCGAGGCTTTCCACAGTGAACTAGGATCCAACATCGCAGTTCCACTCAGATAGCAAGTCTCATTCTGTACAAAAGCTGTGGAATCTTTGGAGACATCATTTAAATGCCAATTTACATGCTGCCTCTTCTAAGTTATGGCACTTACAACATCAATATTTTAAACAGTTCAAGTGTTTTTTAACTTCCAAATGAGTCATTTACTCTCTTAGTAGGGAAGAGGTAAAATAAAATGTCAATGACTAAAATGAGCACTACTTTTTCAAAGACAGAGTTAAGTACATTTCTCACGATTCAGTGGTAATTGGCTTAGAACCTGAAAATACAATTCTACACCTGACAATGGGAACTCACTGGGCTCCACAGGAATTCAAAGACTCCTGGAGCAAAGCAGGCCCAGTACTATCAGTGTCACACTCACTAGACTTATGCAATTTCCACACAACTCTGAGTTTTTAAAGGAATTATTCGTGCCATTCAGAACTTCCATGCATCTACTAATCAATTGCGGATACTGAAAATTCCTTAGTTGTCGCTACACTGCAGCGCCCACTGGCTCCTCTAACAGGCCTGGCGCATCAGCCAGGGCTTTCCCAGAGCGTCAACCAGCCACGTGCAGCCTTTCATCACTCCATCACAGAAAGGAGATTCTGTGATTTAGATGGTGGCACCTTAGAAGTCACAATCGCAAAAAGCCTAATGCCCCAGAGCCTGTATTACTCACTCTGGATCAGCGGTTCTCCAAACTGCTGTCGGCATGAGAATGACCTGGAGAATTTGCTGAACACCCAACTTGTTTTCTCCTATTCCCAGAGATTCTGATTTGGCAGGACTGGGGTATGAACCCAAGAGATTTTGCGCCATGGTCTGTAGACGACACTTTGAAAAATGCTGCTTTCCATGCCCCAGGTTTTCTAGCCCTGAGATGGACATATCGTCTCACCAGTTCAACGGGGCTCACCATCTGACCATTGGGGTAATGCTAGAACACCTGCATTCCCTGGCCACCCCTTACACGCAACTATCAAACCATGTCACACTTACGTAAAAACTTAATTCCTCAGTTTTCCTGTATGAGAAATGATGATTACAGTACCTGTTCTAGTCTACCTACTCACTGAATTGATACAAACATAAGATTATAATGCACAAGAAAGCTCTGAAGCATGCAAAGGATATTCACAGATACACAGTGGCACTCAGGTATAGCATAGCCAACACTTTAAATAATAAAGAACATCAGTACATAACAAAGTGTAATATCCTAAAACTCGATTTACACACATAGTTTTGTATTTTTGGGGTTCCATGTATATCTGTTCAATGTTCCACCACCTCAGGCTTTTTTGTTTGTTTGTTTGTTTTTAAATGAATGACTGAATAAATAACTGGGAACTATAAAGGTGTTGTAGAAGAATAACTTATTTTATAAAACTAATCAGACTAAAGCATTCTAACTCATGAAAGACAGAGAATAAATGGTTCAGTTTTAAGCACGTGTGGCTTCTCTGCTTGAATTACCCAAGTAATTGTAGCTGTGCAGAATGAGGCTAAATTCGCTGCATTTCTATTGTACTGTACGAGTTCAGTAAAATGGGAAGTCTCTAGAATCACACACCACTTTAAGACTAAGTGAGAATATGACAGAACAGCCCTCAAATAACTCTGTGGGTCCATAAAAATAATGGGCCCAAAATGACCCCCCGGATTATTCCCATAATGTTACACAGAAATACAATGAGATCACATCAGATAAATGAAACGGCACAAAGAATTTGAAAGGGTGTGAAGCATGAAACTCAAATGTCTAACCATTTAACTATAGCACAGCTTTTATGTTAATAAATATCAGTAATTCCAAATTTATCTAAATGAATTCTGGAACAGCTGAACAGGTCTGAAAATTCAGTGCCGCAGTAAGAAGTGGGGAATAGCACAAATGAGAAGGTGAGGAAGGGAAAGAGAGACACCTGTATGTCAGCTAAGAGTGAGGAGAGTCCTAGAACACTATGGCTCACGCCCCCCTCTCCCCGAAAATCAGTACTAGGCCAGCATTCTTTATATTACAAGTAACACAGTTCTGTTGTCCAAACAAAAGTTTGAATTATAATCTCTTTTACTCTGAAAAAAATCTGCTCACTGGTGGCAGTCTATACAAGAATAAGGTGTATTTCCAGCAATGTTTTTCCACACTATATCCACCTACCCAAGAAAGTCCTTCTCTTCGTATCTTCTCTATATTTGCGCTCTAAACTCTTACATCAAGACTCAGTTCCATCTCTATCTATATCATCCGGCCAGCATTTCCTGGTAACAACATGAACATATACCACTTAAATCCAAGATGACTTTTGGGAATCTTTTGTGTCCACAGCTCTACTGAAAATCCTGAACTGGATACATACTGGCAATTGAAATAAGCAGGCAGTTAAACCCTTTAGCTAAAGGCTAAGTGCTGGAAGTCTGGGTTATAGTCTTATAACTGCCACTTATTATCTTTAGGATTTAGACAAGTGATTGTATTCTTGTTTCCAATTTCTCATGTGAAAAATGGTTATCACAAATTCTATTCCATTTCTTCACTGAATTTATGCAAGCATCAAATGGGAACACACAATAAAGTCCTCTGAATGATACAAGGGATACACAGAGATGCAAAGTCGTCCTGTTGCCATCATTTTTCTTCAGACTACAATCTCTGAAGAAGTCAAGAGTACGTTTCCAACAAGAAAATGCAAGGCTAGATTAACCAAATCAGATTCAGTCTAATGAACAGACAACATTACTTCAATCAATATTTTTCAGGAAAAATGATAATAATGAAAACGATTCTTCAATATCTGTAACAATCAATGATTTCCTATGACGGCTTCACCTAGGATATTTCTGGCATTTGTTAAATGGCAGTTTAGTATCACAGTTTAGTACCACTGTATTGTTCATAGACAATACTTCACCTCAAACACCTTACCTCTTTATCGTTTTGAAAATAAAACAATATACTGATAATCCATTTTAAAATTGTCTGAATACTCATCTTTCTATGAAATTCGTAACACAACTTGAAATGACCCAGGAGACTTGTTCTATTACTTTGTTATAGCGACTTAGCCAAGGGAGTTTGGAGGTTTTAAACCCACAGATGCATTAATTAATTGCTTTCAAGTTAAAAATAAAAAGTCTGTAACTCAGGTTTTTTTAAAAAAAAAACCCTTAGGAAAGTACATTCTTTACCTTACTTTTAAAGAATAAGATTGCCATATTTAGCACGTACAGGCTTTAGGATTGAATAATCTCAATCGTCATCTTCATGGCTTTATTGAAAAATATATAATTAGTTACGACAAGAAAATAGCAATGAAATTGAAGTTTGAGAGTTGGAAACAGAATTGATCATGGGAACTACGAGTCATCTGAACATCACTGTTCATTTGCAATTACTGAGAAGTACATATTTCTTTACTAAGAAAATCTTCCGACAATATTTCCTAAAGATAAGACAAAGGACTGACCAGTGGATCAGAGACAGATTCATTTTTTGACAGGCCACAAACACGACTACTCAGCAAGACGTTTCACTGATCAAACTTGCCACCCTGTTGAATGTGCCCTGGTAGCAAAGTATACGTTTTTCTCTGTGATGACTCTGACCTAGTCAAGCAGTAAAAAACAGCAACTATTAACACCTTCAGGTTGTTACATATTTATGTAATTCTGTGTTCTCAAAATACTATGACAGAGAAACACAGTTTTCTAGAAGGTGAATCTAGAATGTGGTTGTTAGCTATGTTCAATTTGTTGATTTCTGAAATTGACATACAGTAAAATAAAAACTTGCCCATGTGACAACCATGAAATGTTTTTTGCAGTTTTACCTATTGTTAAATAATTAAAAACATTACTTTAACCAAACATACCTTATGCAGTAGGATATTTTTTTAAATCCTATGCAGTGAAGATAAAAGAGAGATTCCAAGAGTTCACACTCACTGCAGGCTGATGGGCAATGAGCCCTGGACCTCTGGAGGTTAATCTGCATTTATTGGAGTTCTGAACTAAAACTGTTCATAAGATCTGGTTACATCCCTCTTAAACATTAAAACTGTCGTGGGAATCATTTGATACCAGATGATTTCCAATGTGATCACTAGTTACCATAACTATCAAAATTGAGCAACAATCACTGCTGCAATAATGAGAAGATTTTGATTCAAAATGGACTCCAGTTCTGTTCTTGTTCCTTACTGGCCGTGCGATCTTGGACACACAATATCTCTGCAATTTTATTTACTGATGGGGATAATATTACACCCCTCAAGGGTACACTAAGGTACAAAAGCAGTTAGGGCTGTTATGTCCTCTTAATGAATGGACCGACCCCATACCACTAGAAAATATTCCATTTCATCTCTGGTTACATTCCTTTTTCTGAAATCTATTTTGTCTAATATTAATATAGGTGCCACAATTTTGTTTTTGTTGTTCTTTAGTGTATACATGATTCATCTTTTTCTATCCGTTTACTTTTTGTTTGTCTGCTTAAAAGAATGCTTAGTACAGATTTATTATGTTCCTGGAAGAAAATATTCTAAACTATGTAAAAGCTTTTTGAAGTAATATGATCCTTTTATTTTCTTATTCATAGATGTTTCTTATTTAAATTTTTATAATAATAATGTAATCAGACATAAGAATTCCAGTTTCTGATCGGATAAGGACAGGCCTTGTGCACAGGCAATCAACAGGATTCGGATGACTAAACACAAATAATCTCACCTTTCATACAAAACTTCTTGCTCCAGAGTCAGAAGAAGGGCGTTGGCAAAGCCAACATTCATCAAAGTGTCCATTGTAAGTAAAACTAGGGTTGTCTACTGACACATGCTTGCTGCTGTAACAAGCAGGTTTTTAAGAAGTTACTTCCCATGTGAACCATCTGAAGCAATTTCCGCTAATGTCCTCCTTTAGCCACTCAGCTTAGTAACCCATGCTAGCTCTCTTGTATAGTTACAAATCATCAGTGTCCTGTTTTTCAAAAACTATGGTAATGAACACATAATATAAAATTTCCCCTCAACCATTTTGTATGTGCAGTTCAGAAATGTTAACTATATCCATACTGTTGTGTAACAGGTCTCTAGAACTGTTTCATCTGGCAAAAGTCAAACTCTTACCTGCATCAAAGAAAGAACTCCACATTTCCCCCTCCGTCCAGCCCTGAACAATCACCATATTTTCTGTTTCATGATTTTGACTCCTCTGATTCTATCCTTTTACTTTTAACCTATCTGTACCTTTATCTTTAAAGGGAGTTTCTTACAGATAGCATATAGTTGGGTCTTGTTTTATTTCCAATCTGTCTTCTACATGGAATGCTTAAACTACTTGCATTTCACATAATTATCAACATATTGTGTTTGAATGTACCATCTTGCTATGTTTTCTATTTCTTCTATCTAGTCTTCGTTCATTTTTCCTCTCTTCCTGCCTTCCTTTAGATAAAACTGAGCATTCTTAAAAATGTTTCCAGTTCCTCTCCACCACTGATTAACTACACCTGGTTGTGTGTGTGTGTGTGTGTGTGTGTGTGAGTGTGTGGTTGCTCTAGAATTTACATTATATACCTTTAACTTAACACAGTCTGCCTTCAAATAATACCATACCACTTTCTATATACAACAGTATATGTCATCCATTCTCCGGTCTGTTACTGTTGTTACTCATTTCATTTAATATACATTATAAACTCCATAATGTAAGTTATTATCTTTTCCTTTAATAAAAATGATTCTTAAAATCTTTTGTATTTGCCTAGATATTTACCATTTTGAGTGCTCCTCACTTCCTGTGTAGATGCAAATTTTTATCTAGTGACCTTTTTCTTCTACCTAAGAAAGTTCTTCTGTCCTGAAGGTGTCTTGATACCAAGTCTGATTTTTGTTCCTCTGTATGTCAGGTATATTCCCCCCTTCTCCTCCCACTGTTTTTAAGGCTACTTTTGATTGTTGTCATCAATTGATTATTATAAGCTTTGGTGTGGTTTCTTCTGCTTGGGGCTCAATGAATGAACATATTGGAGTTGTGGATTTATAGTTTTGTCACATTTGGATAATGTCTAGCCATTACTTCTTCAAATACTTTTTCTGACACCTCCTGAGAGTCCAATTGTACATGTAATTAGGCAACTGGAAATTATTCCATAGGTAGCTGAGGCTCTGTTTATTTTCTGTCTTTTTTTCTCTGTATCTGATCAAGTTGATCAATTTTCATCAAATGCCAGAAACTGTGACTTTTACATTACTGAGGGCAAGATCTTGTCTTCCCTCGGAGAGTTGGGTTTGGTTCTGGCACAATTAAGTAACTTGCTGATCAGTTTGATGCTTTCAAGCCTTGCTCCCCAGGTCTGTCCTGGCTAGGGTCAGACCAGACTATTGAGACTAATTCAGCCCCATTACTAAGCTCTGGTACTTCTGAGACCTCTACCAAATGCCTCACATATAAAGAGGTCTCTCCATTACAGTTTGTGTGAACTTTATGGGTGCTCTAAGGATTGTTCAGCCTATTGGATTCCTTGTTCTTTCTTTGCCTTCCTCCAAATACAGGCAGATCATTACTCAGGAAAACCTTAAGGAGACCACTCTAACGTTCTCCAGAGCCCTTTCTTTGTACAACTCATTCCTCTTTGTTCCCGTTCCCTTAAAAATTAGTTGCCTTGACCGCTCCAAATTCCAATCCCTGCCTGCTTAACTCGGTGTCACTGCTAGGCCCAGTTTGGCTTTTCTCCCTGCTTTGCCTCCAGGCAGCAGGTTGAGGCCATCACAGAACTCACCGCCTCTTTTGCCCTGCTCCCAAGGATCAGTCATTAACTGTTTTGTCCCATATGTAAAAAACACTCCATATAATTTGTCTGGTTTTCTAGTTGTTTATGACGGGAGGTCAATTCCCATGGCAGTTAATCCCTTGTGGCCAAAAGCAAAAGTCCTCTAAGGGTTAACAAGCTATATTTCTGAGGTATTTTATAAACTGTGAATCAGTATGCAAATATTAGCACAAGAAAACACATCTTGATAGAGAGAAATACATGCCTGCTTCATGGTCCGTTTTTTTTTTTTTTATTATTCTGCTGCAAAGACTAGCAAACGAAGACCATGATCATGCATAAGCTGAAATATTCTAGAATGGTTAATTTCCCCCAAATCAAAATTCCCAAATTATTAAGGGCATGAAATTTTTTTAAGAAGTGTTCCTTTTTACAAAGCAGTGACCCTTGAAAAACGCACATACGGAACTCTTGGAAAGAACAGCATTTTACATTCTACTCAGCTAAGGAGACTGCAGTTAAAACTGGCCATCTCTTGGTACAGGGAACCATTACCGCACAGAGGTCGGGGGTCTGAATTGTGGGTGGAGGAGAACGAAGTTGAAGAAGAAAATACATTACTAATGGGAAAGAAGGAGGGCAGAATTATCGACTTCATCGCTTTGCCCAGGGCAGGCCCCTAGGGAGAGGATTTGTCTGCCTGCTATATTTCCCTTGGGCACTATCTGTAATTACTATCACAGCTCATTGATTTTCAATTCTTTCTATTAATACATTTATTGGCCATTCTGACATTATTAAAATCAGTCTAACTCTGTTTCTTCAGTGGAGGACATCTCTTCCCTAAAATATAAGATTTGCAAGTGCAGATATTTTTTTTTTCTGCTTTTACAAAAACAGTCTTCTCATATTAGCAATAACACAGATTCTGCATAGGTTTTTCTTTGAAGCCAGGTAGTGACTTCACTACAGATCAAAAGATCTCAAACAGTGGGTCATCAGAGAATATTAAATGAAAAGCAAATTTGTATGTCTAAGATAATTCTACCAATTTACTGACTACGCTGGCTCCTGTTCCACAGTAGGGAGGTAATAATGAGGTTCTGTTAAAGGGTAATTCAAGCAGCATTTTTACAATGCCTTTCCTCTCTTCTGATAAAGTCGTTAAAGTAACCGCTTTTACACAGAGGTATATTAAATCTTTGTTAAATTAAACGTATTGGTTCACTGAGGAACAGAAAAAGTTAGGTTTGTAGTTGGGTTCCCTTCCCACCCACCCCACCCTGCCCAAAGCTGCTAATTTTAAAATTAACTGCCTGTCTTAAATAAGCATTCTACAGCACGTGTTGTTGGGCTCTCCAATGAACACAGAGAGATCTTTGACCATGCACCTAATTACTGACTGTATGGAGCACTTTAAATTGGCAAAACACCACATCTCACTCCATCTCTTTCTTTCTCTCTGCCAACTTATTACCACAAGTCTCTATTCACCGGCCCAAGGATCAGAAGAGCACCTGACTCTACAAGAGAACAGAGAGATGAAGTAACCAAGGGCTTCACCACTATTGTGGTTGGTGGATGGACTCAGGTCAGCACCTTCCCTATGGCAGATGCCTTAGAAAACAAACAGTGAGGGTGATTAAGTGAGGAGTGCTTCTTTCATGTCTCCCTCGGACACCTCTGTGCCTGTGTATTTTTTTTTAATACTTCTATTTAGAGAGCTCTTCTCTTCTTTTTTAAAATATGTTACTTTAAAGAATTTCAAACATATACAAAATTAGGCAGAAGAGTTAAACAAGTTGTCTGGTACCCATCACCCAGCTTCGATAATGATGGAATCACAACAAATCTTATTTCTATACCCATTCATTCTTTCCTCCGTTTTGTTTTACAACAAATCCAAGACATTTAAGCATTTCATTTGTAAATACATCAAGAAGTATCCTCAAAGTGTATAAACTCAGAACTCTAAAAAATTGTGGCCAAATAACCAGCATCACACCAAAATATGTCATTTTTATGTTAATTTAGTAACTGATCTCTGGCTTCATTATTTTTCACAAGATAAAATCTAATCAGAATTTGAAACATTTCCTCAGATGTGCTTAAATAAAAATTCAAATAATGGGCTGGCCCGGTGGCTCAGGTGGTTAGAGCTCCATGCTCCTAAATCCGAAGGCTGCCAGTTCGATTCCCACATGGGCCAGTGGGCTCTCAACCACAAGGTTGCCAGTTCGATTCCTCGAGTCCCACAAGAGATGGTGGGCAGTGCCCCTGCAACTAAAATTGAGCATGGCACCTTGAGCTGAGCTGCCGCTGAGCTCCCGGATGGCTCAGTTGGTTGGAGCACGTCCTCTCAACCACAAGGTTGCTGGTTCGACTCCTCGACTCCCGCAGGGATGGTGGGCTGCGCCCCCTGCAACTAGCAACAGCAACTGGACCTGGAGCTGAGCTGCACCCTCCACAACTAAGACTGAAAGGACAACAACTTGAAGCTGAATGGCACCCTCCACAACTAAGATTGAAAGGACATCTTGACTTGGAAAAAAAGGGCTGGAAGTACACACTGTTCCCCAATAAAGTCCTGTTCTCCTTCCCTAATAAAAAAAAAATCTTTAAAAAGAAATCTCTACCAAATACCTTATGAAAATTGCAGCAATAGAAACTGAAGCAATGGGGCCGTTGTCATCCCTGTTTTTCTTCATAAGAAGAACATTTATTCAGCACCCACCATATGTAGAAAGCTCTTGTGATGCTGGGTAGTTCACTTCACTTTTAAGTGAAGAGAAATAAGCAGATGGAGACCAAATGTGACACACACTGCTGGCACCTGGCTGAGCAAGCATCTGAACTCAGGTCTGTCTCTCTTTAATGTCTATGCATTTCTACTTCCACACACAGGTAGCTTATTGTAGCAGGATTATTCAACTTGTAATCGAAAATGCTTTCTCTCATTCTTTGCCCATTAGAATGTCAAACTGAACTTGGGAAGACCTCATCTCCAACATCCCCACTGTACAGATGAGGACCTCAAGGCCTGGATATAAGAAGTACCCTCCCAAAGCCGTTGGGAGGCTGCAGGGCCAGGAATAAAATCACATTTCCCGTCTTTGAGGCAGTATCCTTTCTCGGCATACTGACACATCTCCGGGTGTAATAGTTCCAGTGCTCTTCTACCTGCTTTAGTCCTTTGCTTAATAACATGTTAGAACACCCAAAGGCTCACAGCATTTGGGAAGCTCTTGTAACTGCAGGACACAAGCACCAAAGGTCACAGACAAAGCCACTGCCATCCTCCTTGCTGTGCCCCTGAAGTATATCACAAGAGCACATGCCCTTCCCATGGACTGCTGAGCAGCATGTGCTGTACTCCTGATAAGCCTGAAGAAAACGGAAGTCACATTTCAGGTGACTGCGGTAACAATCTATTTAGATACCACAAAATTATGGGTGCACGAATCAGAGAATGCCACATGCGAGGATGGCACACAGAGTTGATGTCAATATGCCACCATATCTATCCAGGTCACATGGGTACGAGATGAAGACCAGACCTCTGCCTCCAATGAGAATGGTTATTCCCAGCGCTTCCAATTTTTATGTTCACAACAACCCTATGAGACAGACAGAGCAGGTTTATAACTCGCTATTGATTGGGTCCATATTTTTCACCAAGCCAGTTATAATTCCTGGACAAGTTGAATGAACCAAGTACTTACTGAGCACTTACCATGTGCCAGGAACTACTAGAAAAAAATCTAAGAAATAGTTCTTGCCCTTTAAGCATTTATAATCTGATTGAAGAAACATGACCATATACACAGAGTGGCTAACTTAGGCCTATTTCACAGTCTTTCTTTAAGCTCTGAAAAATACTCATCAGGTCCTGCATTCCCTGGATGGGTGAGGGTGGGGTGGGGGGCATGTAGAGGCCTGCTGACAGCCCAAAACCTCAGGGACTATTTATAGTAAGAAGGAGAGAACAAACATACGCCTTCGCGGTGCGCTGAAGCATGAGGTCCGTGTCAAGTAGCATATGGGTATCTTTACAATGCTGTGGTAGCCAGAAAGGGAGACCAACTCTTCTTCCCCTGAAGACCGGAGTAAGGTCTGTGTCTTATGAACAGCGTCAAAACTAGGGTTTACAGAGTGATAACAGAGTCCAGCAAACTGCCGGCCTTCTCATTCATTGTTGTGACGCATAGATGCATTTCTCTAACTTTTCGTTCATTTAACTAATGTGTCTCATCTTTTTCAAAAGCCAACGATCTTCCATGTGATTTTTAATTTCACCACTATGTTTACATTTTCTTATGACAAATCAAACTTCCAACATCCGTAATAGTAAATGAGAAAAGAGTCCTGTAAAGTTGAATTGAAAATATCTTCAGAATTCTAGCACTCTTTATCTAAAAGTAGTTCTGAGATTCTGAAATTATATAGTATATCACCCATCCCATTATCTCCAGTGAAAAACTCTAGTAAAGTCATTGAATGAGGTGCACTAAAATTATAGATTTTATCTCCAATTTTAAAGAAGAGTTGATTTAAAGAATTACAAATAAATACAAACTATTGTATTGTGTAAGTAGCTGCCATAATACATTTCATTAAACACTGCTGGCTGCTTCTCTTGAAATTTTACAGTAAAACAGAATGAGATATATCTGTCACATATGTAAGAAGTACACAGAAAACTAAGAGAAAGAATAAAATCAAGTTCCTACTTCCCTCCAACATATACAATCTAAATTAGGGTTAAAATACCAACATCAGCTCCATTCACAAGGAGAGAGATTGATTGTAATGATCAGGCATTAAGTAAAAACAGGCATTAAGTATGAACCCGCAATTCTTCCTATCCCTATTTGAGGACAGAAAAACACTGTCTATAAATAATGTGACATGAGGTTCTTATTCACCCTGTAAAACCCCTGGGAATACTGGCATTTGTTTTTTGTGCACCTAAATGTTTCATGCAAACCTTATCTTAAAACTGAAAAATGATGGCAAAGGGGAAAAAAAGTACTTAGATATATATTAAAAATTCCCAGGCCTGGTGACAACAATACATTTTCCTGACTTTGACTACTGGCCCAGACAGTATTTTCTGACTTGTCTGTGCTTTTTTACCTTCCTGCAACATGCATGACTTGAGTATACTTACTGATATTCAAGTCGAATAACACACGTATTGTGAAATTAGAAGGCATTGTGAAATATACCATGCTTTTTCACTTTTCCATCAGCAGTGGGAGGAAAAAGGTTATCCTCTCTGAATTAGATGTTATGGTCTATATCATTTGTTAAAAGTAAACATGGGCCGTGCAGAAATGTGTTATTCCATTAAACTGATACTAGTGAGTTTAGGTTTAAACAAACAAACAAACGAAAAACAGCAGAACTCCAAAGCAATAAAACAAGTCCTTGGTTATGTTAAACAAACAAAAAAAAAGGTAAGAACTACTGAGTTTGGAGGATATCGAGTTTAACTTGATGATTCAGGCTAGAAAATCAAGGTGAAAACATAACTTTCTCTTCAGGTTTATCTACACTGAACAAATAATGTTAATAACTGCTACACAGTCTTTTCTCCATGATGCTCTATCACTTAAGTCTTGGGTTGAATCTATGCGAGTCAGTCAGTACGTCATGTAGACAAGTGTAGAGTTGTGTAACGGGTTGACAGTCCACAAAGTTCATTTCAGAGCTATGACAATCAACACTGAACAGAAACGTAAAATGATATCCTCTGCAAGGTCTGTTTCAGACACAGGCTTGTACTGAAGAGGAGAAATATATATTGAGATGCCACACACCCCCTGTGACATATTGCTCAGGAATGAGGAAGTTATTGGAGAAATCCTCTACAAGCTACCATCCAGATCCATGCCTTCGGATGTCCTCATTAGAAATCTTTTTTGGTACAACAGTCTCCTAACCCCTTTGAATGAGATCCCAGATGAATGCATGCACATTGATTTTTATAACAGTAAGTAAATTTTACTTAAATTTTCTCTTGATTGTTCAATGACAAAATAGCCCTGTTTAGTTTTGATTTTTTTTTAAATAAGACATACACTAATAAGATTAAGATTAGTAAAGTTTCGATTTTTTTTTTTAAATAAGACATACACTAATAAGATTAAGGATAGGTATGTATGTCCTTTTATCGTTCATCTGCACTGCCACCATGGTGGTGGTTTCATAAGACAGGTAGGCAGTGTGCACTCAGCTACACAAGCAATGCTTGTTTTCTTAACTACAAAACATGGTCAGCTAATGCTGCAAGCAATCACACTATCCTTATGATGATTTCAACTGGTGAAGCTGTAAATGTTAACAATTATAAAATCTCCATCATCTTTTTCAAAAAAAAATCTAGCTGTGCTCATAAGCCCTTTTATTTTCTAACCATAAATTATTTGGTCAATTTGCCCATACACTGTTGAATAAGCTTCCTTTCGCTTGTATGTGTGCTTTTCAGACTCATTGACCTCAATTTCATCAACTGTCCCCTCTCCTTATGGAGTGAAAAAGGAGAAATACAAATGTCAGCAGAGAAATCTACCCAACAAAGAGGGTCATTGCCATATCTGGGCTCTGTGATTTCCTAAGAAAGAACAAAGCTATTCTGACATTGAGGTTATACTCCTCTTATGTTTTTAATACTTCCTCTTTGCTTTGGATTCTTATTCGCTTTTCAAAACATGCACCAATTTAAATAGTCATATGGTTCTTATAAAGTTACTGTACCTTCCTAATTTCAGAAAGTGATCTTTTCCAAGTTAGTAATATTTGAGGTTGCAAATGAGTGAGAATCAACCATAGTCTCAGATGATTTTTACTCAAGAGAGAAAATCTGTTCTGCCAACATCAGGATGCTCTGGAAATGATTGCCAGTATCATAAAGAGAAGGGGGGTGGGGCGTCTCAGAAACTTCTGCTTACCTCTTGTTCAGATTCCAAAAGCTCTGTTTTGACTCTAACTGCCGGCATCCCATTAAGCATTAACATTCTGTTCTCAAAGGTGTTGAAATTCTGAGAATAAAAAAGAGACAGAGGGAAGTTCAGCTTTAAAGCATTCCAAAGAGGACATCTGGTACAGTCTTCCTTCATGGTAGTACATTTAGTACTGCTAACCTAATTTTTTAACAATGAAGTACAATTAATTGAGAATATCAGCATAACCAATTATCTCCTCATTCTGAACTTTCATTTGAAATAATGACGAAGAAGTTGAATTAATCAGTCTGAATCTCTGACCTCGGGGTTGGAGGTCAAACTGTAATAAACTGGAGTAAGGAAACCTTACATTAATTTATATGGGGCTGGAATAATTCATCACACTTTTGCAAGAGTGTAAGGAAATATAAAGCACGTTTCTCTCTTCCTTAGTTCTGGAGGTTGTACTGCATACAGAAATCCATAAAGGAGAAAAATAGATAAAAATGATTTATAGACTCACATATTATTGTCAAAGTCTAAATATTTAAAAGTCAAGATAATATAATTCTAGACATACTGAATTTTGGTATCATGGTAATTCTGATCAAATGAAAATTCTTACATATCAACCCCAAACATTTAAAAACAACTAACATAAATCTTGGATTAAGAGTGAATTATTAAGCTGAAGTCACAACCAAAGAATAAATAACAATTTTTTTTTGTTGTTCTAGTATATGTTTGGTTCAATTAGACATCTCTTGAAAGGAAAACCTTATTTCTATTGTGGCTTAATATAATTTCAAACTACATTTATAAAAAGATTAAGCCGAGGTTATTTTCTACTAATTTTCACTGCTTTGGGGATTTTCTGAAGTCAATAACCTATGAAGGGAGTCAGAAAGCCACATAGCAGTGTTTGCTTAAGGCTAAAATCAAGCTCATGCTTTAAAACATGTTTAGAATGCCAACCTTACCCTTATCTACTGACAAAACTGAGAAACTGAAATGACTAAATTTGTCTCAGTTTTTAGAATGGTTCTTTT
Organism: Rhinolophus ferrumequinum; assembly: GCF_004115265.2. NCBI lineage: Eukaryota > Metazoa > Chordata > Mammalia > Chiroptera > Rhinolophidae > Rhinolophus > Rhinolophus ferrumequinum. The sequence goes on from NC_046287.1 coordinate 25,470,336, forward strand.
GCTCACTTATAGAGTAACCATACGACACTAAAGTGGTCTTATCCAAAGAAAGAGATGTTTCTAAATATTTTGCCCACCTAGTGACAAAGTTTAATATCATTTCTAAACCTTCAGGATTTCCACCTTTCATACAGTAGTTGCTTTTCTACAAAATAAACAGTTAAATAAAAACAACTTCCACTTCAACAAATCACAAACTAAATGTTTTCATCACCAAATAATACTAACAGAGTGCAGTATAAGGAAGCTCTAATTATTTCTATTTCTTAACTCCTCTTTTTGTTTAAGAAAAATACTTTAATAAATAAAATTTAGAGGGCCTCTTATCACAAATATTTGCTTGGAAAAATCAACAAGAAGAAAAAGCAAATTTACTCTAGAGTTAACTAATGAGCACTTAAAAATTCCATGCTACCTAGTCCATTAGGTAATAAAAAGAAGAATACAAATTAATGCCATGTTTTTTTTCTTAGAAACGTAAAATACTATTAAAATTTCAGAGTACATTTATTTTTTTTAATTTTTGCTTTTAACTTGTCCATATTTTTTAGGGATGTTGTATCCTAATAGGTAGCTTAGAGCTGAAGGAATTGTGGCATTACTGACGAGCTCAGTTAATTTGTTCCAAGCTGAGAATCCTTTCATGGAGGCTGGTGAGTTTACACATCAGGCACGCATCTCAAATCCTAATGTGTCACTTGCTTCTGCAGTTAGAAACAGCCAGCTTGACTTGCCACCATCTAGTCTCAGGAAAACCTTCCTGCAGCGACCAGCCCTCAACTGCCCTGCCTTTCACAGCAGCCCAGAATCTCCCTTAACAAAGCATCCTGTAGGCTGTTTGGTTGGTAGACAATGAAGAATGAGTTGATATTGCTTCCTACCCAGAGGAGGTCTTGTTCAGACGAAAAGGGAAGAAGATGCCTTGCAAAGAAGCGGAAAAAAACAAAGAGCGATTCTGGAAAGGCAGGTTTAATGAACTGTTAGAATCTGATTAGAGGCTAATGTCCCTTTTAGTGCTTTGTACCAATTTACAACTGATACACTTTAACCATTTTCCTCACTGGCTCTGATAAACTTACTAATTTTAAAAAATGCAAGCTAACCACAGTCTTTGAGGTTAAAAACTGATACATCATGAAAACCTAACTGAGTCCATGTTCCATTGAGCACATTTAAATATCACTGCATTTTCATGATGGTTTTCTTTTAACTGTTGTTCTTGAATAATTTTACATGTATTAAAAACAGGATGTACATATTAGTTTCTTGTGAACGTGAAAAAATAAACCATATTTTCAAAAATTGTTTAAGAAATTAAGTTTTCCCTGAAAATATTTCTTTTCCTGATCATCCAAAGCCACAACCATAATAAATAACAAAAATAACAATGTTCACAGCTAAACAACCAATCCTTAACTATTAAATTCTTTCAACAAGTGCAGATTCAATCTGTATATATGCCTGAAAGTCGTATCGTAAATATGTATAAAGCATATTAATCTCTGCATTCATCATTCTAACCCTGTTTAGCATAAACATAAGCAGTGAGCATCACAACATATTCCAGATCATCCAGGAAGGCATTTGGTTTTTATAGAGTGCATGGTAATTGTACAGCAGTGAGGATACAGTGCTTGGAACAAAATATTGATAGATTTATCTCTCTAAACTAAAATCAGATACATACAATCTCAGTTGACTGTAGACTTTAAATATGTAATAAACTCTAATAAGTTGAAATTGCTGTCAAACATATCTTGCCACGATCTTAATCAAAACACATTTGCTATGGAATCAAAAGCTCAACTGATTCCCAAGAGGTAAATAAAATTACACAGTCATCAACTGTAGTGACATGGTACTCTTTGTATATTCATGTTGTGACAAACATTTTGATATTATACAACCCTATATAATTTATATGTGTGCCTATATTCATATACACAGGCATACACACGTATACACCCATGTTATTTTTTTTATGAGTAAATGTTACCAATGAAAGCACATAGTCACATCAGATTTATTAGTTGGCTAGTGACCAATTACATGTGAATTGAATGAAAATGGTACTCTGTATATTCCTATTAGCCCAGTAAGATTTGGCAACACAACTGTCCAGAAGATAGTAACTCTCCTAGTCAAAAGCTGTAAAAATACAACCGTCGTTGATCTTACCAGATCAAAATATTTTGAATAGAATATGCAGGAAGAAAGGGACTGATGCTCAATGACCGTATCTCGTAAAAACAGAACAGGCAGGGATGACTTTCCCGGTCAACCACTACAATCTGCCCTCCCACTCCCTTAATGCAGGTCTTTTCTTCTCCCTCCTCCTGACTGGGAGTCAGTCATCCAGTTTGCACAATCAGGTAATAAAGAGCCACCTAGTCAATATTCAATAGACCTAATTTTAAATAAGATTTTTCCTTCATAAGCCAAAAATATCTACTGGTGTTTTGATGTCTCGAGGTACAGAACATGATCACTTAATTACATATCCACCTTAAATCTTCACGTTCAGTTAACAAGGGATGAGAAATATCAATCGTCTCCATCCATACCCGCGTCAGTAATGGAAGGGATATATGAGTAGCAATTCAGGATTCATTGCACCAAGTTGATTAAGAACTTTCACAGAAGACTCTTAACGGTTTATAATGCCAGCATGCCAAATGGTTAAAAGTATTATCTTTTGAGTACATTTTCCTACTGAAAAAGCAAATGAATCAGATTACAAGGAAATTAGGCTATTACTTAAAAAACGCTTCTTAGAGGGGCGGCCAGTTAGCTCAGTTGGTTAGAGCATGGTGCTGATAACACCAAAGTTGCTGGTTCAATCCCCACATGGGCCACTGTGAGCTGCGCCCTCCTTAAAAAAAAAAAATGCTTCTTAGAAAAGGCAACTCCTCTCCCCTTTCTTGAGTCACCTCTACCATAACAGCAACAATAAAAACAACAATAGCAATTTGTTTCAAGTCTTTACCACAGATATACCAGTCCAACCAACTAATAGGTCGCTTGTTTGTTTTTTTTGAGAAAACATAACTGTTTTACCCCAACCCCAAAACTTGTGCTGAAATGCAAGAGAATCAGTGAATTCCTCTTGCTCTTTATAGGTAAGGATAAACAAACCTAACAGACTGGAATTATACTCAGCCAATCGTTTCAGTGATCTATCGCTATTCAACAAATCACATAGTAGCATAAACCAGTGATTATTTTATTATTCTTAGTAACAAACGTAACACCTACCATTTGCATATTTACTATGAACCAGATCCTGTGCTTATAGCAACCCAAGAGGTCAATGCTATATTATCTGAAGACGAAGCATGTGAGACATAAGGAGGTTAAACTGTCCAAGGTCACAAGATGAGAATCAACATTTTGGGTTATAATATGGAGTCAAATAAGCCCCTGGTTTCAAAGCTATTTCACACCTTTTTTTCCCTTTGAATCAAGCTTTTAACAAATTTCTTTGGTTTGATATTATTATACATTCCTATCCTAGAAATATCTCATAATTAATTTAGCATGTCAGCCCATCCTGATGTCAACATCCAGAAAAATCTATGGTAATCTCATCCGCTACCTAGTGTTTTGAAAATATTCATATCCTTGGTGGCTCTTTCAATATTTTCACAAGAGTTACATACACTTCGATGATATAGAAACTTTATCTTCTACATTTTATACTCAATAAAGACATATTTGGACATCACACATAATTTACAATCACTTAGATTAAGTGTGAAAGTATATTTTCCTAAGCTCATATATCCTCGAACTGATTAGTCATTTTGTAGAGGGTATATGCATAATCAAAGTACCTAAAATGGTACAAAACAAAAATCAGCTCAATTATACACTTTGCTATTCTAACCCAGTCTTTCATCTTTCATTACTTTACAGGATGGGAAAGTGGGTATCACATCAATGACCACTTTTTATTGGCAGGACTAAGAGCCAAACTATTGGGACTCTCAACTTAAATTCCCTTCAGTGGTTTCAGTGGTCAATATATACATAATTCTGAAATATTTGTCTTCAGTCTCAAAAACACAACCCTTCCATAAATACCTCACACTGACACATGGAATTATCTCTCATAAAGACTAGTAAAACTGTGTGTGCAATGCAGTAATTATATTTTCCTGATAGCAAAAATCATTTTATTTCCTATGTTGGTAAAATGCTAAATTATCACTACAATGTATAGTTCATGTTAATATTTTAGACATATGATCTGACCTTCTGAATAACGCCTTCTACCCTAGCATTAACACAAACTGTAAAACAATTATTTTTGTCATTCATATTCTGAAGAGCTGCACACACTTGGGGGTTGCGAGTTGGCCAAATCTTTCCATGAACATACAGTGAGGGTCTCTGCTATGCCACAACCATCTCAATCTATCTGCGCCGTATTCAGGAACCATGAGGCACATTGGAGACAATGGGCGCAAGCCAGGGGCTGGAGAACAGAAACCAGGTCAAAAACCAGAAAAAAATATGGCAAGAGAAGTGCCAACCTACCACCAACCAAACCCTAAAGAGGAAAGGCAAAACTTCAGTTCAGCTGGGCAGTATTAACTTTCCAGGGAGAGTTCTAACAGGTAGGGGCAGGTATTGGAATATCAGGAAGGGCTCACAAGTGACCCTTGGTGTCGTGTAAAGATAAGAGAATAACTCAGCCATACACAAAGAAGGAAATCTTGTTATTTGAAATCTTGTTATTATAATCTAGAGGATATCATGCTAAGGGAAGTTAAGTCAGACAGAGGAAGACAAATATCATACGATCTCACTTATAAGTGGAATCTTGAAACACAAACAAACGAAAACAAACAAACAAAAACTGAACTCACAGCTAGAGAGAAGAGACTGGTGGGTGACAGAGTTGGGGGCGGGGGGGGGAGCTGTATGTATGTGTGGGGAGTGAGTGAAGGTGGTCAAAAGGCCAAACTTCCAGTTACAAAATAAGTCATGGGGAGGTAATATACAGCATGGTGACTATAGGTAATAACACTGTAATCTATATTTCAAGATTGCTAAGAGAATGGATATTAAAAGTTCTCATCCCAAGAAAAAAAAATCTGTAGCTATGTATGATCAGTGACGGATGACAGATGATAGGATAACTAGACCTGTTATGGTTATCATTTAACCACATACAAACATCTAATCATTCCGTTATACACTTGAAACTAACATACAATAAGGCTGGGTCTCATATTAACTTTTGCTCCAAAAGACGCATTAGAGCTGATTGTCCAGCTAGGTCTTATTTTCGGGGAAACACGGTAATAACGTATGTCGATTATATCTCTTAAATGTATATATATGAGAGAAGTGAGTTCAATTCTGAAAAGGAAGCCAGAAATAAGATTCCCTCCACAAAACAGGAGTAGCAGAAACTAATTCTGAGAGCCTAGCCCCCGGAGAGGCCAGAGCTGGAGGACAGAAGGAGACAGAATCAGGAAGCTACCACACGTCCTAGGCCTCCTTCTGTGGGCACACACACCTCCGTACGGCAACCAGGCACCACGTGCCTGGACAGAAGGGCCAAGGCAGTACACGGGCCCCCCACACAGACAGTTACACTTGCAACACAGCCACAATGGGATCACGGGGTCTCATAATTTAAAAAATAACATTAACAACTATAATAATAATAACTACGATTTACTGAGCACTTAGGTACCAGGTATCATTTCATGTGCTTTACATGCATTACGTCATTCATTTACTCAGTCACTGATTTATTAAAAACATACTTTACTGAGTACCAGGTACTGTCTAGGTATTCAGGATTTATCAGTGAACAAAAGAAAGCTGTACAGAGTTTCATTCTAGTCATTTAGTCCCCCCAATACCTTTTTTAAAAAAACTATATCCATTTTAGACAAGAAAATTCAGGTTCACAGAGATTAAGTTATCTGCCCAAGGTTATGAAAACACTAGGTAATCTAACTCGGGGACTACTATCTATTTTCTATAACGACCAGGGATAGAGATTTTCAACTGCTAGATACTCTGACTTTAGCTGCAAAGCTGTATGAGCCCAGAACTGTCCAAGCCACGTGGGCTAGTGTGCTCCAAACTCCTGATATAACAAAATGCTGGGAGCCAGGGCTGAAGTGGGAGCGGCAAGGCAAAGCAGGTCAGTTATGGATACACTGAAGGGAAATAGTGTTACAGTCATTCTGAAATCTTTACCCTCCCCTACAGCGGGTACCTCTAACCAGTTATCCAATGTGCCTTGAACCAGTTAGCCGACCCCCCCTTGCTACCATTCTGCTCAGGCTACAACTCAACCATGCTCTCTCCTCCAGGCCTCTGTATATTCTGTTCCACCTTTGTATTCATCTCTACCTGACAAATTCTCTATTTGCTATTACATTAGAATGATAATTCCAGGAGGGCCATGGCTTTGTCTTTTTGTTCATACCATTTTACCCCAAAAATAAGACTGGGTCTTATATTAAGGTTTGCTCCAAAAGACGCATTACGGCTTATGTTCAGGGGACGTCATCCTGAAAAATCATGCTAGGGTTTATTTTCCGGTTAGGTCTTATTTTCGGGGAAACACGGTAGCAGTATCCTTATTCCCAGACTTACAATAGTGTCCAACATGTCGTAGTATGTGCTCAGCAAATATTTGTTGGGTTGATAAACAGAAGAAATACTGACAGATATACAATCAATTCATTCTCCTGGGTCTGACTTACGTGACTGATGGTTATTGACAGACAGATGGAAAGAGCATACATACAGTCTTAGGGCTATGAAATCCCCCATATTTGTGAATAATAATAAAGGATTTGGTGCATAGTGTTCATTGAAGAAACTGCAGGTAACACAAGATAGGTAACTTGGGATTAGGTAGCAAAGAACCTTATATGTTATAGTAATTCATTTATTCATTCACAAAGATTTCTTTAATGCCTGCTATGTGCTAGCTGTTAGGGGTACAAGTGAACAAGAGAGAAAGGCTCCCTGCCACAAGACACCTTGAGGTAAATGAGGAAGAAACGAGTTTGAGCTTTATCCAACAGGCAGCAATGGGGAGTCCTGAAGGCTTATGAAGCAAAAGCATAACGTGTTTAAGCTTTGTGTTTACTAGAAAGACAGCAGCAGAATTAATTTGGAAGATGGCTTATAAACATATGGGATTTGATGCAGAAGGGAGTGCAACCAGTTCATAGGCTACCACAATATCCCAGGGGAGGGTGGTAAGAGCTTGACCGAAGGCGGTAGCAGTGGGAATAAGGAGGAGGAAATATATTCAAGGAAGAATGAACAAGCTTTGATTGTATACAAGGAGGAGGAAGTGTCAAGGATGGCATTGATTTTTCCAGATTGTACATGAAGGTTGCGGCAGGAAGCCCAGGAGAAAAAGCCAACCATGTCATGTATTCCTCCATTATCCCTTAGCAGATCTACCACATTCTAAAATACAGGAATATTTGGGTATATTGTATAATTTCAGTATATACCGGGGGTACCAAAAAAATGTATACACATTTTAAGAGATGTTATCTATGCTCAAGCAGTAACTCTTCATAATCAGAATTGTCTGGACGCTGATGGTAAATACTTTGAGCACCTCTTGTAATTGCAGAAGTCAAACGTGACTTGTATTCATCTTTTGTTATTGGTATATATTAAGTATTACAATTAATACAGTTTTTTCTTTTCTTAAAATGTGTATACATTTTTTTGGCACCCTCTGTATAGGATCTGTTACATACAGAGGAAGATTTCTTTTAAGCTGAGGATGTTCAAATCCTATAATAAATACATAAGTCAAATTCAGAAAACACAAGTTTGGTTGAAATAGAGAAAAAAAACATATAAACGAGTCATTTTAGTAGCTACATATTCAAGACAAGAATTAACTCTGCTCTGACTAATATGGTCTCTAGAGTTTATGTTTTGCAAACTTTCATGGTTATCAAAACATTAAAAAAAAAATTGAATAGATATTTGCCAAAGTACAAGTTTAAGAGTCTTATACATTAACATATTCATTGGCCATTTCCCTTTATGAAAATCATGTGAATAGTAATAAAAAAAACAACATCCAGAACACGGAATGGAATACATAATGAAATAACATCACTGGTTCTCTGCGCCTAGAGAGAAGAAAGATTACTATCATGTATTAAGTCATTTATTTTCTGTAGGAAACAAGGAAATGACTATTGACCTATATTTCCACCTTTCTTGGTCTATAATGATGTCAAGTGGCTCCTTATCAAATCCAACATGGATTATCTTATTAAAACATAGGCTGTTGAATGTTTGTCTCTTGCACAGCCTGAAGAAACAGTACTGAAGAGTTGGGAATGAGTAAAAGAATTTTGAGAAGAAATAAAAATCCAACTGAATTTTTTTTTTAATTACGAATATTCTAATGAAAACAAAACAGAGAAAGATTGACGTTAAGATTCTCCTCCATGGCCAGAAAAAGGTGTACACTGCTAAATAGGTAAACTAGGTTTTGTCTTTTTCTCCAAGAATCTATATTCACTCTCTTCTCATTTTATACTTTGAACATTTAATTAAGATTTTGTACCAAATATAATATTATATTCCTTGTTAACCCTAGGCATGACATTGGCTTTTAATGCATGTTTCGAAACAGTACAGGTAGGAAAAATGAACTTTACAGTTTATTTCATCCAAGAAGTATTGTCGAAGCATACAAAAGCATCATGTAAGTGTTTTTAATATTGACAAAAGTTGTAACAAAAATAATTGCAATGAAAAGATTCTATCAACAATTGTCTGGCCACCCATATCAGGCACATCTCAAAATGACCATAGGTTTCCTTTAACTTTCCCCCCAAAACTCTGTATCCTGGGAATGCAGTGAAGAAAGACATTCCTAGTTGGCTGCTCACTGACCAAATGCACAGGCTCAACCCAAAATGTAATCTGTCGGTTTACAAGTATATCCACCTCTAGCTGTGACTTTTCCAGATTTTCTCAAATGATGTCTTTGGTCATAACAATTAATTTTCATGTATCATCCAAATCCTATACTAATTTGACGTTTTTACTGGCAGTGCTATTACGTACGTACTTTTATTTTATCCCAATACTACCTCCAAGACTTCCGACTGCTTTATCTTTTACCTTTATTAAGGCATTCTATCTTCCATGTCTACACCTTTTTTGTACACTTTCCTAATTGTATAGAAGTTTAAGTTAGAATATTGCCCAGAACATGGGCCCAATAAACAGACTTCCTAGGTTAGATTCCACAACCCACTTGGTGTATAACTTTGTATGGTTTCAGTTTTCTTATGTGTAAAATACAGAAAACATTCTACTTCATAGAACTGTTTTAAGGATTCAATGAGATAATGCATATAAAGTGTTTTCATGTTCATAGTTAATATTAAATAATTTAAATTAGTAGTAGTGATGGTAATACTATGTCATCGACTCTTCCCAAACTTATTTTAAAACTGGATGTCCTAATCTGATTTTTGTTTGACTTTGCAAAATCTACTTAGTTTTATGTGTTAAGATTCTCTATATGACTTATTATATAATAACTAGAATGGAAATGGCAGATGTTTGCTTAAAAAACGGCAGACGATGGAAACTTGATCTACAAAATTAATACATATTTCTCATAATGAATGGTGAAAATGAACTATTTTATCTGTTTGAAACTATAAGGACACACACTAATTACACAGGGACACAACTTGCGTCTCCAAGACATCGTAAGGAGGACATTTATTATTCGCTGACTACTAGACACAATCATGAAATGTCTGATAGCCCTCCCTAGCAAAGAAATGCTTTTGATTCAGTGATAAAATGACTTTACTTACTTAGGGTTCCCTTTCACATGAATGCCCAGAAATACACTGTTTTAATGAAAGCTATTTATTACTCAACTTATTTAACATATATATTACTGAAGAAGATACCTACAGAGTGTCCTATAATTTGAACTGCAGAAAACTTGTAAAATTATTTGATGAAAACAGAAGAACTACACAGGAAATAACATAAATCCAAGAAGTTAAAAGTGAAAAAATTTGCTTGTATTTAGGCAAATATGAAGCCAGTATCATTAACAGCACTATGCCTTTATTCATGCTGCTGTAATTCTGAACGTCCTTCACTCATCTCTACATTTCCTCGTTTAGCAACCATTTTTATCCCATCTTAGAATTTCTAAAGATGTGTGTGCAAATCAATTAAATCCAGGGCTATTTTTTTTCCCCTTTTATGGTTCCTTCTCAAATTCTAAAGTGTCACAAAATGAAAGTCAGAAAAGAAACAAAGTTCATTTAGCAGATCTGGATTATACTTTTTTATTAATGGATTATATAACCTCACAGCATTTACGCAGGCTCCGTTACTTCCTGTCAGCCTCCTAATAAATCTACACCATAAAAATAAAAACAGTATAATTTTGAACCTGTATTACTTGTTGTACCCAAGAAGTTTCTATTACATTTTTCTGCTACTTGATACTGAATATGGCCAAAAGAAACGTTGCTCATGGAGAGAGTAAATACGCCCTGTTTATAGGAAGTTCATTGCCATAACTGAGATGTTCTTTTAGATCAGGGCTTTTCCACATCTGCAATATGGACATTTAGACCAGATAACTCTTTGTTATGGGGGCTGTCTTGTGCATTGTATGATGTTCTGCAGCACCCCTGCTTTCTACCACTAGATCTCAGTAGCTCTCCTTCATCCCCACATTTGTAACAATTAAAAATGCCTTCAGAAATTGTCAAATGTCAAAGCGGATGGGAAGAAGGGGAAAAGGAAGATGCCCATTTTAAAATGACTGATACAATCCACTCATTAGGAAAGAATCTTAGTTTTATGTTGAATTATATTGCCCTATGCTATAAAACTACCTCAATATCAAAAGAAAATAAGATCTGACATAAAGATTATTTGTAGTTTTCTTTAGAATACATCTGCTGGGAAATTAGCAACATTTTACGAAATGAGTTTACTATTTTGTGTGAATTCCTTCTCCCCTTTCTGCATATCCAAATTCTCCCACAAGTGCAAAGATTCCAGAAAGGAACTGTGAATTTCCTCATTAGTTCAAGCTATAGGGCCTGAAAAAAAAAATTGTGGATTTCAGTGTTAACATAACAACTCAGGGGAGATGTATAGACCCATTCTTAGACATGGCCAGTGAGAATCTACCAAGTTAGCCTCAAGAATCCCCAAAGAATGAAACTATAATTACCCAAATGGATATGGTGACTTAACTTTCAAGAAGAAACAAGAGGACAGAGTTTTCATTCTTGACTCTACATCAGACTTGTGGGATGACATTTTATACTTTGTTTTTCTTCATGGAAACCAGGACTGACTCCTCTATCAAGAACAAGTATTTCACAATATGAACTGAAATACAAACCTATCTGTATTGTATTAATTTTCTTAGGAGAGTTATCTTTTAAGTAACATAAAGTTCAACACATGCTTGTGGTAACAACACATCTTTGTGGAACTGCACGAGTCAGTTCCATCTGGTTGCAATGTGCAAAAGAACAAATTTAAATCACCACAGGTCATGTAAATTAAATCACAGCAATGTCCTTGATAAAGAAGAGTAGAGTGCTTTCTCACCAAAAAAAAAACAACATATATATATATATATAATATATATATATTTAATTTATTATATATATATTTAATTTATTATATATATATATATATATATAAAATAAATTAAAAGATGTGAGGTATAGTAGGTCTCTAGAACATCTGACTACCGATTCATAGGAATAAAGAAGGAAATGTTTTTAGAAGATGAGAGAACATGCTTTCTGGAAAGGCAAACCACAAATTCTCTTCCATTAGCAGATGCATATTCTATACCTATATGATGTCTGGGTAAACACCAGCTGCATGCAGCTATCAAGCGGCTGAAATGTGACTGGTCCAAATTTAGATCTACTTTCTATGTAAAACATACAGTGGATTTTGAAAACTTAATACGAAAAAGAGAATGTATAACATCCCATTAAATTTTAATTGATTCATGTTGAAATAATATTTTGATTATACTTGGTTAAATAAAATGTTATTAAAGATAATATTATTGTTTTCTTAATTTTTAATGTGTCTACTAGAAAATTTAACACTACACATAGGGATTTCATCCCGTGTCTATTGGACGAAGTTGTTCTGTGCTATCATTTCAGTAGACTTCAACCTGTGTTGGTATCATGATCTTTCCTCCAGCCTCTCCTCAATCTTTCTGGGAATTTGGGGGAAGTCAGAAGTTTTGAATGTCATAAAATTGGAGGACTCCAATGGGCCTTTAGTGCCCAGGGGCCAGGATGCTAAAAGTCCTCAGTGCAGGAGTCAATCCCATACAATGAATGACTGCCCTATCCATAATCTCAGTTGTGTCTCCACTGAAAAACAGGCCGGTGATATCATCAGCCAGCCAGACTACAACAATTAATTGCTGGGACCCAACTTTGTATTTTCAGCCCTGATCTTTCTCTTAAGACCCAGAAACACATTCCGACTGACTGGCTGACATCTCTAAGTAAACATTCCAGGGGCCTGGCACCATTTACAAATCCAACCCAAATTCAGTATCTCTGACCTCCACACCCCCTGAAAAAAAAGAAACAAGAAAACCTTGCTCTGCTTCAGGAATTGTCCCTCAAGGAATGACATCATCATCAACCCTGCTTCTCAGGCCAGAAAGAAACCTTTCCTTTGCTAACTCAAACATGTGTTACCGGAATCCTTAGCCAATCACAGCCAGTGTTTCTTCTCATTCCGATAAATCTTTGTCCCGTAAATGACAGTCCTGTTACCATTCTTCTTCCACTTTGCTGCCAGACATCTTGGGACAGAGGAACACTGTCCCCCTAACCAAGTCTAAGACTTAACTAACTTAACCTTAACCAGTCAGAAGGAAAACCTCCCTGATCTTTGATGCCAGATAAAATTTGAGGTCATAAGGAAGATTTAGAAAATGTGACTGCATTTTAAGCCAGAGAGTCTTAAAGGAAAAATCATAAATTAAGTCTACTAGCATACAAGGATTAAAGTGTTCTATAAAAAAGTTAAAGGTCGGCTGGATGGCTTAGTTGGTTAGAGCGCCAGCTCTGAACAACAGGGTTGCTGGTTCGATTTCCACATGGGCCAGTGAGCTGCACCCTCCAGAACTAGATTGAAGGCAATCAGCTGCCACTGAGCTGCCAGTGGGAGGCTGGATGGCTCAGTTGGTTAGAGCGTGAACTCTCAACACCAAGACTGCCAGTTCAATTCCCCCATGGAATGGTGGGCTGAGCCTCCTGCAATTAAGATTGAAAACGGCAACTGGACTTGGAGCTGAGCTGCGTCCTCCACAACTAGATTGAAGGACAACGACTTGGAGCTGATGGGCCCTGGAGAAACACACTGTTCCCCAATATTCCTCAATAAAACTTACAAAAAAAAAGTTAAAGTATTATATATATGGTCACATATTATATATTTATTATATATTATATATATTCCATATATTATATATATGACCATATATATGTACATGGGTATGTACTATATACGTATTTATTATAATATCATGGGATATATTTACGTATTACATAATTAGCATGCATGGCCATTTAAACTGAATATAGAGAGATTTATTTTAGAAGCATTATTTTTCAACACAATATCAGATAAACACTATCTTTAAAACTAAAGACACTGCCACTAGATTTCAAAAGGGCAAAGCATGGTACAGTTTATCTTGCTCCTTTGTACATGGTTTACTCCTAAAGACCAGGACTCTGTGGACCATCACGACTTTTTGAATGTATAAACCTGTGGGAACAACAGCCTCAAATACTGCAAAATGCAATTTTTTTCTTTCAACATTTACTTACAGCCTACTAAACTCTGAAAAGAGCTGGAGATAAACAAATGAAGAACAAACGTCAAGGCCTACTAGTATCCTAATAAAAATAATGAAGTTAACAGTAAATGCTAGTCTAAAAAAATGACTGACCAAGCATACGAGTATACTTAAGAGTGTGTGTAATACTGTACTGCTTACAGTATTAAAAAAAAAAAAGGAATAAATCTAAATGCCAAACAATAGAGAAGTGGTTGAATGGATCATACAAATCACTGAATAATGAATTTTGAATGAATAATGAATTTAATGAATAATATTTATTCATTAAATTTGTGATATGTAGCTCTCTGTCACTAAGTAAATGAATAATTACAGTTAAGTGAAAAAAGAGGCAAGAGAAGAATATGTTTCCATACCTTTAAAAACAACGCTAATAACATATGGAGAGAGGGAGAGAGACAGGAAGAGAGAGGCAGACAGGAGCACAGAGAGAGAGAGGGCAAGTGGGGAAAAAGGGAAAAGAGGACAGAGAGGGAGGGAAGGAGGAGGGATGAGAGAAGAGAGACAGAAAAAGCTAAAAGGAGCTAAAAGGATGTGATATTTTTCATTTTTGCCTTGGCAAATTTTCTCACTTTTTACAAATTTCATATATATTATCTGTATAATTAAAAGAAATACTTGGGTGTTCAAAATTTCAGGTTAAAAAAAAAAGAGCCAAACTAAGAGAAAACCAGTGAGAGAAATCAAAGAAGTAAGTTTTCATCCATATTAACTTTCATAAAGTGTAAAAGGGTCACACCAATTCCCTCACCAGGAGAGGGCACACACACATACGGAGTTACATGCGTATTCACGTCATAGTTACAATTTAAATACTACTAATCTGAAAAATGTAGGTGAAATTAAAAGGAACTTGTCTAACTTATATTTGTAATTGATGCATAGAATCTTACATTGCTTCAAGTGCGCTATCAACTGTTGTTCGCAAATATCTTCATGAGGCAGATATCTATGATATACTGCTCTCTAATCTGCAACTGCTATCATCTTTTTTAAGTTTGAGGCCATTCCACAACAACAGAAAAATGGACACATTATACTATTACCGTGTGTAAAGAACTTAGCCCCCTGAAAAAGAAAACTATGGGCCAAATACTTTTCTTTCTTTTTTTGATACAAAGAGCAGGCAGTGAGTGTATTTTAAAAGATTTTAGTCTTGTGGAAAATCAGTCTTTTCTGTTCTTATCTGGAAAAGTATAGGAGCAAAAAAGATTTATACTTGTCAGATCCTTAAACAAAATATACTATCTTATAATAACCACAGACCTTTGTAGCAGATCTCCCACTTCCCTGGGGCGTTAACTATTAAGGCCACATTATCTGATTATATAACAATACTGGAATTGTTCCTCAAGAAAATTCCTAGAGAGTTTTAAGGAAAAGAAGTGGATTCTCAACAATGCATTTTTGGAAGAACTAAAGATATCCTTAGGGACTTTCAATTTCTGATCCACCATGTTAAGAAGCTTCAAGTCGCCAGTCCATCATAACAACAAGTAAAAAGCTGAGTAAACAAAAATCACAACTTCTGTTAGATCCAACAGACGAGTGAGGTCATGGGCAAACTGCTGCCTCAGACACTAGAGAGAAAAGACAAGAGGATGCAGAGAACCACAACTTGCCAAAGCAAAATAAAAATCCCAAACAAAAACCTCTGAGGGAAGCAGCGCTGGAGCAGAAAAACCCGAACTGTAATGGGGGAATTACTGGAGGCTCAGAGTAGACAAGCCTGAGAGTTAAAAAAAAAACTCCACAGAAGGAGTGTATACACACACACACACACACACACACACACACACACACACACAGGTTCCATTTCTCTGGAGAACACTGATATAAACACGTACAGAAGACCTACAGCTAACATCATACTTACTGGTAAGAATCCAAAGTTTTCCACTAAGATCAGGAACAAGGAAAGAATGTCAGTTTTCACCACTGCTTTCCAACATCATACTGCAAGTCCCAGCTAATGCACTAAGATAGCAAAAGGAAGTAAAAGGTACACAGATTGGAAAGGAATAAATGTAACTGTCTTTTTTCGCAAATGACATGATCGTCTATGTAGAAAATCCAAAAGAATCAACTAAAAATCTTCCGGAATATATGAATAATTATCACAAGGTTGCAAAATACAAGGTTAATGTATAGAAGTCACTCACTTTCCTATATGGCAGCAATGAATAAGTGAATGTGAATTTTAAAACACATTACCATTTACATTAGCATCCCCCCAAAATTAAAAACTTAGATATAAATCTAACCAAATACATACAACGTCTATATGAAGAAAACTACAAACTTCTAATGAGAGAAATCAAAGATCTAAATAAATGGATAGCTATTCCATGTTCATGGACAGGAAAATTCAATATTGTCAAAATGTCAATTTTTCTCACTTGACCTTTACATTCAATGCAATTCCAATCAAATTCCTAGCAAATTATTTTGTGCATATCAACAAACTGATTCTAAATTTGTATGGATAGGCAAAAGATCCAGAATAGCCAACTCACTATTGAAGAAAAAGAACAAAGTCCGAGGACTAAAAGTAACCCAACTTCAAGCCTTACCATAAAGCTACAGTAATCAAGAAAGTGTGGTACTGACAAAAGAACAAATGGCCCAATGAAATGGAACAGAGAGAACAGATATGAACTCACATAAATATAGTCAACCGATCCTTGACAAACGAGCAAAGGCAATATAATGGAGCAAAGACAACCTTTTCAACAAACAGTACTGGAACAACTGGACATCCATAAGCAAATAAATGAATCTAGACAGGTCTCATACCCCTCACAAAAATTAACTCAAAGTAGATCGCAGATTTAAATGCAAAATATATAACTAAAAGTCAGGAGATAATTTAGGAGAAAATCTAGACAACCTTGGACATGGAGATAACTTTATAGATACAACACCAAAGGCACAACCCTGAAAGAAATAATTCATAAGCTGGTTTCATTAAATCTCACTGAAGAATATGGAAAGAGAAGCCATAGACTGTGAGACAGTATTTGCAAAAACCCCCATGTGATATAGGACCATTACCCAAAATATACAAAGAGTCCTTAAATCTCAATAATAAGAAAACAACCGACCTGATTAAAAATGGGCCAAATACTTTATAAGACAGACATCTCACCAAAGAAAATATACAGATGGCAAGTAAGTGTATGAAAAGATGTTCAATATCATATGTCATTAGAGAACTGCGTATCAAAACAATGAGGTACCACTACACAGCTATTAGAATGGCCAGAATCCAAAACACTGACACCATCAAATTCTGGCAAGAAAGTGGAGCAAGAAGAACTCTAAGATATTACTGGTTGGAAGGCAAAATGGTATAGCCACTTTGGAAGATAAATAGTTCAGCAATTTTTTATTAAACTAAACATACTCTTACTATAGGAACCAGTAATCATACTCCTTAGAATTTATCCAAATGAACTGAAAATTTATATCCATACAAAACCCTACACATGGATATTTATAGCAGTATTATTCATAATTGCCAAAACTTGAAAGCAACCATGATATCCCTCAGCAGATGCATAAATAAATAAACTGTGGCACACCCAGGCAATGGAATATTAATCAGTGCTAAAGGATATAAGCTAACAAGCCATGAAAAGAATGCAGGAAACTTAAATGTGTATCACTAAGTGAAAGAAGCCTACCTGAAAAGGCTACATAGTGCATGATTTCAACTGTATGACATTTCAGAAAAGATTAAAACTCCGAAGACAGTAAAAAGATAAGTGGTTGCTAGAGGTGAAGGGGGAGTGAGGAATAAACAGGCAGAGAGCATAAAGGATTTGTATGGCAGTAACACTGTTCTGTAAGATACTACGATGGTGCGTGGGTGTCATCATACATTTGTCCAAACCCACAGAATGTACAACACGGAAAGTGAACCCTGATATAAACTGTGGACTTCGGGCGATATTGATGTGTCAATGGAGGTTCATCGATTGGAACAAATGTACCACTGTGGAGTGGGATGTGGACAGTGGGGGAGGTTGTGCATCGGAGGGAACTGTCCACACTTCGGCTCAATTCTGTTGTGCATCGAAAAATAAAGTTTATTCATTTAAAAAAAATTCTATGCTGTCAGGCTAATCACAAATTACACTTTTTTAATAAAAAAGAATATATTCTTTAGACTGACCTCAAAAACGCAGCTAAAAAATAAATGGCCAATTCAATAATGCATTTCTTACTTTATAAATCAGAGGATATCAGAAATACTTAGACATATACAAAAATACTAATTCCTAAAAGCAACTACTGTTGTCAAGTCTCTAAAACTATCAAAAGCAAGATGCTATTCACAAATTTTGAAGAAACACACAAATCTCCCACACTATTTTATATTATTTAAGCATATTTAACAGTGATTCGAATGTGATTCTATCATCGTACGTTAATTATAAACATTTTGTCAAGACCAATAGAAAGGACTGCTAATAATCTAAACACTAGACAAAATGGGCAAGTATGTCATTCTACATTTAATTATTTTTCCCTTGAAGAAACTTATCACCCAGTGTATTTATTATAAATAACACTGAAATACAATTAAATAAAGCAATAAAATAGTCATTTTTATGCCAGAAGATTTCAGAAGGATATAGATACATATGGGTGTGTGTTTGTATGTCAGTTATATGTTACGTGTGTGTATATATACACACCATTGATAAGCATGGCTATGAAAAATGTCTTGTGGGAAAAAATGATTGTAGGTTTTAAGACAGCACTCTGCCTTGACTAATCTTAATCTCTCAATCTGTTTCCAATTTTAGAATGCATTATACAAACATCAAAAAAAAACAGTTTTAAGGCATTAAGTCTTACTACTTCTCCTAACAAATAAGACATTTGACAATATTTTTACAATGTTTCTTTCTACCAATCATCCTTTTAAGTTAAAACTTGTTCAACAAAATAATTCCATTTCTCTATATGGAAAAGTCTTGTGATGATTTAGTACTTGGAATGGTGCAATAAGATCAAAAGACAAACTTTTCATTTTACAATACCGTGTTTCTCTGAAAATAAGACCTAGACGTCCATCAGCTTTAATGAGTCCTTTGGAGCAATAATTAATATAAGACCCGGTCTTGTTTTACTATAAGACCAGTCTATAATATAATATAATATAATATAATAATATAATATAATGCCAGGTCTTATATAATATAATATAATACAATACTGGGTCTTATATAAGACCGGGTCTTATATTAATTTTTGCTCCAAAAGACGCATTAGAGCTGAGTGTCCAGGTAGGTCTTATTTTTGGGGAAACAGGGTAGTTGATTGGGCAAACTTTAATATTTTGACAGAAAATAATTTGTCAAAGAGAAGGAATATAGAAATGCTAAGTTATCTAAACGCAATCACTCAATACAGCATTATACATTTATGTTTCTTCAAGTCATTAGTTTCTGAATAAGAAACTACGTACAACTCTGAGGCTAAAATCTGGTTCCCTGGTTGGTAAGTGCAAACATCCAAGAGAACTGGCACAAAGGATTCCACCCCTCAATGACAGATGGGAGAAAAACAAAGCACTCTGTGATTACGAAGGGGACCCTAAGCAGTAAAGGCGTCTGAGGTGCCAATCATGGGCCAACAAATAGGGAAACTAACTGGAAAGAGCTGACAGACCGATACACAGACCCTTCCTAAAGTATTGTTAGAAGTATCTAATGTCTAATTTTATACCACTCAGAATCTTCCATCCAAAACTTAGACAATGAGGAAGTGATCTGTGCTGTGGTATAATTTTTAAAAGGAAACGTACGTATCCAGTACTTTTTCACAGTCAAGGATGCAGAGACATACAGAGTCTGCAAGGAAACACAAATATTAATAAACAAGACAATGCAACAGTAAATTCCTTCATGGTTCTTATGCATCACTCATTATCTTGCATCTCCCACGGTTAATGGTCCACTTCAACAGAACACAGTAGTGCAAACTCAAGCCTAGCTAGTCTTTTCTCCAGGGTAAAGGGCCCCGAAGATGACAAAACTACCCTGGAATTTCAGAACCACTTTATGAGAATCTTAGGTAACTCTAGGTCTAGTGTACACCTCAGGACTTTTTGGATCTCTCAATTCTCTTCAAATGGTATCAGAGTAATCTAGAGACCTCATGAGTCTGGATGCTCAGACACATGAAGGGAGATCTGAACCTCGCGTACAGTATTCTAAGGAAGCCAAAGGCCCTAACAGATATATAAGCAGGGCTTCCCAACCGTTGTTACATTATGGAACACAGAGAAGAGGCGATGGTTCCACTGCACAGTGGGGTAACCAGCCAAGGATGGCCTTGGCAGAGTCCCAAAGGCGCAAGTGATGGATACGATACCTCAGGCACGCCTGGTAACTCATTCGTGGGGACCACTGTGACGTGATACCATACCAGCTAAAAGGCTTTGCCTTAGGATCAAATACCTCGACATGGCTAGTTTACACACAACAAACAGCAGTGCTGTGAATCAACGCGCCATCAATATCTTTATACTTTAATCGATAAAGGCTGCCACCATTAAGAGTACATTTTCCTAAGACAATACATTTCTCACATGATTTACTTCAGAGGAAAGACTCTTCGGGGGAAGAAACTATTTTCATCAAGTCTCCATAGGAAATATTATATGTTGAAAGCACAACTTATTTTTGATGGCCCATTTCTTCATTCTTCCACAAAATTTTGAAAATGTACTAGCCTGATTTTTCTAACTAACATCTACAGGGCTTCTAGCCTCTGAATTACCTCTGTATATACTCCTATACAGAGAGAGACTGATCAGGTTTGCAGACCAGGATGGGACAGATGGGAAAATTAGTTGTCATCCATTCATATCTACATGGATGTTTATGATCCTACTGCACATGATCCACAAAGAACATTATGGAAGCTGGTCAGTGTCTCTAGGGTAGGAAATAAAAAAGGATATTCACATACACAATCACACAATGCTCCAAAACTCCTGCTCCCTTTTCCACCATTCATCTCTCCTTTTCAAAAGAGCATCAATATATTAAAATTTCCCAGTCTAAACAAAAGGCATGAGGTGACAAGAATTTCGATGGAGGAAAAGGATGATGGTTAATTAAGCCCCTATTATATAGCACGCTCTTAAAGCTAGGAAGTGACCATCTCATGCCAGTGAGCTACCTTTTCCAAGGTCTTGTAATGTAGCTGCAATGTAAATTAATTAAGAGCAGGCCACTTTCATACTCCAACGGGTGGGGCTGTAAACTGTGGAGCAATTTGGCAGAAAATATTAAAAGCCATAAAATGCACATACCTTTCACTCTAGCAATTCCAACTCTTAGAATTTATGCTAAGGTAATAATTAAGGATGTGCAAAAGGATATTTCGCTACTGTTTGTAATTACTAAATCTTGGATGCATGCTAAATGTTCAAAAATAGGATAGTGGTTAAATAAATTATCTTTGTCATAAAATTAAATACTACATAGGGTCACTTCAAAAGATATAGAAATGGGGGGTGGGAGATGAGAGTAAGGGGGATCAAATATATGGTGATGGAAAGAGAACAGACTCCGGGTGTTGAACACACAATGGGATTTATAGATGATGTAATACAGAATTGTACACCTGAAATCTATGTAATTTTACTAACAATTGTCACCCCAATAAATTAAAAAAAAAAGATATAGAAATATACCCACCAACATACACAGGTTTGTACTACATATTCTTAAGTATAAAAATCAAAATACAAATGGTATGTAAAAAGTTAACTCATTATTCCGGGTGTAATTAAAATTACGGTAAATTTACTTTTCTTGTCTCTGACTTCTTTTCATGTGTTCTGATATTTCTCTAATGACTAGACAATGAGAATGTATTGTTTTGATACAGAAACTAAAAGAGGTAAGAAAAAACAGTAAAAGTAAAAAAATAATAATGCCAGAGGAAGAAAACTAACTGAAAGAGGAAGGATTAGGAATGGGCTTTAGGAAGAAGTCCTTACAAGTGTGATTATGAAGTTCTCAAATGTGCAGTTAACCGAGGTCATGGAATCTTTTTTTCCTTGGAGATTTGTAAGAAAAGGGTAGCCAGCTCTGATTTGAGGACAGCTTGAATGCAGTCCTAACCTTTATGGCCGCTTGTAGCTCCATGTGCAAAAGGATTGAGCCAAAATACAATTTTCACTCAGTGACACACAAAGTAGTCAGTTCCATACATTTTCCCTGATCCTCCGCAATCCCTTACCTTATTCAAGAGAAAGTAACCCCTAAGGTCTTACGCCCAACACTGAAACCCAATGACCAGCACTTTACTAAGGAAATACAATGGAATGGCAGTTAATATTCTGCAATGCACAAACAACTTCTATCTAACTTTTCCACCATAATAAAAAATTCTAATTTCAGCCACTTAAATATCCCAAAGTGAGAGAAAGAAAATGATGGTGCCCATCTAAAATTTTACGTATGTTTACCAGTGAGATTTATATATGTGTGTTATAGTAAATAAGTACCAGAATATGGTTAAAGGGCACCAATAGAAGAATTAGGAAAAATCATCAAGGGCAAAGATACGTCATTAGAGACCAAGGCCTAGATCATCCATACCTTTGTAATCCCAATGACTGTGTATGAATGTGAAAGCTGGGCAGTGAAGAAGGCTGATAGGAAGTTGAATTATTTGAAATATAGTGTTGGAGGAGAGCTCTAAGGATACCCTGGACCGCCAGAAAGATGAACAAACGGGTCCTAGGGCAAATTAAGCCTTAGACATCACTGGAGGCAAAAAAGACAAAACTAAAGATGTGCTACTTCAGGTACATCATGAGAAGGTAGGGTTCTTTGGAAAAGGCAACAATGCTGGGAAAAACAGAGCAGCAGCAAAAGAGAGAGTCTAAATACGAGATGGATTGACTCCATGAAGGAAGCCATAGGCAGGAGTCTACAGGAGCCGAGCAGGGCTATAGACAACATGACATTTTGGACATCACTCATTCACAGGGTCTATAGGAATGGGAGCCAACTCAATGGCAAGTAACATACACAGTTAAACACAAAGAAAAATGCTCAATTCTGACAAGGTCCTTGGCTTTAGAAAAAGCAAAAACGAATTGTTTTTTGATAACACCTTACGAATACAAATGTAACATTTTCTAAGTCCACAATTAAATTCATTTTTTACTTGGGTATCAGTTTCCTGGCCTAGTGAAAAGAACAGATAGCGGAGAAGTTGACAAAAAATGGGTTGAACCAAGATGACAGGTTAAATAGGGTCATGCCAGTCACCAAACTGAGAAAATGATTTTGAATCAGTCCAGAGAGCTACAGCAAGATGAAGGAATCAGTCAAGGCTGGACTGCCCAGTCACAAAACAAAACTCAGGCCTGGTGGTATTCAAAGAAGAATGAAGTGAATAATGTGTGTGTTTAAAGGACAGGGTTCTAAAACAAAGACAAGCGATTAAAAACAACAACAACAACAACAACAAAACACACTGACTGCTCTGGAAGCTCTCATGCCTGACACCAAGAATGAGCCTTAAGCCATCAACTTTGTAAGAAAGTATTGGACACAGATCCCTCCTTCCTGTAAACATGTATGAGACCTTCGGTGGTAAAGGCCAGGCAACGTTGAAGGTACACTATTCTCTGCACCAAACATCGAAGTCCCGCCATTTTAATGAAAGAGTGAGCAGGTCACAAGACACGCCTGTCTTTTCTTTCCTCCATCAGCCTCCCTTATTATAGCATTCTTGGAATATTGTGTTCTGAAGAATTTAGTTTTCTGGATGGGTGAGGATTTATCTCTTTTAACTTCAAATTCAAAAGAAAATCTATTAACCACTTGGATGGAAATATCCCTGATATATTTAACATAAAAAGGTTAGGCACATAAGGTAAAGTTTTCTTGATGACGCAGACCAATAATTATGAGCCTCAATGATTATGCAATACTATATATAGAGATAACTTCAGGGCCCACTGAAGTGTGAATATACTAAATGACCCGACACTGTTGTGCTTCTTGAGTTTTGTTATCTGCACTTTATAGTCTGTCAGGCTTTTACTTCCCAATATTGTCATGTTCTTTTTATAGATGCTCCTTCTGCCCTATGGTGGAATAGAAGGAATATCGGACGAAGAGTCAAGTTGATTTAAGTTATTATTCTAGCTAAATGACCTTGGATATGTCACTTAACATCTCTTAACATCAAAGATGAGGAGATTCAACTAGAAACTCTTTTAAGGTTCTCTTCTTTGGTAAAATGCTTAATTCAAATTTACTGCTTCTCATCTATTGTGTATTTTCTTTTTTTTAATAAACCAGCTAAACTTGTATGGAAATATAGATACTTCAGCATGCAATATACTCTCATGTAAGTGAACTGAACATACCTCGTGGCATCTAGCTATCTTCTCAGAGGCCTTACCTGTATAATTCCCAGTGGTAGTTAGTGGGGTCTCAGGTAGCTATGGTTTCCGGGTAAATAAGACCCTATTAGTGATATGTCAATAGATTTCGGTATGCTTCCATTTTACCTAATATTCTCAATGCACATAATTATTTGATACAGCTCTACTTCAGGCCATCCACGAGTAGAATCTGTGTATGTCATCATCTATGACTGTCAGTAAACTGACTGCAAAATGAGTCCTCTAATTTTGAGGTTTTCTTTGCCTTATTAAACATTTGTTTAGATGAGAAACTTAAGAAATTTTCTAAAAGATGGCTTTGTGAAAATACTTGGCAAAATGTAAAGATTATTTCTGCCAACTCCTTAAGAGAATGGAATTTATTCATCCTTTATTTTTCTGGAGTCCTTAACACGTGATTTCCATCTATTACACATTTAGTACCAACTTCAGAAGCCTATAAAACCCATACCTCAGTCTACATTTATTCCCCTTTTTCACATTCTTCCCTGAGAAATCCAGTTATGTTCACTGCCATAATTCCATTTCTATACAGGTAATCCATGTCCAGGTCCCATCTGTCTCCTGAGTTATACATCCCTATTCCCCATGGTAACCTCTACTTGTATTTCCCATAAGTTAAAAAATGTCTAAGAAAGTTTATAAAGTCTCCTCATCTCACTTATTTCTCTGCCTACCTCATACTTTCAAAAATCTACTTTCTTTTCTTCTCCATTATTCTCTACTCATATTAATGGTATCATTGTGTACCAAATGAGGAATCCAGACATTCCCTTCCTGACCAGTTACAAAGTTATATTGATGCCAGCTCTAAAATCTCTCTCCACACCATCCTCGCTTACTATCTCTACTGTTACAGTCTTAATTCAGGTCATCACGTTTTCACTGATTATTAAATCGGCCCTAAATGATTTCCCAGCTGCCAACAATTTCCCTTCTAGTCTATATCAGCATCACCAATGAATTACAGTTCCATAAAATATTTCCTTCTATCAGCAACAAATTATATTTCTACAAAGCATATAGGTTGATGGTATTATGTTTCCATATTTATATGTACACTTATATTTTAAGTCTTCCCATTGCTTATGGCAGCTATTCTCAATTTTTTCTGCCATATTGGAGCTGGAGGATACTAGTCCCAGGGAAATATTGGGCTGCTGCTAAGTTAGGACTCGTGTGTGTGTGTGTGTGTGTGTGTGTTAGAGGGGGAGAGAAGAAGAAGGAGTGGCCAAGAAATATGGATCCAAATTCATGAAGGATCAGAATGCAAAAACCTATCTTCTCAGAGATTCTACAGCATGTTGGAGACATATAACTAATGAAAACTTATACTGACTAAATTGAACAGATGAAGATACAGAAGCAGAAAAAGGGTTAAAAGCCATTGGACTGGGTGTATGTACAATTCCCTTCAATATATCCCACATTCGAGAGGACTTCTGACAAACAGGCCCGAGTTTAGCTTCTAAACTCTCCTCCAACCCCTCCACCAGCGTACAACCACGGGAGTGGTTTACATTCCCTTTTATACATCAGGGCATGCCCACCTTTAGTTTATCTTGGGGGGAATACCTTTAAGCCCTTGTTCAAATACGGTCTGGGAAGATTCCTCTATCATTCCTACATTAGTCAGTGCAGGCTGCGATAACCAAATATCAGAGACTGGGTGGCTCAACCACAGAAATTAGTTTCTCATAGTTTGGGGGGCTAAGAAGTCTAAAATCAAGGTGCTGGTTTATTTGGTTCTTGGTAAGGCCTCTCTTCTCCGCTTGCAAATTGCCGTCTTCTTGCTGTGTCCTCACATGGAGAGAGGGAGCTCTCTGACATCTCTTCTTCTAAAGGCAGCAATCTCAGCTTGGGGGTTCCACCCTCATGACTTAATTACCACCTAAAGGCTCAACCTGCAAATACCATGATACAGGGGGTTAGGGCTTCAACATATTAGTTTTGGGGAGACACAAGTAAGTCTGTAACATGTACCAAACTGTAAGCATCATTTCCTCTACTCTGTTCAGGGGTTTCCTCTAGATTGCAAATTCCTCCTCGGGACTGAAGCTTATGTATCAATTACCTTTGTATCCCCAGGCCTCAGCACACTGCTTGGCACCAAACACATGTGTAGAAAGCACTAGTGCATACGTGCAACAGAAGCCTTCCCAGTGATCTGTTAACTAATAATCAGCCATTCTCAAAATCTTCTTCCTAAGGCTACCATCAAATCTTCTTCTTTTAACGCAGTATCCACAGAGGGAAAACATATTATTTATGTCCGTCTTAGATAACGTGCATCATCACTTATCCATTGTTTGTTCTGATTATGTGGAGACTTACTTATAGTTTCAGAACTCATCTAATCAAAACTTTAAAAATCCCATAGTACTTAGTTAGGATCAACAAACGCTTGATGCTGATGGACCCCCTGATGTTGGTGGTACAAGCAGAGTTCCTGGGTCCTTAATTTGATATTTTGTATTACACGAAGTCACAATTTCGTATTACACGAGGTCAGTCCATCTTCAATTGGCCATGCCTTATTTCCTGGGTGACACAGTGAAAGGACATAGGTGGTGGATCTGCTAATGAGGATTTAATCCCACAGTGTCAACACTTCCAGATTATCTGACTTACTACTTATCTCTCAAATAGATATAACACCATCTACTTCATAAGTATTTTTTGAGTGGTCAAATGAGAAAAAACATGACAATGCCCTTCATAAACAATAAACCACTACACATGTAATTTTTTTACCATAATATATCTTCGCACAATAATGACGTATTAGATCTAAATATACTAAGTGTCTTGACACTTTAGGTCCAACATGACTGAATAAGTTGCACTATGAACTGATTTCCCTGGATAAATGTCACGGGGGAATATGAGTAGGTTTCCTCAATTACTTTGGACAGACTGAGGAAGCTTGTTAGTATGTATATGCTTCCGGGTTGATGGGGTCAACTTCTGCCAGTTCTAACATATGCCAACTGGTTACACACAGGAACACTGTAGTGCTACCAACTCCCCATATACACACCCACTTCCACTCCCCAAGAGGTACCAGACTGTCGGACAACTTGGCCGCTAGCCTATACAAATGTAGAAACACTGTAGAAACATTAGCCAATAAAGCACACACTGGCAGCTGAATCAAATATTTAGGCTCTTAGATGTACCCAAATAAATCGTTTGTGTGTTCTAACAAATGTTTTATTTGGAAAGCATTTCCCAGTGCAGATGCTGTCAAAAGTACCCATTTTTAGTGGGTTAAATCAAGGGCTGGAAGTAGCAGAAGGGTGGGGAATGTTTTTTAAACAAAATTGCATAAACTGCAAAAAAAAAGTTAATATCATCCGTGGGAGGGCATCCTTGAAAAACAAAAGAGTTGTTAGTGGTTTTCAAAGTTAAATTTATACTAATTGCAAATGTTAAAAAATTATAAACATAAATACCACAAAATGATAAAGTTATCAGAACTTGGCAAGGGATAAAAAACTGGGCTATTTTTAAAAATATGTAACGTATCAATAAGAATAGATGCCAAAGAAACAAAAAAGAATGTAATCAAGCAAGGAATCAAGAAATTAAGCATTATAAATTAAATGCCTCACTTGCCAGAGACTTCTAATAAGCAAACGCAAACACATTTAAAAGTTTTATATTGAGATTATTAATTTGGGGAGAAACATAAGGCAATCCAAATTTGTGAACTTCCTTAAGAAAATAAACTCTGGGACCAAATGCCAGACAGAGCCTCTGACAAGCTTCCAACCTCTAATGCAGGAGCAATAATACTGTAAGAGACTGGGAGATCTATTGACCCCTGTTCTTAGGCAACGATGTAATATATATCTATATATATGACATATATAGATATAGATATAGATATAGATATAGATATAGATATAGATATAGATATAGATATATATATATCATTTGTCTGGGCTACATCACCCTTTTCTGGTTTGGTTCCACTTCCATGACAATACTCTCCAAGATAGGGGAAGTTACTAAACTATAAACTATGAAACTGATTCCTTTAAGGCCCTGGATTAAGAAATGCATGGTGCATGTTTCTCATGGGGCTCAAAAAAAGGAAACATCTTGTTAGATGGGTTTCATTACTACCAATTATCCACTAGATTCTATTTATAAGTACTGATAGCAATTAAAATACTACGTTAATGGTGGCCATATGAACTAGGAATAGATTTTTTTTTTACCTTAATCAAATCACTCAAAGGAAAAAAAAAAGAGGAGTTTTAAAAGTTTTTGGTTGTTGGCTGGTTTGTCTTCCACTCACAAATTAACTGACTGCACAAAGACACTAGCCCAATCAATCATACTTTTGGTGTTATGTAATCAATAAACATGTATTAAATCAAATTGAATGCTCTCAAGGTACACACTCTCAAGAAAGGAAATGTCAAGTTATGCCAAAGAAAACCTTAAAATTCTAGAATACTTTACTTTGACAAAAAGAGAAAAAACAATATGCACGAGTATGTGAAATTATGACCACCTATTACAAACAACATAGTTTTTGCATGAGAATTTTAAGACTCTTCTAACATTGTGAGTTTTGATTCATCAGGATAAAAAAACACTAACAATAAATGAAACTTCCTCAATTATCTTGATACATTTTCACTGTGAATATTCCATTGAAGAAACATGGTCTTTAAAATAGTCTATAAAGTTTGACTCTTTATAATTAATCCAATCAATAAAATTTCGTTATGATTGATTCGCAATAATCATTTAGAACAGCATGGCAGTTCCTCAGTCACAGTCAATCTTTAAAACATATGACAAATAACTTCCTTAAGGGCTCTCTCAATTGAAGTGACTCTAACACCAATCGCATTTAAACATAAACATAATAAACTGGCTGTGAAGGCTGATTTGGGGGGTGTTTTTGGTAAACTTTATAAATTTCAATTTATTTTTATCATCTTGTATGTCTCAGATGGAATTCACAGTAATCACAGCTACAGTGGAGCAACTTCAAATATAAATGAAACAAATAACTGGTGGATCAATAGGAGGTGACAGGCTCCAGGCTCAAATCCTGCCCTCGCGTGACCCACTGCTGCCCTCTGCACTCTAAAAGACTTAATGAATCACCAGGAGCACACTGAAGACTGTGCATGTTTTGCCCGTGTGAGAACTGGATTTATGTCAGTACCAAACAAACAAACAAAAAAAAGAATCATTCCCTTTCCTTGAAATAAACACAGTGAAGCAGTGAAGTAGAGTATGACTTTACAAGGTAATGCACCCAATAATTTCATGCAGCTTATGTACTTATTTTATAAATACTAGCTCATTTTAAATTGAAACACCAAAACAGAAAATCGGGATGCCTAATGAACGAATAATTTTAAATAATATGCAGTTTATAATTAAGTTGTTTCTACATTGGCAACAGAAAATGGTGCAATATACAAAAAGGAGAAACGTAAAACCCATTTACTATTTCTAAATATATTCTGCTCAAGAAACTGTAAATTTAAGAAACATGTAATTTAACATTGAAGATGCTTATACTGGCCCCAAAGTAATCTTAAATACTTCAAATAATTATCCTATGGAGAAATTTTCAGGTTTTAATTAAAAAAAAAAAAGCCCAGGGATCATATGTGTAAAGAGGGAAAATATAGTATGAAACAAAACACCACAAAGCTCCATGTAACTTCATGTCACTTAGCTGGAAGGTACAGAAATAGTTTGCATGCCTTTGTAAGGACATTTTATACCTGAGTGCCCCTTTGAAAGGACATCATTGTCTGTGCATGGTCAAAATGGGGAGGGAAGGCACAGGACATGTGACACAGCTTGTACATAACCCAGCCAAGCCCTTTCCCTCCTCTATTTCCTCTGAAAAAGCTCCATTTCACTCCTCACCTTGAATTACAGCAAAGTTGGAAGAGGCAAAAATTCGTTCTCAAAATGTAGCAGCTAAGAGAAAACAGGTCTCGACTACAGTATGATAAAAGGGAAGAATGATTAATCAAGAGTATGTCCTAACAAAGGGAATATCTGCTCAACACGAAGAAACGAATGAAATGTAAACG
Source organism: Rhinolophus ferrumequinum (assembly GCF_004115265.2). Taxonomy (NCBI): domain Eukaryota; kingdom Metazoa; phylum Chordata; class Mammalia; order Chiroptera; family Rhinolophidae; genus Rhinolophus; species Rhinolophus ferrumequinum. Next base: position 25,500,808 of record NC_046287.1, read on the forward strand.
TGATAGGATAAAAAGGAAGAAAGAATACAAGAGAGATATAAAAGGAAACAAGTGTGCAAAGGAGGGAAAAAAAGCACTTATTCCCAAAGAAAACACAACCTAAAACAGAAAGTTTTACAATAGGTGGATTTAAAAAATAAATAAATAAAGTGATTATCAGTGAACAGGGACTTGAAGATAAAATGATAAAACAACAGAAATTAAAAAGATGTTGCAGAGCCATCAAAACATACTAAAGATCAAAAAATAATCAAGGGGCCGGCCCAGTGGCTCAGGTGGTTAGAGCTCCATGCTCCTAACTCCGAAGGCTGCCGGTTCGATTCCCACATGGGCCAGTGGGCTCTCAACCACAAGGTTGCCAGTTCAACTCCTCGAGTCCCACAAGGGATGGTGGGGAGCGCCCCCTGCAACTAAGATTGAACATGGCACCTTGAGCTGAGCTGCCACTGAGCTCCCGGATGGCTCAGTTGGTTGCGTCCTCTCAAACACAAGGTTGCTGGTTCGACTCCCGCAGGGGATGGTGGGCTGCGCCCCCTGCAACTAGCAACGGCAACTGGACCTGGAGCTGAGCTGCGCCCTCCACAACTAAGGTTGAAAGGACAACAACTTGACTTGGAAAAAAAGGCATGGAAGTACACAGTTTCCCAATAAAATCTTAAAAATATATATATATATACACATATATATGTATATATATCAAGTCAGTACTAATAAATAAAAATAAAAATAGCAAGGGAATGAGGAGGAGACATGGCTAAAAATGAGAGAAGATATGGCTAAAAACTGAATTACTGATGTAGAAAAACGGTTTACTTTTATTACAGTTAATAGAGAGGAGAAAGAAGAATATATATTTTTAATGGATAAAAGAGAAGAGGCATGAAAAACAAACTGAAAATTCCTGATCCTCTAGAGAAAAACAAAAAACTGACTAGAAAAATATTTCAAGTAATAATAGTACAAATTTTCCCTAATGTGAGGAAAGAACAGATTGAAGTAGCAGTGTTCCAGAAAAAAATTGATACAGAATGATCCAAAATAAGTTGTATCCTTAAGTCATTGAACTTGAAGATAAAAAGAATTCTGCAGGTGTTCAGGCAGGAAAAAGCAATTCAGTTACAATGAGGAAGGGGGAATCGGAGAATCAGATTAGCCTCACTGGTCAGAGAAACATTCAATGTCAGAAGAACTGTGGCACTAAATTTCCAGAGTTCTGAGGAAAAAGGTGGTCCAATTATTTTATTAAATCAACCTGACCTTAGAGTATAAAAGTAGCTGATTAATATGCTCAAACATAAAATATCTTAGGGAATGCAGGGCATACAATATTTTCTTAAAATCACTTGACAATGAAATCTAGTGGATCAAGAGATAAAAGAAATAACTCAGAACGAAAGAGCCTTGGAAAAGAACCAGGATGAATAACAGATTTAATTGATGAACATTAAACAGATTTACATCTTTTGCTGCTTGGCTAGTTGATAAACTTTCAGGACACACTACAAGTTTCCTGCTTTTCCAGAGGACCAGGTAGAGAGTTGTACCCAGCAGATAAATTTGCTAATTGCTCAACAATTCATTAAAAGGAAATCTTGAAATTTAAGAACTAGATTTTCAATTGTAACATTATCCTTGTATGCTTATTTTTTTTAAAAAAAATTAATTATTTCATTAATAAAACAAGTATTTTCATCGAAAAACCTAAAATTTCAATCAATATCATATCTAGTATGTAATACAAAAGTAACCTTATAACTCTACAAGTCCCTTTATCCTAATACATACACAGAAAGTTTGGGACTTTCTATATAAAAATGTTTCTTTCATTTATTCACCCTCAAATTTGTGTTAATATCTGAGACCTGGCAATGTAAACACAGTTATGTAGCATGTTTAAAATTACCTTTCATCACTTCAACCACCTTTTCTCCCCTCTAAACACTAGAATTTAATAATTAATCCATTCTTACCTACTTTGAGTGAAATCTGAAGAGAGAATTCAGTGTTAATACATTTCCTTAAATACAACTTGAAGTATTTCTTTTAAAAAAGAAACAGATATTCAAAAGCATCTCAAAAGAGTATTTAATTAGTGATATCAAGGAGAGGGGTGGCCGGATGGCTCAGGTGGTTAGAGCGCGAGCTCTCAACAACAAGGTTGCCGGTTCAATTCCCGCACAGGATGGTGGGCTGCACCCCCTGCAACTAAAGATTGAAAACGGTCACTGGACTTGGAGCTGAGCTGCGCCCTCCACAACGAGACTGAAGGACAATGACTTGGAGCTGATGGGCCCTGGAGAAACACACTGTTCCCCAATATTCCCCAATTAAAAAAATAAATAAAATAATAATAATAATATCAAGGAGAAATACACACAAAATAAAGAAAATACCAACAAACTGTTAACTGTGGCTTTATGGTTTATAAAATATATTTTTAAAAGTTATTACAGCATATCAAATATCTTGAACTGTACATATTCTAATATTATAATGTATAAATATTTGGTAGAATGCCCCCCACTGACCTTTCTGCCCTGTCAGAAATTAAATTACTCATTTAATTAAAAAACTAAAGATAAACTCTTATTTTCTCCCTCTCTGCAACTGTTTGTATTTTTCCTTTTTCTTGGATCATTCTCTTTCACAATTGTTAATTTCCTATAGAAAGGAAAAGAGAGGCAAAAGTACATAATATAAAATTAAAAACATAATCAAGAGACAACTGTCAACATCCTTGTTATGGGCTCAATTGTGTCTCCTCAAAATTCTTATGTTGAAGTCCCAGTACCTCAGAATGTGACTATATTTAGAGATGGAGCCTTAAAGAGGTTATTAAGGCAAAAGGTAAAATCAGTAGGCCCTAATCTAACGATTGGTGTCTTTATATAACAATAACAAGAGAGTAAAACACTGAAGTACACAGAGAAAGACCATATTAAGGCACAAGGAGAAGGTGGCCATCTACGGGCCAAGGAAAAAGGCCACAGAAGAAATCATCTCTACCAACACCTTATCTGGGACTTCCAGCCTCCAGAATGTAAGAAAATAAACTGTTGTTTTAAGTCACTTAGTTTGTGATTACTTTGTGATGGTAGCGCTAGAAAACTAATACAATGTTTATGCCAATAAATTTGAAAATGGACAATAAATGGACACATTTATAGAAATGAGACTATTTAGATTTTCCATTTCTTCTTCAGTCAGTTTTGGTAAGTCGTTTATTACCATTAAAGAAACTAAATTTCAAGTTCAAATTTTACCCACAAAGCAAAAACTAGGCTCAGATAGTTTTACGTGAGTTCTACCAAATATGTAAGGAGCAGATTTTTCGATTTATTCACATGCTTTCAAAGAATAGAAAGATTCTAATACTGATACCAAAACCAGACCGAATATTATAAGAAAAGTGCAGATCAATCTCACTTACGAAAGTAGATGCAAATATCCAATATAAAATATTACAAACAGAATTCAGTAGGGCATGAAACATCATGACAAATTGGATAGAAAAAGGACTAACCATTGAGTTAGTCAACAAAAATTAAAATATATTCAACAAAATTAAAAATTAAAGCAATATAAAGTAAAATGAAAGTCCATAAACTTGGAGAAAATATTTTTAACACATTTAATCAATCCTGAATATCTACCCCTTGGGGGATTGGGGAGAAGACCACCATTCAATGAGAAAAAAGGCAAAAGACTTGTACAGAATTCCACAGAAGGAGAAACTCAAATAACCAGTAAACACATAAACAATCAGTAAAAGGAAAGTGCAATTAAGGCCACAAGGAGACTCTATTTAACACACCAGACTGACAAAACTTTAACTATCAGCAGACACCAAGAGTTGGTAAGGATATGAAGAAATGAAACTATTAAACAGTGCAATTAAAGTGTTGATATGGGAAAACAATTAGCCGTGATCTAGTATGGTTGAAAATGTGCACACACTACAATCCAGAGATTCTATTCTTAGGTAAACACTCCAGAGAAACTCTTCTACTTGTGCTCGAGGACACATTTAAATGACTGTCCATGGAAGCATTATGCAAAACTGCAAAAAGCTAGAAAGAACAGACACGTCTATTGCTGGAGAATGAATAAATTATAGTATAGTCATTTAATAGAATTCTATTCAGCTGTGGAAATAATCTCACCTGCATGCATCAATGTGGTGAACATCAAAAACAAAACTTCGAATAAGCAAATCACAAAAAAACATAAATAGTACGGTACCACTCTTATGTTCTAAAACAAGCAAAAGTAAACAATATACAGCTCATAAACATGTACTTATTCATGATGAAAAGCATTATAAAAAGCAAGGAAATTGTAATGTTCATGTATGGGACTAAAAGTGGTCTTTAAGGTAACTGGAAAAATTCTACGAATGTCTGACAATTAAGTTCGCGAACCCATCCAAGAAAAAGTGCTACATACCTCATTGCTGAATATTACTACAGTCACCTTTGAAGTACTTCCCTTGGGAAGCTATGCACAGATTTCAGCGCCCAGTCCACCCTTCAAAGCTATTTTGGAACACTTTTTCTGGAATGACCATCAGGTATCTTTGTATTACCCTTCATGTCCTGAAAGTCATCAAAATGTCTTCCTTTCAATATTTCCTTTATCTTCGGGTAAAGAAAGAAGTCATTGGGGACCATATCAGGTGAGTTGGGAGGGTGTTTCAATACAGTTATTTGTTTACTGGCTAAAAACTCCCTCACAGACAGTGCCGTGGGAGCTGGTGCCTTGTCGTGATGTAAGAGCCATGAATTGTTGGCAAAAAGTTCAGGTCATCTAACTTTTTCACACAGCCTTTTCAGCACTTCCAAATAGTAAACTCGGTTAATTTTTTGTCCAGTTGGTACAAATTCATAATGAATAATCCCCCTGATATCAAAAATGGTTAGCAAAATCATTAAAAACAAGTTGGCGGACTTAATTGTCAGATTTCTGAAAAGTTAGGTTTCTTTGTTATTATGTCTTATAACTTACATACTCCGTACATATATTTTCTCATAGCTATCAGATAGTTAATAAATTCAAGAAAGCATCTATCTCTACTTTTTCAACTAGGAAAAAATTCTTTTAATTGATTAAAGAAGAATCCTCAAAATTACTGATTTTGTAAAAAATGACTTAGTTGGCTAGGATTTGCTTTATTAAGACTATAGAATCGTTACACAACACAAGTAATTATTTTAACACAAGAATCAAAACTTGATTTGCATTACTAAAGCATAAGAAAAGGAGGGTAAAGGGGAAATCCTCAGAATACTCAATTTACCAAGCCAAAGTACATTACTCATTTAAAAAAAAAAAAAAAAAAAAAAAGCCGTGTTGCTACATGCTCCAATATAAAATTGTGGGGCTATCATAAATGTGTACAATAATCATAAATATTAGTACAGGAAAGTACTTTCTTCATATTTGTTGTTACATTTAACCACAGTCTAAGAACATTTTTAGCACGTCCTCAGAATAGCTGTGTAGGGTAGCTCTTTAGGAAAACCCTTCCCTTTTCACTGTCCACAGAGTCAACGCCTGTAAACCAGAACTTTTCTTTCACTACTACTTACTGGAAAAGTGAAACTTAACAAAAGAAATTTTCAGTGCTTCAGGTTTTGTGTGATCCATTTGTCAATTTTTCAGGATGTCCTCTTTCCTTCCTTCCATCACACATGATCATGCTCTTTAATACTTTTTTCCAAAGAAGGAAGTAACAGAGATCTGTTTTTACTTCCTTTCATTCTCTTTCTTTTGTTCTCATTCATACTCCATCTATCTGTTGATTCAAACATTCATTAAAAAGATATCAGGTAACTTTTGCTTTAAATTCAGAAATAGGAAGAAGTTAAACATACTTGCTTACACCAGATCTTAAAATCTGTGAATTATGAGGTGTGATCAAAAACTGCGGTGCATGATTAAATTTAAAAAAATACATTATTACAGTAAAAGACACATTGCCATTAATCCTCCTCAAAATACACCCCCTTACCTTGAACACACTTATCCCATCATTCTTGCCACTTTCTGAAGCAGTTCTGGAAGTCCTCTTTCATAAATATCTTTAGTTGTGCTGTCATAGCTGCCTCAATGTCCTGAATCGATTCAAAATGTTTACCTTTCATGGTCATTTTGACTTTGGGGAAGAGCCAGAAGTCACATGGTGCCAGACCCGGTGAATAAGGTGGATGAGGACACATTGTAATGTTTTCATTTGACAGAAATTGTGTACCAGAAACGATCTGTGACACGGAGCCTTTCCATGGTGATCAAAACATAGGGTGAATGCTGCTGCCAAGTGCCATCCAACGGACAGGCAGGGATCTTCAATAGGGGAAGCGGTGCAACGAACCTTAGTAACAGTGTGTGACAAGTTTTAACTTGTTCAGTGCAGTCAGTCAGGTGTGAGTTATGGTTGGAAAAAAGTGTGTTATAAAGTGTGCCGTAAATCATCCTCAATCAAGACAACGATCCATGTCACATATCGCTTCTTGTATCAGCACTTTCTGTCATAGAATAACATTACGGTGTGTCCTCATCCACCTTATTCACAGGGTTTGGAACTGTGTGACTTCTGGCTCTTCCCCAAAGTCAAAATGATTCAGAATATCGGGGCAGCCGCAACAGGACAACAAAAGACACTCAGAAAAGAGGACTTCCAGAACTGCTTCAGAAAGTGGCAAGAACGATGGGATATATGTGTTCAAAGTGAGGGGGCGTGTTTGAGGGGGATTAATGACAGTGTGTCTTTTACTGTAGTAAATATTGATTTAAACATTCATTGTACTGTGTGATCACACCTCGAACAAGCAACCATACTCCCTTTACGCCTTTCTTTCTCCCAAATCTGCCAGTCTGTGAGTGTAACCGTGAGCAAGTAGCTTCATTTTTATTGATCTTTTCTCTCCTATTTCCATTATCCAGTTGAATGAGATAATGCTTATAGTGCCAACCAACTCCAAATTTCTACATTTCTAAGATAAATGTTTGAAATTTTTCAGCATTACTCGATAAGAATATCTAGAAAGAAGCTACTCTTGATGCCAACAATAGCATTACCGTGCAGCACAGACTTTGCATCCTGAACTCCTGAATGAGGCCTAGCCGACATAAAAAAAATGACAATTAGCTAACCCACTGCTCCCACTCAGGTTGCCCTCTCACCCTGCCAGCACATTTCAATGTGGAGAAAGTATACTGTTGTCACCAGCCGTTTCTAAAGCAGGGGCTTCAACAGTGTCTCGGTTGCATAGTTACAGGCAAAGTATGCTTGAGGTTCCATTTCTCATTCAAACAGTATTAGAGACTTCCCCACCATAATTAAATTCTTACATTACAACAACATATATTGTTTCTGGCAGAACAAAAAATAAGCAGCTCTTGTATAATTGATTAGCACTGGGGAAGATGAGTCAATTCTCAGTCTTAGTTGCCACACAGAGATCTCTTGGCCTTTTCTCTCTTTGCCTCCCCTTGATAATTTGCACCACGCTAGCCAGCAGTCAGCTGTGAAACTACCAAATTGCAGGCCAGGTCCACCTTTGAATATCTGACATCTGAACTTTTCTTCAAACTTTATGGGTGGAGTTGAAAGGTAAGTTGGGGCTGCAATCATTACCTAGTTAGACAAGTAAGCATTGAATATGCAATTCAGTCCTAGTATAGAACCATAAATTATAAACGTAAATCTATCATTAAATTGCTTTAAAAAATAAATTTTGCTCTACCTGTAATCACTCAGTCTCCCCTCCCCGCACACAGATATTTTCACAAGTACCATCTCCACAGTATTTTCTCTACTGGAGCCTTCTACTCTGAATAGCACTTTTAGAAATGAAGTACAAATGAATGTTACAAATCAGAGAATAGATGTATGCAGTTCTGTTATGGCTGTGCAAACTTAGGCAGGTCCCTCAGTATTTTAGAGACTGATAAAAGTTGTCACTGTCAAAAGGTGGAAATAACAAATCTGGCTCAGCAGCCAGACTCCCATCTATTTCTACCACTTTCTCCTTTTTAGAATGAATATATTATGGAGAGAGGAGTTTACAAGCCTAAATATGATAAATTCTTCAAACAGCATTTTCTGTCCTTCGTATCCATAGTTTAGAAACATTAACCCCCATGAGTAGTCACCACTTGAAAAAACTGAGTCTACAAAGCGAATTAACCAGGTAAAGTGTCTTAATTCACATGATCCTGGTAAAAATCTAGTAAGCATTTACTCATAAACTAGAAAATGTGTCTTTCAATCTCTCTCTCTCTCTCTCTCTCTCACTCTCTCTCTCTCTCACACACACACACACACACACACACACACACACAGTATAAATGTATCAACTGGTATAGTCTACCAGTAACTGATGTTTTCTAGCAACTAATTATTCTTGATCTGATTAGAATTCTACTTCTGAATTTACTCTAAAATCAGAAATTAAAGTCACATCCGTCTTGGGAGTATGGATGCAATTCTGGGAATTTAAAATAGGTTGTTTTCAAAAGCTTTCCTTTTTTTATTTTCTCCGAGTCCAGTAAGAAGCCAATACCCTCTCCCTGTCTACCTTCACTCACCTCACCGAGTACACCCTTTATCTTTGTTCCAGGAAGTTCTGTTGCATAGAAATTCCTAGTCCTGTACCATGCATGGCTCAACACAGACCGCAAGGAAAGTTCACCAAGACAGAAGACTTGGCATAGGAGATAAAGGACCACGTGCCATTCCAGCTCTGTGGCTCCGCCTCTTGGTGCAGCATGCTTCCACGGGTGCTGCCCTTTGCCCTCGAACCACCCACCTGTCCTCCCCTCCTGCATTAGTGCCTCCTAGTTCACGAGCACAGTTGGAATTAACACCTGCCTCCTTGTTAGCTGCCTTCCAGAGGCCGTCCTCCAGGTACTGCCTGTCAGCCTCACCTCTAACCTTCTGCTGTACCTGATATTATTCATTCATCTTCTGAATACAAACTCTCAGAACTTTGCTCCAAACTCTACTACCTGGATAAGCCCCTGATGTCAAGACAACTTCCACCATGCATCAAATCAGAATCCCCCTTGTTCTCATGCCACGTTTTGTCTTTCCTGTGCTCTCAACAGCAGCTCCCTGTGGCTACAAGGCCCTGGTTTGAGCCTTACTGTTCTAGGCATTAAGGTGCACAAAATCCAGGGAGCAGAGTGATCTTGGTCACTACTGACACCAACAACGGAGTCAAGTACCACATGAGGCCACATGATCCTGCAGTTTCTCAAGAGATGAGCAGAGTTCAGAGACAGTGAGTCCGGGCAGCTAATGTCCCAGAGCGGATGAGCTTTCTCTGCGCGGGCCACCATCTCCATTGCAAGGTTCGTCCCCAGCAGCAGCGCTTCAGGTCTTCAGATAGGATGAGCACGATCAAGGAAAGCATGCAAGCCTCAAAAAAGGTACATGATCTACCATAGTCAAGTGGAGGGAAGGATGGGGGAGACCTGTGCGTGAGCAGGGATAGGCAACGTGGGACTCAGTGGATATTAACTGTCACAACTTAACTGAGCTCGATCTGCATGTCCCGGCACTGTCTTCCCTACATAGTTCCATCGTTCCTGGGTTATAAGAGACATTTTGGTAAGATTCAGAAGGCAGAAGTGCAGCAGCAGCCATGTTCATTTCACACTCAGGTCAACTGCAGGGCTCCAGACGCAAGGGTAGCTCACACACATTGTCCCTGATGTGCTGGCTCACCTTGCTAGGGCACATCGGCCCACAGCGCCTGCGTCTCCCACAGGATCTCCATCAGTATGTGATTCTCAAGCCATAATGTGTTTGACTCAGCGAAGGGCACCGGCTTCCCAGCATCCCGAAGATCGGAGGCTTGGAGGAGTGAGAAACCTGTGTGGACTCCAGCGCATCCCCAGATTCTGGTTTGTCCTTGATCCCCTTCACTTCCTCCGCCTCCTTCCTTCCTGCCTGCCCTGATGACTTCAGGCCTAGTACCAAATGTACAGAAGCAACTTGCTTAGACTAGCTCCTACAACGGAATGAGGCCACATCCTGATCGTAAACCCCATGTTCCATTCCATTCCCATGGTTCTGTTTCTCTAACTGGTACAGAATTTGGCACCTAACTAGTTCCAGGAACACAAAGCATGTTGACTATCAAGAATCCATTAAATTGGACTTTAAATTGGAATATTAGTGAGTCTTACTTCCATTAGGCTATAAGGTATAGTGAAGGACTAAATCATGTAAAAGATAAAGAACTGAACTCATTATTGTCAACAATTATTCATGATCTTATTAAATAAAAGTCTCTTTGGAGAACAGTAAGAAAACAATTCTCACCTAACATAGCTTGGGAGAGGGGAAAGAGGTTACTATTATTTTTTTCGTGTATAGAATTGATACATAAAATTAACCAGATAGATATTACACTTTAATAAGTGTTTTTAATAATTGATTACTATGTTGCTTTAATACCATAATGTTCTCATTAAATCAAAATATTAAAATGGTTATGTTTAGGAGATGCTCATTTTTATGATCCCTCAAAATCTTCTGGTAAAATATATATTATATAAACTACTTTGATAATGCACTCTAAATAGATGACACAAAACTTAGCTGATGAACTACTATAATCAAGTGGCCGGAGAATGAATCTTTGTGAGCAAAAAAGAGAGTGAGAGCTCAAGAGCACATGGACCAGTGACAGAGAGAGAGAAAGAGCAACAGAGAGAGAGAGAGACAGAGAGAGACAGAGAGTAAGAGACACAGGGAGACAGAGAGGGAGGGGAAAGACAGGGAAGGAGAAAGAAAATTATTTGGACACATGAGCCCCAAGAGATTCTAGGTGAAGTATTTAAATATAACGCATTTACCCTTAACTCCAAGAAGAAATTGTGCAGGGCACCTCTGTGTCCAAAGGAAACAAAACTTGACTTTTCTATTTATGAAGAAATTTTTTTTAAACAAAAGATTGCACCTTTTTTTGGTTGCTTCCGTTTCTTCCAGTCACTGTGATACTGCCGTGCAAGGCCCAGGTCAAAGTAACGTCATACGTAAAGCCATCCATGGCCCAACCAACTCCCCAGGTTTTATTAAATATATTGTAGCACTAATCACATCAAACCGTAGTAAGTTATTTGCCTGTCCCTGAAATGATGAAGATATGAGGGCAGAGTCTAAATATGATTTGTCTTTGTAGCCCAGTGTCTAACAAATAATAAATGCTAAATATATGGCTGCTGGATTTAATCACAGTACAGGATAGATGTGATGGTTAATTTTATGTGTCAGCTTGATTGGACCACAGGGTGCTCACATTAAACATTATTTCTGGGGTGTTGTAAGGGTGTTTCTGGATGAGATTAGCATTTGAATCAGCGGACTCAGTAAAGAAGATTGTGGGTGGGCCTCATGCAATCTGTTGAGAGCCTGAATAGGACATAAAATAGAGGAAGAAAGAGAATTCAGTCCCTTCTTGACTGCTTAAGCTTGGATATCAGCCTTCTCCTGTCCTTGGACTTGGATTTACCCCATTGCAATGGTTCCCCTGGTTCTCAGGCCTTTGGGATTACACCACTGGATTTCCTGAGTCGCAAGCTTGCAGATGGCCAGCCTATCATGGGACTCCTAAATCTCCATAACCACATGAACAAATTCCTTATAATAAATCTCATATTCATATAGATTAGATAGACAGATAGACAGATAGATATGGATAGACAGATAGATACAGATATAGATATATAGACAGATACCTAGATAGATAGATGATAGACAGATGATATATAGATAAAATCTTCTATTAGTTCTGTGTCCCTGAAGAACCCTAATACAATAGAAGTTGTCAACATTCTGTGAGAAAACCAAATAACATGTGTACCAACTACCACAGCATATCCAATGTCTTCAAGGATTTTATTTCCTCTGAGAGAAAGCCAGATGTATCTATTCCTTATAGAGTAACAATTTGGAAGTCCTCAGTCAGACCCTAAAACCAGAGCTGATATATTAAATAGGACACCCGGTATCCCCAGGCGTGCTAGTACATCTCAGCGAATCTTTAGTCAAAGGAAGAAACATATAAATATTGGCCTGAGCAGAAAACTTTCCTAAAACCAAACTGACTATATTCTAAACACAATTAACAGAGCTTGAAATAATGAAAATGGCTAAGTGATGAGCACTTAGAAACTGCCAGGCAATAAACAAATGCTTTAGCTTTCTTTTTTCTCATTTAACCTTCGCAACAACTTTATGGAGTAGGCATTATCATCATCATTATCCCCGCGTCACAGACAGGACAAGGAAAGACAGAATCCAGGTGAAGCCCTGGCTGAGCCAGGATTGAAACCCAGGAGGCCTGAGGACAGAGCCAAGCTCTTCTTTAAATACTCTTTCCATGGGTCACTGAAATGTGTCTACAATATTATTTATTTAAAAATAGCAACATCAAGGCATTTTTATATCCTTCCTTTAAAACTCCCTGAAAACTTTTAAAGCAAATTGAGAAAAAACAGGGGGAAAAACTCCACCTTTAATGAAAGTAAAAACAGTGAGAAAGTCACACTGCCAATCAAGGCGTACCTGTCAAAGACTGAAATCTGAGAGGCCACTGGGAACGGACACACACCTCCTCAGATCTTGATCAAGACATAGAATTTCCTACAAGTAAAAATCACAGTTATGAAAGGTCTAGCCAGTTAAAAATAAATAAATAAATAAAGCAGAGAGAGTGGTGCTGAAAGAGCAAATACACAGACACAGCATTTTCAGAGTTTAGTGTTGGCGTCAAGGGGGCCTTCTGGTAGTGGCAGAAGGAAGGGAGACAGGAGTCTTTGTCTCAAGAGGCTTTGCCGTGCAATGGAAATAGAGGGAAGACTCTGTAAAGGACACCTTTATTTAGAGAGTATTGAAATAACAAACTCAGGTCAAAGACTTGGACTCATCTAGCTCATACCCAAACTGTCTGGGTTCCTGCCCACAATACTACCTGCAATACTGCCAACTACTGACCCCATTTAAAAATCGGTAATAATCTGGGCAGCCAGATGGCTCAGATGGTTAGAGCACGAGCGCTGCACAACATGGTTGCTGGTTCAATTCCCACATGGGATGGTGGGCTGCACCCCCTACAAATAAAGACTGAAAACGGGGACTGGACTTGGGGCTGAGCTGAGCTCTCCACAACTACGTTGAAGGACAATGACTTGGAGCTGATGGGTCCTGGGGAAACACACTGTCCCCCAATATTCCCCAATTAAAAAAAAAAAAAAAAAGATGGGTAATAATCAGAGAGGCCCCAAGGGAACAGTGCATAAAAGCAGCAAATATCAAAAACAAGAGAGAAATGTAAACAGCAAAAGGCCAGTGAAGAACAAACATCACCGGAGAAATTACTCAAGGAATCAAATAAAGAATCTAGATAAATAACGCTTCGTAGACTCAAAAAAAACAACAACAAAAAAAAACACAGTCTTTTTTTAAATAACAATGTTCAAGGAAGAAGTACAGGATTCAAACAATTTAATACAAGATAAATGAAACAGATGAAAATAAGCTGACAGAGCTACAAAATACTACAGAGCCACTTCGGGAACTGAACAATAAAAAATTTGATTAAAAACACAATAAGAAAAAATGTTTAGTGGGAAAGCACAGGAAGTGCAATTAAAAAGTTAAAGGTGAAGACCACAGGAGAAACACTATATGGAAAACCAAGGAGAAATACTATACATATTTTCAGCGTTACTAAAGAGAACAAAACAAAGAGAAAATATACTTTAATTATAATTTTAAAATCTGAAGACATAAAAACAGATGCTACTTCTCAGAGTTTAATGGCAGGATCCAAGAAAAATCAATACAGCATGATAAAAACCAAGACAAAAATCGATGAAGTTACTGAACTTCTAGCTTAGTAAAAATAGTCTACGGACATCTGACCAAAACGCAAAACAAGAACAAATGAAACACCAATTTGCTTCAGCCTTCACAGCAACACCAAATGACAGTAAAGCAATGTTTCCGTATTTGAGAAAAAATAAGAATTAAGATGAAATGACTCTGATAATTATGATTAACAATCAGAAATAAAGGGTAATGACCTTACTTTGCAAAAGGTACCACAACAAGAAGAGAGAAAAGGAAGTCAGAAAATATCATGAATTTTCCCATTTTCCTAGGAAAACGTCAAAAGATGCTGTTTAAATTTAAATTCAGTCAAGTCATTTTTCTTTCCCTTAACTCTTCAGTAATAGCATCACTTTGGTGAAAGGACATTAATTTGAAATTAATAAATTTGTTCAGTTTAAATTCAGTTTCTATTTGTTCCATTATTTTGGAAGAAAAGTAAAAACATAACTTCATTAGAAACACAAAGCATAACTATGATCCTGTTTTTGTAAAACCATCTCTATTTACTTGTCCATTTGCATACAGAGATGCTGCAAATTATGTTGACGAATGTTAACAGGTGTGAGGTGGTGAGGTGCTGGGGGCTTGGAAAGCTTTAATGTGTTTAAAATGAGCAATGCACCATCTTTTCAAATCATAACCCCATCATTCTACGTCAATGATTGCGTAATCGTTCTCAAATCCCTTTATGCCATCTTGTTCTTACTTCCCCGATAAGAGAAATGAGACACCCAAAGGGGCCCCGACTTGACAGAAGAGTGACCTAATTCTGGATGATATTTTAATAACTATGCGATATATCTACTAATTTCTATCATTATCAACTCTATCGATTTGACTCAATAAAAGGAAGACTTTGTAATATAATTCAATACGCCTGGAAATAGGGTGAATGTGGCCCGGGAATAGGCCACATGCAGGAGGCAATTCCAAGAAGTACTCAACATGATGCTGTGGACCCAAACAACTCTTACAGGAGGCAGCCACACTCCCAGTGCATGTTACACGATGTGACCTCTGAGGGCGCATCCAGTTCCGAAAATGTTAGACTTTATGATGTAAAGTCATACAACAGAGTCGTGAATTTCTGTTTTATGCTAGAAAAATAACAGTATCAATACCATAATCCTACAACTTTAAACTGGATTCAGTTATGTTGTATTCTCTTTCATTCCCATCACAACTCTTGAAATAGGTAGGACAGGTGTTATTAGTTTCACTTTGCAATTGACAAAAGTAGAATTCAGAAGGAAGTCACTGGTCTAAAATCATAGAGAATTGCAGAGCTAAGACTTGTCTTTTTTTGAATCCATGTTTACTGCCCAGGAAGCTACTCGTACTCTACATAAACCTACAGCAACAGCCCAGTGCTGACGTTTCCTTAACACCAATGGGGCTTTCTGAGCCGCTATGCCTACTTAGATCAAAATGAAAGAAAAGCTGGATGGCTGCTTTTACAATCTTTCTATCCTGTGTGAAGGAAGACGGCTTGGAACTTCATGGAAAAGAAATTAAAAGTAACCACACTACATACATACTTGTATATATGCCCATCACAATGAAACAAGTTTTTTGTTTTTTTTTTAGTAGGGAATTAAAGCTTTCTCAGAAAGGTTTGCTATTGTCCTCTTAGATTCCAAACACAAGAATTAGAAGTCACCCAGTGTTATGCTGGATGGTATAAGCAGCTACAAATCAACAGTCGTCACAGAGCAAAAGTTTTCACAGACTAATGTACATGTATGGGTATGTTTCCGACACTTGCTCTGAAGTAGCATCTGAGAAGCACTTGGCAAACATACTGCAAAGGCTGGAAAATAAGTAGAGCAAAGCCAGGTTGTGGAGCCAAATCCACAAACCAGCCACCTCATTCACAATGACACCAACTGCTGAAATCAGCCTTAAAGAGAATATAGATGGATTTTATGCAGATACTTGTGAGCAGCAAATAATGAATGGCTGAGAAATTTAAGGAATTTATTTCATGTTTTCTACTGGCAAGTAGTAAAAGGACAAAATCAAGTGCAACGTAATTGAATAAAAGAAAAAAACTTTAAAATTGAGTAAAGAACTTAATGCAAATATACATACATATATATACATATATATGTATATATATGTGTGTGTGTATATATATATATGTACACACATACACACACACACACACACACACACACAGAGTTTTTGTGTGTGGTTTTTTTTTAAATGAAAACTGCTCCTGGAAGTAAGACTCTTGGTATGGCCACAAAAGAAATTTTACAAATGCTGTTAAGGTGTTTAAATTTTAGAAACTAAGCAGAAAGGCACATTATGACATTCTATTACTCTTGGCAAGAGTGTATTACCACTGGAAATGCACAAAACAGTTTTAAGAGCCACAGTCAAATCCCTTTTCAATTATGTAGACAGTGGCAGTGTTGCTTCCACTGCTGACAGTCTTAAAATTTCATCTTAATACTGACCTTGTCAATATATTTAAAATATTCAGAGAAGATAAATTTTCAAACTCTGCAATTTTCTCTCACAATCAGACTTTGTTAAAACTAACAGCACCTGACTCAAGTAGGCTTAAATACAAGTACCAAATGTATTCTCTGTTGAAAGGCATATATAACTGAAAATATTGAGCAAAAGTATGAAAAACATCAATACAAAAAGTAATTCACTGGGACAAACACATTAAGTGAAATACTCACTGCTCATTCCTTTGTAAAGACTTAGGAACTTATGAGTTATAAGCTATGAAGCACAATTATTTAGTGAGAATCACATACAATGTATTATGGTCAATCACAATAATATTTTAAGAGTTTATCCCCAGGGAAAGTAGTAACACAATGATTCTCCTTGCCATCATCTTCAGTTATCATAAAATTAGTTACAGAACAAAGACCTTGTCAAAGTGTATAAACTTACAAAACTAACACTAATCCATTTAAACATAAAAATTTAATAACAATTGAACAAAAGCAAAGCAATACAATATCAACATCATACACAAGGAAAGGGAGAAAGACATTCTGCATGGCAATGAGTGAAGAAGGTTTCCATGTTTCCATAGGGATGAGCCAGGGAAACGTCAATTTACTACCTCTGCCCCAGGTGTCTGAAGGAGTACACGAAATTGTTTAACTTTATAAATGAAATTATACTATCCGTGGTGTGCTAGCACTAGCTCAACCCCACTCATGTGTGACAGATGTTAAATTTTAAGGAATCTTGTGAGTTAGTTAAACCTTTGAAGCCAGCCATAGTGGGAGTGTTTACACCATGGGAATTGACAAAAACTACAGATCAGGCCTCCGTACCCCAGCCCCCAGAGAGAGTTCCCTAGCACACCACTTATCTACATACAAATAAGTACATGATTAATTCTCACGAAGTAAATGCACTCACACAGGCAACACCGAGGTCATGAAAAAGCACCTAACTGAGACACCCATTAGTTTCCCTTGTATCATCTCTGAATCCATACTCCTTCTAGAGGTCTGACAATTTTCCAGATACAAATATGTATAGAAAGGAACAATTTTAGCAATGAGGAGGGAGGAGAAAGGCAGTTTTAAGTTAAAGATATACCCTGGAAAATCATTTGCAAGTAACTGTGAGAGTAGACGGGCAGAAAAAGACATGACATGACTATACATTTATTTGAAAGCAGCGGGAATAACTGGGGAAAAGGAAATATGAAATTTTATGTGTTGTGCAGTTATATGAAGAGTTATGAAGCACATGGGTACCAGACCTGTTCAGTGTAAAACAAAACAAAACAAAACAAAACAAGACATTATGAAATGGAGTTGGTTTAACATATTGTAATTTTGTTAGTATCACCGTTGATTTTTATATTATCAGTATACAGTACAAGAAGAGCACAAATAACTACAACAAATAAAGTGATACCCAGCATTTGATTACTGTTG
Source organism: Rhinolophus ferrumequinum (assembly GCF_004115265.2). Taxonomy (NCBI): domain Eukaryota; kingdom Metazoa; phylum Chordata; class Mammalia; order Chiroptera; family Rhinolophidae; genus Rhinolophus; species Rhinolophus ferrumequinum. The sequence continues at coordinate 25,518,637 of NC_046287.1, forward strand.
ATATTCACAAGATATTTTTTTCCTCCTCTAGTTCATACTGGTACTTGTCTGTCAGATACCAAAGTTAAAAGACTTTCATAATTATCTTACCTTTCTGAGGAAATCCAAGACTGCGGGTGCAAAGAAGACGTCATTTGAGAGCAATCATACACCATACAGTGCAGGTATGAGAATTACGCTTGTAGGAACTGATGTGTACTAAACAAAATCAGGCTTCCTTTTTTGTCCCTGTGATGAGTTGTATCAAGTGGTTTACCGCTTTTTAATATTCATCTGAAAGTTGATTCTTAAAATAAGTTGTGGAAACTGACAGCTAAACTTGCACAAAAACAGTTTGCCTCCTCATAAATTTAAGGCATTGAAAATAAAGATTACTCTTTACAGATAGCTGTGTGTGTCTAAGTATGGATCTGTACCTCACATTCAGATAAGAAAGTGCTCCAGTGACAACACCTGCCCAAAAGTCAGATTTAAAACAGAATTTTTACTGCAATTATCCAATTTGACAAACCAACCTTTATTGTTTTCCTCTTCATATGGATTATTCATTCATCCATTTGTTTCTAGAGTCACATTGATTCTACAAAAAAAGCACACCAAAACAAATAATGAGAAAAGGTTCCACATGTTCATTAATATCATTTCATTGGGAGGTGGCGGGGATCTGAAGTCTGCAATTCTTTAAAGCCCTTGATTAGTGGAGCGACACAGAAATAATAGCCGGCGAATATTTTTTCTTTCCTTGTTTGTTTTTTGCTTGCTCGTTAGCAGACACGAAAAGGGCAAAACAGAGAAATGAAGCAAGAGAGGCAGAAACAGCAGCTATGACACTGAGACTGATCATGAGACCAGGTAATGAAAACCTGGACAAAGAACAGGGAGAGAAGGAGGGAAATAAAGATGGGGGATGCAACAGAGAGAGAAGCCCGAGGAGAAAATGGCAGAAAGCAGATTCAAAGTAAATTTAATATATGAAAGAGAACTCCTAAATACTCCAACTGAAGCACCTGGCTCCATCATTCTTAGCAACTAAGAGATTTTTGAAATCATGCTGTTTTCCAGCGGAAATAATTTTGTTCTCTTTACAGTTGACACAAACGTGCAGAATAAGTAATATGAGTACCTTTTGGTGGCTCCATGTTGGTCAATCAATACCCAAGGAACTTTTAAAAACTGATCTAAGTTAACACATGTCACTTCTTAAAAAATTAAACAAGTAAATATTTATATGGTTTCTGAAAGTTCCCAAATCCCCAGGACCATTTGGATCTTACCAAATATAATTAAATAAATATTGCTGGATTGGAGAGTTCTGATTACAATAGACCATTTGCCCCCTTTGGATGTATCTTAAAAGTTCTCCTATTTATTTTCTCTCAGCATTATGTAACTTGTTTCAGAATTTCCATTTCATGAAGCAAATTTTCTTTGGCATTCACGTAAGCCAGCTTATTAAGCACAGTTGACTTTTTTTTCCATTGGAATTATACTCAAAAGGGGACACGCCTTGGAGTCCTTAGATATTCTGTGCCAATGTCTATACTGCAGCATTGGGGAAGGTTTCCTTTTGCATGTGTTTCCATACATCTGAAGCAAAAAAAAAAAAAAAAAAAAAAGCAAAGCTCATAAAGCCTTAAAGGAAATGTAGCAGAATTCATAAGTTCCATGGGCTTGGCCTGCAGGGGAACTGGACTTTAATTTTATTCTAGTTTTAAATCTCTCTCTCTTTCTCTTTCTCCCTCCTCCCCTCTTCTCCCCTCCTCTTCCTTTCTCCTCTTCTCTTGTCTCTTTCTCATCTCTAAATAATCTCCTAATACTCGTATAGACTACAGCTTTTACTACTACTAGAAATGCTACTAAAAGGCAATATAAAATAAATGCATTATTTTAATATTATACCATAGCGGAAGACTAGAAATAGTCTCTTGAAATTCAGAGTATCATTCTTCCACTTTACATTATGAAGCCATAATATGGAATCCCTTAAAAAGAATTAAAAAGTCATTTAACATACCATGTTCCTATCAAACATATTTTGTCCTCTCTAGTCTTCAAAATATATCTAAACCAATCAGTTCCAACTTCATAGCACCACATACCTAGTACTTCAAAACTGGCTTTAATCTTACTTTCTGGCTCCTTATATCTCAAAATGTGGTTGTGATTTTATTTCCTCTCACATTTTAATATACCATGAGCATTTTCTTGTATACATCAGGGCCTCCGCTAGCCTGGATGACACTTTTGTGCAACCAAAAAGGATGCCCTCTCTAGACAGGCTCATCAGGAAGTGGGGACTGGTGATTCGGGCCTAGTGTAGACTTTCACCAGCACTCACCCCACCCCGGCAGCCTCGTCCTAACTATTGTATTTAGCTGCACTAATCTGCTCCGTTATTTATTTCCTTAGAATATAATTATACAACTATAATTAGTGGATCAAACTAATATGGATTCTTTCAGGCAGTCAAAATATGTCACCAAATCGCTTTGTACACAGGCTATACCAATTTATATTCCCACCAGAAGAAGAAACACGGGCAAACACAGTGCCATTCCCATCTCTATTTCCCAATACAAAACATAGCAAATTTTAGGAGATCAATAAATGTTTGCTGAATGAGTGAAGCTAAAAATGAGAAATGAAAGAAAAATCAAATAAAGAAAACTCGTCTTTATATCAATTATGTGGGTATTTCTTACCCAAGTAACTAGGGCCTTAATTATATAATTCATCTTTAAGGTACGATTAATCTGCAGACTGAAAGAAACATCACATGAACTATACATAACACAACATCACCCATTTTCAGCACTGTGTGATCTACAAAGTAACCTAATGATATCATTTGTTCCAAAAGCAGTTCTGTCATTTGAGGACATGAACTATTTTAAGATCCATTTGACAGTGATGATCAGAGGTTAATTTCATACCCAAGGTACAAGTCAGATGATGTCAGGGTCCTTAAAAATCCCCTTAGGCCCAAATCTTAGTGCACAGCTCTTCATGGTTCACCTTTGCAACCATCTACAACTTCAATGTCTACCTCTGCCTGTTTTAAACGTGGGGAAAGCCGGGTACAATGCTCACTATTGTTTTCCTCAAAGAGTGTGCTCAAGATCATCTCTGGCTCTGCAGCTCCCATCTTACACCCCTAAACTTTAAGTCCCACAAATGACAGCAAATGAAGACATAGAGTTGAGAAGACCTGCCCTAGTCTCACTTCTGCCATCGACTGGCTGTGTAACCTTACGCAACTCAATCAACCTCTCTGAGGCCCAATTTCTTTCTCCATTGAAGCAGGTATAATAATAATACCTATTGTTATCTACCCCACCTATCCTAATTGAAACAATGTTTATACAGCAATCTGGGCTTTCATACATGTAAGAATAACCACTCTTCCGTAAATAGGCCAGATATTAAATAGGAAAAAAAAATATATTTGCCTAAATTAAGACCACAAGATAGAACAGAAGAACTTCTAATTTTATTCATGCTAAGAGGCCCCTGGTGTTATTCCCCCAGATCCCCATGAAAACCGAGCCATGATATAAAATAAGAAAAAGGCACATTTCCAATACCAGTTAATATCTCATCAATTTCCTAATTAAATGATTACTTAGCTCTGCCAAATGCGTTTGTGAAATTATTCAGTAGATCTCTCAAAGCACAGAAGTTTTAAAGGTCACCGCCCTCATCAAAAACTCATTACAAATGGCTTTAGTCCTTCCTTTCCCAGCTTCAGAAATGATTCTCAATTGTCAAGTGAAGGAAAGCAAAGGGTTGGTCATTTATTTTAATATGAAAAAGATAAAAAATAAGAACAGGCATAAGTTATTACATTTTGGAAAGAATTATAGATTTACTTTTAAACAAAACCATTACTGCTAGAACTGCTCGTAAATATTCATGCTTTAGTAGACAGTCTGTAGAAATTCTAGTTACACCTATTTCTCTTAAATAGCTACAAACAATAGAGAATGACTTTCTGAATTCTTCACTTTCAAACTCTTGTTTTCTCCGCTAAAATTTCCACACATGGTCAGCCTGCATCCTTTAGAATTTCAAGAGCGTTCCCTAGACAACAGAAATGACCTTGGCCAGAATGGAAGTGGATGCTCCCCTCCTTAATGAATGAGGAGTTACTTCAGAATAATTACCCCAGAGTACAGGCATTATATTACCCGTAGTCACAGGATGCGGGCTCTTCATCTCATCCTAAATGATCTATTATGTCTTCAATCTTTAAAGGTTAGTGTTCAACACATCCTCAATACTCCAGGACCCATAAGTACACTTGTTGCTAGTTCCTCTGAGAACCCCTTTATGTATCTTTAAATAGAGATGGAGAAACACGTTTTAAAGATGTTTACAGATACCTGACTAGTCAGGTTATTCCACTTTTCCCACAAACGTAATTTAATTGCTCTGTTTCAAACAAATTGAATTCTGGTGCTGATACAGCAATCCCATTTGGAATTCTGTCTTCTAGATTCAACTTTACAAATCACTGCTTCATTAGTTATGATCTCCTGTTTTCAGGTACTGATTTTTTAAAAGTCAAGTAATAAAGGTTTATGTATACAAGTCAGTTACCATAATTTTTAAAGCCGATTAGGCACTTAAGTCTGAGATATTATATAACAGATCCAGGTTGGCCTTACCCTGTATCAAGGTTTCTAATATATGTTGCCTTTTTTTTTCATTTAATGTTACTTGTTTTATCTGTCGTGGTGAGTTATCTTAGGAATTAAAAATATTTTAAGGTTAAGCTAAATATTTCTGGAGATAAATGCAAATCTAAGTACAACGTTTTCATATGTATTTTGACTTAAAATGTAAAAAACACAAAGCAGTAAGCTTGTTGCTAGGTGACAGGTGACACTACTGTATCTCTTCTGAACTTGTACAGCATGAGACTTCTTACTGCTGAGAAAAGACATGGATTCCATGGCACACACATCATTCTCTATAGTGAAGTAAACTCGTGTTCACATACTTTTTTAGTATAGGCCACGGGTAGTTAGCAAATCATGTCTATAAAAATATCTGATTTTAGAGGATGCCTCTCACAATAAATAGGAAAGAGTAGTTATTTTCTGTTTTGGGATACAGGTGGGTCTACACTCTAAGTAACATCTACATATGAAATACACATAATTTTCATGATTCATGATTAAAGATTAAGAGTGATAATTCTATGTATCTCACTTAAGAATGTTCAAACTTTTAATAGACATCACTTCAGCTCAGGTGGGTAGAATCCATAGAGAAAGTATTTTTCTCATAATAAGCAATCCAATTTTCATTACATTTATTAACTGAAGACCATCATAGCAAAGATCTGATGAATTTTTTTAAAAAACACAAAAAACTTCAGTGCAGAGTATTCTCTGGACATAATTAATAATTATACACCCACTTTCCAGCATTACTTCCTTTCCTTGAGACAAAAAAACCAGGCACACATTTCCACCTCCCTACTCTGACTCATCAGGGAATCCAGGTGCCGATAAAGAAACGTCAAGAACACTTCTATACCCAGAATTTCATGATCTCACATGAATGAATGTTATGTTCCACCCCACAGGAAAAGGCCATGTGCTGGCATAGAAAAGATCCATGTGTGAACACCAGACAGAGTGAACACTGATTTTAGCCACGGGTAATGTGACTTGGGGGCAACCTGTTTAACTTTACATGCCACCCCCTTTCCTCCTTTATTAAACTGGTATAATACAACCTCTTTGGGGAGGAGCAGGGGGTAGCCTAGGAATATTGAAAAGCATAATGGATACAACGCGCATACCAAACTATGTGGCTCATATTCAACAAATATCAGTCTCATCCCTACTCCATACATGTATATCATTTACAAAACTACACACACACACTGATTTATAGACATTTACATAAAGTGCCCAGACTCCTCGTTCCCCTTAAACTTTGCTGAGAACTAGGAACAGGCAATGACCCACGCTAGCCCACATCACACTTCCTCAGAACCACCTTCAACCGTTACCCCATGTTTATCACAAGAAGGTCCTGAGCATAGAGACAATGGCATCTCCCCCCTAGGGTCCCACAACACAGTGTCAATAATTCTTCCATTAAGAGAATTCAATGATGAAATAGCCAATAGAAACAGGAAGAAGGGAATTCAAAGGTCATTAATAATCTAAATGCAATAACAATCCCCTTGGAATTCTGTTACTTATGTATAAATCCATTGAAAAGTCTCCGTTTATTAAATTGTTCTTCCCTATTTCCACTTTCATGTTCCCCTGAAAATATGCTTTAACCCAAGAAATGTTCACTAGTAAAAAAAAAAGCAAACGATAATATACAAAGAGCAGCCTTTAAGAGTTAAAACCTCATTTGGAGAAAGGTTTGCCTGGAAGCTTGAGAAATCATTTAACAATAGAATTCACTAAATATACAGCCCATTTTCAGAGGGAGGAGGTAAAGCAAAAGCACACTGACATGGAAATTACTCTTTTAATCTGTTTTCAGCTTACATTACACTCCATTATTCTATGCAGACAGAGAACAAATAAACCTTTAAAAGAAAGTAACCACAGCAAATGAGTTAAGCATTTATTTACATATACTGTGTTCAATATAATGGTTTGAAAAGTAATTTATGTTATGCTCATATTCAAGTGTAACTGCCATTTTATTGGGACTGCATAGTCAAAAATCTGATTTGTATTGCAAAGGACTAACAAGATGATTAAGTTCTGTCTTCATATGTCTAATTTATGTGATTTAGATTGCAACACAAATATGAGCATATGCAATCTGTACTTACACGTACAACTACTTCATATGTAACTACATTCTGCCAAAAGTAACTTGGCCACACACACATTTGTATTCCCATAAGAACACTGACATCCTTCTCTTAATCCTCTCGACGTGTTTGAAACCAGCATGCTAAAAATGTTCAAGTCTTTGGATTTTTCTAAGAAGCTGGAAGGAGAGAGGAAATAACAAGAGAGCCCAGCTATGTTTTAACCTCCAGTTCATGCCTTAGCACTTTTATGTAAGTATAATGTGGTTGTAGGATTTATATATAGAAAAGCAAACTTAAAATTTTGAAAATAACTGACTATAAAATCATGATACACACATATTTGGCACCAATTAAAAATGCATAATTCACACAGCTTAATAATTTCTCTACTACTTCACTTCAATGGGTGCTATCTGAACACAGCTAAAGTATACATTATGGAGTAATAAATTTTATATACGAAAGATCTATGACATATTCAAGAAAAATATGTTGCCTTATTTAGTATGCAGTATACATATTTGGCTTTCCTATTAATTGTTGTTGCCTTCTGAGTTTAGCTTGCCAATGCTAAGCAAGATAAATCCCATTGAAATGCATAGTAAACAGTTTGCTTAGGAAGTAAATTTATTTTCTGGTCCATTACAACAATAGTTGATTAAAATATGCTGCTCCTATCCTGTTTTGAATTAATTCCTGTGAAATAAAACAAATATTTATTAAATTGTTGGCAAAACATTCCGTCAAACTGTAAAACCTGAGTAGAAAAACAAATGGCACACAATTACGGTTGACATTTAAATGAAATTTGCATTCTTAAAATATTTAACAATTATGAGAAAATACCAGATGATGTATTTTTAGGATACTTTTATGTTCAACCTCTTCTAACATTTGAACCCAAAGCAGTTTTATCACAGGAAGATTTTAAAATACAATTTGAAAGACGGATCAAAGAACCAAACAGATTTGTTTTACTGACATTTTGACATAGTGATACAGAAACAAGAGATTTATTTGATATTTTTAATGAATATCTTACGGGCTGCTGAGTGCCTTACTGAACAACAGTTTTGACCAGCTGAACTCATCAATCCAGTTTGTGCATTCAGACATCATAATCATTGTCCTATATAGCTCGTAATCTGGTCCACAACACATAGCTACGTAGCTGTCATAACAAATACATAATCAATTAGTATTTCTCAGCGATGAGCAAATTAGTAGACTGTCAAATGGATTGCATAACCATATGCTTCTCCCATTACTAAATAATACCAGAAAATCAAAATACTATTTGTTGAGAATGACAAATGATATATTAGATTAGTTCTTGTTTATAAGGGAAGAAAAAGACTCCTTTAGAAACTGAAAAATACCAAAATTGGAGGTCCAGCAATTGCGAGGTGATGAAGGCCCACTGATTTACAGTAGTGAATTTATTACATGGTACCTACATGCTGCTATTAATTCATCCATGAATCACCTATATGCCAGGAAGTAAGGACCTTAAAAATCATATGCCACGGTACCTGATTTAAAGAAGCCCACAGACAACATAAGTGAGACAAATACAAATTAGTAAAATAAGCACAACAATAATAGCACCATCTATTGAATGTTTACCATGTTTAACACTGAGTAGGTGCTTTTACATATATTTAGTAAATTCGTGTACAAAGATTAGCCATTTCAATGACCTAGGATTAATGCCCACATTTTACAATGAAAATAACTGTGATCAAAGTATATAATCTCTAACCTATATCAGGCTGACACCCTTAATTAATCATAGGCATTCTGGTGAAAGAGCAAAGTATAATGGGAGTTTAAGGAACCCATACAGGCCTCACAGAGGAAGTGAAACAAAGCTGAGTTCTTGACAAGTGGGGAACAGAAGACATTTCAGGGAAAGGGGATGTATTAGGAATTAGGACATTTAAATCTGACTGAGAACATTCATACATATATGTACAGTCACATATGCAAATACATATGTACATACGGTGTACACAAATATGAAAAATTTACTAAGAACAAGTGTACACACACACAATGAGCATCAGATGATTTAAAATATGATTCAAAAAAGCTAATTCTATGAAAACGTGACTTTGAAAGACCTTTCTCATGAACTGTGTCACGTTCCATCATTTAAGATTACTTCTGACATCTCTGACCCTCACAGACCAAATATTTTAAAATATTTATTATTCAAACATAAATCAATGAAAATACATCCATAGACACATACACACACACATACACACACACACACACACACACACACACACAGCCAAACAGTGGTGGAAAATATGACTAGAGAGAAATTCCTGAAGCGTATGTAAATTATATAAGTTTATCTTTTTAAATATTCTCTAGAATATTCAAATGATTTTGAAAAATAATAGTGTAGCAGCCAACACATATCAAAAGCATTTTGAAAAATAATCTCAAAACAAAAATTTGCCAACTACAGGCTTAAAAACCTACTTGAAGACATACATAAAACTGAAATACTAAAATCAGGATTAGTCTTATAAATAATATATGGATTAATCTCTATTCTAATTTTTAAGAAGTGTTCAAAAGTCGAATAACTATCACATAATCACTGGAAGTAAGCAGGTTACGCTCACATGTATTTCCCCAATATGTATGGGGAATGTATTTTTATATTTTAATTTAAATATAGTGTCATTCAAAAAACATCCGATTTTAAAAGTGCAGTCCCTTAAATTCCCTAAATTTATTCCTGAAGGTGACTAAATACATCTTGGGAGATACAGCAAGGGAAAGCTGCTGGCCAAAGAACTGAATTCAAACTGTTCTCTGAATAGGGTGGTGTCAATTCTCAGTAGTAGTAGGAGAGGAGGAGGAGTAACTGGTTAAAGCATCAGCAAACACACAGACTTAGAGCTAGGAAGTGTTTTAACTACTAACTACCCTACTTGTACAGTCCTCAAAACCTTGTGAGCGATGTAGTGTTATTCCTCTCATTTTATAGACATAGAAACACAGATTATCCAAATTGTAGGGTGGTGTCCAGGATATGCATGCATCACTTCAAAGTTAGCTATCACCCATGGACCAATCAATTATCAAGAGGTGGCTACCTGAACCCCTCCTGGTCCCAGGAGAGGGAAAGCAACTTGACAGGCATCTAGTCTTCCAACTCTCTGGAACAACCCTTTATACCTGGCAGCAGTTTTTAATGCAAGCAAATTATATGATGCGTTTGTTTGGGGTTTCTATTGTCCTTAACAATATGCTGAATTCTTGTAACTCACCATAAAACACTATCTGCTTGGTGAGACTCGTGTCGAAATACATGGAGAAAGCAATATGGTCATTCGTCCTTTATTATACTGCAATACTGCCACTAACTATTATGTGCCAACTGGTAAATTAACTAATCTATCAGGGCCTCAGCTTCTTCACCTATGAAATTAAGGGGTTTGAAAGATCTTCAAGTCTCTTTCCATTTACAATATTGTGGGTCCTACAAATCCTATGTTTTAAAAACGCATAGGGTTGCCAGGTATACGCTATGCACTAGAATACATTAATATTGGTTAACCGAGTTGGCGTTCTAACTCTGAATTGCTGAACTCACGAATTTACCCAAACTTCTCATTCCCAGTGGTCCCTAACCTGCTCAGGGTAGGTATAAAATGGATAACTAATGCGTCAATTGTAACTTAGCATGCCACATATCTCTACTATATGGCACGAAGAGAAGTGCTTAAGAGATAAAAAGGGGACAATGGAGTGAAATATTTTCACTATTTCCCAAGCTCAGCCTGTGGACACACCAGTAGCTGAACAATCCTGGGGGGTGGCCCTGGAGAATTCTGAGGGTGAGCAGGGAGGATTTCCCTTCTAAGCACAGTTCCATAAAGCACGGCATTGTAGCAGAGTTTATCTGTGACTGTCAATAATTTCCTTCCCTTCAGTTGTACCACAGCTACGCCGAATGCTCAGAAATGTATCTCTTACTTCGTCTTGTATCATTTAAAGGAGTATATTATTTATAATACTATCTCAGCAGGAAAAATACAATCCGTAAATCAGGTACGTGCCAAGCAATGTGGCAGGTACTTTACACGCATGATCTCAGGTAATCCTCACTGGGGAGAGGAGATATTAACCTCCACGTTACAAGGGAAGAAATAAGAGTGTGATGGCTGTGGAAATGCACAACCGGAATGTGAAAACACTCTGATTTCAAAGTCCATTCTGCTTTCCTCATGCCATACACAGTGCCTCTCACTGGAAGCTTCCGAGCCGTGAGCATGAGGGAAGCGCTATGCCTGAGCAAATGTCTAGTTACAGATGTGGCCAGACTTCAGGAGTGCCACCACGCACTGAAATGGCACAAACTGTCACAGCAGCATTCACTTTGTGGATCCAAGCAGCCACAGAAGAGACTGGTGTCCTCATTCACAGTTCTGACCGGGAGCCACTGCCAGTCTGAGTCTTGCGATGGCCACCGTCTGGGTAGCATTTCTCCATGTATGTTCTGTAGACCGAGGGGTTTAAATGAAACAAAGTGGAGTAGAGTTCTTATTTGCCAGTGATTTTGTTTTTAATGTAGGTTTTCTCAGAGATGCAAGAACACTCCCACATACACCCCAGAAATCTCAGGAGCCTCAGAAGATACTGGAAAGTAGCGCTCCCATTTTTGTAAGACCATAAACTGCAAACTTCAAGAGAGGCACTTACGAGTATGTTTCCTTAAAATCACCTTATTAGCTCCAGAACACTAAATGAGATTTAGCATCCTTCAGCCCTGAATTCAAATCTCAGCTTTGCTATTTCCAAATTACAGAGCCATGGCGTAGTCCCAATCTCTCTAAAATTCAGTTTTTCAACATCCACAGAAATGGCTAAAATAACGCCTACCTTGCAGTATGTTTGCTGTGTCTGGAGAATCTAAGAAATAAAATTTGCAGAAGCCATTTGATAAAAATACTAGCTATTATTAAATTATTATTTTTCTTATTGATATTGATAAATACTACTCTGGTTTTTAAAACACAGAACTAAGCAATATTAGCAGGCCATAGAATCTGCCAGAGCCCAAAGAACATCAGAAAAAAAAACACACATGAACCTCTGTGGGTAGCCTACATTATTAAATCATGCTAATTTAAGAGAAAGAGTTACTAAAGGCAAACAGATTTCCAGAAAACATACCTATATACATGTCATACTCTCCTTTTATAGAGAAAGAGGAGCAACGGAAGATGGGTTTATAATTTTTCATAGTAATATGATCCACATAAACTAAAACCCACAGATGTAAAGATCATGCTGAAAATCCATCATCCAGAATTCCCGTTTATGGTGATTATTTGGCTTTATTTTTAAAAACTTAATTACTTAATATTACATCTATTCCAGAATTAGTCAGACTTTGGCTCTCAACTTCTACACTCTCTCCTTTATTGCCTCATTAATATCATCGGTCTTATTCCCTTAATTATGAGAAAATCCACGCTTTGATCTTTTACTATGAAGGTTAATCACACATTCACTGAGTCAACAAGTACTTACCCTCCTTCCTCCTCTTTCCAACTAAATCCTTAGTGTTGCTAAACAGAAAGGAGGACGCTAGGTTTCAGAAAGCACAGATTTCAGCACCCTAAAACACAACTGCCATGAAAGAATGGATTTGACCATATAAAATCTCTGCTCACTGTACTGAAGAGACTAAAAGCCAAACAGTGCTATCTGTCAGTCCACCAGCCACGCATCTACTGAGCATTTGAAATGTGGCTGGTCCACATTCCGTCATTCTGCAAGTGTGGAATACCCACCAGATCTGGAAGACCTTTTACCAAAAAAAGTAATTTGAATATTTCACTTATCATTTTTACATTGATTACATGTTGAATTGGTACTACTGTGGCTGTATCGGGTTAAATAAAATATATTACTGAATCTAATTTCACATATTTCTTTCTAACATGGCAATGAGCGACTCTAAAATGACTTAAGCTGCTTGTATTGTATTGGTTGTGAGCAGTACTGGTCACGGTCCCACACTTCAAAGCCTTGTACACCAGAATGGGAATTTTCTTAGCTTCTCAGTGTATTTTATATAGAACTTAATGACATGTCTACTTTGTCCACTAAACTCCCAGAAGACAATTTTCTTGTATAACCTAGCATTTAATGCATCTGGATGTAAATGCATCACAACGTGTACTGTTAATTGAGCACATTCTTTACCTCCTTAGAGAGTGATAATTGTAAAGATTGAATTTGGTGTATGCTGGTTCCTGATTTTTATCTCACCAGATTATCAATCTTTGAAAACTCTGCAAAGTGAGCTCAAAAATGTTGTGTGTGTCTTCCAAAAAGCACAGTCACTCGCGCACAGCCATGCCTGAACTCAAGTGTCAAGGGCTTTACATAATCCTCATAGTCTATTAAAACTAAAAGATTCCCGGAGGACCAGAAATGTAACCTAACGTTCACTGTTATGTCCTGAAGCATAGCTGTATATAAATTGATAAAATAAAATGTAGCCTATTCTGCATCACATATCCACTCCTGCTGATGGGAAATGCATTGGACAAAATATACATCATTAAATTGAACACAGCTAGTATGTTATGTTACAGCACCGCTTGGAAACTCAAGCCAAACAATTCTCATAAATTTCAAAATGTCAAACCTACTGACAATAACATTTTCATCTATTCTGTGTCTTACTGTTGCTCCTTGTATGTTGCTCTTCAGGCATTCTTCTGAATAACTAAATTTCATTAACAGAGTTTATAACTTTCATATTGTACAAAAGAGGTGAAGGAATTCACTGTACATTTACGGAATTTTGCAGATCTTTTGTAAACATTTAACAGCACCTAAAAAACAACCACACATTGTAACTTATACTAGCCCCCATTGTTTTCATGGAGTTACACGCAAAGAAAACGTTTTCAATTACGTGATTTCTACCAACACCTCTTTCCTGCTGGGCTCCAGTCAGACGCACTTTATGAGCGAGAATGCTGCCAGTCTGGATGCATCCCTATCAGGCAACAGAAGCAGGGCTATGCTCAACAGACAGTGCTTCGCTGACAAATTAAAACTTTGGACATCAGACAGAGGATCCACCTGGTTAGAGAGCATGTGGACTTAATTCTTCTGAGTCTGCAGAAGGCCTTTACGAGAGGACGGTTCTCCACAAGAACTGACATAAACACAAGAGAGGCAAAGGATTCCTGGAACCCACAACCATGAGGCCCCCTGGGGGTGCGGGGCCACGCATGAAGTTACCAAAAGGCTAATTCAGCACTTCCCGACCTTTATCCCCTCACCCTCCAGGGTCTGAGGAAATCAGCACTATCACAGCATACGTATAACCCACCCTCAGTACATCAACTGGGTAGCTCTGGGCTCACTAACTTAGGGAGCTACAAATCTAAATGCTAACAGGAGCCAGGAGGCTGAAACAGAGGCGTGCAGCCAGCCAAAATAAGGCTGGAAACAGCAGGGACAAGGCACGCCCTCTGCCAAGGGCCAGTGCAACTCAGCTTCTGACAACAGATGCCCTGTAGCTATATTCAAGTAAAATGAAGTCAGTGCCCACTGATGGAATCTGCTGATTTTTAAAATATTGGCTGTACCACTGTACTGACAACAAGAAGCAAAACAAAACTACTGTCCACACATCAGCCGACTCATGATATGTGTTGTACTGTTCTGGCCTTCAGATGCAAAATATCTAGGAGGAAAGGAAATTACAAACTAGAGAGACCCTAGATTTACCTGGGCCTTTCAATGGTGTGCCAGGAGGAACGTAAACGCATATGATAAAACATGGTGCTTCTTACGAAGCATCAATTTTACGTGCAGATTTTTTTTTTGAGAATTTGTATTAAAAAAAAACAGTATGTTATGAATACAGTTCAAAAAATCACAGATGTTAAGTAAAACAAGAGGGTCAGAATAGATTTGCTGCACGCAGCAGGCTACTGTTGACCACACACCTGGATTAGTTTCCTTTTCTGAGGAAAAGTTTGAGAAGTAAGCTATTGGTCAACCCTTGGAGGGGAGTAACTCTTAAACTCGCTCTGAATAAAATAAGATTGCCAAGTATCCTTCCATAGTTTGAACTGTTCATCAGCTCAGACCTGCTTAGACTGCTAATTTAAATATAATTTGCATTGTTCTAGAAGGCCCCTGGAACACTGCATTTCAGCAGTAGAGGCCTGCCAGCCCCGTGGGTAGAGGGCACCCCACTAACACAACAATGTATTTGCCCATTCTAGGCCAATAAACCGTTTTCTTCATGTGTTCTGCATTTGTTTACTGGCAATGAATAAAACATTAAAATTGCTCTTTGGAATATAAAGCACTGTAATTCTTGCAAATGATAAAGTTATTCCGGCTGTAGTTTAGGTACTAAGGCTGTTATTTATAGAATAAAACCCATTATCACTACTCAAATATTGAACAAGAAGAGTTTGTATTCAAAGATAAAATTGCCACAGGGGACTTGATATAGAAAATATGGCTGGAGAGATATGGGATGTATATTAAAATTTATATACTGAAAAGAAAAAAAATGTATTTAACAGGTATATTTAATATTCCAGTAGCATCAACTAGAATTGTAAAAATTATAGTTGCTGACATTTCAATTATCACCTATTTTCAGTGCCTTAAATTCAATCCAAAAATTTTCTGCAGGCTCAAAAGTAATGTACTTTACAAGGTCTCAGTATGCAAATGATTTTTTTGTTGGTGTTCATTCAGCATGTTGAAACTTTCAGGAAAAAGACCAAAGGCAAATGTACAGGTTTTCCTCCCAGGACCACCAAATTTTGAAATGAACATAGTAAGGATTTAAGACAATGTTTTTCCAAGTGAGGCAGAGAGGTTAAAAGTTTGCCATGGGTATTTAAATAATAAATGGTGGAGTCAGGAATCAAACCCAAGCATTTTGACACCAGACTCTGTGCTCTTAGCTACTATAGTTTATTGCGTTTTCACTTTCACAAGGGGATGGAAGTATTTTTATATATAACAGTTTATAGATCGTATTAGTATAATATATATACTATTTTATTATATACCTATAATTTAAAACAATGTTAGAAAACGTTCATTCTTATCATCTATTCTGGTATCTTACAACTCTTACTGTTATGATATACAGACCCATATCTAACTTAAGGCTACTGTAACCCTCAATGCAATTACGATTTTACATGTAATTCTTTGGGTGGTAGTTGAAGTTCCAAATAGATTATATTTTCAGTGGGCACAGGGGCATTCTAGGGCTGAACGAAGCTACTTAGCCTCTCTAGGACTCAGTTTTCTCAAATATAAAACAGCAGTAACAGTGTATACATCATAGGATGGCGATAGGAATTAAGTGAAATAATGCAAGTAAAGTGTTTAGCAGTGCCCGGCACACCAGAAACACTCCATAAATATTAGTTATTATTATCATTGCTATTGTTAATTTTACCCACCCTCGTGTCCTTGTGATTTACATGGGTTTTGGCACATTAAATAAATGAATGAGTACTTTAAGACTTTTTAAACCACCACCACCACCACCCCTCCATACACAGGCAAACACACCCTTTTACTCAATAGGCATTGCTAGCTCACAAACATGATTTTGTTTCCTCTACCTAAAACACTATTCCCCATACTCATTTTCCTCATTTTCATCTGGCTAACACTAACTTTTCATACAAGTTTTGGCTCCTTTTATTGTTTATGGGAAGTCTTTTCTTAAAACTATTATTCACCCTTGCTTACGCTTTTTCACTGGGCTCTCTTCTTGACACTAATTATCAAAGCACCAAGTCTTCTTGCGGTCTTTTTACTTGTCTAATATCCCACTAGACTACAAACGCTTTAAGGTAGACACTGTCTTTTTACCACTATTAAGGTATAGAACATAAGAGATGCTTGATAAACATTTGTTAAACAAACACATATTTCTAACTGAGTCACTTTTCCATGAGTCTCACTTCCTCACCAGGTGAAATACTGGACTTAGGATTTGGTTCAATTTTATAAATGAACAAACAAGGAAAAAGTGAAAAATGGAAAAAGTTGTTTGTTTTTTTTAATGGACCAAAATACCTTGACAAGTTCCTCCCAAAAGATGGTCAAATGGCCACTAACATATGAAAGATATGCATCAACACTAGTCATTAGAAAAATGTGAATTAAAGCCACCAGGAGACACCAATACACAGCCATCAGAAAGGCAAAAATAGAGAGCAAAAAAAATATGGAAATAACGACAAATGGGCATGTGCAATTTTCCTGTAATGTTGATAAACGTCGAAATTGGTACAGTCACTTAAGAAAACTGTTTGGCAGTATCTCCTAACATGAAAATATATTCCTTAAGATTCAGCAATTCTACTTCTAGAAATATGCTACACAGAAATTTGTACATATGTGCCCCAAAAGACATTTACAAGAATATTCATAGCAGCTAAATATGAGAAACGTCCATCAACAGTAAAATGGATAAAGAAATCTGTGGAAGCTTTTTGATACATTCATACAGTGGAATTATACAGCAATAAAAAAAAGAATATGGTTGAATCTCAAAAACATAATGTTGAGTGACAAAAGCCAGACAAGGGGACGTGTTGACCCCTGTGGTGTTCAGGCACAGGCAGTCATCGGTGGTGATGGAGATGAGATAGCAGTTAACACTTGTGTGAGTGGCTGTTGGTAATGTTTTATGAGTTAAACATTGAGCGTATATGTTCACTTTGTGGGAGTTCATCCATTTGTAATATGTGCATTTTTCTGCAAGTGAACTGCATTCTGGTGAAAACGTGAACTAAAAATAAGTGAATACATAAATGCCCTCAAACTAAAAAAAAAAAACCAACAACAAAAAGTCAATATAGATGATTCATAGAACTACAGGAAGTCTGAAATCCTCTGAACATGACTAGTCACTTGCTTTCATTTGAGAACTCATCTGATTGTATTTCTAACTGTTCTCTTTATTGGGAAATTCTATTTTAATCTATTTGCTAAATATAGACTACATATACACAGGTTTAGCATTGCCACAAAAAAATGATGGAAGAGCAGAAATGAGATTATCATTTCATTAATAGAAATAGAAGTAAAAAAGGAAAGCAGTTTTCCTTAGAGAAGCTGGCAAATGTCTACAGCGATATCAATGATACACACACGTATTTACTTTTATACTTACACATACATCTCAAACAAATGGTCTGAATTGGAAGTAATTAGCCAAGGAGCAGTGAAGACATGGAAAAGCAGGGGCCTGGCCTATCAGACTGTCCACCCTCAGAGAAGCAAAGAGGGTGAAGCATCAGAGCACACAGTCCCAGAGCTGTCACCAAGGGTCACTGCTGACTCTGCTACAGACGGGGAAGGTACAGGGGGCACCGGATTACTCAGAGGTGCCTGTCAGCTACGTGTTACCTTCCAGAACACTGTCATAGGAGAATGTGAGAAAGGAGGGTTGGAACAACCAGGGCCATGAGAAACCCTTTAAAAGTCCTTATCATCGTTGCCTGCTACTTTTTTAAAAAAAAGTATCAAGGCAACAACCATCTTCAATAAGTGAAACTTCAAGAGCAGTTTACCAATTTTAAATTGGCAATAATGTTGCTACACCATGAATTCTTCATTTTCAAACCCTTGCTCATGAGAAATTTTTCAGGATCTCCCATACCTCTCCTCTCCCTCCCTCCCTCCCTCCAGTTATTCTGCTTTCTTATGCATAATACATGGCTAATTATCTCCAGCAAAAGTGACTTAAGATGCAGAAATGCCCTATGGGTGAGCTCACCACTGCTGAAAAGGTATGCAAAATAAATCCACACTATAATTTCAACAGGGCAAAATCACCTTTGGGAATGGGTCACTGTTCAAACTGTTCATAAATGTCCTTTTTACCAGATATGCCATTTCTGTTTTACTGGAAATTATGTTTAACTCCATAACATTCAAATATTTAGGCAGCATCTTAGTCTTGTCACAAATGATTCCGCAAGGCCTATTACTTTGAAAAGGCACATCATGTGTGTTTTTTTACTGATGAAAATAACCAACCAATGACAAACACGCTTTATTCATCTAATAGAAATTACAAATAAAAGTGTATATATTTCTATTCCCATTCTATTAACTCTCCATGTGAAGATTTCAAACTGAAAAGAAATTTTTAGCTATACAATAATTGAATTTAATTCCATTTCATTGTAACTTTTTTGGGGTAACAAATATATCCATCGTAAATCAGTACAATTATTATAGAACTATCACGGAGAGAAAGCAGTTTCCATTTATGGTGTTCATGTTGAAAATTAGATTTCTCCATCAAGAAACTTACTCATAATAGGTATTTTTTAACTTACAAGTCCCTTGCAATAAAGATCTACATGTTTAAATAAAAGTAGGAAACAGATCGATAATAGCTGCAACGTTTCTCGGCATTAGACTGAGAAATAACATTTCTTCTTCTCTGGGAAATGTCTTTTTCTTATGGAAAATGCTTCCAATTTTAATATTTTAAGAAGATAAAAAAATCCGTTCCTTTAACTATTTCGTCAACAAAAGCAAAATGAAATTGTCCAGACTGCAAACCACTCGGAACCTCTCTGGTGTTTTCTTTCAGCTCCCTCTGTAATAGTCACATAAACTCCATCTATGGTACCTGTGCTCATCTGCTCTCCTGGCTCAGTGTCAAGCCCTGCATGTTAAATGTAACTGTCAGGCAGTCATAACATCTCAACAATCCCATCCTCTTTGGGGATCCAACATAAAATGACATTCTGTTGAGTGGGAAACCCCAGGGCCTATGGCCACGTCTTAAAGGGGTCTGACATGCTGGGAAAGAAAAATGCAGCCTGCCTTTACAGTGAGGTCATTCTTACATGGAATTTGGATTGTACAGGGGATTCTACAATCCTCACATTTCTATTCGCCAAAATATCTTTTAGTGTATACATACTTCAAGAAGCAATGTCAAAAATTTTATTTCCCACTTTTTTAAATGATGCAGTACTCCTGGACTAAAGAAAGCAACTGCTATACACAGAAACACAGAGAAGGCTGGCAGTCCACACCAGTAATGGATTCAGGCAATCTCTACTCTCAGTCAGCCTATCACCACTCTGCTGAGGAAAAAAGATGGGCACCCTCATTACTACCGGGCCAGTCCCATGAAGATGGCAACAGCACTGAACAGACGCCTACTGCATCACACTCCAATTCTCATCATGGCAAGGACACTTGACAAAATGCAATGATTTAGAACACACTCCAATTTTTAAGGAAGTCAGTGTTATAGTTTCAAACAGGGTTAATGAAAACTCTTAAGACCCGTGCTTTCTGAGATTTAGAATCAGGTGGAAAAAGAGAAAGAGCAGGAGATCAAACAAGTGTTTAGACTCTCCCATCAAAATATGGAATGAGAAAAAAAGATTTTAATGCCTGCCACTTCCTTTGCAATTGTGGAGAAAGATTAATGATGACTTTGTTTTTTCATTACCATCAAGATCTGAACCCTTTCAAGTCAGCTACTACATAATTGTATCAAATTAATCCTATCTTGGAGAAAAGGTGGTTTCAGGTAAAGGATATACAGAGAAAAAGGAGGCAAAAGAAAAAAAGCAGTGTAAAGTCACTCAAAAAGAACAGTTGGTGTCATGAGTAAAATCAGTTTGATTTGTTACTAGTAAGTTCATAAAATTGCTACTCACATCTGGATTGATCAGACATTTGACTTGATAGCATCACTTTTCTTATCAAGAATACAGAGATGACTTAATATAATAAATCCTATTCTATTAAATATACTTCAGTTTAAGGCAATAAGGGTCATGGAAGCTGACAGTTGATAATTCCACATCTCCAAGAAACTTTCAATAGAAGAGGCTACAAGCAGGACAGGATGCGCTTAAGATCTTGATACAGGAGATTCTGTTAAATGAATGCCTGGGATGAGCAGGGAGGAAGAAAGGAAGGAGGGGGCAGGGAGGGAGGGAGGAAGGGAGGGAAATAGAATAGAAACATCAGCTTTGGTGTAAGATCCAGAGCAGGGTTGGAACTGACTACTACCGGCATGTAGGAGCTGACTGTGTGCATCTCTACACAACCCTGTAACTACACTTTTGTAGCTTGACATCCATTACGGTCAGTGCATGTATGTCAAGGAAGTCAGCAAATGCAACAAGTCAGGGCTTTTTTTCCAGAAAGCCATTTACCAATACGCCACTGGTTAGATCTAAATTACAAGGCTGAGTGTCAGTCTCCCACCAGTAAAATGGAAGTGCTATCATCTCCTTCAAAGGAGTCATATGAAAATTAAATACAATAATGCAAGAGTGCTTCGCAGACATACAAGAAGCGCAGATAGCTATGACTATCATTACTTTCAAGAATTAGCCATCAAGCATACATCGCAGAAAACCATCCCAGAGA
Source organism: Rhinolophus ferrumequinum (assembly GCF_004115265.2). Classification (NCBI taxonomy): domain Eukaryota; kingdom Metazoa; phylum Chordata; class Mammalia; order Chiroptera; family Rhinolophidae; genus Rhinolophus; species Rhinolophus ferrumequinum. Next base: position 25,539,899 of record NC_046287.1, read on the forward strand.
ACTTCACCAATAATAAGGTCTATGAAAGGCAGCGCTAGCCAGACCACAGGCTTCAGAGGTTGAACAGTAGTCGCCAGATTAGTTGTGGAGTTTAGAAACAAAACAAAACAGAAAAGGTAGTTAGGGTGAACAGGAGGCTAGCAAACATGCAAACTTGACAGGGAAACCAACACAAAATGAAGTCAATACAGCGGCATTCCTACCAAGCCCTGTACATGAAACAAACATGCATGACATCTGATGTTTTTCTGCCTTCTTCGATCATTTAAATGCACTGTCACTATGTAGGAAACGGCAACAATGGGATACCAGAAATAAGACACTAGGCACATCAGAGGTATTAAAAACAACTTCTCTCTCAGTCAGCAGCCCTAAAGGCACAACCCAAACAACAACTCTACATAGAAAAAGGTGCATCGCAAGACCTGGAGGAATGAGACCATCCCATAATACAATGGTGAGGCTCACTGCAAAAGGAATTCCAGAAAAGGAATATAATGTATTGCATATCTCGATGTGCAAAGGAAAGTGATTCTCTAAGTAACTGCACATAGCTTCAGCGACACACAAATGAAGTCCCCTCTGCACAGACTCAATGGACAGTCCCCACACTCAGGCTTAACAGCCTCCAGCCACCACAGCACCTCTTTGCTTCCCCACTTCCTCTAGGTGCCATTTTCCTGTTCTGCTCCTTCTCACTGCAGAATCTATTCATCTTCCATACTTCCACTTTACACTTGCAGTCTCGTCTCCTTAATGTGGGCCCAAGACAGGTTTTCCAACAGCAGAAAAGGCAATGGTAACAAAGGAGGGAAAGGGATAAATCTGAAAAACCCACCAACCCCCACCCCAGCCCAGAGGCAGCCACTGTTGACCACTCACCACTCCAATTCCCCCAACACACACATAAACCATTGGTCCCCTTTTCCAAAGATGTCCGGGAAAGCCTTATACTGTGAAAAAGGAAGGCTACTATTTTGTCTTGCTGAACCTACTACTGATCTAAATCTATCCATTACATACCTACATACCAAAAAAAAAAAAAAAAAAATCCTCAAAAAGTTTAAAAATGTAGGTATCCCAGCTATTCATTGGAATATAAATACCTTTAGACCAGTATCTCTCAACTTTGCCTGCACATTAGAATTCCCTTGGAGATTTTAAAACTCCCTCTGAGACATCTGAACTCCCGACCAATGACAACAGAACCTCTGGAGTCCACACTTAAGCACCAGTATGTTTTTAGTCACCCAGGTGATTCCAGTGTGTGGCCAGGGCTGAGAACCACCCCAGGGTTCTTACTCCTTGCTAAATTTATACCAGTGATTCCCAGCCCTCACTTCGTAGTATTGCCAGGTTCCCTTGGGAAGCTTTTAAACATACAACGCCCAGGCCCCACCCTAAACCAATTAAATTAGAATCTGAGGGGAGTCGGAGAAAGGGGAGGCGGGTAGGGCCCTGGAATAGAAAGGCTTTCCCACAAGTTACTAAACTAAAGCTATGGTTGAAACGAATGCTTTTCAACTATAGATCCACATGTTAGGTTTGTGAATTCTGTATCTATTATAACTTTCCCTATTTTATATTCCACTTTTATAGCATTTCTAGTAGTATTAACCCTTAGGGAACCTAAAAATTACTAAAATGCTTGCCTCGAGAATAGACTTGCAGTAAAGAAGCTCAGGACTGTTCTTTTCTGTTTACTTGCATGTGTGTGAGTTTCCTAAGGCTACTGCAACAAAGTACCACAAACTACTGCATTTTGCTGGGTATAATGCACACTCTTTTTGCCCAAATTTTTGAGGGAAAAATAAGGATGCACATTATACATGGGTACTAATAATTCCGTATCGCAATACATGCTAAAATTCCTTTACAATATAAAAAACAAGTACCTAAATATAATCAAATAAAAATTTGAATTAAAAAATTAAAACAAAAGATTTTTTTCCCCTGAAAGTATGGGCCAAAAATGTGGGCACCCAGTATACATGGGAGCACATTATACATGGCAAAATACGGTAGGTGGTTTAGAACAGATACTTATTCTCTCATAGTTCTGGAGTGTAGAAGTCCAAGATCAAGTGTTCGGAGGGCCATGCTCTCTCTAAAGGCTGCCGGGGCGAATCTGTTTCATGCCTTCTTACTTTCTAGTGTTGCCAGCAATCCTTGGCCTTCTTCGGCTTGAAGACACATGACTTCCATCATTACATGCTGTTCTCCCTATATGTCTGCATCACTGGGTCTCTTCTCTTAAAAGGACACCAGTCATACTGGATTAAGGACCCACCCTTCTCCAGTACGACCTCATCTTAACCAATTACATCTGCAACAACCCTATTTCCAAATAAGGTCATATTCTGAGGTTCCAAGAAGGATACGAATTTTAGGGGGACACCATTCAATCAAGTACAGCAGGAAAGAGGAGAGAAAAACAGCAACTATGGTCAGATGAATCAGGTGTTGATTGTGAACAAGCAGTAGAATAGCCAAATTCCTGGGGACCTCAAAGAAAATGAAGGGGTACATGAAACAGAGCTAGTATTAAGAGTGTCCCTAAAAGATAACCTGGAAAGACACTCTAAGCCCTAACCATTTGTCACCAACAGTGCAACTAAACCTCTATTCCAGCTTCCAGCCTCTGAAATATCAAGTTGCCTATGGCTTATTATACCTTTTAGATCCATATTTCTGCTTTTACAGAGTTACAGCAATGCTCCTAAAAATTCATAAGGAAACTCAAGCCGTTCCTAACAGCTACATTGTCACATTCAGGGTTATAGCAGGAGAATCGGACTCGACTCAGGCATGCCTTGTAGAGGGAACGTGCTCTGTAGAATCAACCACCTCTAACGAGCACATATTTCAGGGAAAATATAATTCAGGGAAAATATGGTAAATTCCAAGTTTGCATTCTAACAAATACTCATCAAATAATAACTGTTCCATCATTCAGCACATTAGTTATCCATCAAATAGTTTGGCTATTTAATTGACTTCACAAGCTATCGTTAGCACAGAAGTTTTGTTCCTAAGAACCACATAAAAGAATATATGGATTATTTTTGTCATGCTCAAAAACTTCTTTGGGATGCTCTAAAATGATAATAGCAGCATTATTGATCACAGCCAAGAGAGAGAAAAAGAGAACACATAATGAATATATGTATTACAAAAACTTTTTGACCAAAGTCATAATTCTATAGGTACAAATTAGTTTGGTCCCCTATTTCATCTTCTTTGGCCCTACGTATCCAATAAAATAACGGGCAAGATAAAAAACGTCAGTGTTGTTCATTTAAACACTATTTTAAGGGAGCTGGGCAGAATCACTTATTGTAGCCAAATTTTGTTTTTATGAATGAAAGTGCATTAAGGAAGGAAAAAGGAAAAAAAAAAAAACACCTCTCTAAAACATAGACAATTAGGAGAAACTCCAAGTAATCAAGTAGATTTGTACTGATTAAATTACTTTGGTTTCAATCGAATTCAAATATTTGCGACTACAGAAAGCAGTATGCACCTCCTCTATACTTTTCAAACTTTAATAACTCACTGGTCCCCTAACTACATTAAGATCTCAACATAAATAAGGCAGAAGAAATCTCCCTTTGCAACACAGCTCAGAGAGGAAGCAATCTCTTCTATTCTCTAGGCTGATATTTACTTTGATCTTTTACAAACCCTTTCAGGTAACAATTTACATATAATAGAGTTTAAAGCATGCAGACTCCCTTGGGAATTTAAGATAGCCTTAGACATCACGTACAAATGCAGATAAACTGAAAACACAAGGGGGCTGTATATTGCTTGCCTTACTTGGTTTCACAGCAGTGTTTTAAAGTACAGGTAAGGAAATAAATCCTGCAATTTCGCTGTGATACTTGGAAAGAAGCTTAAAGCAGTTTAATAACTGGAGTAGGATTAAACCATACTTCTTAAAAAAAAAAAAAATCAAAGATGGCAAAAGGAAGTGCCTTTATGCAAACACCGTTACTTCCCAACTATTTTTGGTTTTCTGAGAAGAGAAATTTCTGTTGCTAATCCACTCAAATGAACTGTTCAAATACACTTGACACCCTATTTACTGTTGTGTTCAAAGTGATTCTGAAGGTTCTTCACTGAGCTAGTAATTGGTTATTGGTAAGTGACACATGTAAGTTATACATGTTGGACATTTTGTTCTCCATAATTAAAAATGAAATCAATGAGTAGTCTCAGTAGATGCAAAGGTTCTGGTCTAGAACTGTCACAGGCCTAGCTAGCCCATAGTACTAATTTACATATATTGAGCATGAAGGATACACAGGGAATTCAGAATGCCAAGTTTATGCTCTGCCCTTTTGTAAACAAGTATCATTATCATAAACACAAAATAATGTAGATTATCAATCAATAAAGCAAAATGTAATGAATTAGACTGACCTGATGAGTAATTAAATGACTGTAAATGAAAAGACCAAGGAGATATATCAGGCATCTAATTTGATTACTGCCATATATAAATAATCACTCCTCTAGTGTCTCTGTAATAGAAAGAAAACATTATTTGGAAAAGTACAAATGGTACTTCCTTAAATCATTTAGACTTGCTAAGATTTTTCTAAAGATTTTTTGCTAAGATTTTTTTAAACAGCTGAATTTTCAGTACCCCTACTCAAATCTTGACTTTATTCATAATTATAATCTATGCCAACTGAAATGTAGCCACAATTTTCAATTTCATATTTTTATTATAAAATTATTATAAATGATTGGAATGCAAATACAACCCATGGAAACATTATCTTTGCTTTAAGGCCTTGAGATTAAAACAAAAAATCTCTATGTTAGAGAAAAAACAGGTTTAGAAACACTTGCAATAGTTCAACTACCAAAATACATCTGTAAAAAATAGAGAAAGGTGAAACAGGATAGAAAATCAGTTATTTTAATTCCAAAACAACGTGAAAGATTGGCAGATCAACTTCTCTTTAGCTTTATCCTTCTCTACTAAAACTTTATATAATTCCCCTTGAGGCTTAAATTATACAGTGAATAAAAATTACCTTAAGTTATACACTTAAAAATGACTAAAAAGTCAATTTTATGTCGTGTATATTTCACAATTAAAAAATAAAAATAAAGTGGTATGTAGAGGTTCTACTATTCATCAAATAAGGAAGGGGCAGTGTTCATTTTTGTAACTTACATATGATGCACTGATTTCAAAGTTAGATACAGTCATATGAAAACATAAGGATTTAACTCTACTTTTTGCTGTTTGAGAAAAAGGTTCTATTCATCTTTGAATTTCCATTATTCAGAAAAGCAGTTTGCACAGTGTGAAAAGCTACAAATTTGTCAGATACATGTTTTAAAAAATGGTTAAAATGGTAAATTTTATGTTATGTACATTTTACTACAATAAAAAAATCACCTGACTTGGTATCAAATGTCACTGTCACTCACCTTGATTTCACTTCAGGTGAACCCATATAAGAATTCTCATCTTCTGCAATTTGTGCTGGAATATATGGTTACATCAATTTTTAATTTTTCTAATAAGTCTAATCTTGTAGCCCTGGGAGGCCAAAAGGTAAGGGAAAAAGGGACCCATCAATGCACTAAGTTGATCAGCAAGTCCCATGAGGAAGTCATGCGCCCCTGAAACTTTTCAGGTCCTTTCCTGTGTGAACTGCCACCTAGAAATGTCAGGGGGCCTGACTGGTTTCTGACAGGAAATGGTGCCACTGAAGTGCAAATTCACACGGAGGAGAAGCTGCAGGACCGGGGCTACATCAACAGCAGGACAGAAAGAATCAGCAAGTCAGATGGTGCTTTTCTTACAAATAAAACAGAATAAAGAAAAAAAAAAAGAGAGAGCAAAGGGAAAAACATACAGAACTAATTGGACCAAAAATACAAAGTAACTGTGTATCAATAAACGTAAAGTATAGCCTATTTTACAATTTACAGAGGAAATTGTGAAGAAAGTTGAAGGCAATAAAAATTCAATGTATGTACCGGTCCCTACCTCCACGTGTTTCTCCCTAATCTCATTCTTCTTATTTTTGTCTCTTTAGATCCCACACTTTCCTTCTTTTTCCATCTAATTATACATTGCAAGGAAATTCCAATACCCATTTATGTCTATTCATCCTACTTGCCTGTTTTGCCTTGGGAGGGGAGGGGTGTCATTAAATATTTACTAAGATCTGTCCTAAAAATTAGGTAAGAGAAAGTTAAGGAGACTTTGTATAGCTTTGCCTTAATAGTAAACTCCAGAGAAAGATCCCCTAAGGCTATTTTTAAATGCCTGTAAAACCAAAACAGTGGTTTCCAATTCTACATTTAGTGACTAGGGCTTCAGATAGAAATGAGTTTAATGCAAATGTTACATTAAGTCAAATAATCTGTAATTGAATCTATAAGCCGGAAATACTTTTTAAAGGTTATTTTTTTAAGTTCAGAGATGATAAAATTTTCCTATAAGTAGTTTCAACTGTGAGCATACAAATTCATCATACAAAAAGTCAACAAGTTGCATTAAGGAGTTTTTCTTTAAATTACTGCTAACAATGGATGCTTTATTATGTTAATAATTGTACAACTAACCCCAGAAAATTACAAGCCGTGACAGTCTACTTCAATCAGAATCTAAATATGTATCAACAAGTTCATTTCAGTCTCTCATAAAGAACTAAGAAAAGGTGATATATCACTTAGTATCAATTAACTTAGCCAATTTAAAACAAATGCCTATTATATCCATTGCTAGAAAGTGATAAAAATGACCTTACTCAAACATTGCCTGTGGCAATACCAACTACTAGAACCCATTTGAAAGGCACTTCTGTTTCAAGAGTCAAAATAGTTGATAGTCTTTAACTCAGTAATAACATTCCTGAATTAATTCTAGGGAGGAAAAAAGAAGAAGAAAAAAAAACTGTAAGTATAAAAAGCTCACTGAAACACCATTTGTAACCCTAAAACTAGAAACAATTCACCACAAGGAAACGGCCAATTTAATTATGGCAAAACTATGTAATGGACTATTATGTTGGCATTATAAACTATATCTAAGAAATATGGGGAAAAGAACAACACTAAGTAAAAATGACCTGAAGATAAAAGAAGAATTAAGAAAATACATGAAAACATTTGTTGAATAATTGTGGTGTGGCAGTTTGAGTAAGGGGTATTTCCTATCTAAATCTGCATTACTGCTCTCATAATGTTTTTTTTAAAAAACAAGATACACCATATATTTTTGTAAGTATATTTCCTAATATTACTTTAAAACATTAATAAATAGGTTTCAAATAGCAATGTTTATTCAAGACTATAAAGATTAATACGGTCACAGAATTTGCATTAATATGACAAATAATACAATAAACATGCTTTTATATGGAAAATACTTCAAGATTTAAAATGTTCAATTAAGTCTTTATGTTAACAGGATTTTAAAAAGCATTTTGCTAGGTGCTGCAAAAAATTACAACGAGTAATTGTAAAAAGAGAAAAAGGAGCATCACATCATTATGTGTTTCCCTTACATCATAAGAAAAAAACAAGGAAGAGCATTTTTTAACTTTTCTTAAAAGGGACATATATTACATGACCAATTATAATACTCTAGAGAAATAACCAGCAATAATATATGACATATAAGAGAGTTTGAAATTATCACTATTATTAATAGTTAACACTAGGGGGGTGGGAGATAGACAAAAAAGGTAAAGGGGACTAAGAAATATAAACTGCCAGTTATAGAATAAATCACAGGGATATAATGTACATCATAGGAAATATAGTCAAATAGTAATTATGGTGACAGACAGGTTCTAGAATTACCATGGTGATCACTTTATAAGGTGTATAAATGTATAATCACTATGTTGTACTCCTAAAATTAATATAACATTGTATGTCAACTATAATTTTAAAATAAATTTTAAAAAGTTAACATTCATTGAGTACTAATTTCCAGACACCTTGCCAGATGTTTCACATAGTTATCATTTCACATTCAGTACAACACTATCAACTGGACAATTTCAGTAACTGCATTTTATAGATGAGGAAACTGAAGCTCAAGTCGGAAACAACTTGTCCACGGTTATATGGAGAACATCCAATCAATAATAAATGGGGAACTACGACTCAAACCAAGCTCTGACCCTGTATTGCATACCTTCTCCAAAGACTTTAAAAATTAAACGTTTATAAACCATACAAAGCCAGCACTTTTATTTATATCTTTTAATATAATCCCACTAGATTTCTTTTCCTCAGCTGTTTCTATCTGTTCTGAAAATGGAACAATTCAACTATAAGACAAGAAAATTCATCACGATTGGTCATCTACTTTATTTTCAACATATGGTTCCTATTAAATGTTTCTAACTAAATAAATATTTTTTCTTTAAGATCATATACAGGCATGTTTCGTGATCATTTTACTCTTTAGGTCAGACTTAGCTAGGAACAATTAGCCAAAATGTACTGGATCAGACATGCTTTCACTTTTTTCTTTGATGTCTAAGTCACTTGTGATTTCTAAGGTAAATATTGTGGACCTGAAAAGAAAGACTCATTTTGTGAACCCCGAGAAGGAATCTATCTGCTGAGATGGCCCCTCCTCCCCAATGGTCAACCGAGGGCCCAAATTTTATAAATAAAAGCCTCGCAGCCATTTGTTGACAGGGGCTTTTCCAGTATACTGTATACCTGGAAGAACTTCAGACTGAACTCCTGGCTTCGCACACTATGCTCTGCTTGTTTGCGCCATCTGAGTCAGCCACTGATGGAAAACCCTGGTTTGTCTTTCCACCAGTGGACTGAGACCTGGCCCATCCAATCAGAACTACACAATTTGGATACCTCATTTACATAAAATGAAATCTAACTGAGAACCCAGACGGGAATTTTGGCTGTAAACAGCGGCCTCCTCTTTGTCTCAGTGGAATACAACTTAAATTGCTACCTGAATCTCTGTCTCCTGCGCTGCAGCTTCTTTTGCTCAAATAAATGCTTCTAATTCCTTATTAACAGTCAAAAATTAATTTTGGTTTACAGTATTTCGGAAGGTATATTTATAGGTTTGGGCATCTAGGGCAGCCTGTATCACTCTTATCATTTGTTCTCACTTGTTTTCATACGCATGTCTTCCTCTATATATCAGGTAAGTCTCGGGCCCTAGGAAGAGTCTTGCATTCTAACCATCTCCTGAGCAGTTAACTCCTTTCCTAAATAAAATGTTTGGTTCCCTATCAGTTAAGTTCTGTAACCTAATCTCCTAAGAGCATTGCTTATCAAATCTTACCTGTAGACCAACATGAAGTGCACAACCAGGGCCAAGTGAAAAGCAGTGGGAAAAGAAGTGTGGGAAGGAAAGAGTGGCTGCTGCAGATAGAACCTAAAATTCACCTACGAATGGGTCTACGTTATATGAAATTCTGTATTTTATTATAAATAAATGTGAATTTTCTCCATAGAACTCCACAGTAGATCTTCTTATACTACACTTCAAATGCTTTAAGTGATTATTTGTCTTGAATTACCTGAGTAAATAGAGGGCCAAGCATACCTGCCGAGAGATTCAATTCAGGGACTAGAATGAAGCAGAGTAAGGGCTGAGAAGTGGAAGAGCGGGGCAGGCTTTGCTTTATCCAGCCAGTATGGTAGAGGGCTTACCGTCAAACAGGAAACAGAAGAGAAGGTTACCAACAATAGAGTCCATTGAAGATGGAAGAGCAACCTCTTGGATAAAGCATATGAGTCAGAAAAGAAGCCACCGGAGAAGAGCTAGGAGGAGTGGACAGTGCTCTGTCCAGCAACGTGTGATTTCTCTTCTATGTTATTACTTGTCTGTTCTCCTACCTGAATCAGATCGTATCTTTTCCTGTATCAACCTCCAGTCCAGTGAAATAGCTTCATAAGCGGAGGATATGTCACCCTATCTTAAGATGGGCCTTAACACAACTTTTACATATCTACCTGAGGAAAGGCCGAAAAAATCTAAACAGCTCCACTGTTCCAGAGCAAAGCCTGTCTGTCATTTGCTTACCCTCTCTGACTCTGGCCCACTTCCAGTCAATAAAAGAGAAAATAAAAGAGAAAATAGCTGTATTCTACAGATAATATTCAAGTCACTTATCATCACATCTTAGAAGCTTATGGCAGACCATAAAGAATACATTTATATGTTAATGAAAACTACAAAAGTAGCATTCTTCCATAGCGCCGTGTCTTTTTTATTGAAGGGTAACATTTAAACTAACACAATGTTGAAGAGTTGCAGGATTTATCTCATAAAAATCACAAGTTTGGATATATGTTCTTTTGCTATACCACTTTACAAAAGAGGAAATTGTAACTTGAAGGTAAAGATCTTGCCTAATATCACAGAGATGACATCAAGTGATTAAGGTAGGACTCTACTTCAGTCTCTCCAATTCTAATCTGAATTTTGAACCACCACACTACACTTAAATTGTTAAAATCTACTTTAACTTTCTACCCTTTTTAATATATGAAAGGCATTATATTTAATAAAAAGGAAAAGGTAGAAGAGGAGGAAAAGGAAGAAAACAATTGTGTACCAATATATACAAGGGATTATGCTATACATCCTGGAACTACCAAGATTAGGAAAATAGTCCCGGTCTTGATGGGTTCATAGGCTCCAACAATTCACCATTCCTTCTAGATGGAAACCCTCCTTCGTCCATCAATCCCCATCTTTATGCTCTTTCAAAATTCTTGCTAGGTTTCTCCATTACGTGTATCTTAATTAATTCTCCATATTTACCCAATCAGTCTAGCAATGCTTTTGTATTTGATATTGCTTGTGATTTAAATCTCATTCCTGTAATTTCTGTTGTTTGAATGGCTCATGCATTAAATTTACATTCAACAAATACAGACATGATGTCTTCTACTTTGTTCTAAACGACCAATTGTCCCAACAATACACTGTATATTAAGTATCAAGTAGAGTATACAATTCAGTTTGATAAGGGAGAATCTCAGATACAGAGAAATGGATTAACCTTAATTCTATTTTTATGAGAAATTATCATCATAAGTCTTTTATTTTGAGGATGTGTATGTTACTGATAATAATCTAACTTTTGTGTAAGGCACAAAAGTGTTCATTACTAATAAAAATAATCAACTTTATTTAAATCATTACTATGAAAGAGATGTTATCTCTTACCAAACCAAAATTTATGACTTATATATATATACACACACACACCCTTAATATGCTACCTGTGGAGTCACAGATAACTTTCTTTCTCCTATAAAGAGTACATTATAAAAGAATAAAATAACAAAATGGTTAATATCAGTAGAATATAAACATATTACTTAATATTTGATGTATTTTTTTTATAGTCACACCAAAAGATCAAGTGACGTTTATGTTATTTAACAAACTGAACTAAAATATTGATACGGTCACTGACCAAAATAATATTTAATTTGCCAGGTTAAGAGATTTAAATATGTTCTACAATGTTGCAATAAAAGATTAGAAAGCTTTTTTTTTCAAGCATTTCAAAGATTAAATTAATTAACTGGTAATTCACTATTCCACATAATCCATTCCCAGTAAGTACACATCTTCCAAAAAACAAGTCTGTGTTTTTACATTTTCATTCAGTTATTAATATATATTTCAACAGATAAAAATAGGGTACTTTAAATGTTGGACTAAGCGATGCAATCTTCATCTTTTTATTCATAATATTTTTAGGCAAGTAGTTAGGAATAATCCCCTTTGGGACTCATTACAGAAGAAACCTTTTTACTGAGGTGGGAAGTCAAACTAAATGATGTCCAAAGCCTCATCCAAACCAGAATTTCTTAATTAAGAACTCTGTTCACAAGTATGCAGAGCCCCAGTCAGACTGATCAGCTTCATTATTTCTCACATAAAATCCACTGAATACTTTTAATATGTTATCAAAATACAATTTGAAAATTGAAAATAAAATGCTATGATGTGTAATAGGTACTTCCAAAATCTGTTAAGCATAGACTCCTTTTTTTTCTTTTTTCAGTTTCAGGTGTACAAAACAATGTTAATAGTTAGACATTTACACCCCTCACAAAGTGATAACACTCCTCCCCCAAACTACTACCCCTCTGACATCGTATAGAGCTGTTACAATACCATTGACTATATGCCCTAAGCTGTACTCCACATCCCGTGACCATATATATATATATATATATATATATATATATATATATATTAAATTATAGTTGACATTCATTATTATTCAGCTTCAGCTCCAGGTGTACAGTGCAGTGGTCAGACAGACTCTTGATATAAAGGACTTTTCTTAATATTCTGTAAAACTGAAGAGAAACTTTTGGAAAACAAATATAATTAAGCCTTGGAAAAAAAATTTTTTTAATGTATCTGCACCATTTTCTACAGAAATGCTTCACTATGGAAGCTCTCTAAAATCTCACCTTACCTCTCGCTGCTCCTGAATGACCCGTACTGAACTGCCGGCTCCCATTCTGCTCCTTCTTGCTTCTGCCACTTGCTAGTCACGACCTATCCAGGGTTCAGTTGACACTCAATGCTTACTTTCTCCACATACCATCCCAATAACACATGAGTATTATTCAACCTTATCCGTCTTATATACAACCCTGCCCTCATGACTCAGACCTGTATTTTCTTCTACAGTTGACAATACTGTGTTTTCTTCTGCACTTAACAATTTACCACTTGATATTATCTCAATATGGACTACCAATTTCTTAAGTTTTGTTTCCACAACTAGATTGTTAATTTCGCAGTTTACATTCTTCTTTAGTCCTCGAAATTCTTGGTATTCAGTTACTACTTAATGGCTTATTGATAAAAATAAAATTGCCTCGATATGGCCTTTTTTTTAATTTTCAAAAGAAGTATTTACATTTTAAACTGATATTTTTGTTTAATATTCAATTGCTTTTATTCTTTAAACTCATTTTTTGGTATCTTCCCTCAAATGTACCTCAGAAAACATTATTTTAGTGATTCCTAATACGTAACACCTTGTAGGTATTATCAAAAATCTCAACTATATATGCTAATCATTCATAAATTTTTCTTCACTTCTTGAAGTTAAACTTGACACACACTGCATATAAATTAAAACTAGTGTTATCTGCCCTTCTAAAAATCACTATTTATTGTTTAATATAAACATATAAAAATAGTTTTTTGCTAATTAGACAAGTATCACATACATACTCCAAAACCCTCAGATAATGTCTAAAATTAAAATCACTGGAAATACTAGTAGCAAAATAGTAAATATAAGCATCATTACGATATTTGGCCTATGCCCTTTCATATATGTATACACAAGAACACATTTCTAAAAGCTGCTCACTAAATCCTGCCTGGCTCCACACTTCCTACTGGTGTGACCTGGAGCTACTTAGCCTCCTGGTAATTCTGTTTACTAATCTGCAAAATGGGCCTAATCATAGTTACTCCAAGGAATATTGTGATCATTAAACGAAATAATCAATGTGAAGAACTTAGCGAAAGTGTCTAACATAAAGCAAATTTTCACTGTTACTATCTATCCTTCATATAAATGCCATTTTGTAATCTGCTTCCTTCAGTTGGAAATAGCTCATAGACAAACGTCCCTATCAATAAATTCAGAATATGTTGTTTTTACGCGTAGCCTAGTGTTCCTTATATCAACATACTATATTTATGCAACTAGTATTATTTCTGCTGGGCATTTTGATCGCTTCACAATATTTAATAACAATACTCCGGTGAACATAACTGTCGCCAAATCTTTGTACATATTCATAATTACATTTTTGGAATAAATTTCTAGAAGTAAAATGTCTGACCCAAAGTGTACTCTCATTTCAAATACATTGATACATTCTTCCACAGAAAAGTATAAGGTTACACATGCTTCCCCAGTGCTTATATATTATGCATATGTACCAGAGCCTCCCCAGCATTTGGTATGGCCAACTTTTTAATCTTACCCAATCTGAAAGCAGAAAACATGATTCTACTTTGTACTTCTTGAACTACCAGTGAGATGAAACATGAAGTCATCACTTTACTGACTTTGTCTTCTTTTGTGAAATCACTCTTCAAATCTTTTCACATCTGTACTGCGGAGGCAGCAGCCTTCTTCTGATTTAGAGGTCTCTTCCTTAAAAATATTACATTTTCACTGTCATACATTGCAAATAGTTTGGGTTTTTTTTTCTTCCAGTTTATGGTTTGGTGTTCAAATTTACACAATTTTTATTATAGGGATGTATTTAATTTTTCAGTCAAGCATGTCAATCTATTTCCAATTTATGATTTCTGGAGCTGGTGTCACTCTTTAGAAATTTCTTCTCCATACAGATTGATGAAAGTATTCGCCTAAATCTTATTTTAGTATCTTTGGTATATTACTCTGATTCAGTTTTTATGAAGCAAAGCATTAGGGAGATGTATTTGAAATCTTCAAGTATTACTTTTGAAAATATCTCAGGTTGAACAGAGCATAATTCCTAGGCAAACCACTGTATTAAGGGTAATATAGAAGCAGCTTTATCTAAGCTTCCAGAGTAGGATAGCATAAAAAGGCACATCATATACACGGGCTTGATATTTTTAGCAATTAATTTTTATCCCAATCTATATACCTCTGCTGTGCTTTCCACGCCACTTTATCCCACAGCTTATTTCACATCTGTACTCAAATACTACTTCTTCAGGGAAAATGGCCTCAGGAGGTCCCTGTTATGAAGCACTCACGATTTTCCCGTGTTCTGTAGCAGATCTCAGGTGGAAGTGAGATATTTATTTATATTCATTTGATTCCTGGAACCATGGCAGAGACGATGACAATTTTTGATCCTCAGTGCAGTAGCTGACTTATAAATAGGCGCTCCAAGGACCAGAGGGAAGGTCCTGGGATAGCTTTTTTTTTTCTTCTTGTTTGCATTTGTTGTTTTCCTTTGAATAAATAAAGTCAGATTGAAGCCAAACAAAAAGTTGGTAAATAGTCCTTCTTTGGAAGTAATCAACCTTTCCCTCACATATTTTCAGAAAAGCTGAAGAGGATCATAATCATTTAAAAAATTGATTTCTGATGAGTCAAAACGTGAAAACATATTTCATCCTAAAGCGATCTGCTGAACTGTGTTATTCCCGTATCATTTCATGCTCTTAAAAATAAGTGAAAAATCAGCATCCTTTCAGGTGCTCTTCAGTTTTCAATTGTACACAAAAGAAACAAAAACCATTTGATTTCTAAGACTGGTAATCAAACAGCCTGAACTCAAATCTGTATAGAGTTTTGCTGTTCATACAGCTTTTTTTTTTTTTTAATAAACATTTTATTTAGTATTCACAACTTCAGTGTAGGACCAGGATTTTATAGTCAGGGAAGGAATCAACCTGAATTAACAAATCGAGGAAGTGTAAGGACTTGAACCAAGGACACCTGCCCCCACCCCAAATCCAGGGCCACCCCAACACACAGCTGAATCCCCACCTCCTGCCTCTCTGAATGCTTCCTTTTTCAATGCCCAACATTCCTCAACTTCTTACGAACCAATTCAAAATGCATGGGCTTTAAGTCGTCATAGGCTGCATTCAGACCACTTTTATCATGTTAACAGTGAATTCTCAGTCCTTAAATATTCCATGGCCTATTATTTTTAATTACTGGTAAATCTCTTTCTCCCCCTTGTAGATAAATCCTCTGAAGAAATGGTTACTTCTTCAAAGATTAAAGCCTTTTGCAACTTCCCACAGTGCCTAATGTACGAATTAAAAATTGACTGCTAATAAACTGGAGCAGGGAGGCAATGTTCCAAAAAATGAAAAACAAGCTATTTTTAAAGGCCTTGCCTGACTCTAGCCCAGACGCGGTGTCCCCGCGCCCACCTGCAGGTTCCCAGATCCGCTCAAAGTACACACATGAACACGCCCAACAGGGACACAGTGTTCTCGAGATAGGCTGGAGGTTTTTTAAAAAACTGAGGAGGTGGCAATATTTTTCTATCCCAAGGCCTGGGGAGTGTCCCCTGGAGGCTTTTCTTTACAAAACAGGTTTTTTTCCTGCTGGCTTCGGCACAGCAGGAGCTCCAGGGTGGGGGCAAGAGGAGGCGAGAAAGGGAGAAAACCGAGAAGCAGTATCAGCAGGAGAAGGTCCTTTCACTCCCAATGATGAAATTCCCAAGAAACTTCCATTACTTTATCTTACAGCATAAAATGTGAAAGGAGAAGTAGGTGAGGGGAGAGGGAGACAAGGTACCTTCTCTTCCACGCCAGGACAGGTCTCGTGTTGATGAATTCATAGCCCAAGTGTCAACTCTGCCATGCTGCCTATTTTTACCTTTGTAATAAAGAGTAAAAGATGTTCGTTCTTAAAACTCCATACCATGTCCTAAAGGAAAATCTTGTATAGGCACCTGCTTTTTTTCCCCTCTATACCAAAAGTTTCCTCCTTGCTTGTGTAAACCTGGGTGGCTATCTCTTCCACCCAGCCTGCTGTATTCACCCTAAGCGATGGATTCCCTTTCACACATCCGGTCACACATTTAAACAGGCTAAGCCTGCTGCATGCATCCATCTATACAGACTCAATTACACACAAGACAGCCATACTCACACCAATTAAAACCCACTCGACACACCAATTCATCGCACGTGAGACTGCATATCCATTTTTTTACTCTTAAGACAATTTTCTCAGATGTACCAGTCAATGTTTAACAATGTGGGTCTCCATTTTTAGCATTCTATTTACATCTTGCAACCTCATACATTGTCTGGATAAGGTGAATACATTGTGTGGTCTGAAAGTTACGATTAATGGGAATGTACTCCCATTATGATAATGTTGCCAATTTATAACTTTAGGGAAATCCACTTTAAGATAATGTTTCTTTAAAACAGAAAATGCGTACACTGGTCATGGGTGAGGGATGACCTATAGACTGAGAAATAGGAATGCTATCTCTTTTCTTCAACAGAAACATAATTTATTTACAAGCCATGGTTAATAAATAAGTAAATGCAAAGCACTACATCATCACTATTTAAAACCTGTTGGGAGGCACAGGGAAGCCTTGTGGGGATGGATGGGACCACTCCATACCTTGACGCTGGTAGTGGTTACATGAATCTACACATATGACAAAACTGCACAGAACCAGACACACAAGCACACACAAATGAGTGCATATAAAAGTAGTGAAATCTGAGGAAGCTCTGCAGATTGTTTCAATGTCTTGGTTTTGACCATGTACTACTGTCATGTAAGATGTTCACTACTGGGGGAAACGGAGAAGGGATACAGGGATACAAGACCTCCCTGTATTTGGGGGTGTGGAGGGTAGATTTCCTATGAATCTGTAATTATTTAAAAATATATGTTTCGAAAAGAAAACCTGTCAGCTGTAAACACTGTTTTCTGCACACACATAACTAAATTCATTTAGTCAGTCACATATTCATTCAATCAACATTTACTGAGCTCATAGTTACTGCCTGGCATTGCTCTGCATGCTGGGACATAAAATGATCCAGTCTTTGATCCTGAGGAAGCCACAGTCTAGTCACCCGCCGCAAAAGCAGTCTGTGGAGGGAAGAGAAGGTACAATCGCACTTTATGTGGAGAAGACGGAGAACGATGGTCTGCATTGTTCCCTGTCACGTTGAACTTTATATGAAGTTGATTTCTAATCACCATTCCATCCACAAAATCAATGATTATGTATGACTAATATGGTCATGTCAACCCAAAGTTTACACCCTTTAAAATCTCAACCCTGGAGAGGTTTTGCTGAAGATATTTCTAATTTAAGGGCAAAGAAATGTTCAGTTGACATAAGCTGACTTCTGTCAAGAAAGAGGATCACAGTGTTTTACATAAAAAACTCGCTTTCTTTTGAATTGTTTTTTGAGGTAGGTCTTGGAAATACTATTAAAATTATTGAAGGTAAATTTACAGCTTTCTTTAAAACATGTAAAACTAAGGGATGATAACCTCCCAGAGCGGGGAAATATTCTGCACTATTAGAATTTAAAGATCTATAACTAACGAAAGAACATTGACCTGGAATAGAAGTTACTATTTTTCAAAATACAGCTATAGATTCACTTTGTATGTTTTGTACTTTCTTAGAAAAATTTTGTAAAAGCAACAATTTCATTTTATAATAATATGATCTTTTATTTAAGAACTATTTTCTCCCTGATTATGCTTAAGTTCCAATCAATAATATCACAATACTTTAATTTTAATTTATCAGTATCTCTCTAAAATTGGCTTAATGAGATCTTTGGATTCCTGCATATTTCTACTATTATATCTGGAAAATGCTGCACCAGAAAACATAATTCTGTAAAAAAAAAAATAAAAAGAAATAATGCCATTACTGTGCTTTGGTCTTATTAAAGATATATTACAAAAATATACTTTTGGAAATGATAAAATACAAAATAAATGATTAGTATTATTTTCAAAATGTAATACAATTAAGATAAAGGTGGAAATTCTACCTACATCTTCAGCCTCAGCTTGGATGATCACTAGACTCAGAGGCAAAAGTGGCGACGCTGACGCTGACTCCACAAAACCACTGATTTACACAGAGCACCACCTTGTCACGCCCCAAACCTTCACACATAACCTATCGGCCCTAAGTTCAATATAAAATAATGCCTTACAGTTTTCAATGTGTAAAGTATGTACTGTGGCCTGCTCAAAAACCACTTATGAGAGTAAATCCTAAGAGTTCTCATCACAAGGAAAAAAAATTTTCTCTTTTCTTTTTTTGCTCTTATTATTGTACTTATATGAGATGATGAATGCTAACTAAACTTTTACCAGTTATCATTTCACAATATAGGTAAGTCAAACCATCATGCTGTACACTTTAAATTTCTACAGTGATATATGTCAATTATATTTCAATAAAACTAGAAAAGCGGGATGTTCAGCAAAATTAATATGATTTACTCTTACGGAATTTTTGTTTTCTTGTTAAATAAAATATAATTGGCCTAAAAAATTTATCAAGAGACAGCTCTAAATAAATGACTATAGACAGCAAGTTATGAAATTGGAAATTTTTTTAATTTTAAAGATGTCATTTAACTCCAAAAATGTCATACTGATTCAATGCAATCCCAATAAGAATCCAAAGGTTCTTTATCTATTTGCTTTGTGGAATTTTGTAAGTTGATCTAAAATATATTCATAAATATAAAAGGCCAATAAAAAAATTTTTCCTTGCGGGGGTGGGGGGCACACCTCATCATATGACAGATGTAAAAAATTGGGTATGGTGTTAAACATTCTGGTCGACAAAGAATTCCAACTACAGATATCACATATTAAAATATATAAATGGTAAATCAGACATACAAGTTCCTTAATTCAAATTTTCCCTAATAAACAGCCATTAGAATATCATGTCTCTGAAAACTTAATCTGTCACAGGCTGTGGGAACAACTCATCATCACTTCACTTCCATTTCTTGGAGTCTACCATGTACCAGGCATAGTGCCAAGTATTAAAAATTCAACAGTCATCCAAAGCAGACAAGATTCATGCCATCACAGAGAGTATCTACAAGGAAGAGAGAAAGGTGTGTTCCATGACACCTGTGTATGGAATTCAGGACTGTGCAATACAGACCACCCACCACTTCTGCAAAATAACTGACACCTGGGTGGATGCGCTGAACAGCCGCAGTCCTGGACTGGGACACAGAATCCCAGAGACCTCGGGAGCCTTCATTAAGCCGAGAACACTTTCAGGAATGAAATGGACTTCAGCACTATAAACTCAGTGCCAAGGTGCCTACAACTCCTCTCCCTTATTTTCAAACCACTTAAGACTGAATAACAAAAAAATAAATAAAAAGACTGAATAAGAGGCGCTTAGAATACCTCATTTTAGACACAATGCGTGTACTACATAACAAAGCTATCATACTTAATAGGCATTTTGTCTACCATTCCTCCGGGGAGTGGTCTCCACTCCTTAAACACACAACCCATATACAATATTATAGTACAACCCAGGCTTTCAACAGCTGAGATACTCAAAAATGTCTACACTGCGAACCACCAGAAGCCTTGTCTCAGCAAAGGAGGCTAGAATGAAAACCAGCTCTTCTGGTTTCCGTCCACAACATCCTGGACCTCCCCACAGGCTCCTTTAGTTAAGAGCAGGATGTCATCCTTGACCCCCTGCTCCTCCCCCCAGACTCTTCCCATTCTATTAGCTGCTAAGTCCTATGGGTTCTGAGACTGACTCTTAAATGGAGACCTTCTTTTCCGTTCGCACTGCCACAAATGTCTAGGTATTAAATAGAATTCACACTATAACCCCAAATCACATCTGAAAATGATTCCCCACCATGTACACATCTTACCCACACTCAGCTACTGTGCACAACTTGCCTCCTTAGCACCTTTGTTCACTCACTCACATAGTTCCTCCTTTCACCTCAAAAATCTAACAGAAATCCCATCTTCACAACTTAGTTCTAAAACAACTTCCTCAAAGAAATTATGTCCTACTTATCTAACATCTCTGAACCCCTACAATATCTTGGGCCATTCATATGCCTTACAGTGTATTCACGTAAGTATTTACTATGGAAGTACTTACAGAAGGATAAGACTTGCGCCGTCCCACTCAGTTCAAGGATGTGTCTTATTTGCCCTTTTTGTGAGTACTATACCTCAGATGGGACACTATACACAGGAGATGATTAATAAATACTTATCAAATGGAACTGATGAACTTTCATGTTAAAATACGGATATTCTCAAATACAAGCAGCATGGTGTCAATGGGGCTAAAATTTTGATAAGTAGGAGGACAGAAACTTTAATATTTCAACACAGTGCGTAACTGTTATTTTCTAAAAGTCATTATCAAAATTACCAACATCCACAGGTCAATTTCATGAAAATAGAATACAAAATCAAAGATATAGCAATGAAATTTTCCCATATCGCTGACTTAACACTTACGCAGACACACATACATGTATACACATACATACTTACATACACACACACACACAAACACACACACACACACACACACACACACACACAGAGAACCAAAAAGAAGGCCCTCTGGGCAGGATAGTGAAAGTTTTTACAGCAGTCCTTTAAGCCAGAATGTCTTGGTCCAGTCTTGCCTCCACACTTGTAACTGTGTGCATGGATGCAAGGTATATAAATTCTGTACACCTTTACTTCCTCTACCACAAAATAAGGATTATGACATTGTATAATACCTCCTTCCTATAAAACATGTATCCACTAAATAAGTGCTATATAAGGGTTTAGTAGTATTGTTTTCTGTAATGTATATGGTTTCTTCCTAACTTAATTAAGTATTTAGAATGAGATTATCTACTAATTCTTAATAGATAAGATCTCAAGTACAATTAGCAGCATGAGGACTCAATCCTGAAAACGGATCTGACCTGGGAGCATCTCCCCGTGCCAGGCACTATTCCATGTTTTCACTGTAACATCAAAAGGTGAGAGGTTCCCAAAGATGGCTAAACAGCAGCAAACCCAGAACAGCTCCGTTTTGATTCTGCTGTGTTCAATGCTGTCGGAGTTAGGGCTATAAAAATCCCAGTTACAGTCTGAGTTTGAATTGACTGAAAGACTTAATGGATTGCTGAGTCTTAACATCAATTAAGACTTGATAAGTACGTCCAATAGGGTAATAAAATAATTCAGAAGGTCCTCATAAATATGTAACATTAAATATTTGCAATGTGTCATTCAATCAAACAGATAAGATCTATGCTTCAGAGAACAGGAACTCATAAAGCATTTAAATGAATATGAGAAAAGCGTTAACTGAGGCACAAATTAAAACCGAGACAGCACAATGATCTGTATGGGTAGGAAGACTTTCTGGTACCTAGAAATCCCAGGAGACAAAGCAAATTAGGAAGAAATAACAAGAAGTAAATTAGGAAGTAAAACAAGAATCAGAGATTCAAGACGCAGCGAAGATTAGTCAGGATCTTTCTCAAGATTATCCAAATACAATTACAAAACAACAAAAAACAAAAAAGTATAAAGAAAGGTAAATAAGATTCCATGCATAATAAGTAGAGTCCGACTAATAGACTGAAAAACCTCTCCGCAAGGTTAAACTGAGATTTTCTCTGTGAAATATTATTTTTTTCATTAAGTCTGTAAACTTGAAATAAGTGTCTAGCGCTGCTCAAGCTTTTCTAATTATCCTTCCAATGGCCAGAAGGAAAAAAAATTAAGACTCTCATCTTTTGACAGATGAAACCATTTCAAACATAAAATATTAATGCACTCAAATGTTTCAAGAGAACAAAATATGTTTAGTGATGACTAAATAAGGACGTAAGGAAGGACAAGGAAAAGATACTTCATAGTAGCGTGATTGAGGGCCTTTCTTTCTGTGATAACACAGGAGCAATGAAACTGAGACAACGACAAAAGTCATTCCAACTTGCCTACAAACACAAAACAGGCCCCAGTGGAAAAATGGAAATTAATGTGTATGTGCGCGCACGCATACACTCATGTGCATGTACACACAACCTGCTTTCGTAATGATGTCAGTGGTTCTTGACAATTTACTAAAATACAGTAAATTTGAATTATACAAGTACCTTGGTCCTCAACCCTAATAACCGGTAAAAGCTACCAAGCTCCCATTTCTAAAGAGCATTGATTACTTAATGAGAAAGGGACAGAGGTAATATATGCTGTAAAAAAACATGGAGGGTTTAAATTTTTCACCTAGGAAAAGTTCTTTAATAAATGTTTGCATTTCTCAATTCAAAGCAATATTTATGTTTTCAATAGAGATGAAAATTGTAATCACTGGGCAATGGATCTAGTTATAAATTAGGCAGATCCTCACAGCAATTGCTGTTTACGTTGAAACAAGAAAGTAAAACAGCATTAAATACATTAAACACTCCTAAAGTTACGTTTACTGACAATCTTATAAAAAACTGTGCACCTATTCTTATTGTCATCAATAATATACAATATTCTTTTGCAAATCATGTTTCATTTCTATGCCTTTTTGGCAAAACTACAAAAACAAAAACAAAAAAAACTACAAAAACAAAAAAACAACAAAAATATGTGGTCAATCAATGAATAATTTCTCCAGTCAGTACATTAATAAAAACCCCCTTACATTTTGCCCTTAGATAAATGACTCATCAGAGAAAAATAAACCACCTCGAAAAAATATCAATGACAGAAAAACCTATCAGTCCCCAATCTGCAAAGGAATGGTAATAAGGAATGTTTAATTACCGCTAATAGAATGACCTCTATTTAGAAACATTATGGCTTTTTTCCCCACAGATTTTCATCTGATCATCTTACTACTGTGTACTATATAGGCAAAGAATACTTTGTAATTCCTTACTACCATGTTTCCCCAAAAATAAGACCTAGCCGGACAAGCAACTTTAATACGTCTTTTGGAGCAAAAATTAATGGAAAACCCGGTTTTATTTTACTATAATATAAGACTGGGTCTTATATAATGTAATGTAATATAATGTAATGTAATATAATACCATACCAAGTCATATTAATTTTTGCTCCAAGAGACACATTAGAGCTGATTATCTGGCTAAGTCTTACTTTCGGGGAAACACAGTATACCATTTTAGGTACTAATTTTATTTCTTGTCTCTTTATTGTCATTGGTTCTCCTATAAATTATTCATTTTAACATTCATTGCTCTCTTTGGAAAGAACTACTGAAAAACTGAAAAAGCAAGAAATTAACATTATATATTTGTTTTAAAAACCACAGCAATGTAAAGCTTAATTGTATATATTGCAACTGGACATACATTAATATTTATCTCTCCAGCATCTTCTCACAACCAGCCCTTCTTCATCCCACAGGCATTCTGCTCCGTCCATGTGTTTGGTAAGAATGTCCCTTCCCGCCAGCCCAGGAGTGGCCCTATGACCTTGACCTAACCCATCTGACCCTTCCACAGTGGTCACCATGATTGGTTTGGAAAATGGGTGACGAGGGCAACTATTAAGTCATCAGAAAAAGTGTTCATTCTTTCTCTGAGAATACAAAATGTCTTTGAGAGAGAGATGACCAACAGCCATGCTGTTGCCCCATTTTAATAGGCTAAGAATAAAGCAAGCAGAAACAACAAAGCTTTAATGTGAATAGAGAACCCGAGTATTAATGGTGTGATTTAAGCTGCTGCATGGGGCCGTGCTTAAGAACAACGTCACCTCTTGGATGAACCCATTCCGTAAGTCAATAAACCATAAACTTGTCTTTTATGAAGCCAAGTTTGATTTGGTATACCAGGTAGGATTGGGTTTAGCTGCAAGTGTCAGCAGATGTAAAAGACAGTGGCTTAGACATGACTGCAGTTTCTACCTCTAGCATTCAGAGTGTCAAGTCAGGCAGTCAAGGGCTGGTTGTGAAAGTTCTGCTTCCCCAGCTCGCACAGAACCCATCACATTCCAGCTCACAGCACCAGCACTCCTCGAGTTTGACCCCATCTTATTGGTTTACTATGGCAGCTAGACCTCTAGCCATTGCATCTATATTTCACACAACAGAAATGAAGAAGGGATAAAGATGTGGGGCAAAAGTAAAGCTCTAGTACCTTTAAAGGTGTGTTCATAGAAGATGCTACACCATACATCTCACCAGCTGGAACTGACTTAGCCATATCTAGAAGCTAGAAAATGTCATCTTTTTTTCTGGGCAGCCATGTGCATAAGTCAAAATTCTAATATCATAGAAGAAGGAAAAAACAAATTCTGTGTGATAATCAGCCTCTGCCACAGCAGGGTTTCTATAATTTCTAGCCGAGACAATTTACTCATGTACTATATAATAGGTGTTCTTTCAGTGACTGTAATTTTGTAAAAAAAAAAGGAGAGAAACTTTAAGGCATTAAGGCACTGTAGTACTTACATTTTTGGGAATCCCATACAACAATAACACACACATCTAGCAATATTAACATCTAATCTCACACTTCAAAAAATTAAAATTTTGAGAGTAGACCTTGATCATGTAGCCCACAGTTGTTAACATAAGGATATAAATTCAACAAGGAATTAAAATCTAGCCTATATAAGGAAATTCTAGAAAAAGATAAGAAACTCAATAATTTAAAAAAAAAAAAGCCTAGTAAAACATATACATGATTGACAGTAGAGAAACTCAAATGGCCAACAACAACATGACTTTTACGTAGAGAGAGAGAACAGACCGTTCATCGACATTG
The DNA here is from genome assembly GCF_004115265.2 of Rhinolophus ferrumequinum. Classification (NCBI taxonomy): domain Eukaryota; kingdom Metazoa; phylum Chordata; class Mammalia; order Chiroptera; family Rhinolophidae; genus Rhinolophus; species Rhinolophus ferrumequinum. The sequence goes on from NC_046287.1 coordinate 25,565,214, forward strand.
ATTTTCACTCTCTCCCTAATTCAAATAAAATGAAAGGTAATAGATATTTTTTTTAGGCATAGAATGTGAGATGAGCCAATCACAGGAAAAAAAATTGGAAAGGTAAATAACAGATGGAAGGTAAATAATTTAGCAGAGCCTAGAAAGCTGAATGAGGCTAAGCCAATTGTAAGGAAAATTGAGAAGCAATATGACTTATCAAAAACCAAAAACAAAATGAAACAAAAAAACTCTGAGAATCTGGGAAGCTGTCAGTTCCACATGACTCTAAAAATGGGGGTCAAATTTAGCTACAACAAGGGATATTGGTTGGCAATCCCTCTAAGAAATAATTAGATTTCCAGATACCCTACCTTAAGGCAGATGACTACCCTCCACAATCCTAAAACCAGTGGTTTCTTCTCTGGCTAGAATGAAACCTGGGGCCTCTGCTGAGAGACCAGTGACATGGAGTGGGTGAGGGAATCATACTGGGAATGGAGGGAGGGAGGGAACAGAGGGAGGGAGGGAAAAGAATGGTGAGATGTCCCAGTTTCTTCTCATTCAGGTTGCAAACTGTTGCCTGGCCTGGACCTGTAGGCAGGTATCCATAAGGTTTTTCTGGAGAACCTAATTAGCCCTAGAATCATGCCTAAAGATATTTCCTGCCATCGGGGCTGAACAAATAGTAGCCCAGACAAGTGACTGAGCTGAGAAGCCCAGAAACCAACTCAGAGCATCCAGGAAGCTGTTTAGTGCTCCAACAGAGATTACAAAGAATATTAGCACATTCCAAAAGAAAACAAAAATAGTAAAAGGCATCATTAAAAAAAGGATTATTGTAAGAATAAAAACAACAAAAAGTATTTTTAGAAACTAAAAATATAGCAAAAAAAAGTAAATAATAAAAGGATGGGAAGATTATGACACAATATTTTAGAAAGTAGAACAAAGACAGAAAATAAGAGCAAAATAATAAGAAAACTAGAGTTCCAGCCCATGATCTGGGGATATAGGACACTAGGGAAAACAGCGATGAGGACAGCATCAACAAAACAACAAGAACCTTCCTGCTCCTCAAACTCTCATTCTTGAAACTCAAGAACTAAATAGATGATGAAAATGAATTTGAGGTAGTAATCTTTGCAAGAAACAGTGTCCCTGGATCCTCTGATATGTTTCTAACTGGTTGCTTGCTATCTGAACTCAGTAAATGAGTTCATTTGGATAACAAGAGATTTCTGTATTAGGGGAAAAAAAAATTAAAAAAAATATATATATATATGTGTGTGTGTGTGTGTGTGTATATATATATGTGTGTGTATATATATATATATACACACACATATATATATATATATATTCCCAGAACAAGGATACAGATTTACGGAATGATAGGGCCCGCTGAATACCCTGCAAAACTTGATGAAAACAGACCACACAAAGGCACATCACTAAAAAATTCAGAACACTTAGAACAAGAAGCTACTTCTATGAGATTTCAGAGAGAGAGAAAACACAGGAGTGGGGGGAGAAAAGATCGTAACAAAAGAATTGGCAATCACAACGCCATCCAAATGGAAACGAGTGGAGGAATGCCTTCTATATCCCAAAGGAAAATTACTGCCAATCCTGAATTCCAGACCCAACTACACTATCAAAGTATAAAGATATTCGAAACATGCTAGATGTCAAAAAAAAAATTACCTGTCCTCCAACCTCCCTCCCTCAGGTGGGAGGATATACACAGCAAAGGGAAAAAACAAAAGAGGAACCAAGAGATAAGGAGACAGAGGACGCAAAAAGAAGGAAGGACGGTTACGGCGATTCTGGGACTAGAGCTGCGTACAAGGGCTGAAGGCTCCAAGAAGCAGGATCTGACAGAACACCTCAGGAATCTGAACGCATAAAGAGAATTAGACAATTTGAGGATTGAAGCAGTGATAAATATGTTCAAAACTCAACCATAAAAACAAATAAAAATCAGAAAAAATTCACAGGAAAGGAAAAGTATCATTGCACACAGCACATCTGTAATAATAAGTAGTATCTCCATAGGTGTAATTTTATAAACACTTAATATAAATCTAACTGAAGGTGGTGTAACTACACTGGAGAGACAGGAAAGTTGTGTGTTTGGCGGGGTGGAGTTAAAAGAGCTAAATCCTCATGTTATATATTGGGCAGTCCATAGATAAGGAAATAAAACAAAAGGAAAAGCAATGTAAAAAAGTGATTTAGAGACACAAAGTTTAAAAACATCACAAGAACCAGGTAAAACAGTTCAGAGTAGTTCCTCAGAGAATGGAAAAATAGGAGGTGGAAAACAAGCAAAGAATTGCTGCTTTTTCTTAACAAACTCTGTTGGTTGACTTGACTCTTAGAACTATGTACATACAAAATTTTGATGAACATCAAAACTAATAAACAAAAGGAGGCTTTCTGAAACAAGCAGGAAGAGATTCCATGAGGAGCAATGCACAGTGAGAACACACAATATGTACCGGGGCCATCGGAAGCTGTGGGGGCCGAGACCAAGGCATCTGGTGAGACAAACCACATTGGGGGCGTGGGGGGCAACTCACACAGGTAGAGATTTCTTTACACCAGAGACGATATGAAGCCATTAGAGACCTTGAGCAGAGGACCCATGTGACAAGTTTAGGAAGATTAATCCTGCAATTGAGGTAGGAAGGGTGGGAGTGAGAGGCAGAGGTTCCAGTTAGAATGATGTTTCAACAACTAAAACAAGAGTTAACGAAGGTCTGAATTTCTATAAAGGCAAAGGATATATGATAATGAGAAAGAGTGAAAGAAGTTAAAACTCACTAGAAATTAAGGAAATACACGTCAAAATAACAAAATATTACTTCATACCCATCAGAATGATGAAAACTAGAAAGGAGAATAATACCAAGTTTGGTCAGTGATTTGGGAAAAGGGAAAATTCTACACACAGCTGGTGGACGTTTAAACTTGTACAGCCATTCTGGAAAACAAATACAAACAAAAATGTGGCAGTAATTAGCGAAATGAAGTATGTCTGGGCCCTACATGACCAGGCAACTCCACTCTTCTTAAGGACACACGCTTGGAAATGTTGAAGGCAATAGTGTAGTACTGGGAGTTGAAGGCTTTGGAGATACACAGTAGGGAATGGAAAGGCAAGATACAGCAGGTGAACATTATGAAATGCTATGCAGAAGTGAGAACTAATAGGAACATAGATATAACTTACGAACACACAGTGATGGGTGAAAGCTGTAAGAAAAAGGAAAGAGTTTTACAGCATAGAACCAATCATGAAAATTAACCACACATACTTACAAACACCACCGACAATTCTGCTAGGACTCCTGCACATCCAGAAACATATTTCAGGCACATTGGAAAGTGTGCTTGGCTGGTGGTAAGGAGGGCATGAAAATAGGAAGAGGAGAGGAAGTGGGGACTGAAGAGCAAGAAGTGAAATGAGTGAAATGACAAACTCAAAGGTCTGTAAAAAAGGATCAAAAACAGCATCGCCACCCACCACCGAAACCCAACTCCCCAAAAGAGACAGGGACAGAACTGGGATCAAGTAAAGACAAAAAGAGGATTTGGAATCACAAAACGAGGATTCATGTCTGGCTCCCAAATCTTCAAGGTATATGACCTAAAATAAATTATTTTACCTTTCTATGCCTCAATTTCCCTAGTATAAAAAAGGGAAAATACAATAACTTCTTAAAGTGATGAGGATTAAACAATTCTATGAATGTCAGGTTTTCTTAAGCCCAGAAACAGGAAAACAGTCAAAATGCAAAGCAGCCCCAATTTGGCATCAGAAACATGGTACATGTTGTGTAGGTCTCCTAGGATAATGGTGCCGGAGAGACAAAGTCTCATGGCTGGCCCACCTGCTGGCCATTAGGTAATTCTGAAATTACATTTTTAAATTCATTGTTGTAAACTTTTTAAAAGTTTTCTATTAGTCCCACACTTGAGAAGACTATTTCGACTGAAAATAAGTTTTCTGACACTCCACAGAAAGGAAACAACAATGAGTCCATTTATCAAAGCTGAGAATCAAGTGAACAGCCAAAAGGAAGCAGATTATCTGCCCTGCCCAGCATGACATCCTACTGTCTACAGATCACATCCCACAGGTCTCAAAGAGAGACTTCTTCCCCCAAAGCAAGCTTCTAAGCCAGTTCCCTAAGATTTAAGTGCCACTTGGACAGCATATCACAGCCACGAAAGAATCAAGCAGAATCAAAACTAATCTCCCCTACATAAGGTCGGTCACCCCGCCTGGTGTCTTTCCTTTTCTCCCATTACCACAGCTGAGATGAAAAGTTGGAGGGCAACTGGCTTTCTCTCCCTTGCAAATAAATGCTCATTTGTGGCTCATAAGCTTCTGAAATACTCCACCCTCTTGCTGCTTAGCCTTTCCTCAGCATCTCTGCCAATCAACAATCTTGCTTTAGCTCTAAAATCTTTACTGTCGTCCCTGGCTACCTTATACATTACCTCCACCACAGCCACAGCAGCAATCTTTAAGAAAGCACGCGTATACTAACTTACACCTTGACAGGAGAAAGCCATTGTATCAATCAGAAAACTGTATTATCTAGATTTCTTCATTTCCATTTATGGTTGAGAAACTGGCCATTCTAAACATATTTTATTTATGCTTAATACACATTCCTTGTAACAGATAGATGTCTCAATTTTCCATTTAATATAAAAACCACGATGGCAAGAAATACCATCTATCACTATAAATGCTACTTCTGCTGCTACTAGTGACAATAAGAAGCAATAAGGACTATCAGGTGTCAGACATTGCGCTAAGTCCTTCCCATGTATTAATTCATTTAATGTTCTCAACACCCTATGAGGTAGGGTTCACATTCCCAGTATGAAACTAAAGTATAGAGAAGTTAAAAGGTTACCCAAAGTCACATGTTAAGTAAGCAGTGGGGAAAAAATGCAAACGCAAGCAGAGAGAGCTGGGAGTTGTGCGCCCTTCTACACACTGCGTCCATCAGCTTCCATAAGCACCTGAACACTGCTTTACAACAGGGGCAAGTTACATACCTGTACTGGACTTCACACACAGCAGATGTTCAATAAGTGTAGAATGAATGGCTGGAAGCTTAAATCATCCCATGAATCTCTCCGGACTAGACAATGTGCTAGAAATATTGCTTAAAATTCTGTCAGGACATGGCTGCGAGGGAGCATGAGGAGGAGGAAAAGCAGGAAACCTTTCAGCACGTCTGCTTTTTGGTCACAAAGAAGAGTGAAATGGGATTCAGAGACTCACATTCATTGCAAAACTGAAGACGAATTCATTGTGTGGGACTACTGAGTACAGACTATGGCTAGGAACATTTAAAGGCTTGTTTATTCGTTATAAGTAAGAAAAGCAATTTTGAGTCATAATTTTGTTTTATAAAATCCCAACCCCAGCTAACTTTTCCATATATTCTATCATATAAAACATGATCAAGGTACGTTACATTTGAAATGGCTCCAGAATATCTCTAACAGGTATTTCAAACAACTCACAGTATCAACATTCTTAGACCAAAAGAGGTTAAAAACAAAACATATAAAGTCCACTCCTAACTCCAAAGACTGACAACTACCAGGTTGGTCAAAACAGCCAGGGCTGCTCACAAAGAGAAGTCAAAGTGATGGACTCAAAGACTGATCATTTCCACTTCTTGCTGCTTTGATCAGAAGTAATTTACATATCATACAGAATACTACAAAACCCACGTAGGGTCCTGTCCTTAGGAGCTGCAGTTTTTCCTCGGCAACCTATGTCCCACAGAAGGTGGGCTGAGGTCTGCAGCCGCTCCCTGGCAGTGGGCCAAGCCCAAGACCTGACACTGACCAGTCAGGCTGGCAAGGAAGGACAGAGAAGGGGACACTTGGTTTTAAGATGACAGAACACACTGGAACTTTGGGGTTAGCAAGTTCAAACAACACATTTTACAAATGAGAAAAATCTCTCCTGACTCACCCAGGAGCACACGGCTAATCAGAGGCAGCTTCAAGGTCAGAACCCAGGCACCCTGCCTGGGCCACTGTCATGCTGCGCTGCCTCCCTGTTCATGTAATTCGTGGTGGACTTAACATGTTAGTGCGCCTATATACTTCACTGATTCCATTAACAGCGGGTTTTCATTCACTAGACAATGTACTTTCCATTCCTGATAGAAGTGCCCGTGCCTCATTTTCCAAAAATAAAAGCAAAAGGAATACGTCTCTGATCTTATTAAGAAAAATGACTCAGAAGCTTACATGTCTTCGGTGCACATCTCTCCTACTTTTAAATTAATGAGCAAAGATTGGACATTTGAATAATAAAGTTCCATTATTATATTGTACTTTGTATTTACACATGACATTTATTCCCAAACATCACAGTAGAGCATCATGACATCCCTAGAAAGAAAGTGAGGGAGAATTACGATTATTACCATCTATGAGAAGGGAAATTAAGACAAGGAGAAGTTAAACTGCTCGCTCGAGCATGTAGTAGGATATGTAACACTGAGTAAAACTTCTCAAATCCCAGGATACCACCCATTGACATTAGAAAAATTTTGAAAGCATCAGAAAAATCATGTTAAGGAAAACTATCAAAAGAAAGTTAACTTGAAATTTTAGTAAGTCAAATTCTGCCCTTTACTCTCTCACCAAAATGCCTCGTAGTCTTAGCACCAAATAAGTTGGAAGGTCAGACTTCGACTACTCAGATCATTCCACTCAGTTAAATGTCTTTGAATCAAAAACCCTGCTACAGAACGATTCATTAGAAGGAAACAAATGATGCTGGGCTGATGAGCCACAATAATAGAAACCAACGCAAGGTATTTACTTTGTCATCAAAGTACATGAGGATACTCGTAAATTGTATTTTCTTGGTTCTTTACAAGATGCAACAGAAAGCAACAAAGCTTGTCTCAGTAAGTCTGGTCTCTGTATTACGTGTCCTGTGCACATATGATGCTCATCCCCAGGCTATGGAAACAAACTGTAGGCACAATCCAGTACCTTGAACTTAATTCCCACGGTGATATAGCCAGGCTCGTCTGCATTTGGGCTGGCCTTAATTCTCTGCAGGCAGACCTCCCCATGGCTCAGCCCATGAAATAGTCAAGATGTGTCCACAGAAGGTTTTTATTTCACATAGAGGGTATGAATAAGCAATGGTGACAGAAGAAAAACAACAGCATCAATTCACACTACACATAGTTAGTTAGAGCATATGGCCAAAAAGCAATGGATATAAAGCACGAAGCCCGGGGCCGGCTAAACAGATACATCATAAGGTCCAGGAATGAATCGTTGCAACTGGCTGAGCAGGCACAGATAACCAGAGCCAAAACAACACGGCGAGCAACAATGGATTGTACAGAAGGGCAAGAAAGGCCAAGGAAACGGGGACAAAAAGCGTGAGCGGTGCCAAACCCCTTCAAGGACTATCCTCACCCCAGTTCAGGGGAAGACTGGCGAGCTTCGGGCCACAGAGACTGACAAATGCAGCATCTGCCTGAAGAGTGAAAAGGAAGAGGAGTCAAGCGGTTGCCACCCAGAGAAGATGTTTTAAATAGGATTTTGGAGGTGACAGAGGTACAGGTACGTGGGAGGAAGGAAGAGGAAGTGGAGAGAGATAAGGAGAAAAGAATGGAGCCCATAAGGTGATTCCAAGTGAGGACCAAGGACCATATTGAGCATACAGACTAGCACATCAGTTATGCAACATACATGGAACCCAAATTTCACTGACTGTCACTTCTTTCTGAAGCATCTGTTAGGGGATTTTTTCCCCTGCATGTTTGTTGGTAGTTTGTGAAAGCCCTGCTTTTATTGCTCACTTGTCATTCTACTTACAGTAAAGATTAATAACACTGCATATGGTGTGTGATGAATAAGAAATCCAACTTACATGGCACTAGGTGTAAAATTATATCCCTTTGAGTGTATAAGAATCCTATTTAACATGAAGAGTTTCCTACACAGAGAAGTGAAACTTATTCAAGTATTTGCCACGCTTTGGTCTACAAATAGGCTCAGAAAAATCTGTGAAAATGAAAACTGTGTTACCCGAGTATATTGTCAAACTGAAAAATGTTATCTTAAAGTTACAGTAAACTCCAATTCATCCAAAATCTACTCACCCAAAAAGCCAAGATTACCATAATGTGTTTTGGCTTTAATTCTACATGTAAAAGAGGAGTGGAAAATATTTAGAAGCCATGTCTGCCTTCTTTGGGAGGGGAGAGGAAGGGAGTGAAATTCTTCTCAGTGGAAAAACAAACCTGCATACTTCCCCCTCCATTGTGGGGCCTAGTAGAGAAGGGGAAAGCAGAAGACTTGGAGTGAGAAAATATTAGTAAGTCTTGAGTTGAGTAACAGGAGATCCAAAACTGGGTGTGGTCGCGAGAACCAGAGAAAGTTGCACTGCTCTGCATAACAAAGAGCCCCAAATTAGTTTCTAAGGTTGCTGGGAGCCACTAATGAGAGAGAATCACGGACCATGAAGGGCGGCCAAGCCCAGGTTGTTGGATCCTGTTGAGGACATTTTTAAAACATGGTCTAGTATTCAATTTCAAGCTGTCTCTGTTTCTGAACGTCTAACTTTTCAGTTTCCCTTATCTTCATAAAGCTAACTCCACCTGGTCTTTGTCACAAAAAGAAACAAGCAAGTGAAAGGGGCCATGTGCGTGTGTGGGTAGGTACAAAGTACAACAGAACAGCCAGTCTGAGACGGTGAGACAGAAAGAAGCAGGGCTGAGGGGCTGCTGCTCACAACCTCCTCGTCATCCCCAGGACAGGAGGGAACTCGGGCTTCCTCCCATTACTTTTGCAAAGGGTCTAACTAATTTCAGTGGACCCCCAAAGACCAGGGTGCAGCAGGTTTTGTACTCTGAAAAGACAGAAAGTAATCGCAACGGCGACTACTGTGGTGACTTTTAAAACCAGAGCACTCAGTAAGTGTAAGTTGATATGTCCGGCAATGAAAAAAGATAATTTTCATGATATATATCAATGAGTCACCTCCATATCTTACACAAGAATAACAAATTACTTTTCCTATAGCTAGTCACGAACACTCACAGGAGGCGAACTGAATCACTGGCCACAACTTGCGACTTAATTCAATATGTTTAAAAAAGGATGTATCTGACTTTATAATTGGCGCAAAAAAATAAAAAATTATTAGAGACAGCAACTTCTTAAAAGTTATTGGTGTTATACACAAGGGAAACGAGGGGGAAATATGGGAATGGTAACATAAGGGAAAAGACACAGTTGAAGGATGAAAATGAAGGCGGCCAAGAATCTATAAGGATGGAAGAATCGAGGAAGAGAGCTATGGAGACACAGGCAGAGGAAAAACAAAAACTGAAATAGAGTTCGTTCGAATACTTTTTAACTACGTAATTTTTGATAATTTTCTTAGAGCCTTAGTTTCCTTATCTGTGAAATAGGTGTAAAGAATTTTATCTCATAATTTTATCATCATTTAAATAATATATGTAAAAGTAACATATAAAAATGCATACCCACACACAGCCAAGAGTGAGAAGTAGAAGACAGAGATCTTAATATACCAGGGGTGCTGGAAAAATGTATGAAGTAGACACTTTGGTCAGCGTTGCTCAAGCCATAGTTCGCCGTAATCAGAAGTGTCTGGACACTGATGGTAAATACTTTGAGCACCTCTTGTAATTGCAGAAGTCAAACGTGACTTGTATTCATCTTTTGTTATCGGTATATATTGAGTATAACAATTTTAATAGTTTTTTCCTTTCTTAAAATGTGTATACATATTTTTGGCACCCTCTGTATAAAATGACCATGAATGAAACCTGCTACTGTGAAGTTGACATTGTTACTCCAACTATCTACTACTTTCTGTGAAATGTTCATTGGCCTCTATGCACCGGTTCTAACTTCTTGAACTATATTCTTGATAGAGCATTTAGCAGCCCAACAGAAGAAAAATTATTTCTAGTATAAAAGGGTGAAGTCAGAGGGCTAAATCTGGACCTCGCCTCTCTGTTACCTTGAGTGGTCCAATACTTTGACACAAATGAAAATTGGTCTTTCCAATGAGGGCTTGGAGGTATTGTACAAGAAAATAACATTATTAGTCATTATAGCAACAGTCCACATTTATTTTGCTCTCTGTCTATATATATACCTGGCACTATACTAGGCATTTCTGATCTATTCTTTCAAAATGTCACAACAATCCTTTTAAGTCGGTTCTCTTATTAAATTCATCTTACAAATGAGAAAATTTAGGCCCAAATATGTTCAGTAACTTGTCCAAGGACCCACAGCAAGAAGACAGGAGTTAGATTTCAAGCACAATTTTTTAAAATTAAACCAAATTTCATGATCCTCAAGTACCTTTTAAGTATCAGAGGGTGAATAAATTATGTCCAGAAAAGTTTTAATCTAAGCATATTTCAGTTTTTCTCAATTTCCCCCCAAAAATGGCAAGTCAATTATTGAACATGCAATAATTCTCACTTAAACTCATTCATCTAATTTCCATAATGCATCCCAGATTGTGAGACTTCAGGTAGGAAAGACACTTTTGGGTCTCAGTTTCTACATCTGTAGTTGAAAATGTTCCAAATGATGGCCCAAATTCTATCAAATGGTACAAAAAAATTAATCTGCAACCCCGCCCTGACCTTCCCAGTAATCCCAAGGTGATTCTGATCTTTTTTCTGCTGCAACATGGTGGAAATCTCTGAATAAATGTCTTTTGCAATAGTCTGAAGGACACACTCAACTAAATTAAAGTTATATTATTTTGAATTCCTACAGCACTGTAAAATCAAGGCCATACACTCTTTCCTGTCTTGACTTTATATGGGACTTTTTGTTAAACTTTTAACTGTTACAGAATAAGAAACCTTAAGGGTTGTAACTTTTTAACTAAAAATTTTAAGAAGTAAACAAGAGCACTGTAACACTTAGTACCGCGTTTCCCCACAAATAAGACCTCGCCGGACCATCAGCTTTAATGCGTCTTTTGGGGCAAAAATTAACATAAGGCCCGGTCTTAATGGTCCGGATAGATCTTATTTTCGGGTAAACAGGGTAATATATATATATATATATATATATATATATATATATATATTAAAACACCTATACCAAGTACTTTGGCTTTTTTTTTTTTTTCCACTAGGGCTTGCTATTCAGAATGAAAGTGCCAGCAGAATCTTCTTCAGTTGTCTGAGACTGTGGTTACCCTACTTCTAATAAACAAGACAGCTTCCTGTCTCTGGCTTCCCATTGCTCAACCAGGGTTGAATCGTGGCAGCTTTCATACTCATGACCCCTGAGTGCACTCATGCTAGAGTGTCTGCTTTGATTCACTCCCTATAATAGGAAGCTACTTAGCAGAGAATACCTCTTGCTATTTGAATTTAAAATACTGCATCAGTGAAGCTGAAAAAGAGTTAACTAACTATGCTCAAAACTTGGTATCTCATTATCTCTAAATTTATCTCAATTTGGGTGATGTGACTGGACTTTTTCTCAGTCTCTAAAGGGATGAAGCTCTGTGTACACTTTTAGATCGTTTCGGAAGTGGTTAAAACAGCATCCGGTATATGATTCTCTAATCAAATATTCATTTATGCTTTTCTGAAGGATCTTGAGCAACAAGAGCCCACAAGGCAGTGTTCATAATCAAAAAATTAAAATTAATTTCAGGTTACAGAAGAAATGTGCAAGTGATAGATCTTTCTCTTAAGTGTTTAAAACATTCAATAGAACAGTATTTTCTCCCACTTTGGGGCTGTTCTAATTTACTGCCCAATTTACTGTGGTTTTCAATATGCTGATAAATTACATATGATGTATGTCCCATTTCCTTTACATTGCTCACAATCTACAGGACTGTTATCAGCAAAAGGGCAGCCTTTGCATTTCTGACCTTTTTGAGCAAAATAAAAAAATCTGTCTTGTTCTATAAACAAAAGATTTCATTTCTAGCTTGCCACCACGACCATTTTCCTTACTCATGGCAACCTATTTTGCTGGACAGTCTTGGCATCTTGATACTGAGACATCATTTCACATAACCTGTAAAGGATAGAAATCCTCTTCCCCCTCCTTCTGCCTGAGCCATGACACAAGTCCTCATGCTTCCAGGAGTTGTCAGAGTCCCAGCCGGAGTGAAATGGTGATGCTGTCAGTCAGCAGAGAAATTTCTGCTTCTGAAAACCTCTCTCAGAGCTTCCTCTGTGCAGCACCTCCAGCTGCCTTGGAGCTCCATGCCAGTGTATTAAAATAGCTCTGGCCTGATGACTTCACTAGTTCTCACAAACAGGCCAGTTGGCAGAACTCTCATGCAGTCTGCTCCTGAGGGGAAGACTTTTTTTTTTTTTTTCCTTTCCCCACCACCCCCTGGTATGAGTATTTAGTTTCATTTCTTCCTCTGGAAGAAGTCTCCTGTCTGAGGTTAGATTCAGCACAGATCTAATGCAAAAATGTCAAAATGCTATAAGGAGGGCCCTGAAAAGAGACAAGCTATCGCCAATACCAAGCACGCAAAACATGCATTAGTATTGTTTATGCTAAATTCAAGGACATAAAACCTGCTAGGTAAACCAACCTTATATAATGCATTTTCATTTCATTCATTTTAGAGCCAAATATCTTCCTGATGAATATTTGTGATAACTGATAATCAGCCAGATTTTTTAAAGTCGTATTTCTCATGTTTACTCCTTTTCCACAAGAAGGCGGAAATAAGGTATCAAACAAAGAATTAATCACCACTGCACCTAATCAGCCTAAGATGACAGAGGGCCGGTCAAGGCATTTTTTTGTCACCACAGCGAGCGTTAGTGATTAATGCGCAAATGAATTTTGGAAAGAAAAAAAAAAGAAAGTAAAGAAAATTTGAAGTGTAAGGCATTCACGCAATAAAAAAGGTGTTAACTTCTGTATTGGATTACCAAATTTTCTTTCAATGTGTATAATTTTCCCTTACAGAATGTTTTCACTTCCTTTTCCAGTTACCACATGCTAGTTAGTAAGAGAATATTGTAGGAGAAAAGGAGGGCCTTCTGACCTTTCAGTATCATAACTCAGTGCTATGTCCGCCCTGCACCAGGATTCCAAAAGAGAGCACTGGGATTAACTGCTTCAGTACCCTATGGACACAAGATTTATGCCCGGAAAAAAAGCTCCCATATGAGTCTATGGACATAGAGCTAATGAAATAATTAGGGTCACTGGTTTAAGATGGTTCCTCTCAAAGGGGTGCAATCACTGTTCCCGAAAGCGAGAAAAGCACTAACATTCGATTCCTACCACACCTCAGTGCCTCTCCGTATCCGTCACAGTTACAAACAGCATCTAAGCAGCACGGCCATCTTGCCACCATGATGCTGGGAAACCACTTCTGTCTACCAGTCCCGACCAAACCATCACCAAGCAATCTTCAGAGAACAGACGGGCACATATTTGACAGTGAATTATTTTTAAATGCCTTTTATTATACAATTTGTTCATTCCACAAGTACTTGCTGAGTATCTAGCCTGTGGTAAGTACTATCTATGTACTGCCTACAAAAATTGTACTCAATCATTTTTAGTTTGGTATCATGTAGCCACGTATCCTGAATAAGATGAGACATAGATTGCTGCAATTTTTTATGTCAATCCACTGACTGAGGAAATTTTGTTTTGATAGCATAGCCACGGAAGTATTAGATTCCCTTAATTATAAAAATCAGGGCCAGTTTGGGCATAGTTCAGAAAAACAACCATGAAATTAGAGTTATCATGTCTCTCTCCTGCAGAGGCTAATAAACAAAGACAAAATGGAGATTCTGAACACTTTAAGATCAATTACAAATGGTATTACAGATATAATAATTCACACAGTGATGGAATAGGCTAAGTAGTTTGTGATGATAACTTCACTAACTATCAAACCATAAAGGACCTTAGTTAGATCTAGTAAAAATCTCACATTTCACTAATGGTGCCTAGAAAGGCTGTGTTTGTGCAAAGTCATGTAGGTGATATCATTTCAGAATGAACTATCATTTCGGAATCAACATAAGTTTTATTTATACAGTGTTTTTCCAATTATACTCGGAGTCAGATTCACATATAAACATATACGTCTGTACATGTACACATCACACTAACTCTGGTTCTCTCTCTCTCTCTCTCTTACTCACACACACACATACACACACACTCCACAGTACTCTGTGTGTGGTTGACAAACACATTATACTACTGTGTTGGACTCATACACGCACATACACACATATGTAGATTATATTACTCTACCTGATTCATACACACAGACTACTTTGTGTTTGACTTATATGTATACATACACACATACCATATATACACGTCCACTGTGTTAGTGCACGGAAGAAAGTTCGCAAACTTAATTGTCCGAACTTCGTGCACATATGTGCATCATACTACTGTTTGATTCATACACACAACTTACTCATGTATATGTCATCCTAATGTGCATCATATGCACATACTTTATACTACTGCATATCTGATTTATATGCATATACCTACATATTGGCATATAAACATACTCACTAAATTTGTAACAGTAAATCTTGTTTGCATTTAAAATATATATTTTTCAAAGTGAGAAATTCAAATTTGAAATACTCGTGTAACTATCTCAAAATTATTTTAACTTATATTACATAGGAACAGGATATCTGGACCCTAAGGACTTGAAATGGAATGAGACACATCTAGGTGTATACAACAACATGGACATTTGGTAATCCCTTAGATATCTAGTTGCATGAAGACTTTTGCTTCTTGGTTTGAGAATGAAGACATTAGTATTGTGATGTACTGTTTCCCACAATATGGGGTAAGGGAGTGGACATGCACAGCAACCAGGGACAAAGAATAAGTTGTCTTTCCTCAGGACAAATCCTCAGTTTCTCAACCCATAAAGCAGACTAGGAGTGACATGGAGAAAGTATATAAGCAACATGGCTTGAGACCCCAGCTACAATGTGACCTAAAGGAACATTCTCCCCTCTGCTAGAGATGCGAAATTAGGGTCTTCCCAGAGTTTTTTTTTTACTAGCTCTAACTCCTAAATTAGGAGTGAGAATTAGCAATGATTAGGCCCTCTCAGGGGTTTTTATGAAGAGGGGATATGAGCTAGCAAGAGACCGATATGGAGGAGACTCTTCATGGTAACAAGCTGATGGAATGATTCACCAGTACACAGCTGTCCTGGAGAGGCAGACATAAAAGGATTAGGGGAGACAGTGAAGGAGACTGAATTCCTAGGGAGATGCATAACCAGAAACTGTGGGTTGTCGTGCATGATATGGTCCATTCACATCCACAGTCTAGTACAGCCTGTGAACTAGAGGTGATACAGAGATGAGACCATGAAGAAGAAATGCAGATGCCTAAGTGTGTGGGTTTCAGACGGTACTATTGTTCTCAGTCTACTGAAGCAGATGGGGACTATTTTGAACACTTGTTTTCCTAAGCTACTTGCTCTAATAATCTGGTATGCTTTCCTTTTTCCACAAATAATTTCCCTTTATTATGAAATATCACCATTCCCAGCTCAGCTAGATATTATATTGAAAGAGCCTATATAGTCCAACTATGAGGTACTGCTTTTCTTTTCTTTTTAAGATTTTATTGGGGAAGGGGAACAGGACTTTATTGGGGAACAGTGTGTACTTCCAGGACTTTTTTTTTTTTTCCCAAGTCAAGTTGTTGCCCTTACAATCTTAGTTGTGGAGACTGCCGTTCAGCTTCAAGTTGTCCTTTCAGTCTTAGTTGTGGAGGGCGCAGCTCAGCTCCAGGTCCAGTTGCTGTTGCTAGTTGCAGGGGGCGCAGCCCACCATCCCTTGTGGGAGTCGAACCGGCAACCTTGTGGTTGAGAGGATACGCTCCAACCAACTGAGCCCTTCTGGAGCTCAGCGGCAGCTCAGCTCAAGGTGCCGTGTTCAATCTTAGTTGCAGGGGACAGAGCCCACCATCCCTTGCGGGACTCGAGGAATTGAACTGGCAACCTTGTGGTTGAGAGCCCACTGGCCCATGTGGGAATCGAACCGGCAGCCTTCGGAGTTAGGAGCATGGAGCTCTAACCGCCTGAGCCACCGGGCTGGCCCCAGGGTACTGCTTTTAAGATCTGTTCAAACAACAGCCTCATAGTTTTTGTTAAGATAGTGAAACAACGCCATTACCAGGAACAACAGCCCTGCAATGTGAATACACCTCTTAGTGTCAGGCAGGAGAGCTTCACCGAACATTGAAAAATCAAAGACAGCTGCCCACTGGGAAAGAGTCCTGCCGAAATAGATAGCGCCATCACTTCAGCTCTGGTAGAGGCTACAAGAAGCCACTAATCAACTCTTAAAAATGGGGCTTTATTCCTGAAAAGGAAACATGCAGCTTTAAGAAAATAAACCCTAGGTCCTTTGAAGACCATTTTAAAGACCTTATCCACTGCCCAAGATAAACATCTGCCAAGGATCAAAATCATCAGTCCCTGGGCAGAGGCTTAGGGGTAGGAGGGGAAAATAAATAGCTAACTGCTTTTCAAAAACTGGAACGAGAGCCCTATCAAGGAATATAGGAAAACACTCAAAGATTAACAGGTCAAGTACAAGCTAATAATCAGGCCTGCCAAGAAAGAATTAGAGAGTAACCTTGCAAAGTGCTCCAAGGCTAATAAAAAATATTGCTTAAAAAGATAAAACCTCTGGAAATACAGTAAATTTTCTGCAAAGCATGCACTTAACATGAGAGGGAAGTAGGGAGAGAGAAAAACTGAATAACTATTTCCTTGGTCTTTATTAGGAAAAGCATTAAGAATATTGCAAATACTACGTTATCTTTTGAAACAAATAGGTTGAAGGAACTAAATCAAACCGTGATGAATTTAAGGGAGAGTCTAAACCTAATTATTAAACAAGATGTGACAAAAAACCTGGCTGCCATTATCACAGAGTAAAAGCCTCGAGGTGGAATTTGCAAGTTGTTGGCTTACATAAAATCTAACTAAAACCAGCCACTATACAGGAGTTGCTAACTGGGGGCCAACCACAGAATTATCCAAAATGAAGGCCTTTCCAATATTGAAGAAAACAATACATTGAGGTTGACAAAAACAAACAGGAATTAATGGTAGAATATGGTTGAGCACTCACTCTACTTGATAGCAATCAATAGACTGGAACACACCAAAGACCAGTTTTAAAGATTACATTTCACCATGGCTAAAGCAGTAGACAAATGATAGAGAATCAAACATATAAGTGTGAGGACTTCAGGAGACAGTGCTCAAAGTGGTCTTATTTACCATTTTTATAAATGATGTCGAGGAGAGAATGCACAGGAAAGAAGACAAGATCGTAGTAAGCATTTTTAGTCACCAAAATGCCAAGTAACAGAGATAACCATCCTTTTAGCATCAATCTGACAAACACAGTAGAGTGCTTTTAACCAACTTCTACTTAACCAACTGTCCAGATTAACCAATGATCTCCATTCCCTTTGTAAATCATACTGACTGATGCACCTGGGATGTTCCCAGCAAGGAAGCTCCTTCCTAAGCAGACCGAGTCCTTCTGCTGCTATCAGCTGAGCCATATTTGTATCATAGTAAGAACAGTATTGATCCAAAACCTCTTTATGCAGTGATATTCATTATAATAATGTGATTTCATTAAACGATATATTACAAAGAAATGAAATAGCAATATGAAAAGAAGCACAATAATAATTGTTCCTATGAAAAATAAGTTGAATACTTTGAAATTTTTCAAAGACTACTCCATAATAAAACAGTACTTTTTAAAAACTGCCACTGAATATGGTACAGACATCAGAATCGTACAACAATGGGAAAAATAAAACACAAGTATCTTCAAAACTGTTTCTAAGTTATTGCTCCCCTTTGAAGTTTAAAGAAAACAATTGGAAATAATAGACAATCCATTACGGGTGTGATTTTGGTAAGAAAGAAAACATTGAACCTCATCTGTGGACCCATACGGGAAGAAAAATCTTGGCTTTATAGTAAAGATTTGCCCAAAAATGTATATTTATAAGTTTTATGTTTGAATAAATTATTTGAAATATATATACATCATTTTAATATTATTATACTTTAACGATTTTTTTTTGATTAACTGACCAATTATTGATTCTTATTTCTTTTGTTGAGAAGGCTCCACTGTATTTATTACTATGCCTACTATCTGCCAGGTATTATACTATAACAGGGACTGTGAATGCAAAGAAAAAGAAGGGTTTATCTCTCCAAAAAGTCAAAATCTAATGGAGTAGATAGATATGCTAACAAATACTTGCTCTCCATTATACTAAGCATCATAAGTAAATAAAAATAAATGTTGGAAACTAACTTGGTCTGGGGAGCAGCAGGGTGAGTTGGTGCTGTTAGCGAGACTTTTAGATGAGACCTGAAGAATGAGGTCAGGTGATCTGGACAGAGCACATGTGCAAAAGTAGGGCAGCACCAAGAAGCGCCCCACGTCCCAGATACCAAAAGTTCCCAAACTGTGGAGAAAATGGAAAGGTCGGGTGGAAGCCACACCACAAGGGACAGAGTTGAGTTTTAGACCATAAATTAAAAGAAATCATTATATTTTAAACAAAAGAATGACATAGTCATACCTGTATTTTAGCATATAATCTTTCCACTTTATAAAATGGAAGTAATACAGGAAGTAAAGAGACCAGTCATGAGATTATGAAAATGGTTGACTGAAAAACTCAAATAATAGAAGAATAATGCGTAGGCAACATCAGCTGGACTAGGTGACTGATGACAGACATAAGGGGTGAGAGATAACGCAGAGTCAAGGATCACTCCCAGGTTTAGGGATTCAGCACTTGATGGTCAAAGATTCATTGATAAAAATAGGAAATGAAAGCCTTTCAAAGGAATACATAAAGAACATAGTTGTGGACATGTTGAGTTTGAAATGCTATTATAAACCCAGAAGGAGATATTTAATAGAAAGTTGGCATTCTAGATCTAGAAACTAGAAGATGAACATGGTGATTTAGGATTCATTACTACATGGGTAGAATCTGAAGATGCAGAAAGAAATGGGTACACTAAGGGAAAACGAATATAGAAAGAAGGAAGAATGATGAAACTTCCAAATACCAACTTAAGTTGGGGGGAGAAGGAAAGAAACCTATACAGTAGACAGAGAAGTAACAGGAAGATGCAGGAACGTGGGAATGACATGGGAGCCAAGAGAAGGAAATTAAAGAAGCAAGTAATCAACCATGTCAAATGCAAAAGCAAGGTCAAATAAGACCACTTATGAAAGCATCAGTATTTAACAGTTAAGAGACCACCAGTAAAAGAAGACTGAGCATGGTAGCAGGTGCATAAATTCAAGTGCTTTCAGTTGGAATGTGAATGGAAGGTGAAGCTATGGAAATGAACTATGTTAAGAAGCTCTCCTTCAATTGAAAGAAAAGAAAAAGTGCAGGTATTTCCTAGAGGAAGGAGGCAGTTCTTAAGATGATACAACTTTAGAGGTTTTCATAAGCTGAGGAGGAGTCAGTGAGATGAAAACTGGCACGGGAGACACGGTGAGAGCAGTAACCTCAGTAAAACCAGGAGGAACCAAAGTCTGAGGGGACCCATGTCAGGACAGCACCAATCCAAAGGAAGACATCTCCCTCCGAGTGAGAAGGAAAGAGAGGGGACAGAACTAGGCAGTGATGGGTTCACAAATTGGTCAAGTGAGACGTTAAGATCTTGACCTACAGGCATCTGCTGTCCGGATGACACAGACATCAATCTGTGAGAGTGAGAACTGACTGTTCAGGTAGAAGGACTGAGAAAGTTAATAAAGTTCTAAAACTCCCCCTGTGGGCAAGGGACCTCCTGAGACTCCAAGACTGGGTCTCTAAAATTTCCCTGTGGATAAGTAAAAGGTAACTCATTTCATGACGCAAAACAAGTATCAGCTTATATGTTTATAGAATCATGGGTGACAAGTTATTCATGAACTTAGGAAATGGGCCCAAAAGTCACTGAACAACTCAGGGAAGATAACTCTCAAATACTCTCTTAACACACGTAAAAATAGAAACATTAACCAAATAGAACTGGGAAAAACACACACAGTACCTTTACAGCGTTCTGATGCTCTTCATAGCCTTAACCACCACACCCTACTACACAAGGTATGCTCAAGTTGCTACCTACTTATAATTTAATGGTCACGACAATGAAGGAAGGTGATATAAAAATAATAATTGTGTTTTGGTCTAGAAACATAAGCCAAATAATCTATGGAATCATAATTGCCATGGATTTTTATAACACAATTTACCCATCTAATCCTGGCAGAACACTCAGGTATATCTCATTAAAACCTGAGAGAAATATAAATAAAACATAGAAAATGTAAATAATAATTTTTTATATGGCTGGTAATATACCTACTCGTGAAAATAATTCCTTATTTTGTGAGACTAAATTTTTTTAGTCTAGAAACTAGTAATTTAAAGAATTTCAGATATTAGTGGACAACCATTAAGATGTCAAAGGGATAAGCACATCATGGCACTGCCAGGAATGCGACTCTCCTTGAATGGCCCTGGGTCTGACCACGTATGATGATTTTTATCATTTTAAATCCATAACAATGAAAAAGAATGCGAAATTCTTCTTGTATTAACAGAAGACAGTAAAATACAATGTGATCTAACAAACAGCATCTCCTAAATTGTCCTTCCCCTTGGAACAATTGGGCAATCTCTCATAGAAACTTAGATTACAGAATGTGGGGATGGAGAGTATTCAAACCCCCTTATGAATCCTCAAGTTCTTTCACAAAAGAAATTTTACCAGGATTTACAAGTTTACCTGGAAATAAAACAGATGAAAGCAGATCTATGTCACTTACCTTCTCAAATTATATTCCATCTGTACTACTACTTAACTGTTTGCATATATCATCATGCATTCTTTCTGTCCTATTAGCACTTAACAGACTGTCTGATACAGTAGATGCTCATTAAAAAGAAAAATTAGGCAGAGAGTGGGGATAAGTAAAACGAGTGAAAGCGGTCAAAGGTATAAACTTTCAGTTATAAAATAAGTCCTGGGTATGTAATGTACAGCATGGTGACTATAGTCAATAATACTGCATTGTATATTTGAAAATCGCTAAGAAGGTCTCATCAGAGAAAAAGAAATTGTAGTTGTGCGGTGATGAATGTTATCTATATTTTTTTCTGGTGGTCATTTCACGATAATTATATACAAATATCTAATCATGTACAGCTGAAATTAATATAACCTATATATGAATTATATCCCAATAAAAAAATTAAGAAAAAACTGTAGAAAGCATGATTGTGATAAAAAATAATGAAAGCATGATTATGAAAAAAATGCATGAATGCATTCTTGCCAACTCCTGATGTTTACCATTTCCAAGATCATTATATAAGACATGGAAATTTGTACAAAAGATTACT
This sequence comes from Rhinolophus ferrumequinum, assembly GCF_004115265.2. Taxonomy (NCBI): domain Eukaryota; kingdom Metazoa; phylum Chordata; class Mammalia; order Chiroptera; family Rhinolophidae; genus Rhinolophus; species Rhinolophus ferrumequinum. The sequence continues at coordinate 25,586,745 of NC_046287.1, forward strand.
TTTCTTAACTAGTTACAAGAAATGAACATGTAAAAATAGCATATAATTACTACAATTTTTGAACTTTCTTTTTCTTAAATTAACCAGCATTTGTATTATCCATTCCTCTGACATTACAAATGATGATCTAGAAATAGCTAATACGAACATGTACATAACTGACTATGACACTGCTATTTCTTAGTCTTTGTTTGTTTGTTTGTTTTTGTTTGTTTAGAGTTTCTGATCATGATTTAATGATTTTAAAATACCAAATTCTTCAATGAAGTCAATCACCACGGACTGGGGGTAGAGGAGAGGAATCACATGCAGTAACGTTGACCCTTGCACTTCCACCAACCCTTCTAAGACTTTTTGGAGACATAGGAAGTTCTAAATCCTGCTCAATGTTACTTAAGGAAATGCTTTGTTCAGGCTGTTTTTAGAGAAAACAGTCAGTAACTATGCCCGTTCCTTTGAATTCGGCTGCACCAGCTGCTTACTTAATGACACTGAAATTAGGAAGCTTTGTTCTAATGGTGGCCACACAGAATTTGGTACACTTACAGTTTCCAAACCAAATCCTTTAAAAGGCATACACCAATACACACAATACACCAATACACCAGAAAATAAATTATTTGCAAAATGAAATAAGCAAGGCAAAGGCCGAAATAAAATTAAAAAAAAAAAATAGTCCAAGGACTAAGGTGAGAATGCAGTATGAGGAATGAACCTTGATGGGTAAACGTTAATTACTCCACGTACGAAGTAAAAGCAGAATGTATTTCTTAAAATGTTCCTAAAAAATGGGACATGCTATGACTAGCTAATATTATTCACTATTGCATAAGTTGTAGTTAATAATATTCACTATTGCATATATAAATTTAATAATGCCAATAGTAGCATCAAAGACTCAACAAGAAGGAATGTCTAATTAAACTTTTCAGTCTTTTTTTCTTCCTCCATTCTATATTTCCATCAAAAGTATCACAGCAAGATACAAAACCCAGAGACACAACCCGTTTACTCTTATTCAAAAGGTATTTTCTTCATGTGGAGGAACTGGAAAAGCTAAAAATAACCAAATTTTTTAAATATCACTGATTAAAAACTAAAAAAAATATATATATATATATATACATACTACCTCTCCTAGTACTGTTTTCTTGCTCAAGTGTGTGTGTGTGTGTGTGTGTGTACATGCACACACTCACAGGCAGACACATTAACATTTTGCTACTTCAAAGCACCTTCCCCCTCCCCTGCTCCCCAATAAGTAAAGTCAACTCTGAAATACCGAAACTGCAGGGAAGCACAGGAGAGACGATCACCCCGGGCAGAATTTACAAAGTGGTACAGCATCGCACCACGCCTCCTTCCCTGCTTCCAGAAAAGAAAATGTGCCACGGGGCTGAGGAGAAGGCTGGGTTCTGAGACCTGCAGGTTAGGCTGTACGCACAAGGCCTCCTGGGACAGCTTGCGCTGACTTACAACTGGCCAGCCAGCGTGTCCCTTGTCTGTATCATGTGACTGAACACTGAGCTTACCCAAAACTCAGACGCTGGGGGGATTCAGGTGAGTGTATGATGCATGGAGCAGAGGATCTAAGTTACTGGCGCGAACCAACCTGATCCTGCCAGCTTACGCAGGGCTAGATTTGGGGTGTCCCTAAATATAAAGGGGGAAGGAGACAATGAGGAAGTGACAGACAATGCTTGGAATGTTCCTGGATATCAAAAAGGCATAATTGCTACAAAGGATTTAAGGCACACAGCAGTATGCCAAGAGAGCTCAGCTGCAATTCTATTCCAGTCAACAAACATTTATTATGCATTTTTGCCAACTCAAATGTAAGGACTCCAAATTTTATTTATATCCTCAGGGTATAAAACAGTATTGGAAAAGACAGTAGGCACTAAGTAAATGTGTGGGGAGGAGGAAATATTTTAAGGACTTCTAGAGAGCAGGTATTTGCTAGCTACTGACATCTGGGTCCCATGCCAATTAAATTACAATCTCTAAGGAATAGGGAAAGGTACCAGTATTTTTAAATACTTGTGTGATTCTGCTCTGCATCAATAATGAGAACCACTGCTCAATAAGTAAATTTTCTGCCTAGGATCCATGTGAACTCGATAAGCTAAAATAGAAATCTAACCTACATTCAGTAACTATATGTATGGTTATGGCCCTTACAATAATTTATGAAACTCATTTGTTTAAGCAAACATCATCCACTTCACCTTCCTTATCAAAACCTTTTAAATACAGGAATGGAGAAACACCAAGACATTGATATAACAAAAAAAAAAAAAAATGAAAAAGGGGGGAAGGGTGCCATTACATTTAGTAAAATTTTCCAGCTGAACACACTGGCATAAAATGTCGTTAAATAGCTAGGAAACAATTACAGTATAATTAATGGTTTTCAAACACCTGATTCTGACATTAATTTGAACATTAGTTATTTTGTAATAATCACCTATACATTTTTTTAAAGCAGCTCTATGCATAACATCCAAAAACTGAAAGCAACCTGGATGTCCTTGAATACCTCTACTTTTAAAAGTAGGTTTTATGTTCTGAAATTGTAGTAATCGCTGCACAATTCTGTGAATGTACTATAAGCCACTGAATTGCATACTTTAAATAGACGAATTTTATGGTATGTGAATTATATCTCGATAAAGCTGTTTTATACACATATATAAACAATTTTTTTTAAAGTAGATTTTTAAACTATATTAAATATGAGGGTTTTTCCCCCCATAATTGTACAGGGATTATGGGTATTCCACAAAATATTAACATAAATTTTTTAATGTTAAATCTCATTTTCTTTTTCAGAGTCTCATAAAATCAAGGGTGCATTCCATACTGAAAGAATTTTGGCTTCAACAGCTTTTTAAAAATCACAGCCTGAAGCAAAAATGTGAAACTGAAAAATAACGTTAAAATACTGACATGAAAGATATCATAATTGGGGAGCAGGGGATGAAATGTGATTAAGTTATGAGCGAATCACCAAGTGTGATGTAAAAATGAAATGGGCCTAAGAATCAGAAATCCCAAATCCTAGATCTGACCCCATCATTTGTGAAGTGAGTATTCTTGAATAAGTTACTCGAAATAGCAATAAAAATTATAAATTAGAAATTCACTGCAAGAGTAAGTTGAAGTAATGTTTAAGAAACCATTTAAAAATGGTTTGGTGCTTGAAAAAAAATAGTGTTGAAATTATTTTGGCTTTGTTACAAGAGAGAGGACAGAGTTCAGAAAGAGCCTATGACTTTCTCCAAGAATCTCTAAAATTTTGTTCTCCACCCACTTTTCCCTGTAACATCACTTAAACAGCTTAAATTTTTCTTGTGTCTGTATTTTCTCATCTACAAAAGGGAAACATATTTTTGTTTTTTAGTAAGTTATTGAACTGTAAATGAAGTCCTGTACTTTGAAAAATAAGCACATTTGATGAAACAAACTGGTGGCTGGCTCCCTTCATCTGCCTTTTGGACTTAGGAAGATATAGTGTGTTTTTATAATATCGCAATTATATACTGCAAGTGGGTTTTGTTAGTTTGTTTTGTGGTTTTTTGACAAGAGTCCAGCTGGCCAGGGGAAGGGAAAGAGCTAAAAGGAACATTACTGAGGGGCATGGAGTTCTGATAACTAGAAGAGCAGACTGACACAGTGGTTCTTATCAGGAAGGGTCCGCACTTACAATAATAAAGGAGCAAATCCAAAATTCCACGCATAGAATTGTAACTTTTTACAGTAATTTTCAGAAATACCACCACAGTGAAGCTCTGCAAATTAATTGATCCCATTTCAAAAAAAAAAAGTTACTTTTTCTCCAAAGCATGTAACTGTTATCTCCCAAAGATAAAAACCATATTGTTAAAAATGCTTTCCATTTAGAAACAGAAGACACAGGCATACGGAAATGTTTCTCTAAACTTTTTCAAGCATTATTTAAAAGTGTTAGAAGGCACAATTATAAGTGGTTGTGAATTTAATATTATTATTTAATTAAATCTCAGCTCTTTTGTAAGGATTCTTTCTTATATTAAATTTCCTTCACTGCATGATGATATGGAAATACATATACCCACACATGTGTGAGCTGCTCGACTGTAATTAATGATGCACTTTTATTCTCCATTATTGTGTGGAAAACATTCTGACACAAAATAAATGAAGCATAATCATTCAGAGTAATGATTCGGATGTACTGATTAATGATACCAAATAGCTTTTCTGTTCTTTAGTTAAATTAAAACATTTACAGTCTGGAAATTGGAAGGGCATCCCTAAATGAATATTTTCTAGGTAATCATTTTCTCTTACAGAAATCACCTACCCTACCATCACTAAACCTAAGTTCCCATCAATTACAAAATGTACCATTATTCCATGTGCAAAACTCTGCCAATTAAACTGTGACACATCGCTAACTTGCCTTCAGAGATGTTAGAAAGTATGTGAGGGGAGAGAATGTGCATCCTAGACTCCACGATCTATGGCATTCCACTCCCAGAGCACTCAGTACATGTTAATAAACACTTTTTAAATGTTGCACAAACTTTTTTCAAATTTTTTATTTGAAATAAGCCTGTCACAAAACAGATAAAATACAATTACATGATTTCACTTTTATATGATACACCAATACTATATGATTTCACTTAGGAGATAGCTAGAGTGGTCAAATTTATAGACAGAAGGTAGAATGGTAGTTGCAAGGAGCTGAGAGGAAGGGGAATAGAGAATTACTGTGTAATGAGTATAAAGGTTCAGGTTTGCAAAATGGAAACAAGTCCTGGAGAGAGATGGTGGTGATGTTTCTAGAAAAACTGAATGCACGTGATGCCACTAAACTGTACACTTAAAATGGTTAAGACGGTAAATTTTATGTGTTTCATCACAATTAAAAATAATAATAAATATTTCCACAGGAAAAGAAAAAACAGCGTGCAAAACAGAATCACAAAGCTAAACATCTTGAGCTGGAAAGAACCTAAATTCAATGCAACTAATTAGCTAATTTGATAAGGTAGCTTTTCCTTGGAAACCTTTATCTTTGAAGAAACACTGAGTCCTCTCTCAATGGACTATCCAGAAAATTCTGTATTTTCTTATCGATTCCTATATCTGGCACTTTTGCAGTCTCTGAAACACACAGGATTTGCTGAGATCGTGGTTCACACATCTGGCCTACCCTCAGAGTCACCAGTGGGGCTTTAAAAACATTTTTTGACATCTCACACCCATTGGGATGGCCAGAATCCAAAAAAAAATCAGAAAAACAGAAACAAATTAACAAGTTTTGGCAAGAATATGGAGAAACTAGAACCCCTGTACACGGTTAGTAGGAATGTAAAATGGTGCAACTGCTATAGAAATCTATATGGCATTTCCTCAAAATATTAAAAATAGAACTACCATATGATCCAGAGATCTTACTACTAAAAGAATTGAAAGCAGGGTCTCAAAGAAATATTTGCACACTGATGCTCATAGCAGCACAATTCACAATAGCCGAGAGGTGAAAGCAACCCAAATGTCCACCGATAGATGAACAGATAAACAAAATGTGGTATATACTTGCCATGAAATATTACTCAGCCTTAAAAAAGGAAATCCTATTACATGCTACAACATGGATGAACCCTGAAGACATTATGCTAAGTGAAATAAGTCCATAACACAAAGGCAAACACTGTATGCCTTCATTTACACAAAGTATCTAAAATGGCAAATGCATGGAGACAGAAAATAAAATGGTTAGTAGGGGGTCAGAGGAGGGAGAAACAAGGGGCCGTTTTATGGGTATGGAGTTTCAGTTTCACAAGATGAGAAAGTTCTGGAAATCTGCTGCACAACAATGTGAATATCCACCACTGGACTGCGCGCTTAAAAGTGGTTAGATGCTTTTTGAAAAAGGCAGTGTATGTGTAAATAACTAAATAAAAAGATTTTCTGAGCGCCGTCACAAACCTACCGACTAAGAATTTCTGAATATTGGGCTTTGATACTAATATTTGTAAAAAAAATTCCCCAAGTGATGGATCTCAACTAGCAGAGATTTATCAACTACATCAATTTCCAAACGGAAGTAACTCAAGCATGATGGCAGCATGTTAACACTTCATTTTGTTTTTAACCACTGTTTTTTAGGTGTATGGAAAATACTTCCTATAATGGAAATTGATCAGCGTGAGAATATCACTGACAAACATTAAGAGTGATGAGAGCAGAGACGAAAATAGCCCCTTAAAGTCACTCTACAATGTTTCCTCTTCCCATCACTAAACCGGTACCAAGGGGTGGAACCCAGATGCACGGACAGCAGGATCTGTGTTACACTTCCGGTTTCGGAAGAGCTCCAAGTTTCCTATTGGGTCTGCAGGCCTCTGGTCCCCAATTACTATCCTGGGCCACTTCTGGTCCAGACGGCTCTAGAAAACTAGAAAAGCAATTAAACAGCAAAGTAGTAAAAGAAGCTGACAGAATAGTTTTTATAACCCAGCACTGCCACGTAACTACCAGGTGATCTTGAGTAACATACTGAACCTCGATTATGTCATGGAGGAATCCCAGGGACAATAATCACAATTTGTCACGAAGATTCACTGAGATAATGTATGTAGAACACTTAGCACAATAAATGGTCCAAAGTAGGTGTTCAGTAATTAGAAAACGACATTATCACTCTTCCTGTCTCCTTTTTTATTAATAGTGTACTTTACTACATAAAATGTACCTTACTACAGATTTCAGCACTAATCATTCTCTATTAATATGCATTGGTTTTTGTTCTCTATTTTCTAATTTACAACCCCAACGACTATGTTTAATATATATGCTTTTTCTGTGTTCCTCAGAGCTCATCATATCATATTAAGCACCTTGTAGCTATTTTATTTATCAACTCAACAGATAATAATTATGGACTTGTCATGTGCACAGTAATTCTAGGTACTGTGAATGCACTGATCTCTACCCCTGAGTTTAAAATCCATGCTCAATAAGGGTTAGTATGTTTTCCGGAATTATTCATTGGAACAACAGAAACACATACACTGTATCACTACATACAGGCATAAAAATCATCTTTCCAAAGACTTACAATAATTGTTTCCCCTCCTCCACTCCTGCCAGAAAACAGGTCATCTTATTTCATTATTAAAACTACCAATATCAACTGTATAAACTACAGTCTCATGTTTAGCACCCTCAACCTTAAGGGTTTGCCTAAAAATGAAAAATGTCTCTCCAGGCCAAACATCTTATAAAGGAGCCAATCAGCGTTTATACCTAATTGAAAGTATTACATTGCTAAATTGTTGATTCAAGGACAAAAGAAAGTCACAAAAACAAAAACATAGTCATATATGCTGCTGTAAAATATTTCCATATATTCACAGATTGAGCTTTCTCTCCAATTCCAAAATCACCTTTTCTCATGTAAAATGTCTTCAAGTTAGGAAAAAGTATTTAAGTGAGCTGAAAAAAATAAATGTCTTGGGAAATTATACTATACTATAAGTAGCTAAGAAAGAGATTATATGGTATTAAACTAAGGAAGCTGTCAATAAAGAAAAAGCACACTTGATTCATTCAGCACCATACTTTTCACCCTCCAACCCTACCTCTTCTCCCCCACACCCCCGATTTCACACTGTGAGCTGACTTAGACTTCTACTTTTCTAAGAATGACCAAATACAAGATGTTTTCAATGAGGATGAGCATGCACATATTTCTGTACAAGATGAGTATCGAGTTTGCTATTTCTGGCAAAGGACAGGGAATATGCAAGGTTGTCAGTACAACTTTTATCTCGTAAGATTTAACTGGACCTTTAGCAAGCACAGAATATAACTTCAAAAGAAGGATTTTTTTCCCCCATGATTAAACAAAGAAATCCAGGGAACATTTTCCGGGGCGGGGGGACACTAGCAGACCTTCAGCCAAGAGTTAAGTTGGTAAAAATAATTCTGAGAAAGGAAAATAAAAGCGGGGGGGGGTAAAAAAAAACGTACTATTTTTGCATTAAGCAAAGCAAAATAGGACAAGTATAGGCAAAGTAAAAAAAGAAAAAAGTTTCAACAAAGGCAATACAGTATAAACAAAATTGATTCATTTGAAATAAGATGTCGGGGGAGAGCTCTCCTGATACCAGGTACCTACCGCCAGAAAGAGGAACAAGTGGGTCCTAGCGCTAATTAAGCCTGAAACATCACTGGAGGCCAAAATGACAAAACTGAAGCTGTCCTTCGTGAGAAGGCGGAGTTCTTTGGAAAAGATAAAAATGTTGGGGAAAATATATAGAAGGCATCAGGAAAAGAGGAAGAGCAAATACGAGATGGACTGACTCCATGAAAGAAGAAACAGGCAGGAGACTACAGGAGCTGAGCAGAGTGTTGAGGACAGGACACTGTAGACATCACTTGCGCTAACTCTAAGGCACATAATACACAACAGAGAATAGAACTAAAACAAAAGGAACAGTGACTTCGAGACAAGAAGTTTAGTTTTCTAACAATCACATTGAAATGGCTGGGGGAAGTTCACCAAAGTGCACAGTGGACTTGAATATCCTGGTTTTAAAAGGGTGTGGCCCACAGAACAGGAATAATTTCTAGATCATCAATTAACTGTCTTATAAAAAGTAATGGTAATTTAAACAGTCCAACTCATTTCACTTTAGCAAACATTTCTGGAATATAACTGTCATGTACAAAACTCTGTAAGTGCTCCAGGATAGAGAGACAAATAAATCTGAGTCCAAGATGTGTTTTAAGTAACTCAGACCATACTTTATTTTTAAAAGTTTGTGCAATTTAATGTTGAAGAATTAGATTCAACCATAGGAACTTGCCATGTTCTGTAGCTCAAAATAGTTGAATAACCATAATTTCACATGGTTCAGTCTGATACATAACCTAAAATTGAAAACTAATGAAATAACTGTGAAATAAAAGAATAGGCAAAATGTCTCTAGAGTTCAGAAATTAAAATGTGAAAAAGAATAATTCACTCACTTTGACTTTGGAAAGCAGGACAGCTTCTTGGAGCAGATGGCATATGAACTACGAATGAGGTTTTGTGAGTTGGAATAGAAGAGGGGATGTAGTGGGGAAGAAGTGGCAGATGGGAATTGTAGATGGGAAAAGCAAGAACATAAGCACAGGATCATAAAGTGTAATACAATGATTCGAATGGCAAAATCATCTATTTTAATGCCATAGAATAAGTATGTGAAGTTCATTATTCAAAAAAAATTTAAATTCAATTCACTTGGTAAGTTTGATGTTGTCTCATAATCCAATAAAAATCTAGGACAATGAAACAAATACCATGTTTCCCCAAAAACAGGACCTAGCTGGACAATCAGCTCTAATGCGTCTTTTGGCGCAAAAATTAATTATCAGACCCGGTCTTATTTTATTATATGACCGGGTCTTATAATATAATGTAATGTAATCTAATAGAATGTAACATAATATAATGTAATACTGGGTCTTATATTATTTTTTGCTCCAAAAGACACATTAGAGCTGATTGTCTGGCTATGCCTTATTTTCGGGGAAACAGTATAAAGCTTTTCTGACAAATAATAACATGAAAATGAAATAAATAAGAGCGTCAAATGAAACATTTCCTAAAAAAGGGCACAAACATTCTCAAGTTCATAGATGTCTAATATAAAATAATACTCTAAAAGCTCCTCACTCTACGGTAGATGTATCAAAACCATGCATTAGCCGACAGTGTTCTGTTCAGTCACCAGTGATGGATTTCCCCTGGACGACTGTCCTCATGCCTCTGCCTCTGCCTCTGCCTCAGATATGTGTTTGAGGAAGGCCTCATTGGACTTAAAGGTCAAGTTCTTCTCATTAATTCAGTTTCAAATCACGACAAGTAACCATTATAAATTTACCATGGTACTGGCAAAATTTAATAATCATTAGAATTTATTGAGTGTTTTGTGGGAACGATGGCTTTTGCATGGTTATGACGATGGTAATGAAATCTAATCTACTGCTCCATTACACATATTATTCTTAGTCACAATAACAGTGTTCCATTTATGCTTTAGGACAGTATTTAAATAGATGGTTTAGGAAACAATAAAGCCTAAAAGAATACTGTAGGTGTATTCCAAATTTAGAGGGAGTAGGAACCATCAGGGGAATTTTATCACTCCATCAAACAATAAGACACTCTGAGCCAGCCACACAATAGTCCAAGAAAACGGGATGGGGAATTTTTTTCCCCTTATTAGAGAGTCAGTGAGCTAATAAAAACATTGATCAAAGAACACATAGACTTTTAATTATTATTTTGCAGGAAGGTTTTTTGTTTTGTTTCGAAGAAAAATGTTAAAATACTGTGCTCGTTATAATGTATAAACACTGGACCCAAGGGGTACACTACGTATCATCAACAGGTAAAGGAGCGAGACTAGGGTAAAAATGGAGTTAAGGGACCAAGTGAAGGATGAATGAGACACATGCAGAGAAAAACACAAAACACCTCAGAAGAAATAAATACAAAGAGAGAAGCACCGACAATCAAACCCACATGAACACAAAATAGCATTCTAATTGAGTTGCTCTCCAAACATTTTTACTGAAGACTAATAGATGTCTGTTGTGTTTTCATTGATATATGCAACAATATATGCAAAAATGGGGATACCTCATCATTTGCCCCAGGGGTAATGAAATTACGTAAAGGCTGAAAATAAAACCCACAGTTCAGAGGCTCCTTCCTAGAGCCCATGACAACTGTTAGAGCCTTGTGTAGAAAGATGTAACAATGAGATACTCCTGTTGAAAGTGTTAGAAAATATGAAAGTGTTATAAAGTAACAGTTGCTTGTCTGCTTGAACATGCTACAAAGCTTGTTGACAGACGTGCTAGGAGTTGACCTTAATTTGCGAAATGTAACCACAAATTTCAACAATCGTATCTCCATTTAGAGTTTTAGGTTTAGAGAATTGGATGGTGATTGTTTACAAGATCCTTCTACGGTTTTATGTCAATTTTGTTTTTTCTGATCTGACAGTTGGGCTTGTTTTTGGTTCTTAATTTGGAAGTGATAGGAGATGAATAATAACCTGTTTCCAGAATTCAAGGTGAATTCAAACTTGGCAGCAAGGAACCCCCCAGGGCATATGACCATGGTTGTCTACATGTTCTCTATATACTATTTCCGTTTCTCATGTTACTATTTCCGGGGACTCAATATATTGCAGTCCTGAGAGTCTCCAAAGCACTCAGCCAGCTGGCTCCCCAGATGCGAGCCTGGTAAAGGACCCTGTCACTGAGTTTTAGGCAGAGTGAGAAGGCAGCAGTAGAAAGGCCCAGTGTAGGGCTGGCCCTCCTTAAAGACTCCCAGCAGCAGGAGTGGTAAGAGCACTGGAGCCGGGAGCGGGAAACTGGCCACTGTTACCGGCACTCTATTACCAACACCTGACTACCTCTGTAGCACGGATTAATGTGCCAAATCTCCACATTGGTACAGAGCAGGAGTCAGCAAACTTTTCCCATCTAGGGCCAGAGAGTATTTTCAGCTTTGTGGGCCAAAGAGTCCAAAGCAGCCGCAGACAACAGTTAAACCAACGGGGTAACTGTGTACCAATAAAACTTTATTTATAAAAACAGGCTAACGTTTGCTAATGTCTGCTACTGACTTCACAGCTCTTGAGTTCTTTTTCTGGTGGCACTCTCACGTCTCTGTCTTGAGGAAAGTATGAGTCCTAGTACCTATCATATCATTTGGGTGCGATAGTAGGAACAACAAGCCATCACTGAGACTTCCCCTGCTACCAGTACCATTTCTTGAGCACTTGCTATATACCAGACACTGCACTAATTAGATTATATACAATTCACTGAATCCTCATACCTTTTTGAGCGAGCTAACATTATCACCATTCCTATTTCCAGAGACAAATATCTAAGTCTCCTTAAATGGTGAAAGGACTAAATCCAAAATCTGTGTGACTCTTATCCTTAGCTGCTATTTACTTGCCAGTGGGCTTTACATTAGAGTTCGTCACAATCAATGATAAGCTTGTAAAAAGGCCAATTCCTGGTCCCCGCCTTCAAAAGTTCTGAGTTAGTCAGCTGGGCTTAGGTCCAGGATTATAATTAATTATAATTATAATTAATGAATTATAACACATACTTCTGATAGCTCTGGTGTAAATTGTCAGTGGAACGAACACTAAGAAATAACACAATATCATGCATTTTTCCAAGCAAAAAGCCAACTACAGTGATAACTTGAGCGTAATCCGTTCCGAAAGACCGTTGGAGTTCTGAAACGTTCGAAAACCGAGGCACGGTTTCCCCATAGAAAGTAATGCAAAGTGGATTAATCCATTGCAGACCTTTAAAATCAATCCCTAAAACTGCAGATCTAGCATGAATTTTGCTATCTAATGATACCATAAAATTTACAGCGTTGGTAAACCAAAATGTTCGTCAACAGAGACGTTTGAAAACTGAGGTACTACTGTATAAAAATTGGAATAGGGATTGCCAGTTCCTGCTAAAACTAGAATTTAAGCAATGATTATTTTCAACGAGGGCAAAACTTTTAGGATAAATTTTACTTTCAGCCTGCTTTATACTTGTATTTTTATGCACTAAAAATCATGAAAAAATATTAAAGCTTTTCATGTTTTATGTATATATATGTAAGTGGTTTACATTTTAAAAACCAACTTCTGTTTCAAAAATTTAAATTTAAATTATTTAATTATTAGCTTAAAATAATCACTGATATTTTAAGCATGTGGAGAGGTTGATGATGACCTGCTAGCATTTTTGTTTTAAAGATGTAACTCTATTATACCTCTTTCCTTATATCTTCCAAAATATATATGGTCTAGAACATTTTACTTACATGCAACTGACAATGCTTGAGAAGAACTATGACATTGTTTGGCAACAATTTCATTTGGAGTTAAAATCGAAAATACAACTTATTGAACAGTAGAAAGCATAGCCCAAGACCCAAGTTCAGATACAAAGCAGCAGCTATATGAATTCTGCCATCAAAAGCACATAAATCAGGAGCAGCCAGTTAGCTCAGATGGTTAGAGCTCAAGTTCTTAACAACAAGGTTGCTGGTTCAATCCCCACATGGGCTACTGTGAGCTGCGCCCTCCACAACTAAATTGAAACAACTACTTGACTTGGAGCTGATGGGTCCTGGAAAAACACACATAAATAAGTTAATTAATTAATTAATTAATTAATTAATTAATTTTAAAAAGCACATGGACCAGCAAGCGTGCATGATGTGAATGCTGACACAGGTCCTGCATCAGAAGTCACACAGGTCAAAGACAAGCTATCAGAATGGTTTCAAAACAAAGTCTCAGTAGGATTTTCTCACTTCTCAAAGCAGCTGGTGCTCCTAGGCCCTAAGACCAGAGCTCCCGGGTCCCTGTGAGAGTCTAGACTCTTCTGCATATCAATCTCACAATAGCAGAGGTGGGGAGAGCCACAAGGTATGGAGCAGGAGCTCAACATTTATTTAACACATGTCTGGGCTCCAACTATGGACCCAGGTATGTGCAAAGTGCTGGGACTAAAACAGTGATTAAAACCTACTCCCTGTTCTCAAACTCTTTATAAACTGATAGAAGTCAGGTTTCTAGCCCCCATTCATGCCAGCTTCTAGTCATATCGTTCAAGTTCCGAGCCTCGGGTTTTGTTTTTTGGTTCATTTGTCAATGAGAGATAATAAATTCTTCAGTTATCAGCATCAAATGAGAATCTCTGCAAAGTGTCAGGTATTAACACATAATTAATTGCTGTTTCTCGGAGCACTGTCCAGAGGAAGCCAGAACTGGGCTATCAGTAAAGGCCCAAGGAACGTACAAAGAGTTAAGGAGCAGAAAAGAAGGACCCACCAGATCCCGCAGCCAGGTGCGTTCTTCCCAAGGAGAACACTAATGAGGGCATGACCCAGGGAAGTGGTACCGATACATGCTCATTCTTTAGAAACTTCACAATGATGAGAGGTCAGAGGAGGGAGTGGTATCCTACAGACTGGGGATGTGATCTCACCATTGTGAGATCCTAAGGGTCAGGAGTCTGCTAAACACTCCTTGAAAGATGGTAAGCTCAGGCCCTGAGACCAAGCAACTCTTCTGACTAAACAAACCCTCCACTTGGAAATTCTGCTAAGGATGAATACCATCACAGGAATTTACTCTATCACAGAAACTACTGTGCTGGTGACGATGTTGCCTGCTGCTAACTTTCTATTCTAGCATACAAACAGACAAAAAGAAAAGGACTAGGGCCACTCAGAACTCAAAACAGGGTCATTAGATGACACTTTGATGGACATAATTTGATTTACAAGAAAGACCATATGGCTGGGATTCTGAACATCTAGGTTACTGTATTTCTAACGCCACTTAAGGTCTTTCAATGACCAAAGTAATTTGTCTGTCAAATTAAGATCATAATATTAACTCTATCATTTTTTATAAGGCTTTGATGATGACCAGATAACAAACGAGAAATCATTCGGGAGTATTAAAATTACTCAGAGGAAATTATGATTAAATATACAAACTTCAATTGTACGCGTATGGGGATGTTACAAGACATAATTTTTTTGGATTGGATTGTAAATAACTGCATTGTTTTCCAAGCTCTTGAGAAATAAGAAATCTGTGCAATGAATTATTCTACTACCTCTAATGGAACTGTGCAATTATCACTTGTAAAATTCTCATGTTCCAATCATCTAAAATAAGTGCTAAAACCCTAAAAACAAATCCAAGCTTAATCTCCATAAAATTCATTTCACTTTATTCATACCATAATATATTCATTGCTTTTCAGGTAAATGATAGAGTAAATGAGTCTTATAAACACACACACACACACACACACACACACACACACAGTCAGGAAACACTTCCACCAAAAGAACAAAGGTGGAAAGCAGAAAACACCACATTCATGAATACAATAGTCATTACACTGTAAACATAGGTTTACAATCTTAATATACTATATATCATCAAAATATGATAGATTAAGTCATGTCATTGTGTTTAATAAGTGTATACTTAGGCAAGCTCTTTAAGAAATATTACATTAGTCACCAATAACATGTTGAAAATTCCAATTAATCTAAACACTGAGGCATTTAAAAATGAATTCTTTGCAACCAAGACATCGCATGGAAACAACAGACCATTACCTCTTGTGAATATGGATACAAAAATCCTCAACAAAATACCTGTGAACCAAAAATGGTAATATGTAAAATTAATTACATATCATGGCCAAGTGGAATTTATCCCAGGTATGCAAGGGTGGTTTAACATCTGAAAATCAATGTAATACAACATATCAATAGACTAAAAAACCCACATGACCATACCAGTAGATGCAGTGAAAGCATGACAAAATCCAACCCACCTTCACAATAAAAACACTCAACAAACTACGAATAACAGGGAACTTCTTTAACATGATACAGCACATCTACACTCCAAAAAGCAAATTAAATCATACTTAATGGTGAAAGACTAGAAGCTTTCCCCTGAGATCAGAAAGAAGACAATAACATCTGCTCTCATTTATCTGCAACATTGTCCTAAAAGTTCTAGCCAGGGCAATTAAGCAAGAAAAAGAAATAAAAGCCATTGAAATTGGAAAAGAAGAGTAAAACTAACTGTTCACAGATGACATGATCCTCTACACATAAATTCCTAAGGAATTCATTTTAAAAATTAGAACGAATAAGCAAGTTCAGCAAGGTTGCAGGATACTACAAGATCAATATACAAAAATCAACTGTGTTTCTATGTACTTAAATGAACAATCCAAAACTAAAATTAAGAAAATAATTCTATCTATAGTTAGTGATACTATATTGCATATTTGAAAGTTGCTAAGAGAGTAAATCTTAAAAGTTCTCATCACAAGAAAAAATAAATGTGTAACTATGGATGGTGACAGATGTTAACTAGACTTACTGTGGTGATTATTTCCCAATACAAATATCAAATCATGTGTTTTACATCTGAAACTAATATAATGTTATATGCCAATTATACCTTAATTAAAAAAAATCTAGAATAGTATCAAAAATAATAAAATACTTAAGAATTTAACAAAACAAGTACAAAATCTAAACTCTGAAAACCACAAAAAATTATTGAAAGAGATGAAGGAATATCTGACTAAATGAAAAAAGATCCCGTGGCCATGGTGAATTACAGTGCCTTCGTCAAGAGTGGCACTTGAGAAAGAACCTTCCTCATCTTCTGAGAGAGTTGCCAGAAGCCAACTTCTTCTCACTCTACATGTGGAAAACCAGATGCCTTCCCTCTCACTCCTAGACACTTGAGGAGGAACCAGACTGACGTTGAAGCTGACACAGAGACGGAAAGAAACTGGATCCATCCTTGATACTGTTGAGATGTTAAACCAAAACAATCCGGAAGGCCAACCTACCTCTGGACTTTCTATTATCAGGTAACCACAGTTCCCTTTATTATTAAAGCCAGTTTGAGTTCATTTTCTTTACTCATAATCAAACACACCTTAACTGACTAAATCATATCATTAGGAAATACTAGTGGATAAGTGGAGCGGAAGTAGAATCTGGGAGGCAAGTGTTGAAATGGCAATTTTTGAAAAAAGACAAATATATTCCCCCCTAGTGCATGGAATCATGTCTCAAAGCTTCACCCAGAACTTTATGCTCAAACCTCTTTCCAATTCAAAGATTGTACCTGTGTTCCAGGTCCATAATTCCAATGATAAGAGCACACACCCACTTAGAAGCTCTGTCAGCTCATGCACGTAATATGACCATTACTGAGCCCTGAATCTAACCCTAAATCACCTTTCCTGCAATGTCTTTCCGTGAATGGCATCACCATTCTCCCAATCAGCCAATACTAAAACTTCAGAATCCTTTTCTCTCCCTCTCTTTTGCTATGTTTGTATCCTCAGGAGTCAAAATACTCTTCATGAAATGCTATTAATTTTACCTATTGATTGCATTGTAAAATTTCCTTATTTTGGGCTAGACCAATATTTACTTTCTATCTACTCTCCGTGACTCCAGTTTCTCCCCATGGAATCCAATCTGTATGCTGCTTAGATTAAGCTCTTCACGTTAATATTTTCACCATGTTGATGCCATATTCAAAAAGTTGCACGAGACCCCTCACTGAGTGCAAAGCAGTGGTCCATCATCTACCACCACCAGCCCAAGTGAAGAGACTGCGACAGATTAAACTTATATTGGTATATGATCGTGGTGGTGGTTTCATTTTCTCTAGTGAAGTACAAAAATAGTCACCACAGACATCTTTAGGAGGCTAACTCATTTTTTGGAGACTGGGGGCATATACTCAAAACGTAGATATGAAAGGTGACCTCTGGGTTATATACTTTGTTTCCTACTATTTCTTTAACACAAAACATTCAGTTATTTTCCTCACTTTTCCCATGCTCATGCTCATCCCTCATCCATAGGTCTTTCCTCTTTCCTCCACCACCTCTATGAAGAAAGAATACCCACTGTCTCTTAGTTCTTACAATTACTTCCCATTTATTAATCAATATATTTGACATGGACACTTCCACAAATCTAAAACATCTGCCAGTTCCCACGGAGATTCCATTGTCCCTTTAGTTGTCTTTGCTGGCATTAATGTCCAAAATAACATGGCATAAAAAAATTAAGAAATTAAAATACGGAGGTCATAGCTATGGACAAAGCTGAAGTTCCATTTAGCAGAACTCTGTAAGTCATAAATAACCATAATATAGTCATTATTATTGCCTGTAAATAACTTGAAGGAATTAGAGTAACTTAATTTTTAAGGAACATTTCAGCACTTCAATTCTAATTCTACGGTCATCCAAAATATACCATCACATTGCAAAAAAGAAAATAAAGTCAAGAATTGAATCTAAAAATTACAGACAGTGACAGGGACTATAATCAATACATTATGCGTCATGCCAATTACAGAAGCAAACTAATGTAAATAAGCATTGTTTTGGTTTTAACAACCACTATTTAAAACACTCCAATTTCAACATAAGTTACTAATTTAAAAAGTGTGAAAGTCATTACTTCCTTAGGGAAGAACTAGTTTTCCCAAATATTTCAGAGCTCACTAGATGTAAGAGGTCTGACAACTAAGTCCGCAAACTTGTTGCAACGATGTCGCTAACCTTTCTTTGATATCAGAGGTATTATTCATTATGAATTTGTACCAACTGGACAGTTAACCAAGCTAACTATTTGGAAGTGCTGAAAAGGCTGCATGAAAAAGTTAGACGACCAGAACTTTTCACCAACAATTCATGGCTCTTGCATCACGACAACGCACCCGCTCACACAGCACTGTCTGTGAGGGAATTTTTAGCCAGTAAACAAATAACTATATTGAAACACTCTCCCTAATCACCTGATCTGGCCCCAATGACTTCTTTCTTTACCTGAAGATAAAGGGAATATTCAAAGGAAGACATTTTGATGACATTCAGGAAATCATGGGGTAACAGGACATCTCTGATGGCCATTCCAGAAAAAGAGTTCCAAAATTGCTTTGAAGGGTGGACTAGGCACTGGCATCGGTGCATAGCTTCCCAAGGGGAGTACTTTGAAGGAGACCATAGTGCTACTCAGCAATGAGGTATGTAGCACTTTTTCTTGGATGAGTTCGCAAACTTTTATTGTCCGACCTCATATTAGTGATAGACAATGAAAAAAAAAATAGCTAGGAGATATTCCATATTTAAGTTAGACAAATATGTACTCAAGAACTTAAATCAGTCTGTTGTATAGATTCTGATGTATATAATTTAAAATTTTTTAAATACATACACTATATTCATAGATATTTGTCATACACACACAAATACATGCAAACACAGCAGCAAAAGTTTAAAATCTTGTTCATTCAAATTATCTATACTTTAATCCGTTGGCAGCTTGAGAAAGCAAAGGACAGTGGTTTTATTATTAATAACGATAAACTATATGTCCCGTAGGTATTTAGAAAGCTATTGCCCCTGGCTTTAAAAAGCATATGTACATGCCTTCGTGGAAAAGAAATGATCAGAGCGTAACAGGCTCCCGTAGCACTCTACACTTTCCTGTATGTATCACCTGAGTTATCTCCTCTCACCACAGTGTTCATTTCTAAGGGGAAAGGACTAGGCCAGGAGGACAATGCCTGGCACATAGGAGGGGCTTGATAATTTTTCCACCCCACAACCAGAAATGTTTTTAGATCTACTGTTCTATTGATTTGGCTACATTTTGAAAACATTTTTGAAGCTACATATTTTCAGAGTAAACACCAAGCATTATGTTCTACAATTATTCTACTCACTACATGCAGTATTATTTCCTTTCAGTCATTTTACATTTAATCTTTCAGATTTCACAGGAAATCTCAGTTCTATATTTCTGAGATTTGATCAATAAACTCTACATTTTATAGACTGTAAAGTTCCTATTTTTTAAATCTCTAGGTAGAACAAAGATCAGTTCATTTCCTCTTTTTGCAGATCCATATCTTTCTTGAGATGTGACTGAAAACCCCACATGGGATTTCAGATTAGAAATGTCAGGGGTTTTTATGACAATAAAACTGTCTTCAGTGAAACCTCACTTATCTAGAATCCTTAAGGAATAATTCCTCAAAGATGGCTCAACTTCTGTTATAGTGAATGCTTTAAATGCCACATTTTTTAACTCTAATTTTTAAAGGACATGTTTATAAATTACATTACATATTTGCAATTCCTTACACAGAATGTACTGAAAACTTAAACTATTCATAGTGACTTGGGGTTACCATTTTGAAACACCACTGACAGTCAGTGAGGAGTGACCTCTGCCAAGCCCTGTGTCTCATTCCAGAAATGCACTGGGTGTGTTGGGTTGTTTCAGCATGGTGTTGCGATACCATCAAGGACGCACAGTTCCACACACAAACACACCCTGTATCTCTTACACCTTCGTGGAATCCTTTGAGGAAGGTGGTATTTCCCCCCAGATTCCTACCACCTTCCATCATGTCACGAGCTAGCTCTTTTAGTCTGAAGGGCTCCACTTTCACACACTTTTCAAGCAGTTATGTTAATTTGCTGACAGGTGCTCCGAGGTTGTTTCTGGAAGTTCTCTTCTTCCTCTTTTAGTTATAAAACTTAGAATGTTTGTATCTGAACTGGTGATACTGAAAGATACCAAAAAAAAAAAAAAGTTTTCCATAAAATGGACTACAAGAATTCATGATTCTAACTGAACACTAAGTTGCATCTTAAATTATGTTTACCTTTCTTTGTACCCACTGTCCCTTTCATTGCATTCAGCTCAGAGCTCAGAAAATCAAAAGGTGACTGACTAGACTACTTCCAGCCACAGGAAAAAAAGGCCCCCCATTTCCCTCGCATAGAAAATGAGGCAGGCACCGACTATTACAATCATAATGAACCTCAAACTCAAATTTCACAGAATCACCTAATATACAAGATGTATTCTAAATAAAATGCAATCATTAAAGAGTCAATTACTTAACTTGATCTTTTCAGAGAAACTATTTTAAAGGCAGAAACAATGGCCTAGGATTCTCTTCAAGCTTTTTCAAATCAATATTTGTAAATCATGTTTCTGTTTCCTAGGAAACTAAGTAGGTTATATCTACAGCAAGAAAACTCTACCAATGTCATTTTCTTTTTATCCTTGGCTCACACATGTGGTTACTGCTTATTAGAAAGAAAAAAAATTACCTTCCAGTATCACTGATACAACAATGAAATGAGAAGGGAGCTAAAATATCACTTTCTCAGCCTGCTCCTTCTCCTGGGGTGTGATGGAAGAAGAAATAGACTAAAAAGCCTTCCCAGAGTTCCAAAAAGCTGGAAAGTGGTTTCCGATCTGGTTCAGTTAAATGCCCCTCACAGTTTGTGGCACTGAGCTTAATTCATTATGTGAAAGGTGAGACCAAAAAAAAAAGTTAAAAACCTGGATTTATTAGAAACATCAGGTCAGACATTTCTGGCTTCAAATTCCAAATCTCTTTCCTTGGCTCAGTTACTTAGCCACGGTTCTCTGAACCACAGTTTCTAATTCAAAAAAGGGAAAACACCTAGCTCACGTTGTGGTAATATGAATTCAGTTAAAAAATGAATATAAAATACCAAGGTCAGAACAAGATTCTCTCTGAAGAGTATCCAAGAGCCATGCTCTAAAATGACGAGACTGGTAGTTTCTCAAGGACTTTATGACTTCTATAAAATACGGTGTTTTGTTGAGCTCCTCTTAGAGAATTTAGCTGGGACATGGCAGTTTCAGAAAGTAAAGTGGACTGTCACTTCCACAAACATTTGCAAATGAAGTTTGAACTCTGAGAATGTGATTCGATGTATTGTACATCTTTGCTGGGTCTGCAAATACTTAAGCTTGCTCTATTTTTTAATCAACAACCTTGATTTTCTTTAACAAAAGAGTAAAAATGAGACACAAATCACAACATGGATGAGCTGTAAATGTGACGAAAGAGTCTTTTTAAACAGTTTCAAATTTCTAAAAGCTGTTATTAAACCACAGAAATTTGTTGGGCATCACAGCTCTGGCCCAAAGATCCACATGCTACATATGCTGCTCGATTCACTGCCTAACAAGACTCAGACACCACATCGCAGGATGTTTAACACATTTTTAAGTATTTTCACAAAAATTTAACCACACAGCATACTTTAAAATATAAATGTTATACATATATTCATGTGCTTTTATGATTTAAATGTCTGCAACTGCAAAGCGACTTTTATCTCAAACAGCAACTCATTCTTTTTCTTTTTTTTTTCATTAAAGTTTATTGGGGTGATAATTGTTAGTAAAGTTACGTAGATTTCAGGTGTACAATTCTGTAATACATCATCTACATCTCCCATTCTGTGCTCACCACCCAGACTCAGTTCTTCCATCACCATATATTTGACCCTATGTACCCTCTTCTAGAGCCCTCCTCCCCGCCTTACCCTCTGGTAACCACTAAACTATTGTCTATGTCTATGAGTTTTTGTTTCTTCATTTGTTTGGCTTGTTCTTTTGCTGCTTTTAGTTAGTATTTTTCCCCCAGCTCCAAAAACTGCTCCTCCAAATATTTTTTTGAAATATTCCTTTTGACTTACATATGCACCTCCTGGGCCAGCACACAAATATTCAGGATTCAATTTTCTATTCTCTCCCCTTTATAATACATATAAATAAAAAAAATTTAAAAATAAAAAATAAAGAAACTAAGAAACATAAACAACCAAGCAGCTAAACTAATTGTATAAACCACAGTTACTCTTCTCAAATGGTATTTAGACACTGCAGCTCTAAATTCCCCTCTGTACCGTTCACCTCCCCAGAGAATCCCCAAAATCCTGCTCCCAGATTGTAATCATTTCAGCCATAATACTAAGTAGGCAATTTGGATTTTCAGTTTACATACATAGCTATGCTGAACTCACTACTCAGAATCTCGAAATTACACCTTGATGAGAGGACACTGCACCCAATTTAATTAAGTGCTAAACATGGTCCAGGTAATTACTAACCATCAGTATTACCTCCTGGCAAAAGCGTGGTGTTATAAACTGGTAGGCTAATCAAATTATTATTGTAATTATTGTTATTATTATTACCACTACCACCTCCACCAAATCCAGAAGCACTAAAACCACAGGTGTATATTCTGACTTAGAGCTCTGAGAGCTGAATTCCTATTGCATTCAAGCTCTATAACCTAGTACAAGTCACTGTACCTTTATCTACAGAAGACAGATTTCTAAAAGTCCTTCAAGCTTCCATGACTCTTTTTTATTTTGCCTTCTTTGGTTTTTCTTAATTTTTTATTGGGGAATATTGGGGAACAGTGTGTTTCTCCAGGGCCCATCAGCCCCAAGTCAAGTTGTTGTCCTTCAATCTAGTTGTGGAGGGTGCAGCTCAGCTCCAAGTCCAGTCACCATTTTCAATCTTTAGTTGCAGGTGGCGTAGCCCACCATCCAATGCGGGAATTGAACAGGCAACCTTGTTGCTAAGAGCTTGAGCTCTAAGGAACCGAGCCATCCGGCACCTCCCTCCATGACCCTTTAAGCCTAATACCTAGAGATATGTATACTGAATAATGAGCAGCTGTATCAAACCTCATACGTGGGTTTTGCCACAAGGCAGGAATGCGAACTTCCTGGATATTTAGTCAATATCACAGGAACGCACTATTATAATAAACAGACATTGGTAACCCTTTTTTTTCTGAATTTTTATGCAAGGAGTCCTCATGACAGGCTTAACATTTTTCAGAAAATATTTTGCTACGTACCTTATGTAGCACTGAACAGTTATCAAGCAATTATGTTCAAAACGTAACAAAGGTTTCTATTTAAGCAACGAAGTAAACAAGTTCACATGGAAAATAATATATGTTGAACATACAGTGGTACTATATATGTTTGGTTTTACAATACAAATGAGTCAGGTCTCATTAACATGTGCTTACTTTCTGCAGGTCAGGAAAGGATATTTTTATGACTCATTTTTTACTACTGGACCTACATTCCTAATTATCATTCTATAAATGGTTTTAGAGAAATCCTTTTGCCGTATATCAAGCCCCATAAGCACTTAAACCCCTCACAATACAAAGCTTACCTTGCTCAGAAACATACACTAGTACCCATCAATCAAGATAGAGAGGAAGACTATGTGAGAGCATCAAATCAAAATGCTGGTCTTATACTCAGATTCTGCAACTCTCAGAGCTATTCCTTTAGCCTGGCCACACACGTATACCCACACCACAAATACCAAGTAGTCAGTAAATCTCAGAGGACAAGGAAGATACTAAGTGCAGGGTACGAGGGATGACTCCCAGTGCTCTTCTATGCCACTGATTCTTGCCTCTTTGTAAACTCCATCCTATGTACTTCAGCTGTCCCACTGCCTCCTCTCGGTTTCACACTGGTGGAGACTGTGTCCATCTGCCTCACTTCTGCAGTATACCTAGCATGACACCTCGCACGGACTGAGCTCTCACGGGAGAAAAAAGTAAGTGTGGATTTACACTGAAAAATTAAACCCACACACACACACATTCTAACAACTGAGCTAAAGGCGCCAATGGTCCAAATTCAACCCTAAAACATTACTGTACTTGGTGCCCAGCAGCCCCCGAGGACACGGAGTGCTGTGAGGGGTGGGGGGTGGCAGTGCAGGTAAGCACGCCCACTGGCACCAAGCAGCTGGGTGCTGAGGGGGGAGAGGGAAGCAGCATAGACGCATGTTGGCAGCTGTGCACTGGGGACCAAAGACACAGAGCACAGGGGAAGAAGGAGGGAGGTAGATAGCAGGCAATGAGACAGGGCGAGGCCAAGGAAAATAAGCTAAATGAGCAAACACATACATACGCTGAGCCTGACAGGCCAGGCTTCTCACTGCTGGAACGGTATTTACAAATACAAAGCGGGTGAAAGCTAGAAAGAACTCCGAAGTGTTGGACTGGAATGGGAGTGTAATTATGAACTCAAGAGTTTTAAATCAGACACACACACACACACACACACACACACACACACACACAGAGACATACCGTGTTTCCCCGAAAATAAGACCTAGCCGGACAATCGGCTCTAATATGTCTTTTGGAGCAAAAATTAATATAAGACCTGGTATTATATTATATTATTATTATATTATATTATTATTATATTAGACCCAGTCTCATATTATAGTAAAATAAGACGAGGTCTTATACTGATTTTTGCTCCAAAAGACATATTAGAGCCGATTGTCCGGCTCGGTCTTATTTTCGGGGAAACACGGTAGCTATAGATGTCATGTTCATGGGTGTATGTGTATAAAAATGTTTGTGTGTGTATGTATACATACATATATTTCCTAGTGTCTACTGAGCAGGCACCGATCTTAGTTTCTAAATAGCATCCTCCACTAAAAGGGTTACCTGAAGAAGTAACAGCTTATCACAAGGATGGAGCAAGGACAGTGCAAGATGACCCTGGAGCTGCTTCATGTATCAAAAGCTAAGGAAGTGCTCAAAAGACAGATGAGCTACTTATAAGGAGCTCCTATTTGCCAAATCTGGGACAAGATGAGCATGAAAATAATTAAGGATAGTAACTCATTGAATAAACTAGGAATCTGTGATACAATATGCATCAACATAGGAAAATGAGGAGGGAAAGCTCTTCCATCAAGTAGACGACCAGTAGACGGAATGACAGAAAATTAAAATTACCATTTGGCAACTATCACTGTGGTGGCTGATTCAGGCAGTGCAGTCAGAAGAGAAGAAGCCTGGTGGATGGAGCTCTGACTAGGGAAAGGATACTGGTACAATCTTAGATTACCTCCCGTGACGGCACTGATCAATTCCAGAGGGAGAAATGGTGTCTGGATGGAAGGGCAATCTGGCAGACACTAACATGACCAGACGATCAAAATTAACATCATCACAGGCTCAGGATTATCCGACTTCTAGAATGTAAAGTCTGTATCTATACAACTGTTGAGGATACGAGACACCAGGAATGGCTGAGGAAATGTTCCCGATTGGAGGAGTGTGAACACACACGTCCACAGGCTGCAATGTACATTGCTGGATGGTTTCCTGACCAGAAGGGAAGAGACAGCAATGGGACAGTTGATGAAATCTAAATGAGGTCTGTGGACTAGATGGCTGTGTTACATCAATGTGGACTTAGACTCGGGACTCATTAGATGGTGGTTATGTAAGAGTGTTCTTTCTTGGGCAAATATACATGCAAGTATTTAGGAAAGATGGGATATCATCCCTAAAGCTTGCTCTCAAATGTTTATTTAAAAGAGCAATGATACCTGAAGGGAGGGGATGGGGAGAGGGGTTAAAAGGGAAAGGGGCTAGAGTCAATAATATTGTGAAAAGTCTGCGCGGTGAGAGATGATTACTTGAAGTAGTGGGGTGATCACATTGCAAGGTATAAAAATGTTGAGTCACTATATTGTACACCTGAAGCTAACATAACCAACATAAGATTGAATACCAACTATAAAAAAATATGTAAAGAGAACACTCAGTTAAAAAAACAAATACCAATGATAATGGGAGAAAGAAGTGTACAGTAGAGCAAACATGATGAAATACGTACGAATAACTGCACTGCGCATGCAACTTCCTATACATTTTAAATGATTTCTGAAGTAAGTAATTTTCTTGAATTCTTATTTCTAAAAATTCTATCAACAAACTAATTCTAGGACACTACAATTTCATTCTGGCAGTAGGAAAAACTTTCAATTAAACCTTTTTAAGACTACTAAATAGGAGGCTCCTTTAAGCTCGTCACTGGAGAGTTTCTCATGATGTCAGATTCAAACAATGATTGATCTCAAAAATTTGTGATTGCAAAGATGTTAGTCTAAGTGCTAAGAAATATCATCAGCCGTGCAGCATGGAAAACGCCCTTTCGGAGGAACTCTCCCTCTAAAATTAAGCAGAGTGCAGCAGGAGCAGGGATTCTGCGGCTATGAGCAGTCAAGACCAAGGTGACAATGTCCTGAATAGCTTAAGTATACCCCACAGAGAATTTTAAGAACAAACTCCACATCTTCAGTTAGAGGGGTATAGCTAAGTTACAATGTGGTATTTGTATTTGATTTTATGTAGATCTTTTTGAGGGAAAAACAATCAAAATTAAGGAATTGTGTCCTTGTCCTTCAAAGAATTTCAAAATCACTATAAATATGTACTAATGAGCTATAATTCAATTCTGCCTAATTTCAAAAGGCTTGATCTACTCTGATAATATCAAATACAGTACAATAATTACACAAATAACTCATCATCACAACACAAGACCTATTTTATCAGAGTGTAATAGTTTACATAATGATTTAGAGACAAATGACAGAAGTTTTGTTAGAAGTAGGTGGAGCGAGCTAAAACGTGACATTGTAATAGATCCTAAAACGTGAGTTTAACACGAAAACGATGAGAACAATTTTCCCAGTGGAACAATTACCTTTCCAAAGTCAGGTTGTAAAATTTATTTTATCCTGTTATTAAAATACACACACACACACACACACACACACACACACACACACACAAATAGAGAAGCATATACAGGCAAGGACATTTCCCAAATGAGGTGTTTTTTGGGCTTGTAGGTCATTACAGTTGAACACATTTTTAGCATTTTATTTCGATGATTTGTACATTTTGTTTCTAGACAGTTTTGAGTATTGCATCATTTTTCCTCTGTGGACAGGTAGAGATATTTAGTGAATAATTAAACTCATGCTCTGTGTTAACCAACATTTATTCAACCATAACATTACAGCCTGACATTTCTGCACAGTCATATAAATTGAGATTCTTAAAGATGAATAAGGTACCAAAATTTCTTGACTTGTGTGTCCTCTAAATCATTAAAAATTAAATGCTACTCAATATCATACGGTTTCAGTGAATGACCAGGACCCCACTTTCTTGGTTAAGTCAGACACGGTTTTAACTGCACTGGTCTCCAGCTGCCCTACATTTTGCTCAACTTTTTCATTTCTGTTCTTGGCACCACCATTTTCCCAGTCTCACAGACTGAAATATAGCTAGAACTAGTATACAATTTCAGAAGTCAATAATTTTCTGTCAAGAAAATATTTTTCTAGTTTAGTAAATAAGTTCAGAACATATATAGTGTTACTATTTAAATCTATCAACTTCTAAATCCATTAGATTTATTTTAAGATGCAATAGACTACAATGTAAAATAGAATAGCCACAGGAAACCAACAGACAGCGGTGACTGTGAGATAAAATACAGATGGAGTGACTGGGCTTTCATAATTGAAACCTGATGAGTAAACATCACTAAAGCAGGTAGTTTCCCCCCCTTATGCTCTGTGTCGGTTCCACAGTAGTACTCTGCACCTTTCCTCTGTAGCCCTGTACTCACTCTTATTAATCCAATTAATTTCTGTCTTTTCTTTTAGACCGTAAGCTGCATAGCTCACAGTGGGTTGTGTCACCACTGTATTCAGTACATCACCAGGGCCAAGTACAGCCAAAGTCAATGATTGTTTCAGTGCTGGTTAACAGAGTGCTGGTTCTTTAACTAAATAAATACAAGGCTTATTGGCTGGCTGTATTCATAAATTTCTAAAGAAAGTTGAAGATCTATATGAAAAGTCAGAAGACATACTATCAAAGGAAATAGTGACTTATTTGGCCATATCAGAATCCTTAAAATACAAGTATTTTCCAGAAATAGAACTACATGAGTTTTATATCCCCCAAATAGAACTGAGTTTTGCCCCTGATTCATTATAACTTTATCACCGATTATTTGTTTAATTTTTTAAAATATCAATCTGATTAATGAAGTGAAAACGGGAAGCAAAGCTAAGAACAATAAAATCACATCATTATCATATTTGAATCATCTAATTAGAAGTATCATAGACTACAAAGCGGAATAATTTGGTATATTCTAGGCTTATCATCAAAGCAAGACACCAATTACTTAGAAGGCAAAGAAGGAGAAGCAAAGGTAGCGAGTGACAAGAGGGTAAGGGTCTTTGGTAAAAGAGTAAGCTCATCAATTCATCTGGAATGGAATGCGCAGACTGAATTCCTGGCTTCTCTCACCAAAGGTACACGTGGAGAAGACAATATTACTTGGCTTTCAACCTGAACATGTTAAAGGAACAGAGCTTCTGAAGGAGGACCTTCTCCATGAAAAGATGAAGTGCTTGTTCAAATCATTCAATACTCAAGCACTGAAAATAAAAGGATAAAAACTGCTCTGTGCCTAATTATCTCCAAAGGAGAAGAGAAAGAAGGCTTTTGTGAAGTGAAAGGGAAAAAATGCCTTTCATATCACGTGTAAGGACAGAGTGTCAGAGAGGAGAAAAAGAAGAGAAACTCAAGCTGAGACACTGAGGCTCTCGGCATCACCTCTTATTGTAATAAAATTAAGGTAGTTATGAGATCGCAGTTTCTTGTCAGCCTGAAAAAGAAATGGTGTAACTGAATTTCACACACTTGACTGGGCCCCTAACTCTATATAGCTTGGACCACAGGCACAGGGAATTCAAGGCTATCTATAAAATACTGTCCCTGTCCTCAGACACTCACAATTATATTTCATAATCATATTTGATGCTTACTAGCTATTAAAGCTGTCATCTATGCTTTACCTGTGGATAGAAAATGTTCGCAGAGCTTTAAACATGTATCTATCTATGATATTTGAGATTGTTTTGATAATACAGGTATTCCACCAGATGCCTATCCATTTTTTAATTGGACATCTTAGACATTAAAATTGAGTTCAAATATTTAACATAAAATGTTCATTTATGATTTTAAAAATTGGTGAAATCATGATTAACACACTTCACTACAAAAAGAAACTAATGGTTTCTAACATAAGAAAAGTACGACTAATTTAGGATACTGTATAATGGAATTGCCATTTGTTTGACTCAACACTACATTTCAAAGAAACTGTTTTTTTTTAATTTTCAAATGTTCAAAATTTTTCAAAAAAAAATTTTTTTTCAAAATGTTCATCATATTGGTAAGCAATAATGACTTTTTCTGGAGGTGAAATCAATGCATTCTTGCAAAACTGCTCACAGGAACTCTGCATTTGTCACTGTGTTCTCACATAAATTAAAGCATACCCAACAAAACATGACTGCCTAGAAAATAGATGACTGTCTTATGCTAAACAGATAATTATTAGACATCTGCTCTAACACAAGTATGTATTGTTAGGTATTTTTCCTGTATCTGTAAAGACACTAACTCAAATCTATCCCTCCACTGACCATGTAATACAGCCAAGCCAAACAATTTAAGAAAGGCTTTCTTATTCTTCCTCTGTACTATGACAGGGAAGTCTTGGCAAGGGAGTTTGTTCTAATTCAAAACACCTCAAAGGAAGAAACGATCAAGATGCATCTATGGGGGACATGTGTATTCAAGATTTAGTTTTTAAGGCCATGTATTCTGGGTAAAGGTCCTGTACAATTTTTTCCCAAACTTTCCAATCAAAATTTGGGGTCACAGTATCACTAAGGTAAAATTGAGAAAGAAGTTGAACTTAAAGATAATACTATCTCTAACGAAATAAAGATTAAATAGGAATGTTCAGTCATCCCTTTTTAGATCATTTTATGTTCCACTCATATAACTGTGAGGTCTCTAGATATCTGTATCAATTTAAAGAGTAAAAAGCAAGGTAGAGAAATAAACCACATATTAGAAAATAAAAATCAGGGAAAGTCAAGCAAAACCAGTAAGACTTGCCCTGTACTTGAAGGATGGGTGCACCTAAGCTTGGTCATAGCATGAGCTGACTGATGGGGAGCAAAGAGAAGAAACTAAAGTGGAAATGCCCACACCTGGGCCTTCAGAGTCTAGAGTCAACCAATGGTCAAGAAAAACACACTTTACAAAGTTTCAGGAGAAAGCAGTTGTTAAGACAAAAAATGTTTAGTCATGAGATTTGTTAGACAATTTGTGTTGGTAACAAAGTTTAGGCTTCTACAGTGTATAATTTGGTCCTTTAATGTTCATTCCATAAAAAATGCTAGCTAAATCTTCAATGTACTATTAGGTCGCATTTTTTTGCAATGCTTTACTTCATCACTTATGACATTATTCATCTAAGAAACTAAATGTATCACAGACGCTTAACATTCAGCAAAGCTCATAAAAGGGCTCTTTCTATTTTAAAGTGTCTCTCTCATCTCCTTGAATATATGCTTATGTTCCCTGCAATGGCAATAACAAGAATGTATCCACCTCTAGGTCATTCTGGTATTCTTAGAATCTCTAGATCAACGTTTTCAATACCAGTAGGAAAGCAAATGGCCAGAATTCCCATTGACTCCAACTACTCAACAATTCTTTGAGAAACTCTAACTGTTGTTCATTAACGTATTGTTTTCAGGAGCTAAGCAGAACTCTTTAAGAGCAAAAAGCAAAAGTTAACACATTTACACCAAATTGAATACTAAGAATACATAGTTTGTTTTTACATAGATGTGGATGGTTTTATAAATTGTATATACTACATGACAAAGAATTTTTCAATAAATTCCAAAATACAGAAATTATATTTCAGATTTTCTAACAGAAAAGGAACAAAATGTAAAATCTAATCACTTTGAAATAACCAATTAGAATATGCAACAAAAAAAAAACAGAGAAAAATACTAACCGAATATTTTTAAATAATAAATCAAACTAGTTTATTTTAAAGATATAAAGCATAAAAATCATGAAATTAAGAATTGCTTTAACCACCAAATATAAAATTTTAAAATATTTTATGTTTAAATGTATGCAACTGAACTTGAAAGCATCCACAAAATTATTTTGGGGGGAAGCATGAATATCAATATTGATTTAAAAGAAGCAGACAATGGGACTGGATCAGTCATACGGAACAGATTTGGTGAGGTACAGGGGAAAAAACAATTGAGTATTAAAAAAAAGATACATACAAACAAAGTTTCCCAACGTTTAAAAAACAGATAATGTATTTTACAATAATTTTTAGAAGCTCATTCTGCTGCCGTAGGAATTATTCTACAGCACAGTAAAACACTGAAAAATTAAACTAATTTATTATTGAAAAGCAACATACTATGATCCAAAGCATCAATATGTTAAAGAGGAAAAATCCTAAAATGCCCAAAAGCATTTAATAAACTTCAAAATCTATTCTAAATTGTAATTCCTAGTGAAAAAGAAAAGGATGCTTCTTTAATATGATAAAAAATATCAACACAAGCCAATGGAGATCTCCTACAAGAACATACACCAACAATGACTCATTAGAAAATGAAAAGGAGTCACAGGGGACATTCACAATTACAACTACAAATATAAAATATCTACAGAATTCAAATCATGGAAGCTGCTAAATTTTACTGAACAACAACATAAAGTAAGGTTTGAATAAACTGTAAATACATACCATATTTCTAGGGAAATAAAATAATTATTAAAATCATATGGAAGAATAAAGTGGGAAGAACAGCCAAGACATTAAAAAAATTGTAATGTAAGATTTGAACTAAACTCTATTAAAATGTCTAAAATGTAGTCATTAAAATAATGTGAGATTAAGGAATGGTGGTAAGCTCCAACCAATGGTTATAAGACCTTCAGATTTTAATAAAATAATTGGAAATCCAGATTTTTTTTTTTTAAGTGAAATCTCTCATGTTTCTCTGGTGGCTTAAATCTATGAAAGCATTGTATATTTCCAAAGAAAGCATTTCTGTGGGCTAAAGCTGCCACAGTGGACCTCAGCCCTATACACACCCAGCACTTCCTGCCTCACCCAGAGCTCAAGCTGCTTCCTGTGTCTGGACAGCCCTTTCCTCTCCCTCCACCCCTTCAAAAGCAACCCACCCAACAACGTGTGGTTCACAGGCCATCCCTTACACAGCATTCTGGGGACCTCCAGAAGCAATTACTATTACATTCCCTCAACTCCAAGGATTACAGTTCTTATCACACCTTAACTTTAGAAGTTGTCCAGTGTGTTCTGTCTTTATTTCTACATGGGAGAGTAGGAACAGTATCTAATAACACCTGCCACAATCTATTGGGCATCCTCTGTGCCAAGCACAGTGATGATGCTTTGCACACGGCTTCTGTAATCCTCTCCACAAATGCTAAATGGATATTATTCCCACTTTACAAATAAGTAGTGGAGGTAAGTAACTAAACAGGCCCTGGAAGAAACAGGCTTCTAATTATTTTTGCCAGATTTCACCAACCATATCACAGTTGGTCTGAATTAAACTGAACTGACTTGGGATTTTCCTTTGAAAGGTTAGTGGAGTGAGAGATGTGGCTACAATACGGAGAGTGAGTCTTAGTGTAAGAATTCCGGGGCTTGTAATCTAGAAATAGGATATAAGTACCACATGAAGCAGAAAAGACTAACTACTAAGTATTCTAATTCTGTATTTGAAATTAACTTCTAAAATATAATTTGTATGCAAAATTACCTTTTGCCTTAGCAAATTTTATTGATTCAATTGAACTCTATGTATTCAGTGGGGGAAAAAAAGAACACATGGAAACTGTACTATATAATATGAAAGTTTGATTGGTAAGACATCCTTTGAAATATCCTTAATATTCTTTTCATTTTAAGTTCAGTGTAGTTTTTATAATACTTCTTTTGTCACTGTTTTGAAGGAACTAAAAGTCAGTCATCTTTGAGATATCTATACCAGCATACATTAGAAAAATTGAAAATAATCCTAAAACAATTTATTGACAATTTCCAAAGCTACAATCACTTTGAGACATTACAGGAGCCATGATTGAAAAGAGAAGACAATCTAATAGCAAAGCTCTTTCACAAGATGGTCTGAAATGTCCAATTAATCATTCACCCTAAAGAACGCAATTTTCTTTGCAGTGCCTTTAAAAGTACAATACAACATCTCGCATAAGGAAACATCTGTGCCAACGAAAAAAGAATGGTGTTTTTAAAGTGTTATTAGTTACTAAACTAAAAATGTAGTCTTTTAAAGTGGTATTATTAGAGAAATCATCAAGATGGCATGCTTCATCTTTCTTTTTGGATTTTTGAAATACATGTTTTTTAAGTTCCATTTATAAAAAAGGCAAAGAAGTTAAAGAAAACTTAAGCACTTTTCTGGTGATTTGTAAATGTGTTCAATATGTATTTAAGGTTAGAAAGCCATATATTTTAATCAATAATACCTTGGCTCAGATTTTAAGTCATGAAGTTATTCATATTTAATCTGTTCTTAATAGAATACTTAACTCTGCTTTCAAAAGAAAGAGGGATCCCTAATTCAACATATCATCATATTACAGAATAGGGTCAGCAGACTATAGAGCCCATGGCCTGTTTTTATAAGGCCTGCTCTCCAAGGATAGCTTTTACATTTTTCAGGGTTGTAAAATATAAACATTTTAAAGGGTTATAAATATAGATATACACCAGGGGTTCCACAAAAAAATGTATACACGACTTCTATTAATCTTTTGTTTCAGTATATACTGAGTATTACAATTTTAATACAGATTTCCTTTCTTAAAATGTGTATACAATTTTTTGGCACCGTGTGTGTGTATGTGTGTGTGTGTATCTGTGTTTGAAAACATACACACTGAGGGTGCCAAAAAAATGTATACAAGTAGATACTTTTGTCAACGTTGCTCAAGCAGTAGTTTGCCATAATCAGAAGTGTCTGGACACTGATGGTAACCACTTTGAGCACGGCCTATAATTGCAGAAGTCAAATGTGACTTGTATTCATCTTTTGTTATCAGTATATAATATTACAATTTTAACAGTTTTCCTTTCTTAAAATGTGTATACATTTTTTGGTACCCTCTATATGTATATACACACATGCACATGCACACACATCCCCACACACCTTATGAAGCCTGCAAAATCTAAAATATTCCCTTTGTGGCCTTTTATGCAAAAGTCTGCTGACCCCCCCAATCACAGAGTTATCAATAGTTCTTTATAATTGTGGCCTCATATGTGGACCACTGACTTCATACTACACACTAAACTGTCGCAGGTCTGAGCCAGACTAAGTGACGAAGCATGGGCAGAGGGTAATTTTTTTAAATATCTTTTATATTTACCATTGAGACAGACTACTAGAGTGTGCGATATGACAGCCTCAAGATGACAATGTGACTTCAGGAAACTGCTCTACTCTTAACACTTGCACATACTGAGATTTAGATGGAGTGCTCACATCACAGGGGGGAGCTAAAGGAGCAGAACGTGGAGTTTCATACGCGTTTCCCCTCACTCTCAGCCTTCATCCCCTTTCTTCCAGTACACTCTTACTCCTCATTCAAATTCACATCAAAAGTGTCTTCCTCAGTGAATCCTCCAAACCCTCCAAATGAACAAAGTTAGCTGCACCTTTCAACGCTTTCAGAACACTCTTTACAAATTTTTATTACACAATTTATTGTAATATTTTTATGTTTACTTTTCAAAACCGAATCTGAATTCCTGATAGCAAAGACCTTGTCTTGCTCAGCTGTGCATCCCTAGCATTTAGCGGAATGCCTTCCCCACACTGACTGGGAATGGTTTCCTGTGGCTGCCCTAACAAATGGCTACAAACTTGGAGGCTAACACAAATTACTCTCTCACAGTTCTGGAGACCAGAAGTCCAAACTCAAGGGATAGCAGGGCCCCGCTCCCTCATAAGGCTCGAGGAGAGACTCCATTCCCTGCCTCTTCCCGCTTGGGGGGCTGACAGCATGCCTTGGTGTTCCTTGGCTTGTCATTCCGCAGCAGTGGAGACTCCAACCTTTCCGTCTTCATGTAGCTTTCATTGGATTTAGGTCCCACCCAGTTAATCCAGGATGACCTCAAGATCCTTTACTTAATTACATCTGCAACGACCCTTTTTCCAAATATGGTAATAATCACGTTCTAGAGATTCAGACATGAACTTATCTTTTTGAGAGCCACCCTTCAGCCCACTGCATTGTGCATTCCATAAATGTGTTCATTTTTCTTGCCTTATATTCACATGTAATAAATTTATCCTCTAGATGAACCCCAAAATAGAGGAAAAATGGAAAAAAGTAGCGCCCTTATTTCCTTCCCGTCTTTGTTAATGTCCTGTTTGATAAGCATCCACTGAGGCATAGCCAGAAGTATAAACAGTATTTTCTTGCTGAGCCCTAAGAATTGCTGTACACAGTAGCCAATAACATATCTTTGGAGATAATTTTACTCTTAGGAAAAAAAGCCCAGAGTTATATATATCCTTACTCATAAATCAACACTCTTGATTCAGACAGTAATTTTGCAAAGCCTTTATCTGGATGAGGTTTCAATCTCTTTAAATTCTTTATATATCGCCATGAATGCTTTATAGCATGTGTAATTTTACTTGAATGGTAGAAAGTCAAACTATTTCTTAAAGGAAACTTAATCAAGGATTAAAGCCTGATTTCTCAAGAATGTATGCTTTGAATCTCCTACGGAATGAATGTCTGTGCCCGCCCAAAATGTCGGTGTTGGAGACATAACCCCAATGTGACTCTATTTAGAGGTAGGGCCCCTGAGGAAGTAATAAAGGAAAGGAGGTCATAAGGGTGTACTCTAATCCAAAAATGCTCTGCCCTTATAAGAAGGGGACCCTACAGCTCGCTCACTCTCTCTGCCATTTAGGAAAGACATAGCAAAAAGGCAACCATCTGCGGGCCAGGAAAGAAGACCTCACCAGGAAGCAGCCCTGCTGGACCTTGATCTGGGAACTTCTAGTTTCCAGAAATGTGAGAAAATAAACTTTTGTTGTGTAAGCCACCCAGTCTGTGGCATTTTGTTACAGCAGCCCAAACAAACTAAGACAGGATCTAAACACAATCCCATGCACCGTTACAAATACTCAATGAGAGTGAGTTCATTTCCATGACTGTGATTATTCCCAGTAAACAGTTTAAGATTTGACAGCCAAAAAAAAAAAGATTTGACAGCAAAACTTTTCAGAAAATAGTTTAACCATATGTAGATTAAAAATTGCTGACTTTCAAATTAGG
The DNA here is from genome assembly GCF_004115265.2 of Rhinolophus ferrumequinum. Classification (NCBI taxonomy): domain Eukaryota; kingdom Metazoa; phylum Chordata; class Mammalia; order Chiroptera; family Rhinolophidae; genus Rhinolophus; species Rhinolophus ferrumequinum. Next base: position 25,623,404 of record NC_046287.1, read on the forward strand.
GTTAGAAATTTGGATAAGAATTTCAAAACAATTTCTTAAATTGTAATTACGGCTAATTTTTCTGTCCCAGGTTTGTATTATTAATTGATCAATGAACTCCTGTTAATATAGAAGAAACCTCTAGTCTTATCAGTACAATGTATTCACAGACTCATATACTTGGACTAAAACATCCCTTGTACCCCACCACACCACACCACCAAGAAAATTAACTCATAAAGGAGAGTATATGAAAAATAGCAGTGACCTTACTATAAGATGTAGTGAAAAATCTATTTTTCCTATTTTCCACAGAAAGCTATATCCAACCAAAGGCATCACATCTAAAAGGGGTCCCTTCATATTGTAGACATCAGAGATTTGTATATTTGTTACTAAAATGTTCTAGTGATGGTAGTATATTGCACATTGTTTTGTCAAAATTGTCTTAATTGTGCTTTTCTTCCTCATATATCAGCACTATATAAGTTAATGATGGCTATAAACATGACGCTGGGGAAGGAATATTGACCATTAGTCAAATGGCATAGTGCACACTATCTCTTCCAAATTGCTGACAGTCACATAGGAAATAAAAGGAAATAAATATCAATATGATAAAATTCACAGAAGTGAGGAAAACTATGAAGAAGAAATGACTAAAAAAATTGTAATAAAAATAGGCACAGTTGTTATGTTAAATGTGACTATTATAACACAGAGGTAATACAAGAAAAACCTAGATACTGAAAAAAAACTACATATATTAAAAAACAAACTTAAAACAAATTAAAAAGGGAACGTGAATGACAGAATAAGTGGATTAGTAAAGCCAGGTACTTTCAAACTCTTCCTCAAAAAGAAAAAATAGGAATGACACTATTAGTATCAGTCTAGAACAAGTTTAATTTTTAAAAAATTCAATCCAAAAAAGAATAACTTTAAAAAGAGTCATGGAGTATTATGAACCAAACAATACACAGACATAAAACAACAAAACACAGGAAAAATGCTCCATGACAGTGGATTTGGCAATAATTTATTGGACATGATGCCAAAATCAAAGGTAACAAAAGAAAAAAATAGGTAAATTAGACTAAAGCAAAATTAAAATTTTTTGTGTATCAAAGGACACCGTCAACAGAGTGAAAAGGCATTCCACAGAATGGGAGAAAAATATTTGCTAATCATATCTGATATCTAGAATATTTAAAGAACTACTAAAACAGTAGCAACCAAAATGCCACTTAAAAAAATAAATAAATAAATAGGCCAAGGACTTGAATAGACATTTCTCCAAAGAAGATATACAAATGACTAATAAGCACGTGAAAAGATGCTCAACATCACTAATTATTAGGAAAATAGGAAAATGCAAATCAAAATCACGAGATGATATTTCAACACTCATTAGAATGAATTTTTTTTAAAAATCCAAAAAATAATAAGAATTAGCCAGTATGTAGAGTAACTGGAACCCTTGAGCATTGCTGGTGGGAATGCAAAATGGGGCAGGTGCTGTAGCAAACAGTATAGCAATTTCTCAAAAAATTAAACACAGAATTACTGCAACACACAGCAATTCTATTTCCTGTTACATACTCAAAAGAATTTAAAGCAATCCAAAGACATCTGTACACCCATGTTCACATGGTATGTAGATACAATGTAACATTATTCAGCATTAAAAAATGAAGCAAGTCTTGACACCTGCTACAACATGGCTGAACTTTGAGGACATTATGCTAAGTGAAATAAGCCAGACACAAAAAGGCAACAATATATGATTCTACTTATATGAGTTGTCTAAAACAGTCCATCTCATAGCACAGAAAAGTAGCACGGTGGTTGCCAGGCCATGGGGTGAGGGGAATAGCGAGTTTAATGGAGTTTCAGTTTTACAAGATGAAAAGGTTCTGGAGATCTGTGGCACTACAATGTGTATATACTTAACACTACTGAACTACACATTTAAAAATAGGTAAGATGGTAAATTTTATGTTACTGGGGGCCGCTGGTTAACTCAGTTGGTTAGAGTGCAATGTTCTTAACAACAGGGTTGCTGGTTGGATCCACACATGGGCCACTGTGAGCTGCGCCCTCCACAGCGAGACTGAAACAACTACTTGACTTGGAGCTGATGGGTCCTGGAAAAACACACTTAAAATAAATAAATAAATAAATAAATAAATAAATAAATAAATAAATAAATTTAAAAAATAAAGTAAAAAAAAAAATCTGTTACTTATATTTTGCAATTTTGAAATAAAAATAAATTTTAAAAATTTGATATAAAATATGATTAGAATACAGAATACACAACTTTTTGAATTAACCAAATTTAACAGAAAATGTTAGAACATAAAATAATTTAATTTAAAACAAATCAATAAACTCAGTTTAAGAGAGATGAAGAACAGAATATCACATTCCTCAACAGAGAAGATACTTTATTCAAATATCTATACAATGGTAAAAATAAACTGTATGCTTAGGTATAAAAAAGTCACAGTCATTTAAAAATTAGATTTACAAATTATGCTTTCTGAATAGAAATCACAATTGAAATGTAAGTACAAAATTAAAGAACTAAAGTAATTAATACTCAGAAATTTAATAACATATTCCTAGAAAACCTTGACTCAAAAGTCATTAAAGAAAACAAGGAAAAAACAGAACAAAAATAATAAAAATATCCAAAAGCCTTTTTATTAAAAAAATAGTAAAATAGCAAGACAACTCTTGTGGAACATTTAAGAAAAATGAGTAAAAAATAGACGATATTAGGAATAAGAAGTTGCATATGTGTTATGTTATGGCAGAAATGTAACTACGGTATTAGAGAATACTATATGGTATCCCGAGACAACAAATTTAAAAGCCAATAAAGCAAACGGGGAGATACACAGATCACAGCTATAGATACTAGATTGGCAGTTGCCATAGGCAAGAATGTGGGGGTGGACGAGATGGATGAAAGTGGTCAAACGGTAAGAATTTCCAGTTATAATTCCTGGGCATTTAATGTATGGTGACTACAATAATGTATTATATATATGAAAGTTACTAAGAGAGTTAATCTTAAAAGTTCTCACCATAAGAAACAATTTTAACTTTGTGTGATGATGGTTTCTAACTAAACGTATTGTGGTAATCATTTTGCACTATATACATCAAATCATTATGTTGCATATCTAAAACGAATACAACGTTGTATTTCAATGAAAAGTATTTTTCTAACAAAGGAAATGGGCAACTTCCCAGCCAAAATGATCTAACAAGAAGCTAAAACTTTAATGGACAAATACAGACAAGAAATTGGAAAAAAAGTTTATTTATATAACACTGGGGGTGGGGGTAAGGGGGACAACAAACAACATGACGGGATGGTTCACATCTGAGTATTAGCCTTTGAGGGAGAGTTCCAATTAAGCTCATGAAAAGACATGAATATTTTCTAAATTAATTTATGTGTCCATCAAAATGTTTATACACAAAACTCTGATTCAACACCGAGAAAAATATTATCGACCAAGCCTACGTGTGACTACAGATGTCTATTTCCTAAATATCATTCGTTTATCAAATGAAATCAAGCAAAGTTATACAATAATTATCAAAAACACTAATTCAAAAAGATATATGCACATCTATGTTCACTGCAGCACTATTTACAATAGCCAAGATAAGGAAGTAACTTAAGTGCCCATCAATAGACAACTGGATAAAGATGTGGTACATATATACAATGGAATTTTATTCAGCCATAAAAAATGAAATCTTACCATCTGCGACAGTATGGATGGACCTAGAGGGTATTATGCTAGGTGAAATACGTCAGAAAGACAAATACGATGTGATCTCACTTATATGTGGAATCTAAACAACAACAAGAAGAACAGAAACAGACTCATATATACAGTGAACAAACTCACTGTTACCAGATGGGAGTGAGGGTTGGAGGGCAGGGTAAAAAAGGTGAAGGGATTAATAAGTACAAATAGGTAGTTACAAAATAGTCACAGGGATGTAAACTACAACATAGGGAATATGGTCAGTAATATTGTAAAAACTACGTATGGTGCCAGGTGGGTACCAGACTAATCCAGTGGGTTCACTTCATAAATTATATAAATGTCTAACCTACACTGTATACTTGAAACTTAAAAAAATGTAAAGCCTGTAAAGCAAATGGGGAGATACAGAGATCACTGTTATAAAAGATACCAGACTGGCAGTTGTCACAGGCAAGGGTGTGGGGGAATGAAATGGCTGGATTATATCTAATGGATTATACATAAAGTAATACTGAATATCAACTGTTAATTTAAAATTTTTTAAAAGAAATAAATTATTAACAAATCTTCTGATACACTGCTTTATAACAGTCAACTAAAGTAGAAAAAAGATGACTTATCAGTAGATGATTTAAAAAATATAAAATTCAATTGGTATTTCAAAAAAAAGGAAAAGGAACTAAATTTAAGCACATTTAATTTAAACAGCTACAGAAAGAAAATACTTATGTAAGATGAATACCCTATAAAATCATAATTTTTTTGAAACTAAAGAGTTTAATTCATAAGGCAACCAGGTGATCTAGGTTCTAATGGGTAACAAGCCCCTTCACAGACAAACGGGACATTGACTTTGGCCATGATAATGGAAGAAGAGTGAACAGTCATAAAAGCAGATAAGAAAGAGAAAGCAGGGGCAGCCGGATGGCTCAGTTGGTTAGAGCGCAAGCTCTTAACAACAGGGTTGCCGGTTCGAATCCCACATGGGCCAGTGATTTGTGCCCTCCACAACTAGATTGAAAACCACAAGCTGCTACTGCAGCTGAGTTGCCAGAGGGGGTGGCCAGATGGCTCAGTTGCAGCCGCATTGCTCAGTTGGTTAGAGCATGAGCTCTTAACAAGGTTACCAGTTCAATTCCCGCATGGGATGGAGGGCTGCTCCCCTTGCTACTAATAAATGAAAACAGCAACTGGACTTGGAGCTGAACTGCGCCCTCCACAGCTAAATTGAAGGACAACAACTTGACTTGGAACTGATGACTTAGAACTCATGGGTCCTGGAAAAACACACTGTTCCCCACTATTCCCCAATAAAAAATTTAAAAGAAACAAAAAAACCTGCTTTAAAAAAAAAAAACAGAAACAGAAAGAAAGAGAAAGCAGAATGGTGGTTGCCAGAGGCTCAGGGGTGGTGGAAATGGAGAGGTGCCGCTCAATGGGTATAGTTTCAATTTTGCAAGATGAAAACGTTTGCAATCTGTTACACAATGTAAATAGAATTGACATTATGAAGCTGCAGGTTTAAAAATAATTAAGAGAGTAATTTTTGTTAGGTGTTTTTTACTGCAATAATTGTTTTTCTTTTTTTTAAATTTTAAGCAGATTAAAAAGAAAAAAAAACACTAAAATTTTAACAAATTTTGAAAAGCTGAACGAGGGCTAGTAAAACCACAGTATCCCAAGAAGCTCCTGATGCGAGGACACTCCACAGCCACTCACCTGTTCTTCTGCACAATACTCCTCCAAGTGCTAAGACAAAAGACTGGAAACAGGAAACCTAAGAGAGCCTCCTTTGGAAGTGCTGACATGCAGGGAGGGGTGAGCTAACATCACAGACTCTACTATCAAATGAAGCAAAAGACATCCACCACAGGGACAGGGACAGTAAATACCCCTGCTTTATCCAGGCAAAGATGGACTGCTGCAAGCAGAAGAGAAGGTATCCGCTACTAGGAGAGGAGGCGAGCAGAGGGAGTGGGAGACACAGACTTTCTGCCTCCCCTTCTCCCCAGGTTCAAATAATAGCAGCTGCGGGGTGAGAGAGAAAAATGTCACCTGACCATTCACTGAACACTAGGTAAAATGCCTCTGCTCCTGGGGTAAGGCAGGAAACTCACTCAGGCCCAGAATTCTGAAGTGATACAAAAAAGAGGTTTGGCCATACTCTAGGAAACTCACTGGAGTAAAAGCCTGCCACTGATACAGAGGAGAATTTGGCTAACACGAGAAGAAGGGCCAGGCTTGCTGACAAATTCTCAATTCAGGCTTACGTATGCCAGACCTGCCTAAGACTGCAGCTGATGTAGGGGAATTAAGATCCCACTCACTCACCCATCCACAAGTCCACCCAGACTGGGACAAAGGCAAAAGCACAGAAGGAGGTCCCTTGTGTCACTGGAGTTCAGGGCTGGGTGAAAGTTGAGGGTAAGCAAGAACACTGAGAAGAAAAACTTTGTGGGACTCCAAGTCTCACAGAAGTCTCAAGGTAAAAGCAATGCATTCCTGGAAAAAATGCGAAGTCTCTAGTGGTGTGACAGTTCAACAGCAACAACAAATCAATAACTCAGCACATTTACTAACCATATTGATTCATCTCTCTCCTCCTCCACAGACACTAACACCTTGCAGAAAAAGAGGTGTCCATTTCTTAGCACAATAATTATTTACCTCAGTCTCTACTGTTCTTTTATATATAATGTCATGCAGTTGATCAAAAATTACAAGACACAAAAACAAAGCAAAAAGTTACCCATTGTCAATGGCTGAAACTAGCAACATAACCAGACCCCAAGATGGCAGAGATGTTGAAACTGTCAAATAGAGACTTTAAAATAATTATGATTAAAATTTAAAAGCTAAAGAAAAACAGACAACATACATAAACAGAAATTCAGCAGAGGTGGAAATTTTTAAAAAGTAATATGAAAATGCTAGACAAATAACTTTATATTAAAGTTGAAGAATTCTTTAATTGAGCTTATAAAAGACTGGACACAATACAGAGAATTAGACAAACTTGAAGACAGCTCAATAGACAGTATTCAGACTGAAAATGTAATGGAGAGGGGCGGGTTGCAGAGTATCCAAAACCTATGGGACAATATCAAGCAGACTAATATGCCTATCCAAATAGTCCAGATAGAGGAAAGGAGGCAGAGGAAATATTTTAAAAGATACTGGATGTAAACTTATGAAAAATTGGGAAGAACAGTAGAGATCAAAGAGGCTTCGAGAACCCCAAGCAGAATAATCACAAGTGAAAACACCTTTGCATAGCATAGCCAAACTGCTGAACACCAAAAGTTAAAGAAAAAATCCTGAAGGTAGCTAGAGAAAAAGAGAAACAGTACATATGGAGTAACAAAGATCAGAATGCCAAAAGACATCACTTCAGAAAGTATGTAAACTAAAGGATCATACAGCAACATCTTTAAATGGGGAGAAAACTGTCAACCTAGAATTCAAAACTCAGCCAAAGTATTTCAGAAACAAAGGCAAATAGACTTTTTCAGACAAGCAAAAGTTGAGAAAAGTCACTGCCAGCAGACCTGCACTACAGGAAATATCAAAGAAATTTCTTTAAGCAAAAGTAATATGATACTAGATAGAAATTTAGAACAGAAAAATAAAGAACTCTAGAAGTAGAGAAAACATCAGTAAATACAAACAAACACTTCTTTTCTGATTTGTAATCCCTATTAAAGGTAAATGACTCTTTAAAGCAAAAACAGTGACTAGGAAAAGGATGGTTTATAACACGTGTAAGTAAAATATATTAGGAAAATAGCATAAACATTGGGAGAGGGAAAGGAGCATTACATTGTTTTAAGATTCTGACATCAAAAAGAAGTGGCGTAATATCATTTGAAGATAGACTATAAAAAGTTAATGATGTCTATTGTAATCACTTAGAGTAATCACTTTAGAGTAACCACTAAAAATATAAAACAAAGAGATATAATGAAGAAACCAATAGTAGAGATAAAATTAAATACTGAAAAATAACCAAGTCCAAAAAGGGTAAGAAATAGGAAAATAACAACAAAGAATACGTGAGACAAATAGAAAACAAATAGCAAGTTAGTAGCTAGAAATGCAATCATATAAAAATATTTAATATAAACAATCAAAGCATGCCAAATAAAAGTTGGAGACAATAAGATTGGATTTTAAAAAGTAATATCCAATTATATGTGTCTGTAAGAAGAAAGGGAGGATATTAACATGATGATAACGGAGTTGATTCCTCAAGGAAATATAACAATCCTAAGTGAATATGTACCTAATAACAGAACTTCAAAATATATAAAGTGAAAACTGATAGAACTGAAAAGAGAGTGAGACTAACTCACAATTGTATTTAAATACTTAAACCCCCTCATCTCCCAAAACAGACAGAATAAGGAGACAAAATAATCACTTAACAATATAGATGACTTGAAGAACATTATTAACCAACTTGGCTAACTGACATTTATAGAAAATAGTCCTAATTGACATTTGTAGCAGGCTCCACCCACCAATGGCAGGATACAGTGTTTTTAATTGTACATGTAACAGTCACTAATATAGACCATATCCTGAGCAATGAAACAAATCTCAGTAAATTTTTCAACAATCAAAATCATACATCCTCTGAAAACCATGGAATTAAACTGGAAACCAATATAAGAAATACATACGCAAAATTCTCAAGTATTTGAATATTAACATATTTCTAAATAATCCAAGGTCAAAGAAATCACAATGGATTAGAAAATATTTTTAATAAAATATTAATAAGAGCAGTGCTCAAAGTAAAATTTACAGTAGAAATTACATCCTTACATAAGAAAAGAAATGTTTCAAATCAATCTTCTAAGCTTCCATCTTAAGAAACTAGAAGAAAGAATTAAACCTGTAACAAACAGAAGACACATAATAATAAAGATCAGGATTCAAGGAATTTGAAAAAAGTAAAATCATATTATCTCAATAGATATAAGAGAAAAGAAATAAAGGAAACCAAAAGCTGGTTCATTCAAAACATCAATAAAATTGATAAACTTCTAACCACACTAATCAAGGAAAAAAATAGAAAAAGTTACAAGTCACCAACATCAGAAATAGAGTTATCAGTTCAGATTCTACAAACATTAAAAGAACAGGGGAATATGAACAACTTTATTCCATAAATTTTATAACGTAGATGAAAAAGTCAAATTCCTTCAAAAACACAAACTAAGAAGGTTCATTCAAAAATGAATATAGAATCTGAATAATCCTATGTATATCAAATAAGCTGAATTTATAGTTTAAAACTTTCCTACAAAAAAAAGAAAAAAGGAAAAAAAAAAAGACTTTAAACATAGATGTATTTTCTGGTGAATTCTTCCATACTACTAAAGAAGAAATAATATCAATTCTACATGAAGTATTCCAAAAAACCTAAGAGGACATAACATTTCCCAAGTCACTTTAGCAGGCTAGGAACACCCTGAAAGTAAAATCAGATAAAGACATTAGAAGAATAAAAATTACATACCCCTATTCTCCGTGAACATAGATTTAAAAAAAAAAAACACACAAAAAACTTCTTAACAAAGAAGTTAGGAAGTTAGGAAATTAGGAAACAAATACAGCTATATATAATAATACATCAAGACCAAGTAGACTTATACAAGCAATGGAAGTCTGATACGACATTCAAAAATCAATCGATGCAATTAATTCACGATATCAATGGACTAAAAAAAAAAATCATATTATCGCAATAAATATAAGATAGCCAAAAACCTGTAAAGTACTTAGAACTAAATTAAAGATGAAACAACCATTACAAATAAAGTATTAAAATCTTTTTGAGGTATAAAAAATAAGATAAGCAAATACAAAGATATCTACAAAGTTGAACTGGGATGGTATAATACACTAAAAATAACATTAAAATGTTTATTGTCCATAGATTATATATAACTTAATGCAACTCCAATTAAAATCACAAGAGGGTTTTTGTGCTTTTTTTTTTTTTTTTTTTTTCCAGGGAAGGTGAGATGATGGACAGAACATTCATTAAATTTGAACTTTAGTTACATGTCTAAAAATATCTAAGAAAAGTATTTGAAAAAGAAAAAAATCTGGTACCATCATAGGATATATGAGACTATAAGCTATGACAATTGTAGAATTTATATTTACTGCGAAAAGGATATATTACCCTAAAAATGGTGCTGATATAATGGACTAGCTATGTATCTGAAAGTAAATAAAAGTGGACCCCTCTCTTATACCACACACAATTAAAAATTCCAAATGGACGAAAGATAGGACCAAAGTGGAAACAAAAATTAAATCTAAATGTAGGAGATTACATGTCTTTTTTTATCAGTGAAGAAAATCTTAAAGAGAAATACCAAAGAGAATGAAGCAATTATATAAAAATTAAAAATATTAATATCAAAAGATACTTCTATAATAAATAAAAGATTAGTTTTGGAAAAAAAATATTGCAATGAGATGTCAAAAAATAGTTAATAGCTGTAATACATAAAGAACTCCCAAAAAAGGACAACCACCTAGCAGAAAAATGGACAAAGAATATGACAAGAGCAGTTCTTGGAACAACAATTCTAATTAACCTACAAACATAGGAAAAGAGATGTTCAAGGTCGCTATCAGATGGGAAATACTAATTTAAAGTAACAATAAGGTACCACCACACAACAATCATACTGGAAAAGTGTCAACTATTGCTGATGGAGCTTCAGGGAAAGGGTCATTGCCTAAAATTGCTGGTAAAGACATGAACTATTACAGCCTTTTTATTTTTCAAAGCAATGTGGCAACATTTTGAAACAGTAATCTCACCCTGTGAGTTTATCTCATAGGTCATCAGAGTATAGATATAAAAATATTTATGACAGTATCAGTTTCAGTGGCAAAAACTGGAAACAAAGTATTACCAATCAATAAGTTAATGGTTAGACAATGAGATAACTGTACTTTGAAATACTATGCAACAGTTTTATTTGTTTGTTTTTAAATGGATTAGAGCTGCAGCAGCTGGGTGGAAGAATTTCCCTTAAACAGTATAGAATGAAAAAAAAAAGTTGAAAATAGTTTCCAAAAAATAATCCCATTTTTGTAAGCAATTATCTCAAAAAAAACTTGTATGCATGTGTGTTAATAACACTTCTGATATGAAGAAAATTATAAAAGGATACATAGTAGTTCTGATAATATGGATTATGGGAGAATAGAATGCTATTGTTGGCTAGAGGAGCTAAGTAAAAAAGAGAGAAAAGGGTTCACTAAAAAATGGAAGTTTAAATTCTCCATGCACGTGTACCTACTTTTACCAGAGATGTATTTGCAAATGTTATACAATAAGTGAGCTTCTGCAAAACAAAGTTTATTTCCTTAGTTACTTGAAAAACTAAGCATAATAATAATAATAAATTCACATTTAAATATCATAAATCGGACTGCCCTTCTAGTTGCTAGATGGGATGCTGCCCCATTCATGAATCGTTCGATCAAGTCAATTAGATCTTCAACAAAAAAAAAAGAAAGAAAATATAAATACCTAGCTTTCAGTTGGTCAGAAACAGTAAAAGAGAATATGCCTTTAAAATGTATCATACATATTCCAAGTACAATAAATGTGCAATATACAATTTTTGAAAGAGAAAAAAAATTAGAAAATTGCATGCTTACATGGAAAAAGCTTTTCTGATAAGATTAAGAGTACTTAAAACAGACTAACACATAAATCTAAAAATATCTAGGCCATTATGTTTCGGTACATAAAGATCTAAATGAAGAAAATAAACTAAACCAGAATACACTAGTATAGCCTTACTTTGGGCTTAGCTATGGTGCTTCTTCTGTGATCTGCCTATACCTTAGGACAAAGCCCATGTTTTATTTACCTTTGTATTCTCAGCATCTAGCACAAGCCCTGGAACACGTAAGAAATGAACCATCTCCCTAATTTTCCTAAAACAGGGAAAAAAAATTACCTCTAATTGTACAGTCTCTTTTAGGACTGATTAGGTTGATATCTCCAGGCTGATATACATGGGGTTTGTTAAACGCCCTTTTAAAGTGCACTTGAAAAGAGATAAGAAGAATTCATCCAATATTCACTGAATATGAACTAGACAGTAGACGGTGGCACCTCTCTTGTGCAATGTGAACTTTCAAATTTTTGGCTTATTCAGACTAACTAAACCCAACCTTTTAGGAAGAGAACAGTGGAATGAGATGGAAAAAAAATTTTGTTTACCGGTGTTGGAAATCAAGGTTCTAGATTTGACTTGGCCACCTTCACTCAACTTTAATATCCTCAATAAAATGGTAACATGTCCAATCTACCGTACTGCATTGTCAAGATGAAACTAAAACCACTTTGTAAACCACCAAGCACTAAGCAATAATATTTTGCCAGCCCATACTTAAGTATTCTAAACTGTCTTAATTACCAGGCTATTTATAAATAAAACACAACTGCTTCAGCCTAGAGCCGTGTTATAGTCCCAATACACTCAATAGAGTGCTCAGTGTACAATAAGAATTCCATAAACGTTCTTTATAGACTCGCCAAGAGTTCATTTCTTCCTTGTTACACAATCTCTCAAAATAAAATATTTCGAAATATTTTGTGCTGCTTAAGTATCCTATATTTATACCTAAAGGAGAAAAGCTAATGCATATTCCAGAGGACGTCATTTTTTAAATATCCAACCACTTTAATGTACAGCTTCTTTCTAAACATCCTTTCAAACAACACCTCTGATAAACTACAATTGACTCCAGCCTTCTGTAAAACTGATCAGTTTTCAAGTTTTTCCTTCCATTGTTCTTCCATTAAACAAACAAACAAACACACAAACAAACACCTCTTATAATTCAAAGAATTTTGGTGGTGGGTAAAAGTCCCATCATTTATTAATGCTGTATCATCCATCCAATGTCTTCAGCAATACGAAAAAAAAAAATTCGGTAGATAGCATCACATAAAGAGTATTTGTAAAACTTTATTAATCAATCAATATTATTTTCACTTTTCCCAAATAAACCTTCCCTAAACTTGTAACACACTACATGCTCAACTGACCAAGTACATCTCAGGATCTATTTTTGGAAAAGAAAATTTTTGTGTGACATAGCAAATGATAGTTTAGCAAAACACCATAAAGCCATCATCTCTAAAAGATAACAGAAAAGGAGGCGTGAAATCACCACAATTGCCAAAATATCTTTTTAATTTGCTTTCTTCCGCTTGAAGGTTTACTTTGCTTTTCTATAAAGAGTAAACTTTTTCCACGCAGGATTTTTGCCACAGATCCACTACAACCATGAAACCTTTGGTCTTTTGTATAGAAGCACTTTTTTTCCTATGCATTTTGTGTAGCAACTTATAACACTTGGTCCATTTATAACAAATTACTTTGTATTATAATTTTCTACGTAAGTCTTGCCTCCTCTACTTTCAGCTCATTAATAACAATGGCCTACCCATTTTCCTATACGATTCCAGATGTGTGAGCTAAATAAGTATTAGTCAAATGGATACACAAATTTTTTATGTAAATGTTTTTTATTACTTTCATTATGCCTCTGACTTTAACAGCTTTATTAAATAGCACAATGCACATTGGCCAGAATATACTGGTCTACTATTACCATTATGGAACAACCTGTAGCAACTGCCTTCTAAAATTCTTTGGATTAGGTCACATAATTTACTGTAATACATCTATCAGGAAATACAGAACTGCGTCTGTATGAAAGTAAATACTCTGTCTAGTCAATGTATCCTAGTAATTGTAGTATGTCAATATAATCTATAAATAATACAGCCTATAAGCACATATTTATTTGTACAATATTCCCATTTTTTTTGCTGCACTCTATAATAAGACTATTTAAAGCTGAAGGGAGGTAAGAGTAACACAGCTGAAAGTTCAAAGGCTTTTCAGCATTCAAATCTCTGCTTTAAAGCTGACTGGCTATTAACCATAATGGCATTACTGAGGTGAACATACGTTTCCACATCTATAACTTAGAAACCATGATATCATACATATGTGTGCAATAAATACTATTTAATAGAGGGAGTCTTTCTCTATATATACGTGTGTGTGTGTATAATGCACTCCTGAAAACTTATTCAAAACTCAAATATGTGTAAGTCAAGGGACCAGATTTACGTTTTTAAGGAGACCCATTCCCAGAGACAGAAGAAAAATTATAAAATCTGTAATTACACAAGTCATAAAAATAGATGTATAGCATTTTTGTATGTTGTGCAATCTTATTTTTTACAAGTTACAAGTTACCAGCTTAACTCCATTAAGCATTTTGAATAAAGATTCACCACTTCACAACATACAGAATGATTTCTTTGTTTCAATTGTAAATCAAGATAATATACTGTTTCTCATAACTAAAAGTAGCACTTTCATTTTCCTTTTCTTCTATTCATTTTATTATAGAAAGGCAAAAAGCAGTAAAATTTTCAAATATTTTTTCAAAAGTGGCAGTCACGAGGCGGGCCGTGTTACTTGGTGAAGAGTACCCATCACACAATAGCTGAAAAATCTGAGTCAAAATTCAGTGTGTTAAAGGTACGTTAGGGGTCTCAACGTATAATATTCAAAGTCTCAGTTATTCGAAAGTCAACTATACATACCTGTTTACTAAAGAGTACATATCAATAAGCTAACACATGAAAAGCACAGTGCCTAACTTCTGTATTATATTAGCTGTACAATAAAGAGCAGCTATTTTATGTGGTTGCTACTATTCATTCTGAAGCACTGCTTTTAAAAGAGGCATCAATATCCTGGAGCAGGATAAGATATGAAGCACTGAGTATGTGCAAATCTTTATATACTGGATGCTTTACAGGTATTACCACAATTTGAATCCTCAAAATAATTCTGCAATGTTGACTTAATTTGTTCTTGTTTTTCTTTTATTACCAATGAGTAAACTGAGGCTTGGAGAATTAACTTGCCCAGTTAGACAGCTAAAAACGGGTTAGTTTGAGGTTTCGGATCCAGTACTATTTGACTCCACTACAAGGTTTGATTTTGCAAGATGAAAAACAATTTCAGGAAATTGTAGTGAATTGGGGAATGGCTAATAAGGTTGAAAATATCTAGCTAGAGAGGAAAAGACTTAGGTAGGAAATTACCATGATACTCAAAGGATTGTCACATGGACTGTACTCCTGAATTTGTTCTTTCAATAAGTATTTTAGCACTATATAACCAGTCACTATAGTAAGAACTGTGTTGGAAGCCAGGAAAGTAACTATAACAGTAAGACTCATTTTCTGCTCTCAAGGGGCTCATTATTGGGAGGGAACAAGGCAAGTCAAGAAGCAACTGACACCAAAAGGAATATCATGTGCTATGGGGCCATAGAGACAGACTGGAATCTAGCATAGTCTTAAAGCAAGAGATGATAAGTCACAAGGAAAGAAACGTTTACAGTGATCGTTGCAACATGAATAAGAGTTAGGCAAAGTGTATATAAGACATGGAAGAGTCTAAAATGAGTTATATGGATGAGCTGGTTTGAATTTGTTCTTTGCTCTGGCAAGAATAGAGTGTTTACCCAGAGTGTGAAAAAGTATTTTTTGTTTCTTAACTGGAGAAAACGTGGCTAAGGAGACATTATGAAATTAATATTGTTCTTCATCTTCTCAGATTTTAGAGAAATCTGAGAACTGTACATGACTGAAAACGTGTACATGTAAATAAAATGTGTTCAATAAATTTACAAATACCCATTTAATATCTCTATCACCTGCTTTTCTTTACTGTGCATTAGTTGTGTTGCAAACAATGTTTGAGTCTAACCAATAGACTCTAAGCTACAAATCAGACATACCTTAATCAACAGAATCTTGGCTTAACTAGGGATTCGCAGCTCAAAAGACTATTATAAATTGTAGTACAACAGCACAAATTTAAAGATTCTATAAAAAAAAAATTTAAGGGCATTTTTAATGACCAGTTCATAGAAGTTTCACTTGACTCATTAAAGAAGTAGCCTAGAGGTTTACAATCTCTCAATAATCATTGTTGATCTTTATTTTCTGTAAATGATCACCGGAACTGTATTTTCACGTATTTTTTCTTTTGAAAAGCTCAGATACTTCACCTGCATTATATGTTAATAGCAACTTCTATAACAGCCACATAGAAACTTCTTAACAGTGACTTTCTCAAGGTCATGGAGCAAATCTCTAGTGAGACAGGAATGGAATTCATGACCTCTGACAGGCAGAAGTTTTCTACCCACACTCGGAAATTCCTTCTCCTTCTCCGTTAAGTGTAATTTATATGCTCACTTTGAGAGGTTGCAAAGTTCATCCCTTTTAGGGCAGGGGGTAGGGAGTAGGGAGGGAGGGTTTTCCTGTCAAATCAGTTGCCACACCAACACTTGACAGTTTTACAAAGAGATTTTTACCCACATTATCTCATTTTACCCCCACCACAGCTCTGTAAACTACATATTATTCTTCCCATTTTACTGACTAGGAGACGTTGAGAAATTTGACCAAGGCCACCCCGAGTTAGTAAGCAAGAAGAGTACTAACTCAAACTCAGATACTTCTGCCACTTCAATCAGTCCTGATCCCAGGATGCACCATCTTCGCAGACACCTAATTATAAAACGTATGTTGGTTTTCTTTACAGTTATTTCACTTTTTACAGTAATCTATCTTGGTTGCCATTCAGGTTTATTGGTTTGTTTTCTTTGAGGCAGAGCTGTTTTCATGTTTTGTTACGAGTTTGCTTGTTAATCTCAAAAATAAAGCAAGAATAGTATTACTAAACTGAATGTGAAAAAAGAGTCTGTGTGTTTTTCCCCTTTTTATACAAGTGTGGGGGGCTTTTTACTATTAATTTTTGGTGAGAATGTATACGGTGTGGGGGGGTATGAACCAATATAGATAAATAACAGAAAAACACATCAGCATTAAATAAGCACAGAAGCACACATACATATATATTAATACATATATAAAACAGTAAATATATGTGTGTATATATATGTGTGTATATAGTACATACATACACACCATGCCACAAGTTATTGTGAAAAGCCCTTACAGTAGTTTCCCTTTACCAAAGGTTCTGATTTCCAAAGTTTCGGTACTGAAGGTCATCCGCCATCTGAAAACATTACATGGACAATCCCAGAAAGAAACAATTCATGTTTTCAATTGCACGCCGTTCTGAATAACGTAATGAAATCTCAAGAAATCCAGTTCCGACATCCCGCCCAGGACTTGACTCATCCCTTAGTCTAGCATATCCACACTGTACACGCTCCCCTGTCAGTCACTGAGTAGGGTTCTCAGTTATTGGATCCACTGTCACAGCATCACGGGACTTGTGGTCAAGAAACCCTTATTTTTTAATAATGGCCCCAAAGCACAAGAGCAGTGATGCTGGTAATTTGGACATGCCAAAGAGAAGCCATAAAGTGCTCCCTTTAAATGAAAAGACATGACTGTATATAGGAAGACAAACACGTACTATATATACATAGTGTTCCAAACGATCCACATTTTCAGGAATCCACTGGGGTACTGGTACATATCCCGGCAGATCTGGGAGTACTACTGTCTACTGATAAGCATGGTGAATGTAGCACTTGCAACATAATTCCTGGGTGTCTACGCCAGCAACCAGCAATAGTGGCAGCTTCTATAGCCTCTGATGGGGGTAGGAAAACTACCCCAAAGCTCTCGCACTTTTTTCCTTCTCACCTTCAGTGCAGCAATACAGCAGCAAGGGCTTTCTGCTCGTCCATCTGTACCTAAATAGCAATACTGTTTGGAGTAGTCCAATTATTACACTAACAAATATTTTAAAATATACACCATGAAATTAGTAACAAAATAAAAGTTCGACTTTAAGTGCAAAAACAAAGACAGGAAGAAAGACCATACCAGAGCAGAATTCTATGAGTGACTATCCTGTAATCTACTGCCAGACCAAAACAAATTTTTATGGAGTAATATGACTACTCAAGTAGCCACTTTTATGACAATAAACACCCAAAACCAAAAAATCCTTTTGTAACATAATTACTGAGAATATATAGACAAAGTAACCATTTAATCCACAGCATGTGTTCTTGACCACAAAACTCAAAAGCTGACATCACATGGGGTGTGGCTGGCTGGGCCCTGAAAATGAATTCTGGCCAGCTGAAGTCACACAGTCCTCTGGACAGGCCTGGGACCTAGAAACCAAGCAGGTCTCACAGAGCCTAGGGCTGCTGACCTTCTGGGCACGGAGCAAGGCCCATCTGTTTACTTGCATTTTGATTTTGGGAGCGGTGGTTGTGGCAGATGAGTTAAGGCTGTGGTTATAGGGTGTTGCCAGTGATTTAATTTTAATATTTTTACCCTTACATTTTGTACATACTTAAGACTGAAAGCTGTGCATAACTTGTAGGCTGAAAAACATATAAATATGAATTTGAAAAAGGAAAATAAATGAACGTTGGGCAAAAATGTAGATATTTTGCACTCCAATAGCATAGGGTATTTTCAAAACGTAAATGATAAGAGGTAAGCAACTGAAATCTATTTTAGGAATTATTTACAAAAATGAAAGTTGTTTTCTAAAAGAAAAAGATAACCACGGTGTCCATTCTGAATGAAACTATTTTGGGATCTTTAGCTCTTGTTCATTAATCAACATGGAAGTAAAAATTGGGAAACGTATTTATCTAAAAAGTAAATAACTTTTCCAAAAGAGTTGGTTCCATTTCTAATTTTGTAGAATACAATTATTTTGCATTACACAATACACAAATCATCTACATCCAGATTTATGAATGTGACACTCTAAAACTGTTTCATAATATAAAGAAAACAAACCATTTGACACCCCTATTTTAATGAGTATTCTACTGTTAATTTGCATAAATATGAAATTCCACATTTTCCATTTTGCACAGTGGTGAAAATGTCCAGGATCTTTATATATTCAACCATTTAACAATATCCCCTCACTAATTAGGTTACTCAGTACTAGATTAACCAACACTGGCATGAGTTCACAATCCCCTCACTATAGACCTACAGGACTCAGGACTTCCGTGTCTCTGCAGATAAAAAAAAAAACAAACAAAAAAAACCCCCTATTTTTAAGACCAAATTATTTCATTAAGTTGTTAACAGCCTGCTTCATGACACATCTAAAATTCACTCTTAGTCTGTTGAAGTCCATGTTTACCTTTCACAGAAGGCCAGGAAGTAATCCCCGAGGAACATACATATTTTTAATCGACCAGAACACTCACTATTACATGCCTGATGCATGCTCTTAGGAATGACCATGGAGCATCCTGATTCGTTTTCCCCTTGGCCAGGGAAGAGTGAGTGCACCAGTGTTTGCAGCCCTTTCTCTTTCTGTACACACATAGGCTGCAGCTGTAGTAAACAACCACCAGCCAAGAGTTGCTCAAGTCAAGGTCTCAAATGCTATACCAGGACCAGTTTTCTCCCAAGTGACATTCAGTTGTTGAAAAGCAACTTTCTGGAGAAAAAATACTAAGAGCTCATTAGCACAACAATTTTCATTCAAAAAACAGTAATACAAAGCATTCCAAAATAAAGTTTAGCTGATGCAAGTTTCTGTTAAATATGTATTATTAAGCAATAAATAACTGAAGCACTTCAAAAATAAACAGAAACACCCTCAGGAATGTTTTGTTTACTGGTCACAGCTATATTAATTAGAGTTTTAGTTCATAAATTATGAAAATTTTATGTGAAAACATTCCAAATTATACCAGCTTGAGTATATTGCATAAGAGTAATGGATTAGAAGATAGAATAAACCTTTCCTAAATACATTACAAATTTCTGCCAATTCTTGTATGCTCATATTACTCTCTCCCCAACTCAAAGAAGCTTAATATACTCCAGGTAGTCTCCAGATTGACCAGGCTGCAGGGATAAAGATATAACTTATGCAACTGAAATGTTTATCCTCCCACATCCAATTTCTACTAAGCTTCTACAGTTCAACATTTTCTAGCCTAAAAGTATACCCCTTTATCATAACCAATTTCTATGTGGTTTTTAAAAATGCAAACAACATTTGAATGAGGTCTGCACACAGCACAATCAGGCTTAGGGAGGGTGGAATTACTGTTTTTATTAAACGTCAATTGCAAAGAGCATTTCTTAAGAGACACACCTACTCTTCAAAGCGACCACTCCCATCCCCACCACAAGCTGCTGCCTGTAAAAAGCCACCAAATTTATTTCAAAGTATTTACTTATCTAAACAACTCTATCCTCCAGTAAGAAAAGGGCAAGGAGGAGGCTAGCTAGGTACGTTTGCACAATGACGCGTATTTGATTGGCAGATGTCTACCAAAGCAACTAGATGCACCAAGCACTAAATGTAAATAGAGCTGTTCATCTCCCTGGTGTTATAGGGAAACTGAGAAAATATTAAAGCTGATTCAAAATAACACATCTGAGTGCTCTGTCGAGAATTCTATTAGCCAGTGGAATTGCTTAAAACAATCCATATAGAACCATACTTAAACCATCTGTACAGTTAAATTAGAGATCTGACAATATTAACCACACAAACTGTTTATCCAGATTACACATTCCGTTGTACTAATACTCTTTAATTCAACACGGTCAGCTTTTATCAGCTGAATTAAGGCTATTACTACTAAAGTATGCAAAACTCAAAGCGGAGGGTGAAGAGGGTTGGTAAGCTGCAGGGCATATAACAAAGGAATTGGTACTTTTTCCAAGCCTTTGCCTCTAATACACTTCGAAACAGAACTGTTGAGTGCACCCCACCCTTTTCCCCAAAGATGAAAGTTTCCAAAGTTCTAATAGGCAGTTCTCTACCGAACAAAAGCAGCACTGCTTCTCCCCGTAGGGGAGCATCTAACAAGAACACCAACTCTAGTCGCAGAGGTCAAGTCCGGAGTCCTCGAAGCCAGCTCCTAAGGCGAGAAGTAGCTTCCAGGCCGAAGAGGCGGGCTTCCCGGCCAGGGTGGACGCGCAAAGTTGCCCCTTGTCAACTCTGGCCAGGTCCCCAGTAATTGAAAATAACAGCTACGGGGCAGCCTCTGGCTACTTCCGTGGACAAGGCACTGTGGCAAGTGACAGTTACACATCATTACGACCAGAGACAATAATGAATGTAGCACCAGGACCGCTATCCATGCCAGCAGTGTCATCTCCGCCTTAACCCCTTCCCCTCCACTCTCGCCAGCGCACACCCACAGCTCGCACAGACCCGGGGCTGCAGCTATTCACCGAACTCTCGCTCTATTCCTGGGGCAAACTATTTCCACAAACCACCCTCCACCCCCAATTCAGCCCTGGTGTTTTATTTCTCATCCTTGGCAACTGTCTGGCAAACACTGAAACCAACAATTCAATTAGGGGTAGAAAAACATTTGCTTAATTCACGTTACTTGGTAAGTTCTTTTTTTCAATAATGGGGGGGGGGGAGGCTCCTTCTTTCTTCTCCACGAATCCGACGGACGCTACTTGCTTTGCAATAGCATCGCCCTCCCTCGGCCCCCTCCCGCTTCCCAACACTTTCCCCCTTTAAGAACACAGACCAACCAAAATGATTTAACTTGAGCAGATGACAGAAGGAAAATAAAACATGTTAAGAGAATACGGTCTGATTTGGGACAGCAAAAAAAAAAAAAAGAGGAGGGGGTTGTTTATTTTGATAAGAAACGGAATCGGCACAGACCTGAACGGAAGCTGCAGAGCAGGAGAAATTGTTTTCTTTCCCTCACAGAGTCCCCCTCTCTCTCTCCCTTTCTCTCTCACACACACGCGCGCACACACACTCTCGCACACACACGGCGTCACCCGCGCTCACTCACACGCACACTCGCACACGCACAGGCAGAGCCTCTCAGCTGCTCTCTGCAGTTCTCAGGAAATGAATGGGGGGCAACCCAGGGAACTGTTGTACTTGCAAATGACTTACCCGGATCACATGATGCGCTAAATGTAGGGTGGGCCGGTGGGTGGAGGCTGCCGAGACGCGAGCCCCGGTCTAGCGTGGGGAGCCTCGCCAGGCCCGCATCGAATTACCCCGGGGCCCAGCCGAGGGGGTAGCAAGACGCCGCTTCTCCTCCCTCGCAGCCCGCAGCTCAGGAAACCGGAGAGGCACCGGGGGTGGGGTGGGGCGGGGTGAGGTGGGGGGTGAAAACACCAAACCCCCCAAACAAAAGAGCTCCGGGTTCTCCTCCCCAGAAACAAAGCCCCGCCGCTGCGGGCGAGCCCCGGGGTGGGGCCGAGGGCGGGGGCGGCGGCGGGGAGGGGCTCGCTCAGCAGGCGCTAAGTCGCTTTATTGCCATAAAATGGGGCCCCCGAGCCGCTCCGCCCGAGGATTAGGAGGCGGGCTTTGAGTGTGATGGTTGAAATCCCCTGTGGGAAACTAACCCCTCCCCGCTCGCAGAGGTAGAAGGCAACACCCACTGCCAAGCCCTCGCCTAGCTGCCCGGGCCGCCGGGCTGGGGGGTGGGTCCGCGGAGCCTCCACCCCGCCCCACCCCGCCCCACCCCTGCCCCCGCCTCCCGGCCTCCGGCCTCGGCCGCGCTTCCCTTTCACCTGCACCACCTTGCTGCGGCACCCAAAATAACCTACACATGGCCCCGAAGCCTTGGGAGCCGCCGGCCTAGGGGGCCTGCGGGGTCTCGCAGCGGGAGAACCCCCGGGTTTCAACTCGCCAAGCTAGGACTCGCGCTGAGCCGCGAGAAAGTCCCCTCTTTTGTGTCAGAGCGTGCAAGGCAGCATTAGGAAGAGAATTCGGAGACACATAAAGCGCGGAGCCTGCTCGCCCCCCCTCCCGCTCTCGCCCGGGTGGGGGCATGCGGGAGGGGGCCGGGCGCCGGAGTCGTCCCCGCGGCTCACCCGCCAGCTAACTTGGAAAGGTGTGGGCGGAGCTGACTGGTGCGGCCGGCCGAAGCTGCGGGACTGGCGGCGAGGCCGTTCACGGGGACTGCCCCCGGGCGTCAGTCATCGCTCGCACCGGGCAACAATGAGGTCCCGGCTGGGGCAGCCCGGGCGGACCGCGCTTTCGCCGCGGTGGTGCGCGCGGGGGTGCGGCTGGCGAGGAGGGCTGGGCGAGCACGGGGAATCATTGTTTGGGTTTGGGAGCGACGGGCGTTGCGGGCGAGGCGGGGGCATCCTCCCTAGCAGCGTTTCACCTTGGAGGGATGAATGCAGGCGAGGCAGAGACGCGTGCCTCCCTACGCAACCTCGGGAGTAGGGGCGCCCACCCGCGCTAGTTATTTAGGAAAGCAGGCGAACTTGCAGGAGAGGGAAGTAGGAGCTGCAGACCCCTGCCGAAGCCGCGGGGACTATGGAGGCAAGGGGGGGAAGGGAGTCCAGCACCCCGCCCTGCGCCCCAGAAGGGAGCCCGGAGAGGAGGGCGGCCGGGAGCCGAGTCCTTGACGCCTGCACCGGCAGCTCCTTCCGCCCCGCCTCCGCGCCCAGGGGAGCAGATCCGCGGGATTCTGGGGCAGCAGAGAGGAGGCAGCCGGCGCGGCCCGGCCGTTCCCGTGGCGGCCGGGAGGGCCAGGGGTCAGGGCCGCACCGGGGGTCGGCGGGGGCGAAGAGGAGACTGGGCGGAAGCGGACAGGCGGGGTGGGGAGTGGGCTGGCCAGGCGCAGCGTACATCGATTGAGATTGCGTGCGCCACTTTCTTGCAAACCTAGGTGAGCGCGCTGGGGCTCCCAGGCGGGCCCGACACCCCTATACGATGCCCCTGAGCCCGCCCCGCGTGGGAAACCGCCCTGGCAATGGGAAGGACGCTAAGGGGAAGTTTATGTGAGAGAAAGAGATTTGCAGTAATGTGGCACGAAGTGGATGGGAAGAGAAACTAGGGAGAGGCCGAGAAACAGGAAATGAGAGCGAAGGAACGAATTCTAGCCAGGAAAAGCCGTGGTCTACATATAGTGTGGCATTTTCCAAACACTTCTAAAGGCCCGATGCGCGTAATTAATGAAAACAAAGGCAGTGTGGTGCCTGGTGCGAGCGAGCTCTACCTCCTGCCACGTTCCTCATGTAAGGAAGACAAGAAAGGTGGTCCAGCCAGGAGGGTGAATCCACAGCCCACTTCTACTCCTGGCGGGGTGAATCAGTGGGCCTGTGTCTTAGAAATAAAACAGGATTAAGAGAAGGGGAAGGGGATCTGACCTGGTCTTAGTGTTTCGAAGAACAAATGAGATAAGTGTGAAAATGTTGAAAATTGTGGACCACTCCTTAAGCGAAGTATCCTTAGTCGAGGAAAGCAGCGGGAACGGGAAGGCGATGGAAGCCTACATCAGAGACGTGGGTGCGGCAAGGGGATCTGGAGCTCTGAAGGAAAGTGGAACCTGGAGGGTGAGGGGTTGGTCGTTAGGGTGGAGATCTCTCTCTTCCGTGGAAAACAGCTCCGGACCCCACCCTCTGGATTGATCCTGGGCGCAGGGTAAACAGCTCTTTAAGCTCTACTACATCTATATAGAAATAACATGAAAAGACAAGTTTGAAAACGGTAGGATATCAACAAATGCACAATATTTAAATGAAACACTTGCCTCTACTAGAAACTAACGTTTCCCTCTAGGAGAGGCAGGGAGTGACGGAAGTGAGTTTAACCGTAAGAGTGGAAGCGTGCTATAAGAAATTATGTCATCGTGGCAGTTCTTGTACTAACAGCTCTTTCTCAGAGAGCTGAGTAGCAGACTGGCCATAAATGTATTCTATAGCAAATGCTTCACGTGGAAAAGCATTCCAAATTGCACTCCCTGCCTATGGCAAAGAGAGAACAGCAAGTACAAGAATCCATTCCAGAGAAATATACGGAAATTAAGGGGTAGGTCAAGGTTAAGATCTAGTACCTGAATAGTGTGGTTAAAAGAACGGAATTCAGTATTGGAAAAACTGCTTGCATATTAAAAGAAGAAGAAGAAGAGATGTTAAGGCAACTCCCCAGGTATACAGAAAAAGAATAAGAAGAAAGATTTAAAAGTAAGAATCACGTCATTGTGTGAACTGGGGCGCTGCGTGGAAGAGCAAAAACAATGAAAGAAGAAAGAGGCATGGATATTATTGCGAGTTAGAGTGCTGGAGAAAATTGTATGTGTGTGTGTGTGCGCGCGCGCGCGCGCGAACAGGCATGCATTTCCAATTCAGTTCATGTACATCTATCTGTATAGAACTTAAATTTAAACAGAACTAAGGTGTGAACAGAAGGGGAGAAGGTAGGAAAAAAGTACATGTATCCTGGCAAAAATATGTGCCTATCTTTGTTTAGTTCTTTTTCCTCTACTTCTGTTTGTGTGCACGGATGTAAAAAGTCAGAAAATATAAACATGGCAAAATCATTTTACCAAGAATGTGTAATTCTGACTGCATAAAATAATGTGTTAAAGGTATCTGTTGAATACAATTCTAAATGATATTACCATTCTGTTTAAAACCAAAATGATTTGGGTCAAAGATGATGACCTGTTTCCCTAACTTAATATACTTCATTATTATTGCAAATAGCCAAATAATGAATTAGCAAAGAGGATAAAAGCTAGTATTCTGAGTTTCTTACACATGGCACATGTGCTGAATTTCTATTACCTAACATATTGTCCAGAAAAATAAAAGCATATATAAACACCCCCAAACAGATAATAATCTAAGTTAATGTAAATGATATAGCAAAACTTTACAACTAGCCTTTTAAGTGTTACCCATCCAAAAGCTTTTTGCCAGATCTCTGTATATTTCACCAGTAGTGATACTCTTTTTGAAAAATAGTGTCAGAGGTAGAAAAATCTTTTACACTATTAAGAGTATTACCTGCACCACACCCTGATTTCTCAAAGGTAAAGACTTTCTGCAATATCAGTGTACATTTAAAGTTCTTACACCTTTGGATTAGTGATGCCAAAGATTGCATGGCTGGTTTAACACTGATATAATGGTGGGGCGAGGGGGATGTGGAAATTGAGTCCATTTTCTAATCTGTGTTGAAAGATTCGATCTTACTAGAAGTGAAAATAAAAGTGATTCCCACAGCTTTAAATAAATTAAAAAATAAAATTCTGATTTTTCCTAGGGCCAGAAGTGAACATGTACTATTAGGTGTTCATTGCCTATTTTTTTTCATGTGTCATATTTTAGCAATAATGTTCAGCAAAGGGGAATTTTCCTGTTTACATATGAGAAAAGCATGTAAAAGCCTTACTACAACACAAACAGCTGGTGATATTATGTGATTATGTGGTAAACAACATATTTTGATTTGAATGAGGAGCTGTCTGTAAATTAGGGGAAAATGACATTTCATAACTGTTTTGTTGCAAGCAATACAGTTTTTGGTCCTTCTAGCTTAAATATCTTCATCACATCCAAAGATGAGTCTTTTCTTTTCCAGGTTCCTACATCGTCACTTTCATTCAAGTCTCCTCCTGCCTCCACTACCACCTCCCCTGGCCATCTCCCAGCTCTGAACCTCTGGCCTCTCCTTCTCTGATTTATTCCACTTCTCCTACAGCAAAACCTTAATTATAGCATACTTATATTTAAAACCCCAAAGTGGCACGAATCAGTTTCAATACAATACCATGACATTTAAGGGCCTCCCTTAGGTTTTCGTATCTCATACTTCCCCTTCCAGCCCTGTGGACCTTGCCATGCCCCATCCGTCCTGGATGCCTTTACTCTGCTTAATGGCCCTCCTCCATTTCCTCCTATGGGATCTTCCCAAAGTGATTCCGTAACACGCACACACGTATACATATCCTATCTCCTCACCTAAAAATCGTCTTTCCCCTCTTGAAGCTTCTTTTGGTATAATGGAAAACGTGCCAGCTGGTTTTTTCATCTTTTTTTTCTGATTTTCAATGTTTTCCACCTATATAAATGATATCTCCCTTACACTGAAGAAATAACATTTGTTGATTGCTTACTTGGACCAATGTGAGACATTTTGGCCCAAGTAAGCATCCAGCAAATGTCAATTCTCTCACTTATTCTTTAAAAAACATTTTTTTAAATTTTTCAATTACAATTGACACTGAATATTATATTTGTTTCAGTATAGTGTTTAGACATTTCTATAACTTATGCAATGATCCCCCCAATAAGTCTAGTACCCACCTGGCACCAAACTCCATAACACCTTTCTGCTTTCATTAAATATTATTGGCTCTTCTGTCATAGGTAACCCTTTGAGAAAAAGAGTTGCACGTTAACCATTTATTTAGCCTACTTTTTTTTCCTCTCACACTATTTTGCACATAGTGATTAATGAATTCTTGTTGAATAGTTAAACAATTATATAAAATTAGAATAACATACATTAAAACAATATAGCAGAAAACCCGTTTCTTCTATTTGGATGCATATATTGAAAATAACAAGCAAAACTTGAATGTGTCAAATACCTTTTGAACATTAATTCTGGCAACATTCCTCAAGTAACTTTCTTTTAAATTAGAAGTTTCTACATACAGGAATCTATCAGACTTGGAGCATTTCAACCTAATTTCATTGTCCCTATCATATTTAATCATTTAAAATGATTCAATCAATTATGCTACTTTTTATTCTTTTAAAATTAGAATTTTATTGTATTAAATAATTCAGTTTTTCAATACCAGAAATAGCAAATTTTTTTCCAATGGTGCTTTGCAAGTTCTTAGATTGCAAATATTGGAACTATAATATAATAGAGATAATCTGTATACAAATCAAAATATCCAATTTGAACTATAGCTATCTTTGCCTTTTTTAATTTTACAAATGAAAGTTATACCCCTATGGAAATAATTTAATTCGACTAAAGTATGTGTAGTTCACAGAATACCACTTTAATTTCATACTATATACAAGGCACAAGCCTGGGTATTATATGAAGATGAGCTTAGATAAAACTATTGAATAACTATACTATGAGGTACAATTAAAATATTCTGCATGAAATTGTATCTGAAAACATTAAGACTTTGTGGAGAAGATTGTACTTGAAATGTTCTTCAAAAGATGGATAAGATTTTTATTTTTTTAATAATGTAATTAAATAATTTTAATGAAATATGCATATAAAATAATATACATCATGTATATGTTAAGGTTTGTGCCTTTGGACTCTCCCTAGCTTAAGAAATATAGTATTTCTAATAATCTCTAAGCCTGCCCCTGGGTTCATCCCAGTTGCATCCATATCCTGTCCCTACAGGGGTAACTACTTTCTGACTTGAGGTTTATCATTTTATTGCAATTTTTTATTAATACTTTTACCTTGACATAAAATCTTCATAAGCATTTTTTTCTTAATAGTGAATTGCCATTATTTACTTAATGTATTATCCCCACATGAGATTTTCCCAAATGTTTACAAGTGTACTTACATTATTGTGAATATCTTAGCTTCTTTCTTTTGAAAAAATATTTCTTTTAGATAATTTCCCCTAAATTGTGTTACTAAAACAAAGATTATGAATTGGTTTTTACTGGTCTAAAAACATATTGCCCGATTATTTTTCAAAAGCATTTTACCAGTTTACCATGACACCATCAAAATATGAGAGTGCCATTTTCCCTGTGTTCTTGCTAAGGCTGGGTGGTGCTTTGCAATAAAAGACTAAATTGGTAAACAAGAATGGATAGTCCTCTATATACGCGTGACATTGGTGGGTAGGATGTTTGGGCTGAGTCAAAGTGATCTTGCCACAGCCTGGCTGAGAGGATGAGAGTCTGACTACAATAGGAAATGAACATTTGAACAGCTGTGAAAGACATCACAAATTCAGACTCTGAAATTCAACGAATTATTTGGGGCAAGGGGTACGAGAAAAAAAAAATTTTGTTTTCATATTTCAAGCCTTGGTAAATAAGAGAAAAGAAGGGTCTTAAAAGTATGGAATTCAGGAATACTAGCTTATTTTTAGTTTTGATAAATTTGGAAGTCATCTAAATAGATAATTAGTTCTACCATGTTGGAAGCTAAAATAACAAATTAGGTAGGTGATAAAGAAGAATAGAGAGAAAATTAAAACCTAGTGAGAAACTTGAGAATAAAATAACATGAAATGAAAATAGGAGGAGAGGAAAAGAGGGAGGGAAAAAGGAAGATCACTGTATTGATTGGGATTGTTTTGCTTTCACCTGCAAACAACAGAATGTGGGCTTAAGATACTTGGTTTTTTGTACACCCTCCCCACAATGAAACAAGTCCAAAGTAGGCAGCAAAAGATGAAGACTATGCAGCTGCTCTCTGGCCCAAGTTTGTTTTCTTTTTCTGCTCCCCTTAAAGTGGAACATTTCCCCCCTTCCACAGTAGGAAGAAGGGAAAAGGCTAAAAGTAGAAGCCAAGACTATTCCTTTTAGAAAGGTTTTCTTAAGCCACGCCCATATCATCTACTTATATCTCATTGGGCATAATGGGATCACATGATTTCCTGGAGACCAAAGTGGACATGGAGAAGGACAGCTTAGAGGGAATTTGGGATGGCCAACTCACAGTGTCTGCCTTTTTGCTATATAATTTTGCATAATGTTTTAGTTTTAAAGTGCAAACCATTACATTCCTGAGGCTCTTTATTGAATTCTTGCTGGCAGACAGCTAAAATATATATATATATATATATATATATATATATATATATATATCATAGGCTTACACTTATTGAAACCATCATTGCAAGGACATCAATTCATAAACTTAAAAAAAACACACACACAGATTTTATGATGTTTCTTAACATGTACTTTTCCACACAATGGGGTAAAATCATTAAAGTACACAAACTGTATGTAGTAAGTTTTAGATTAATGCATGGGTGATTTAACCCAAGGCAAAGTGTGAATCTCGGCTTAGCTTCCTCAGTTACATAGTCTGGTTATGGCTCATCTTTCTACTCCATCAATTTTCATGTCTTTGAGAAGTGAACATTAATTTTTAAAAGATAAGCAAATTACAATCAGAATAGTAAACAAAAACTGCATTTGTATTTTATATTCCAATATTAGTGAGCCAGCAGTGTAAGCGCTTGCACCTGTGAACCTGAAAGTCCCACACTTGACTGAGTGACCTTTGACAACTTGCTAAATTTTTCTTCATTTTGGTTTTCCTCTCTATACAACTGGGATGGTACCTGGTACCTTCTTTACAAGGATGTGAAGAGCTAATGAGAGTTTATATACGTTCTGCTGTTAAGACTGTAAGTTTTATGAGACTTGGCAAGAATTGTGTCTAACAACTTTCAGTTATCCAACCAGTATCTCAATCAGCACCCAACATACAGGTTCTCAAAACTTTTTGATGGAAAATGAAAGTAACTTCCAAAAAAAGAAAGAAAGAGGAAGGGAGGAAAGGAGGGAGGGATGGAAGGAAGGAGGAAAGGAAAGAGAAATAAGGAAAGAAGGGAGGAAGGGAAGAAGGGTGGAAGGGAGGAAGAAAGGAAGGAAGAAACTTCCAAATTGCCTAGCACACTGTAGGTACCCTATAATTATTTTTCTCTTGTATTAGCTAGAATGTTTGGCTTATTTAATACAAATAACTTCCTGTTTGTTTACTATTAAAAATACCTAAATATAGTCACCTACTAAAATGATAGAGCTGTTTGTCAAGAAAAATAAATATATGAGATTCCTATAGGTTAGTTCAATAATGTTTGAACACAGTTAATTAAATTAGTGAAGATTAGTATTTTCCTAGATTTGGCATGCATCTACTTTTACCCATCTTTCATGTTAGAATAGATATAGAATTAAAATTACACAATATCTCTGACTTAACACAATTTTATACTTAAAATAGACTCTTATTAAAGAAATTTCCTTCCCCCTTTCCTTCTCCTCCTCCTCCTCCTCCTCATTATCCTCTCTATTTTTAAGAAAGGGACAAATTGTGGATAATTTACCCATGAAGACTTAGATCTTCCAGTTCTTTATTGTTATCCAGTTCACAAATTAGTTTTTTTAATCTCTCATGTGGAATTGAAATACAATTCCATTCTCACTTCCAGATAAAAATGGCCATGGCTAATAAAGGAAAATCGCTGCAGAACAAACAAAAACCTTTCTCAAAACAACCCTAAATGTCACTCCCTCTTTTATAAACTGACATTCATTAACCCTGGACTATATGCCACACTGTTTAAAGCATTTTGCACAGAATTCATTTAATCTTCACAAGAATCCTATGAGTCTGGTTATTGTTTTCACTTCCTCCAGGCGAGTCTCAGGAAACTATTGCAAGTTGCAAAGCACTTGCACAAGCACTCCTGACGCTCCTTCCATTTAATCTTTTTATAGTACTTATCACCATCTAATATACATTTTGCTTTTTATGTTGTTGCTTATTGTCTATCTACCCCTCTACAGCCTATCTCCATTAGAGTAGGATTTCCACAAAGACACGATTTTTCTCTGATGTTCACTGCTGCAGCCCATTTTGTAGAAAAATGCCTAGCACGTAGCAGGCCCTCAATAACTATTTGGGAATGAGCACAATTCCCTTTGCATAGCTGAGGACACTGAGACATATGATGCTTTAATATCACTTTATGTTCAGAATTACAATTATAAGGGTTTTGCACAATGTGCCATTGATTGTTGTGATATATATCATTTCTATATACCTCCTATTGGTGAGAAAGAGCTGGATAACCTCAGCAGACCTAGCAAATGAATATAGGTCTCAGAAACTCAAATGGTTATCACAGGATCATGATTAGAGAGACAATTTCTTCAAAAATGAGAATGAAAGCAGGACAAGAAAAATCGAATTCATGGCCGTTAGCTGTCGATACTTCAGGAAGTCCTCACTTAACATTGACAATCGGTTCTGGAAGCGAGGAGGCAACGTATAAGCGAGGCAACATATAAGGAAACCAATTTTACCATAGGCTAATTAATAGACACAAGTCAAGTTCCTATAGCATCTCATCAGTGTTATAATGAAACGATGTTACTTGAAGACCTGCTGTATATCTGCATGTGTGTATAATATTTGTATTGAAATAAAATACTGACTCATTGTAAATTAAAATACAGTGTCACACCTTCATATTTCTTTCATACCAATCACTGCGTACTTGTAGTACATAAGGCATTATTTAATTTCAGGAACTAAGCAGTGTAACATAGGGGAATAAATATATAGACAAACACTGTATTTTCACTCACTGAGAGAGAAAAATTAGATGGAATCATTATATTTTCATCCCCATATTAGGCCTCGTATTGTTATGTCTAAGTATTAAGATGATAGGTGCTATAGAAAGGGTAAATAATTACAACAGAGGAAGTCTGTTTTGTTATTTTAGAGCTGGTGTGTTGAAATACTGTCTTGTTTACAATTTTCAACTCCACAAATTCTCATCAATTATTAAATATTTTTCTCATTGAATTAAACAAGGCGACAATATTTTCTCAGGACAAAACATCAAGTGAAACATAAGGCTTACTTTTAGCATGTAAAAATGTTTTTTATATGAATGAAATTCTATAGCTTTATTAAACTACCCACCCCACATCCAACTAAGCAAAAAGTATACATTCTTTTTATTATGTAAAAAGAAAAAGAATTTAAAAGCCATTCTTTCTTTGAAGCTGGAAGCAGTTCTTTCCTATTGCAATGACAAACAAAATATTTCATAGAATTTAACCACCGTTTCTCAGGCATGGTACTTGCTACTGTCCTGGCTGACTCTAGAGAGGTTACAATAAAGATAAGTGTAGACAAAAGTCAGGGAGAGGGTGTGACTTTCACATCTTACAGTGCAAAATGCTATGCGATCCTTCACCATCAAACATCTGATTATTTTTACAGTGGGATGATTATATTAATATATTTATTCATTTATCAAAATTACTCATTAAAAAACCTTTGGTTGACTAGTGTTCTATAATGACACAATTTGCTATTAGCATGCTTCTTTGTTTCATTATGAGTTATGCTCATTGTTTATATGGCTTTTGCCTGTAGAACTGTTATCCACATGCATGAGTTCCCTGGGCAGCCGCCTAGACAAGAAACATATGGCTGGGTCTGCTGCGAAAATCTAGCCGCACACCATGTGTAATTCTATCTTTTTTGTGCATGTGTGTTGACGTGTGTCCATTCATGCACATCTACATTTGGGATCTGTATCTCTTACAATCATGTGCTAATAAAAATATTTATATAATTTAACCCCAACAATACTTATAAATATCACTTTTATTTAGTAACATGTAATCAAGGAGCAAAGAAATATTTTGTCTTTTTATCTAGAAGCAGCAAAGTTAGAAAGCAGATAGGCGACTCTCTATGGATTTGGCAATAAACTCTAGACTTCAGGTTTTTAGCTTCTACTTCTGAGTCTGGTCTCAGATCAGGTTCCAAGGTTAATAACAGAGATAATCAAACACATTTTAAGCATGTATGCAAAATGTAGTGTATTTCTTATTCTTAGCATCACAAAGTCTAAGAATTATCTTCTTCCAACAAGCCAGCAAACTTAATTCTTTGAAATTTCAAATCTAAAGAAATATTTTATTTTTTAACTTGGACATGTTTTTAAAAAACAATTGCTGTAATTATTTTGGAATTTTGTCAAAGTAGAACTGTTTGAAAATTGGTAGGTCCAGATCTTAAAGTCTGCATAAAGCAGGTACTTAAAGGACATTAATAGCTAGCAAAACACATCTAAGTTAAACGGAGAGAGGCTTAAATGGTCAGAGACCTTTGAATAAAAAAGAACATTAAGTGAACATCTTAACCATCGAGTTATAAATATGTCAGAAATACAGACTTTCTCACTGCTCTATGAGCAGAGTGATTGTGCCATGCTGTTGACCTTCTCTAAGTCAGTTAACCCTATGGGAACCTTTATTTTCCCATCAGGAGTAAGACCTGCGTGTAAAGGAAATGCTAGGCCACAGATATAAAATAATATTATTTTATTACTATTATTAGCCCCAGCAGAGACGCCATTCCTTTCTGCAATAATGCAGTACCAGATTGATGAGCCTCTGAGATAGACTATTACCAACATACTGGGGGAAAAAAAAACAGATGAGGGATATTGGTAAAGAGCAATAGGTTCGCTTCATACTTTGAAGAGCCAAATCTATTGGTGTTACATGTTTTTGTTCAAAAACATTTTTAATTTCATTTCCTTTGCCACCCTGTTAATAAAGAACTAATGCTCCTTTACAATTTCATAGGACTTTTAATTTAGAAAAGTGCTCCCTATCAGTCACTGCATTCTCTTGTTACAATGTACGCGTAAAAATCAATGTGCTAAGTGTTTGACTTGGTTTTTTTCTCGTTTAATCCTCACAATAGCCAGTGAGGTAGGGGATAGCTTCTTCTCTATTTTACAAAGAAGAAAACTGAGATCCATGGACGTTAACTTGTTTCCAAGGTAACACAGCCAGTAGGAGATGGAGCTGAGATTCGCTCCTAGGTTGACAGACTTCAGACAAGTACTCTCTCTGTATCACTGTGTATTCTGTACCCACAACTGGTGGAGGGAACGTGTTCATGAACATTTAGTTAGATCCTTAAGTGCTGAAGACTTGCCAAGATCACCTCGCCTGTGTGTTCCAGGCTTGAGTTCCTGGATCTCAGCACATTGCTCTTCCCTTTAGATTGAATTGTCATGGAAGCCTTTTTATACTCCCATTATGGTTAATGAACAATAAATGAGCTCTTCCTTCACTGTTCACCTAGAGTCTAAGTTTGGCATCTAGTTCACACGTTGCACCTTGTAGCTGGCATAGTGGTGACTGCAGAGCTCTCTTGAGGAATGAAAGAACACCTTTGGTGACGCTGTACTTGTGGACGTGATTTTCCAAACTGTAGTCCATGGAACGTGGTTCTGGAAGATGCTAATAGGTAATGTTACAAAAATTGTTCTATGCTCTCAAACATTTGGAAAAAAATTGGATGCACAATGATAAACGTCTTTCTTTGAACAGAATGCTGTAGTAGCTGTTAACCTGTTAACTGACATTGTGACTCTAGAAAACAGGGCCAACATAGTACACAGAGGGTGCTCTGAATATTTCATCACCCTGGTTTTTCAAACACAGTATTAAATATTCTGGAAATATTTTCCCAAGCAACCCAAATTCCAAAATGCTCCTTTGGCATGTAAGTACTGCCAGACAATCCTAGGACATTTCCTAGGCCAATACCTGGTCTTCCATCCTTACTTTCTACTGATAGCCTTTCTTCCTATTTCCCTGAGAAAACAAGCCAGCCCTCAGGAGTAAAGTTTTCCATTTATGTTTCACACCCCAGCTACCCATCTTTTTCCAGTTCCACCCTCCCTCCTGAAATCATGGATAAACCTTCAGGCTCCTATCTAAAGTCAACTCCCCTACCTTCAGCCTTAAATTCCTTATCTTCCCACCCACTCATGTATACTGCTCCAGTAGTTGTTTCCTCACTTCTGCACCACCAGTTTTTCCTTCACAGAATCATTCCCTTCAGCATACAATATGCTACAATTCACACAGGCTTAGAAAATAAATTTTAAAATCATTTTCCTAACCACCCAGTCTCCTCAACCTCCTACCCCATTTCTCTATTCTTTGCTGTTAACAAAAGCCTGGCAGGAAGTTTTCTACTTTGTTCTCTGTACGCAATTTCTCTTCTCTCAGTTATTCTTGAAACCAATTCAATAAGACTTTTATCCCCACCACTCTACTAAAACTGCATTTGTGAAGGTCAACAATAGTTACATCCAATGATGTCTCAACCCAGTGGTACCTGCTCAGTCTTCATCACCGTGACCTATCAGCAGTACTTGGCACAGATAGGCCAAGAGATGGAGTTTAACACCAACACTTACTGATATTTAAAGAGATTATTTAACACCCTCTCCTCCTTGAAACATTTCATTGTTCATTGAAACATTTTCTTCCCTTGCTTCCACTATACCACATTCTCTCATCCTTTCTTTTCTTTTGTCCCCTGATGTTTTCCAATGGTGGAGTACCCATGGTCACTGTTGGATCTCTTACCTATCTCCACCCGCTCCCTTAGTGATCTCATCCAGTCTTGACGGCCTTAAATGCCATTTATATGATGATAATTCTCAAATGTGTATGTTAAGTTGTCCTTAACTCCAATTTGATATATTCTACTGCTTACTCTACAGCTACATTCCAGATCTTATCCACACTCACCCTGACCCTAAATCTATTCCTGGTAGTATCCTTTACCTCGGTAAATAGCAATTTCTTCTTTTCCCCCACTGTTTGGGTAAGAATCTTAGTACCGTGTTTCCCCGAAAATAAGACCTAGCTGGACCATCAGCTCTAATGCGTCTTTTGGAGCAAAAATTAATATAAGACCTGGTCTTATTTTACTATAAGACTGGGTTTTATAATATAATATAACATAATATAATATAATAATATAATTAATATAATATAATATAATACAATATAGTACAATATAATACCCAGTATTATATTGTACTATATTGTATTATATTATATTATATTATATTATAATAAAAGATACATTAGAGCTGATGGTCTGGCCAGGTCTTATTTTCAGGGAAACACGGTAGTATCATCTTTGACGCATTCTCTCATAGTTCACATGTTGTTAGTCAGCAAGCTCTATCCACTCTATTGTCAAATTATATCTGGAATCTGATATTCTCTCAATGTCTCTATTGTTACTGCCCTTCATTTTCACCCGAATTATTGTTCAAGCCTCTTTCATTGACCCACTGCTTCCATTCTCCTCTCCTTACAGACACTTCTCAGGACACTATCCAGAAGGCATTTCTTAAAACTTAAGTCAGCTCTTATCACTCCTTGGCTGAACACCCTCACAATAATGCCCCTTTCCACTCTTTATAAGCAAAGTCCCTACAAAGACTTCCAAAGCAATTATGTCAGGGTTACCTGCCATCTCTCCAAATCCCATCTCCCATGCTTCTCCCTCACAGTTTTCCACCTACTCAGACCTCCTTGTTGTTCCAGGACACACCAGGTCATATTTCCCCAGGGCAGTGCCCTTGTTACACCGTCTGCCTGGTATGCTCTGCTCTTAGATCTGTGCCTGTTGCATATCCTCACCTTCTGGTATCTGTTCACCAGTCAGTTAGGCCTTCCCTGACCACCTTTTCAAAAAATAGCAACCTCTCCCCTACTTTGTCCATCTCCCTTCCCTGCGTTATGTTTCTCCGTATGTCAACATCAACAGTCAACATACTTTATTTGTTTATATTTAATTTTCTGTGTCCCCTACTAAGTTGTAATCTCAGTACGAACAGATATTTTTTGTCTATTTTGTTCACTAATGTATTCACATCGCCTGGAATATAGTTGGCACTCAATAAATATCTACTGAATTAATTATCGAATGAATTAATGAATGCCTCTCTAATATATGTTGAAGGAATTCTTCCCACGCAAATATCATCATATATGAAAAGGCTAACATTCATATGAGGAGCATCAGTATTTTAAATAACATGGCTTTGTTTTCATGGATTAAAAAACAAAACTCCTGCTATCACTATTAATCAGTTATAATATAATAAAAATCGTAGTGCTTGGTCCCTGATTACTAAATTTAGGATTTAAAACAGCTGATGTGTTTATTTATAATTAGTCATATGAATGTAAACTCACTTAAGTAGTTACAAGTGTAGATAGAGTATTTGCTTTAGGGTCTGAGATTGAAGACTGCAGATTAATAGTTTTGAAGGATAGGTCTTGAGATAGCATTAAAAAATGCTATTGGGGGGCATTTTCATATCATCATTTACAATTAAAATTGTAATTCCAACTGGATAAAAATAAAATGTGATTAGGCATTTACAGTCAGTAGACAAAGCTATGCAAGCCCCATACTCAGAAGAATCCCCAAATCTAGGAGAAAGTCAAAGGAAACAGTAGGAAGTTTGGACTAGGAAATAATTGAAACTTATACATATACGAATCAGGCAATGGACTTGACAGATGTAACCTACCTCCAGTGTGATTTAGAAACATTACAGTACTGATATGAAGAATAAAGATAGCTCTTTATATGCTGATAAAAGTAACCAGCCAAAAATACTAGGAATAAAATATAATCTGTAATTACTTTGTAATGCGTTCAAAATTCGAATTGAAAAGAAAAGGATGGGGTAAACAGATATAAATTAAAAGGTGGCAATCCAGAGAATAAAAAGAGTCAATTAATAATGAAAGAATGTTTCATTTTGGCAGTATTTTCCAAAAAAGAGGGTGGCCCGACTTTGGAATATAAATAGATGCTCTGACAGTCCTTTAATGGAGAGAAAAGCAGTCCACTGGACTCCTACAATGTGATGAAAATAACCTGCAAGTCCAACCCACTCATTGACTCTAATCCGATTTACCAAGCCATTTTTTAAAATTTGGTTTCTCAATACAGGCTGATTGGCAGGAATATTAAGCTAAATTTCTTATTATCAATTATTTAAATGTCATTCTGGTACAAATAATTCATGTGTGACTCTGGGGCCAGATGAGCTTGTTTTTCCTTCCAGGCAAAATTACGAACTAGATGAAGTTCTCTTTTTCCCCCCACTTCTTCTGCCTCCCCTCCCCCAACTCCAGTTCAAGCCGTTGTTTCTCAGTCTAGTTGTGTAGGACACAGCTCCCTGGCCCATGCTGGTATTATGGGCCTTGCGCTGCCCCCACCCCCCACGCAGTTAGTTGGTCGCCGGTCATTGGTTGGCCGCTCGCAGCAGCTCACAGCAGCTCTTGCCAGCTGCTGGCCACTTACGCTGGCCGCCGGCCACTCATAGCAGCACATGGTAGCCCACGGCAGCACACAGCAGTCTACGGCAGCCCAGGGCAGCTCACGCTGGCCGCCAGCCATTCGTGGCAGCACTCAGCAGCCCGCAGCAGCTCACGCCAAACTCTGGCTGCTCATGGCAGCCCAGCTCCAGAGAGAGCTGTTGTTCACAATCTTAGCTATAGAGGGCACAGCTTACTGGCCCATGTGGGAATCGAACTGGCGATCTCGGCATTAGGAGCATGGCACTCAAGCCACTGGGCTGGCCCGATAAAGTTTTCTAGAATGCTCCTCTCTCAAACATTAGTCTTTACCTTCAGCCTTTTACTCCACCACATTCCCATAATTATATTGTTTCCCTAAGAACCACCAATTTTATTTGCCAGTGCTTTTGTGCTACCTGATAAACTAACAGGATGTTTTAAAGGTGTTTGATTTTATGGAGGGCTCTTAAGAACTAGAAGTTGAATGAACTAAAGCACAAAGTTCAGATAAAAGTGGAGAGATATAATAATACTTAATAATGATAATTTATTAAATATTTGCTGTATACCTGTCACTCATAACAGATAATTGGGTTTAATATTCATATAGTCACAAAACCTAGATACAGAAAACACAAATTCTTTCTTTTCCCCATAACTGAAACTTCTTAAACTTAAGAATTTCTAGTTTTTTGATGGCAGAAATTTTGTATTGCTAATTCAAGTGCATTCAGTAATTTCCTGAATTGAGTATGGTCAATTTAAGAATCGATCGGTTCATGATTCTCTCTCATATTCTCCTTGAAGCCCAGGAATTGAACTAAACCTTGGGTCAGAAAAGGGTTAAAGGAAGGACTGGTGAAAATACTGTTCTGGCCTAGCAGTAGCTCAGTCACCCTATCCAGGTGTTATCCTCTGTGCTCGTTTGGTCCAGAAAGTTGTATCATGAATGCTTGGCACATCTGAGTCCATACCTCTACAATGGCCTCCCGTTGTTAGACCGTGCTTTTTTCATCTTCCTTGTTCCAAACATGAGGTCTCTTTTGGTCCACCTGTGCAAGCCTCCAGTGGCTTTTGAGGCAATGAATACTATTTATTCAATAAATAGAGTCTTGAAATCATTAAAAACTTAAGAATGACTGAAAACATAAATTGCATTGGTTAAATTTTGAAAATTATCTTCTTTCTTTTATCCCTTAATACGTGTTTGCAACCCTAGGAGAAAAATATTTTGCCAAGAGTAACGCGGTCCCTGTTTAAATTGTGTTCATCCATAATTTACTTCTCAGCGTCTCTGAGATTATGGAATTACTCATGGATCATCAGTGAAGTTGTCACTTGTTTCCACTGTGAGATCATCACTGTTTTCCCCAGAATGTCTCTTTGCTCACTTTCCCCTCCTAGATAGTCCACACTACAGAAGGGGCTGCCCTGAAACTGGGAGAACTGAGGATAGTCTCTTCTTAGGGATGTAGAAAATGACGTATGGGGCCCCAATCTAAATCTCCTGTGACGTCCACTGGTTCCCAGGGGTGGCGATGGCCTCATCACTGCGTCCTGGAAGTCTGGCTTAGGAGCTGATAGACCCCTTATCAATCAATCCTTGGCTCTTGCATCCTCACAGTATCTCCACAATCCAGGGTCTGAAAACCTCTCTAATTTATTTAGGATCTAAATCACTGGATGTGGGTTCTCCTCACAGGTGAAACATCGGATCTTGTTTCTTCTTTCAAAGTCAAACTCTTCAATGATACTGCTATCACCACACTTAGGGCTTAAGCTGGAAGCCCTAGCATCAGCCTTCCCTCTATGAGTACTTCATTTCAGAGTAGAGCTGATTGCCTTAAACATAACTCTATGCCACTCTCTTTCTTTCCTCTGCTAACTGTCAATATCTGCTCAGTGAAATCAATATCACAGTTTGCAGTTCCAAACTTTTACTTTCTATAGACAGCTCTCTCACAGCACCATGGTTCTGATTTGCTCCAGTTCTTGTCTAAGGTTTGAATTCGTTCATGGTACAAGAATACTTTACATAAATGTTCCTGGGAATTTCAAGCAAGCCCCCATATGTAGCAGATTTCAAATTTTACAGTCACTAACCTACGTGTGCAACATTCTAATAGTGTTTATTTCTCTACAAGAGAAATTAATTCGGTTCTATAGCTTCCATTTTGAAGATGGCAGAAAGATAATCTATGGCAGAAAGATAATCTAAGCAAGTCAAAGTGACTTCGTCATTTACAATTTATGTGGCCAAATCAAGTTAAATCTTCAGTTGGTTGACTATTCCTTTCCTCTTCTTCCTTCTCTTCTGGGATAATGTGTTGGGGGGAATACTGTTGCTTTTGAGTCATCCTGGCACTGAAGGGGTGTTAGGTTCAGGCGATGTCTTTGGAACCTGCTGGCCTCCAAGGAGTGTAGTTCATTTGTCGGATCCCTGCTGTAGTGGCCTAACATCTGTTACTGATGCTTATGCTTCCTCCATGGCCTCTAGTCTCAGACTACATATTCTGGCTTCTCTCTTGGTTGTACCATTTCTATGTCTATGGATAACCTTTTGCAAAGACAACTTCCTCAGTTCTTCTTTCTCATTTTTCAGGTTCTGTGTTGGAGACTTGCTCTAAAACTCACCTTCCCAAGTTGCATCATGGAAAGCTAAGCCATAGTCCTTTCTGCTCTGAGACCCTCCCCCAAATATAGGGTTTATGCTGCAATCACTGTTCATAATTTAGATTCCAAATTAGGACAGTTCCAGGTACTTCTCAGAGGTCTCTGTATAATCTAGTTGTATTTTCTCCAAATCAAGTCATTCTAGCCATCTGATTCTTCCCTAATCTCCTTTGGGCTGAGGAAAACTGCTCTGTAATCGTCATGTAGGGTTTTCTACAATATAGTTTATGGTACAAAAATCTATGCTCAGAGTGAACCACGCTCTGGATCTTTGGAACCCACAAGTCTTTTTTTGTTAAGTCTGGTTCTTGCAAACAGAAAATGCTTTGAAATATTTGACATGCAAAGTGTTGCACAACTCAGTTTTTTGCCTACTCTCCTAGGAAAAAGGAAAAAGTCTAAGGAAAAAATAACATTGCAAACTTTATTTTTCATGAAATTATATATGTATTTTACTACAATCTACTGGCTTTAAAATCATGTAAATATGGCCAAAAGTCACAAAAGGAGGTGGAGAGAAGAAGCTCAGAGAATACTAGAGTTCAGATTGAGCCACCTCCTGAAGATAAGGGTCTCTCGCTAAAGTGCAAACACTACATCACTTGTGTGGAAAAAAGGTTTAGGAAGTGGGGTGAGCAGGGCTGTAGCGTAGGCCCCCTACATCCATTTGGTTCAGATAACTGGAAGAAGTAGGGCTAAACAGCCATAATGCAGAAATTCGTCTACCTTTGTGCTTAGTACAGGAGGAGAAATGTTCTTCTGGGAGGATCGCCCAGGGTAGATTTCCAGACTTCTACAGCATCATGAAAAGATGCTCCAAGAAATAAAAGTATGTAAAAGGACAGCAAATTTCATCAGCAGATAAAGAGCATGCACCACCCTGCCAATAATTTGAACACTCTTACAATACTTGTAAAGGGAAGTGTGAGCCAAAGATGACACATTCAGACAAACTACCGTTCACATACAAAGACTAAAGTCTGTCTGAGCTGCTTTGAACATATAGGACCACAGGGAACATTGTCCCGATTAATAATTCTTGATGCAATTCCTGGAGACAACTTCAGAAACTTTGGCTGGTGCCCTGGCACGGAGCACTGAATCTGTTTAACTACAGGCAAAGATCAACCAAATGTGAGAGAACGTGGTATCAAAACAGATATATGTATTATGTGCCCGAACAGTTTAGAAAGTACATAACTAAGGAAAATTTGGAGAGGAAGAGGAAAAAGAAGAGTTAGAATAAGTTTACTGATTGCTTCATCTGTAATAGTTAAGAATCAGGAGATATTCAAAGTTGACAGATCAAGTAATAGAAATATTAGCATATATAACTATACTATTAAACATTTAAAAAGATAATAAAGAAAGATAAGGAAGGGGAGAGAAAACAGGAAACATGCTAATTTCATCATTGCTCATAATAGAAAGTTAATAGACACTGTCTAAAGAGATGTAAAGCTAAGGATGTTATATTGTTATAAAGGTTATAAAGGTTCCACTAGTACAGGAATACAAGATTTCTAAGTAATAGAATGACTGCACAAACACATAGATACAAAAAATATAGACCATTGAGTTAAGGGCTTAAATAAATAACCTATCAAGCTGAAAACATAATGTTGTATTTAGTTTCTCTCTTTCTCCCATTAGACTGCAAACTACACAGAAGTGGAAATACAGAAGTGATGATAGATGATAGCTAGCCATATAGAGCCACCATTCCAGGCACCAGAAATCTGAAGAAAGGAGGTGGCTATCAATCTATCTATCTATCTATCTATCTATCTATCTATCTATCTATCTATCTATCATCTATCTATCTATCTATCTATATTTGTCACTTCTGTATTTCCAGCCCCTATAATGCCTCCCTAGAATATATTCAATAAATATTAACTGACTAAATAAATGACAGAACTGAGATGTCTCTTATTAATAGATATAAATAGGTTTCATATTCTATGAAAGGAGATAGATTTCACGCTGATCTCAAAGAAAATCCATGCCTAAGCTACATATGAGAATACTAAAACATTCTGATTTTAAAAGATTGTAAGTAAAAGAATGGTTAACCTTACAACAAACACACACCAAAGAAAGCAGGGGTCATAAATCTTAGTATCATATATAGTGGGTTTCAGGTCTGTAAGCATTAAACAAATAAAACTAAGAAGGTTTATAATTCACAGTGGATATTCATGCTGTCCCTAAAACAAGAGCAAAATAGTAATAGGGCAGAAATTTCAAAACTTAAAAAATAGGCAGAAACACACTAACAGTACAAGTGCTTAATTCCCCTTTCTCACAGATCAAAACTTAGTGTCTAGAAGACTTGGATATTATAATTAGTAGACTAGATCTGATATATATATACATATACATATGTATATGTATATATATATATATACACATATACATATACATATGTGTGTGTGTGTATATATATATATATACACATACAGATTTGTATAGCAAGTATTGTATCTTGAAAAGAGCAAATACACATTCAAATACTTAAGTCACATTCACAAATACCATTTATTATGCTACACAGAAAACCTTAATGGATTTTGAAAAGTAGAAATAATGTAATTGTTTTCTGATTCTAATGCAATAAAATCAGGACTAATATCAAATCTAAAAAATATTGTATTTTTTAAAATTATTTTTAAAATTAAATTTTATTGTTTTGTTTTACTTATGTTTGAGCATTACGAAAATATTATAGTAAGAACTGTTCTGGGATTTGTTCTTTGTTTTCACCCAATGTCATTGTTCTGTTTCTCTATCCTTGTATGATGTATCACTCCAAAATTCAGTGGCTCAAAACAGCCACCATCATTTATAGTTGATGGACATAAACAGACATGTCATGGTGTCTCTGGAGTCAGGAATTTGAGAAGCATGGTTGTGATGTTCTGGCTCAGAGTCTTTTATGTGTTTGGAGTCATGATTTCTAGAGCTGGTGTCATCTCTGAGACATCTTCACTCATATTTCTGGTGCATGGGCTGGGAAGACTAGAGCTGTAGGGGACAGGAGCTAGCTGAGCTTCTTGGGGTATCTTTATCTTTATGTGTCCTTTCCATGGGTTTTCTCCAGCTAGGTGGCTTTAGGGTTATCAGACTCCTTATAAGGTAGTTCAGGGCTCCAAAGGCCAGGCAGAAACTATATTGCCTTGGATTACCAGCGTTCAGAATTATGTTAGTTCCATCAGCTTTACATTAGTTCCAGTTACTTCACATCTTCTCTACTCTATACCTCCTCCTTTATGAATGTACATATCATAAGAATGCATTGCCTATTTTACAAAGTCAGTTTTTTTTTTTTTTAAGATTTTATTGGGGAAGGGGAACAGGACTTTTTTATTGGGGAACAGTGTGTACTTCCAGGACTTTTTTCCCAATCAAGTTGTTGTCCTTTCAATCTAGTTGTAGAGGGCGCAGCTCAGATCCAGGTCCAGTTGCCGTTGCTAGTTGCAGGGGGTGCAGCCCACCATCCCTTGTGGGAGCCGAACTGGCAACCTTGTGGTTGAGAGGATGCACTCCAACCAACTGAGCCATCTGGGAGCTCAGCGGCAGCTCAGCTCAAGGTGCCGTGTTCAATCTTAGTTGCAGGGGGTGGAGCCCACCATCCCTTGCGGGACTCGAGGAGTTGAACCGGCAACCTTG
Organism: Rhinolophus ferrumequinum; assembly: GCF_004115265.2. NCBI lineage: Eukaryota > Metazoa > Chordata > Mammalia > Chiroptera > Rhinolophidae > Rhinolophus > Rhinolophus ferrumequinum. The sequence goes on from NC_046287.1 coordinate 25,668,305, forward strand.
TGATTGAGAGCCCACTGGCCCATGTGGGAACCGGAAGCCTTCGCCAGAGTTAGGAGCATGGAGCTCTAACCGCCTGAGCCACCGGGCCGGCCCCAAAGTCAGTTTTAAAGATGAAGAATTTTCGTTTGTTTTCTCACTGCTACCTTCCCCTAGAAAAATGCCTGGAAAAAAAATATTTGTTGAATGAATGAAGTATTGTATCCTGTGACAAGTACTTGAACTTGATTTATTTAGAGATTTGTTTGGAAGTTTGAGGTTCAACTACTCTCTTTCATTTATTTTTGTTTTGTTTAATTTTCATATATTCTAATATTTTTTACACTTTATTTTGACATGAAATATTATCTTATATTAATTTCAGGTTACAGCATAGTGGTTAGACATCAACTACTCTTTTTTTAAAATTAAAGGTATTTTATTTCAAGAGTAATACTTACAATATGAAAACAAAAAAGCACGAAAGGAAACTTTTTAAATGACACTTTGGTTTTCAAGTCTTTTGTCTCTTCTAAAAATTTTAATTATTTACTTTAGAATTCAAAGACAAAAATGTGACTGCTAATTCCACTATATTTTTCTCACTACTTTCTTCTGTGTCTGCTTTTTTTCTGAGGTGATAATCCTCAGCCTTTCTCATGTAGTTCTAGTATTGGAAGAACTGCAGTGTGTAAAAAGAGTTAATAGAAAGATAGAGTGGATAGTATTGCAAAACAGTTTCTGCCCCTCCCTTATATTGTCCTGAAGCAACGCTTGTGGTAGGTAGGTAAAGATTATAAAAATGAAGCATATGAGACTCAGCACAGTTAAAAGACTTGCCCAGGGCCACACAACTAGTAAGTGAGAATCAGGGTTTGAACCCACTTCTGTCTGATTCGAAAGCGCATACACTTTCCTTTTCTTATCTTCAAAATCAAGAGAGCTAATTAAGTTTTATCCACCCCCGCCCCGCCCACCGCCAATCGTAAAAATCTCTTTGTTTTACTGTAGAAAATTTAAAGAATACAGAAAAACAGAAATAAAAACATTGAAATCACCTGAAATTCTACTTTGGGGATTTCAGGAGTGTTCAAAATTTTGGTTAACATCTTTCTGTGTATGTGTGTGTGGGGGGGCGGGGAGGGGTGTATGTCAGTATAAATTTTTCATAAATGGGATCATACATGTTGTTTTTGGACTTTCTTTTTGCATATAACAGTGAATCACAGGGGACTTTCTCGATGAATAAAGATATGTACACTTTTAATAATTGCCTAGTGTCTTATATATATGTACAACAATTTTATCAATCTATCGATATTTGGTGTATTTGTCAAATTTTGCAAATATATAAAGTGCTGCAAGAAATACTCTTGTACATGTATATTTATCCCCCCTCCAATTATCTCTTTATGACGGATTTCTAAAATGGCACTTGCAGAGCTCCTGTGGTCAAACACCGGTTTACTTGATCCTACCACCAAGAGTCCCTTAGCAGAGGTGAAGGCACCTGTCAAATGAAAGGAGAACTGACTCTGGGTGGTAAGCATACAATGCGATATATAGATGATGTGTTACAGAATTGTACACTTGAAACCTATGTAATTTTACTAACCATTGTCACCCCAATACATTTAATTAAAACATCAAATTATTCTACTGATCAGGAGCTAATCACACAGAGAAACAATTGTTATATTTAAAAACCACTAACAACACAAAAGCATGTTTTCCTATAGCTGTGATTTACCTTTTGTGGGGAGGAGATGGAGACTGATTGTGCCTACCCCCCTGAGGCAGAGCCACAGGTCATGACAGGACACAAATACTGCTTCAGAGCAAGGGAGGGGAACTTGAAGTGGTCACTGGAGATAGTCAGCTGACGGCCATATGTGCCTGATACCTTAGGCTTCCTGTAGATTCATTACCAAGTCCTGAACTGTACCCCAGACTTGTCAGTGATCCTCATCCTGCGTCTAAAGTGCTCGACAGAGCATGGTAACACGCTGGGGGTAGGCCAATTGTTTGGATCAGAGAAAACTGGTAAGCACAGGAATTTAGTGATCTGGGATTTTGGCTTTCTTGGGTTTTGGTGAATTGTGACCAGAGAAGTCACTTACTGAGTCTGGAGACATCCTGCTGTCTCCTCAGGTAGACTCACAACCAACACTCAGCCCTGCGTGAGTGACAGCTGCCTTGTCGTTTCCTGTGCCTCTCTCTTCTTCGTTCTCATAGTCATTACGGTATGAGTTGCTGCTGCTTCTTCTGCACTTTATTGGTTGGTTCTTGCTCAAATTTAAATGTTATGACCTTTCAAATCACATTTCTCTTTAAAATCTCCTTCCTCATGACATTGGTGGAAATAAGTGGAGCACCGATTGCACGTGTTCGGACACCACCGAGAGATGAGAGAGCAGGGGAGGCATGTCCAGGACTCAGGGGAGGGAGGGCGCTGTGGGTGGTCCGGGGAGGTCCACGTGAGGGCAGCGACCTGTGAAGGCTGCGGGGGCTGGGGTGTGAGTGAAGACATGTGTGGCTGCAGAATGTTTGGCTGGATTCCTTCCCAGCCGCCCTGTGGGGGACTTGCAAGGGGGTGTAAGATGGAGGAGATCTGGACGTTGCTCTGAGTTCTTGGAGCAATCTACCACTAGGATAAAGAAGCCAGAGTGACCTTCCAGTGTTGCAGATGTAAGCAATTCACAGTCCAGGATTAAGTGGAGAAGGCCACTGGGATCCCTCACTCAGACTCTTGCTTCCCTGTTAGAATTTGCTTTTCCTGAACTTCTGAACTTGGATTGCAAAGCAGTAGGCAGGCTTCTTGAAGAAAAAGAATTCAATACTAAGGAGTCTCAGAGAGAAATAAATCTTGGGGCAATCATGGGAAAAGGAAACAGGTAGCGAGGGCGTTGGTTATAAAGAGAGATTATTAGATTACTAGAATAAAAAGAAGGTCCTATGTGCATACATAGTGTTGAGTGGGGAAAAGAAGGATATATAATAGGAAGGAAAACCTTGAAATTATTAATTTCAATCATCTCTTCATGGTCAGGGACCTTGCCTGACATGTAGGCAGTTTGCAATGAATATTCGCTGAATGAATAAATGAAAATCTACTGTGAAAGAAAAATCAAATTTGTAAAATGTCATTCACCGATCTGGACTTTAATTCACCAAGATTTTGGGAAAATTTTAGAGTTAAAAGAGCTCAACCAGCATGAGTACCTACTATGTGCTAGTCGGAGGGATTGGAAAATGAGCTACCCCAGTTCTCTGTGTTTAAATATGACGAAACAGGCAGGAGTTAACTATACCTCAGATACCTTGAAGCAGAGAGCTGAGACCAGAGCCCTGATATCCTGAATCATAGTTTTTTGCACAACCCCCTCGGCCGTGTCCCTTCTAGGTATTAAGTACACTAGAGATCACTGCGACTACATGTGTTTTTTGAGACCTAATGTGATAAAGACACAGGACTGCACATTCCAAGTGTGCACCTGTTGAAATAACAACAGTTCACACAAATGAATGAGTGTAGTCTTTCGGAAAAGATATTTTTCCTAATAATGTAATGTCACACTAAGATGAGTCATATGAGTATGTCACAGGTAAGATAACGGTACCGTCCTAAATTCCCATCAGGGAAACCTGAATCTCAAAATGTACTGAAAACCAAGGAGGGAGGTATATAATAATTCTGAAAATTCTGACACTGGCTATAATTTTAGTGACAGAACTATTGTATAATAATAAAGATCGTTGAAAACTGATAGTTGGGTAGTGCACATATTCCAGGATTATTTTAGCCCACTCTGGAGCAACTGAGAAATATTTTGATCCATGTGGGATGTATAACCCCAAGGTAGAGAAGTTGCTGTATGCCTTAAGATCATTCAGTTGTTGTTGTTTTTTTTTTTAACTTTCATTAAATCTAATCACAAAATATCCTCTAATTTTGATTTTATTTCTCAACCAAACATTTCTATGGGGAAGTTACTATTCCAACTAGTCAAAATGAGCATTATAGTACACTTGGCAATTATATTTTCCTATGTAAATTAATAAATTGGCATTTTGGCTTATCAATGCATTGCAATTTGGTTAATGTAAATTAGTTCCCCAGGGAGAGAATTGAAAATCCAATTTCAGAACTTAAAAATGTAAGGAATATAATGTGTTCTTTAGTGTAGGACCATGTCATGACGGTACGTGTTGCCATACTCTGTATGTATCACATTTATTTTCCATACACTGAAGGTAAAATTTTGGACCCATAGAGACCTCACTGATTGATATATTAATGCCTATGGAACTCAGTCTAACCAGCTAGTAGGTCTCTCATACCCATCTTATTTTCACCACCTTGTAACTGGATACTCCCTAGATATAAACAAGTGGGACACATTCTTACGTATTTTGTGTTGTAGAGTGAGGGAAAGTAGAAATCGAATTTACAGAGAAGTTTCTGTGTTTTTATGGAAGGTTTCAGCCTAATTTGCGTATCTATCTAGGCATTTCTAGAGAGTAGAGAGCATACAACAAATAAAATGTCTTTAAGTACGGTGTTTCCCTGAAAATAAGACCTAGCCGGACCATCAGCCCTAATGTGTCTTTTGGAGCAAAAATTAATGTAAGACAAGTATTATATTATATTATACCTGCCATTATATTATATTATATTATATTATATTATATTATATTATATTATATTATACCCGGTCTTATATTAAAATAAGATTGGTTCTCATATTAATTTTTGCTCCAAAAGATGCATTAGAGCTGATGGTCCGGCTAGGCCTTATTTTCGGGGAAACACATAAGCACAAAATGAGCCTGAGGGAGATAAAAACTGACGAGGGGGTGCTGAGGGTTTGGGCTTCTTCCCTGTAGCCCCACCTTAGAAATCGGGATACAGGGTTCACTCCTTAGAATCTTAGAAGCACATGCACTGGAAAGGGAAGGAACTCACGGAGGCTGGGGGAGATAGAGAGTGAGGACACGCTGGACAAATTTTAGTTCGGTTTTGGTCTGTTCTAATTAACTTAAAGTGCAAGTACACAAGGCTCGCTGTTCTGTGCAAATTGTAAAAGTTCTGAAAGGCATGAGGATGGAATAGCTCCTTCTTACCTTCTTCACCAAAGCATCCATTAGAGCAGAGCAGAGGAGCCGCAATGATGGAACCATGGTGGCATTATAAGTAGGAGGCCACCATTCATGGGGGAGATGTCTGTAGGACACAGTGTGGGTGTCAGTTTGTGACATTCATGAGTTTTGGAGGCATTCTGGTAAGGCTTCATGAAACAGGACTAGTGGGATTTGAAAAAGATCGTTGAATTAGAGTTTTTGCAAATTTGTTAGTCTGTGCTGAGCCATATTTAAAAAAAAAAATGTTATTGCCTGCAGTGGTTTGTATAGTCTCCACCCCAAATTCATGCACATTGGGGACCTCAGAATGTGACCTTAATTGGAAAGAAGGTCCTTGCAGATGTAGTTAGTTGATTAAGTTTCTAAGATGAAATCATCCTGGATTTAAGGGGAGGGTGGCTAACTTCAATAATTAGTGTCTTTATAAGAGAAAGGAGAGGGAGATTTAGTCACAGAGGGGACATAGGAGGAGATGAAGAAAGAGATTGAAATGCTGCAACTACAAGCCAAGGAATGCCAAGGGTTGTCAGGAGCCACCAGAAAATAGAAGAGAAGTATGGGACAAATTCTCCCTCAGAGCCTCCAAAAGGAACCAATCCTGTCAACACATTGATTTCAAATTTATAGCAATTGGTTATAACACCCACAGAAAACTAACACATAACCCATATTCCTCAATTTTAGATCCAGTCAAGGGTGGCCCATGGAAATATGGGCTGCATATTTATTTGTTTAGCTATCGAACAGAGATTAATTCTCATTGCTTCTCACGTCTTTTCTCCTCAAGCACTCCATATACATAAGCAAACTATACACCACAAACAAAGTACTCACAGATAAAGATTCAAGGGCTAGGAAGAGTCCTTGAATATTTGAAAAAATATTCAAAATAGTTGTCCTTATTCCCTGATTAATCAAGAAATGGAGTATAAGTTACTCTATTTTAAACCAATATTTTAAAATTTTGATTATTTTAGTAACTTTTTTATAAGAGAATATTTTGATGACCAGGTAAAGTTCATTTTAATAAAGTATACAAATTTCATGGTGGAGTGGAACTCTGGAAATTGTGGCAGCAAAATATATTGCTTCCATTTCCAAAAGAGAGAGATTTCCACCACAGAATCACAAAACAACAAAATTTATAATCCCAAAGTTAGCATCATTGAACCTTTCTTATAAAGGATGTAAATTAGGTGTTCAAGTCAGCTGATAATTCCACAAAAATAATATTCTCCTTCTCCCTGTTGTTTGTCCAATGTCCTTCTCCTTATCAAAGTGAGTGGATGACTGACACTACAAAAGAACCCTCTGATTGGGCAACACAGGTTGATTAAACACTGAAGAGACCTTGACCAATGTGTCTTTTATCTTTAACCCTTAACTCAGGTTCTTTCAGCCCCAGCACTGACCTCTTCAGGTTTGGTTCTTAAATTATGCCAGATGTTTTTCACTTGGGGTTTCCTGTGCCTCCTTCCAGGAGTCAATCCTAACAACCCGGAAGCTTGACCATTTTCTTCTGTTTGTGTGTGTGAAATAACATGGTTCTGAAATAGTAGGATATAATGCTGTTTATGTTCTCTTCTCTTTCATGTGTCTTCTTCAATGCTTTCTTACCTCTTTGGATTTTGCTTGCTTATCTTTACCATCTTGCCCACCACTCTCCCACCAGCATTGGCATAGTTTTTATTTTTCACTTCTGGCAGAAGTCTGCAGGTCAACTATGAAATGCACTGGCATTGGCAAGAATTCCAGGCCCAGGTAATTATGAATACTACTGCTCTACTAACATTAGAAAATGGCAGGATCTATTGAATAAAATAATAAATACAAAGTTAAGGTGTGTATTTTAAAAAGCACATGCAAGAGAAGGGGTAAAAATGAAAATAGATTATATCAAAGAAAAAACAGGTAAGAAAAATAGAACCAATGAAAGTAAACGAGTTGCTAAAGTTCCCTGAGTTTATGTTCAAAAGAGAAAATGGATGGGTGGAAAGTTGACTAGAAGCTAGGATTTGGTAGAAGAATGGAGATAAGAGTAAAAGGAAGTAAGTAAAAGATTGGGTAATCAGAAGAGGGAAGGGAAAGTTTAGGTAATCAGAATAAAGGAAACAAATGATATTGTGAGAAAATAAGAAAGAAAGAAAGAAATATCAGTGCAATGCATAAGAAAGAGAACAAGGGCGAAATAACAAGGGAAGAACCAAAGATAACCGAGAGGTGGATTTCAGGAAAGCCTGCATCTGGCCATTGCTTTCTAGTGGACAGATTTCAATAATGACAGTGTTTCTATGTCTCCTTTTGGAAGTCAGTATGATAGAGTAGAAAAGTTTTGGCCTGAAAGAAGAATTATATTCTAGTCCTATTTATTATAGTCTAGTTGAATAATTACCGATAGGTCATTTTTCCTCTCTCTTTGGTTCCCAAGGTAAAATAAAAGCGTATTTATGGCCTTTTTGCTCTCCAAAAAGCTATGACTTTATGTATTCTTAAATAAATTTTAGTTAAAATGATTAATCAGGAGTCAACATGGGAATGCTATTTTTAAATATCTGTATTTATTCATACACTTTAGTTTTTACTGCAATTTACTCACATTTTAATTTTCTTGTATATCCCTTTTTATATCCCCGGAAGAAGGTGATAACATATGAAAATAGGTAGAACATCTTGTCATGCTTAAGCTGTTTGGATCTGTGACAAGAGAATGTGTTAAATTATTTTTAAAATGTTAGTTAGAGATGGCTCATTTAAATAGTTTCTTGAACTACTGAGTAAGTGTTTTCTTTTAAGGCCTGGAAGACACAGTGAAGGTTATAGGTTAATTGCCCAAGCCAGGTATAACTAAGAGACTAAATGTATTTGGGTTCAAGTAACAGAAAATCCAGCTAAACAGTGGCTTACACATGTAACATGTCTGGTAGCTGGCAGTTGCTGAAATAGCTTCAGCTGTAAAATGGGATCATCCAGGAGGCTGACTCTCTCCATCCTTCAACTTCACCATCCTTTGGTACTTGTTGCCTAATTGTTGCAACGTGGCTGCCACATCCCCAGGCATTATGTCTTTTTGTCAGTATCACAAGCAGGAAGCGAGCCACTGCTATATGCTCCTTTTGAGGCTAGAAGGGAAATGCCAGGTTTCCCTTGATGTCTCGTTGACCAGAACTGGTTGATATGCTACTTCTGGAACGAATGGAAGGGAGTGACATTATTATGAATGACCTAGACCAATCATGACTCATTCTCTGGGGCTAACTCAGGATCCTACATTGGCTGAACTCAGAAAACCTCTGCCCACTGCAAAATTATGCTTCTCTTGGCTGGGAGGAATGGGATAATGAGCCCTGGGGGGGCAACCAACAGACAGACTTGTGATATCTAAGAAACCTAAGTGGGCACAATCTCGTGAAGGTGTTTAGTTGGTAGATCAGGATGTATAATTTGGATAGGATTTTCAACCAATGCATGAGCACTTTCTTTTTAAAAAATAAAAGACACCCTAAAAGATAACAAATTGAATGATTACGAGACAGAAAGAAAGCCCTGGGAAAACTGTAAGATTGCAACTAACAAATAACTGTTAGAAAGAGAAACTGAAGGGTGTGATGGTCACTCCTACTTAAGTAGCTCACTCCTATTAGAAAACAAGTTTAGTCCTCCTTATATCACTTTTCATACATTTTCCCCTCTCTACATGTATTTTCACTATTTATTTTATCTTTAATCCTATCTCTGCCCTGATTTTCCCATTTTTTCGTTGTCTACTAATTACCTTTCAGTTTTGTTTTGTTCTTCAGACTCTCTGACTCACCATTTATCTACTTAGTTCTAATGTTAAATATGTAGTGCTGCACATTTGATACGTGGAATAGTTTATGCATATTCTTCCACACCCTCTTTAACCTCTGTTAGCTATATGCTCAGTTGGCTCTTCTCCCACTGAAGCCAGGTTATCTCACCGATTTATATCACCCAGGCTTCCCTGCCCAACACACACTTTGATTCTCTTTGTTCTTTCTCTTCATAGGTATTTGTGGCCAATGTTGTGCCTTTGTAATTATACAGAAGTAAGTGTAGGCAATCAATATCAGGTATATTTTTTTCACTAAACTAGAACTACGTATCCATCCTTCTCTCTGCTCACCTTAACCCTTTCATTCAAATAAATTCCAGTCTCTTCTTCCACATTTACACAGTCTGATCCTCTAGTTTGTTTATGCCTTTGTCTTTATTCTTTGCCTCTTCTTCTTGCCAGCTACCACATAGAGGTGCTCAAGCAAAGAATGCATTAGAGCATAACTGAATTGGCTTCCTTGCCCACAGCATATCCTGTGGGAGGAGGCGAGCCTTGGAACATCTGGTGTACCTCGCTCCTTCGCCTACAGAGGCCACAAAGGAGAGCACAGAAAGCTGGAGGTTTAGTATTAGGCACATTGGAACCAGTATAGGGTCAAGTGGAAATTGCACCTTGTTCCAGAGTCTCTTTCTAACTGGAAGTAGGAAAATAAATAAACGGGAACTTCAACGATTCTAAAGAAGATTATTTCACTATCTACTCTCCCATTTCTCCACATCATAAAAACAAGACTGGTAAAATTTAACATAAAATGAAAAGTTGGCAAAAAGCTGGCGAGTCTGAGGTATGTGTGAAATAGCAACTAACTCAATTCAGTAATGAAAATGAATTTCTCATTTCTAGTATTAACCAAGTAGCTAACATGCCAGGTACTGTGATTTTATACTTAATCTCATGTTTAATTTAATCCTCCGTTGAATTTAATCCTCTATTACACTTCATTGTTCCTGACGTCTGCATAATAAAATCATAACAGATCTTTTCTTTATTATCATCGAACAGCAATGTCTCATTAAAAGGGAACAAACACAGGCTATTTATTAATTTACTTAATCAGTTTATACAGTTTGTAAAAGTATTCATTAAAGAATGCAAGACACTCACAAAGAATGTATTCAATGGATCATCTATAAAGTTATCATGAGAATATTTTAAAAACATGAAATTAAAATGAAAAAATGCTTAGATTATCCAAGCTTCTTTAAATGGTTCAAAACCAATTGAATTTTAAAGGCAGCCTATTCAAATCCAAAAATTTCCAAAATTGGTTGGAATGGTTACACAAAAAATGCAACGCCTATTTTATTTCATATACAAATAGGTAACTTTATCATTGGATGGAATGATCTTCAGCCAATGAGTTTTAGGTGCATTTACCTGGTAACAAAGAAAGGCTTTGAAATAGTAGGTGTTCAAATTCTTGGCATCCGAGTCATCTTTACTTTAAGTGGTGTCTGTGAGACATTACATGCCCCTGTATGTAATACACTCTACTCACAGGTGGCCCAATATGAACAGCTTTAGCAAGGGGATGGCAATTCTAGCGGCTACACAGCCTGTTGCTGTCCTCTGACCCTTGCCTGGACTCTGGCTCCATATCTTATCTTGCTCCCTGTATTACAACTTTTGGCACAGGCGTGCTTGGCTCTCAGTGTTTACTTGTGTGCACCTATCCCTGACTCTGAGTTTTAACTCCTGCCCAGTCTTCATGCCAACTTGGGTACAACAACTTGTGAAATAGTGCCACTGGTGATATTTGACACAGAGACCATGTGCCTCTCAGTGAAAAGATCAAAGAGCTCCCAAGTCTGACCGAGTGCTGGCTGCACAGGCTGGGGTATATCAGCAAACACAGTTTGTGAGATTTCTCAAGGCTGTGGCTGGCAATTTAATATAAGGTGTGCTGGTAGAAATGGAAATAATGGCTGACAAACACTCAGACATTAGGAAGCTGCTGAAAAATGTTCGGGGCTGGTTTTTAGATAAAGCATCTTTAAAGAATTTACCAACTTGAAGAAGCTGGGCTATTATGGCAGTTATAACCTAGAAGACACCTACAGGATAACTCGGTGCCCTGGGATGAATCAGATAAGAAAAGATTTTGTGCACGAATGTTTAGGTTCTATACTATGAGAACATTAGGGATTAAAATTCATAGTCCTGGAGTATTGTGGCTGCCTTGCATTGAACCACTGTGTATAGAGCACAAACCAACCCTGCCTGGGGACAGAAATGCATTTCACTGGATTTAAGCACCTTTTTGTGGTTTCATAGAAAGAGTTCTAGGTTTTATGGTTTATTCTGGAGAAATAAGTTTGTGTTTGCAGACTCTTTTTCTTTAAACCAATGTTATCCACTAACTCAAATTATAAGTATTATCAAGAAAACCATATTGCCTGAGAAAAGATTTTAATAAAACATGACTGTTTTTTTCCAATTCATTTATAACAATTTAATATATAATTCATATATTTTTTTTTGTGGCTGTGAGAGTTCTGTTCAGGTAACATAATAATAATAATCATCAACATTATGTATCTACTCTGTACATAATACCATGAAAGGCATTTCGCAGGTATTATCTCAGGTAGTCTTTACTACAACCCAATAATGTAAATATTTTATTTCTGTTTTATAGGTGAGGACACTGATTCATAAAAAACACTAAGTAGTTTTGCCTGATGCCCCACAACTAATAAGGGCTAATCAGGCAGGCTTTAGATCCAGGTATGTCTTATTCTATCTGCAAAATGGAGAAAAGAATAACTAACTCAGAGAGGATTAAATGAAACAATGTATAAGGAAGTATTCTGTGAGCTTTTCAACTGATGTGCTAGGTGTTGTTAATGTTGACAGGCTTGGGAATAACTTACCACCCTCTGCCCTTGGATAACTTAAAAATATTGAGGTATACTCATTCTCCACACCACATCCTCAAACTGGGTAGATTGGGTAAAAGAGGAACCATAAGCTGACAAGAAGACACCCCTGAACGTTTGCGGTGTGATGCAGAAACTAAAGATAATGCTTTGCAGACGCTGATGGGCAAGAGACACGGGGACCTTGAAGGTTGTCTGGAGGGTGAGAAAATGACTTGGGAGAAGGCTGCTTGCTTCACCTTGAGGTTCACTAATTCCTTTTACAGAAAAGCAGCTGTGTTACACTGCCCAAGGGGTCAACAGCTATGTAGTTTTTACTCCACCAGTATGAGAGCCAAATTATTTAACGGCAAACACATATTAGTGATGGTTTTTCCTCTAGCGCAAGTGTGAGAACTATTGGCGTAGTCCTTTCTGTTCATCCCTAAACGCAACATAATTTTCTTCACATCTACGTTTGCAGCTATAGATAGTACAAACCACAATCATTGATATTTATAACTGACAACTCTCAAATCTCTTCTCAAAGTGATATTCCCTGTGTAATCTGCTTGAGAAGACAGGAAAGCAAAGAGAATGCTTTCCACTGAAAAGAATTAAGATGTTAAAATTTCGCTTTTTGCTCTCAGGTTCAGTTTCTGGAAATATGTTTAATTAATATGTATATACTAATTAGTGTCAAATAATAATTTGCAATTTATAAAAACTTTTACATATACTTAATGCTTTTAACGTCCCTGGAAGTTGGTCATTATTATTCTTATAAGGGTTCAATTTTTTTGATAAGGCAGTGCCAGGAAAACGCTGATATTCACTCTCCTTAATGAAAACCAAATATATATAACCTAATTTTTCCCTTCATGCCCTGGCTTCTAGGAACCTCAGCTTCTAATGTGATGAATATTTATAGCTATTATATCAACCTTTATAGTTAGCTTTCTCTCTTTTCTTTGTTCTGATTTTCTCTTTCTGTTTCAGCAGCCTCAGGTGATTACTGCATATATAATTTATCATAATCTGCTTTAAATATTTTGAAAGAGGGTATAAGAAAATAAATGAACGAATGAATAATTTGTCTATTATTATATTAATTTTAGAGAAGTTACCTAAGCAAAGTTCTAACGCTCATAAGTGGGAAGCTGGAACTTCATCCCAGGTCTCTTTATTCCAAATACCATATTGTTTCCAGAATCATCCATCCCTTGAGAATAAGGTAGGCTAAAATTTTACTGAATTAATACCTTGCCTCAAGGAGTAAAACTATTACATATTCTGCCCCAAGCTGTGCAAATTCATACAGTTGCCTCTATTGTATGTATCCTGGAGAATCCTTAAACTCCTGAGAAAGAAGGAGAAGCATAGGAAGACTGTTTTCGCCATTCCTTTCCATACATTCAGGTAGGAGATTGTCCATGTTAAAGAATGGGGATGGGTTAGGATAGTGGAATATCAGTATGGCTACTATCCATGTTCCCTTCCATCTCATCCCAGTAGGAGGTAAAACTGCTTTCCAAACAGTCCAGACACTTTTGTCTATTGAGACACTACAGCAGCTGCTACCCACTTCTACCTGCAGCTCAGCATGAATTTTTCTCTTTGTTGGAAAGAAGACATAAAAAGTCAATGCATTATTTATAGTAGTTATTTTCATCATTACAGATTCACAATAATTGAAAGGGGGAAGTAGAGTATAACGTAATAGAATGGGAAGAAAATAATCTGCAGTAACTTCAGAAGCATTCATAGAAAATGTTCAGCTACTAAGAAAACAAAAACAAAAACCAAACACTAGATCTGAAAATACCATGTAAGCCATCCACATCTGCAACCTTTATTTCTGCTATTTACTTGTCCAAAGCAATAGAGCTCGTGTAAAATAGAACCTGAAGGAGAATTCTCAATTCCCTCCATGTTACAGGTCTTCTAATGAAGTTATTGACTCTCAGACTGAGCATAACTTCTGATGGTCAGCCCACCATGCTAATGAGGTCAAAACAATGTGTTTGACTCTGACGTAACTTCCATCCATTTCATAACCAAGCACTGTACCACTGACCCCAGCCCACTGGTTATCAAATGTATGTTCTCAGTTACAAGGAAAACTCGTTGAGAAAATGTACATGAATCAAGTTAAATTTATCACACTTGTAAAACACACACACACACACACACACAATTTAATGACATGTGCTCCCAATATTATCTTCATCCACAAAGAATAGTGCACACCTATCAGACATAAACAATTAATTTTCTATGACAAGTCACTAAACCTTAGATTCCCCAGGTGTGATATGAAATGTTTGGACTGAATAGCTCAAAGAAGCTTTATCAGTTAGGAGGCGTTCAGCTGACTCAACATGTCTGAAGCACTAATAAAAATGCATTAGCCTATGTAACAAGAAGTCTAGAGGCTCTTATTTAGTGGCTTGAAGGCCACTAAATTTAGTGGCTTAATGATACAGTTGTAATTGAGGTTCTTTGCATCTTTTGGTTCTATTATTCTCCTGTTGATTTAGTATCAGTCCAATTCCCTTGATAACCACAAACTGTTGGTCCAGTTCTAGACATTGTATGCATGCATAACAAAGTCAAATGAAAAAAAGTTTCCTTATTACCTATGAATCTTTTATTATTAGTGATGAAATCTTTTTCTGAAGCTGTTCTGCAGATGTCCCCTCATGTTTCATTGGCCAGAATTGCATCACATGCCCTTCCCTATATCATGGGCAAAGGGAATGAGATGACCATTAAATGAAGTCAGGAAGAGAATGGGCTACCTGAACAAAATTATAGCTCTATTAAAAGGGAAGAAATGGGAATCGATGTTGGGCTAGCAATCAAAAATACCTCCTTAGTTCCACACTTTGCCCAACCAACATTTAAATATATACTCTTTGTCCTATTCACACTTGGTAAAAAGTGCTCACATCTCTGTAAAATATACCCATCACCTCCCTAGAGAGACAGCCCAAAGTCTCATCCGTTAATACACCCAATTTTACATCCAGAATTTCTGGGCTTTTATTTTTAACTTCTTCCATCATAGTGTATGCACATATGGCTAAAACAAATGTTTATTACTAGCATATCTAATATAAAATAGGCTAAACTCCCTTTAACTTCCCCACTCCCCAAATCCACTACGATTCTGAAAAGGCAACCATGTAAACAATTGACAACAGTCACTGGTCCATAACACTTACATTCTGTTGGATGAGAGTAGCAAGGGCTTCCTATCCTGGCAGGAGAAAGAGGTACTTGGTCACCCAATTGTACAGCACTAGTCCTGTTCTCAGGAATGGTATTTCTTTTCTTTGTTGTGTGAGATATGCTTAGCTGCTAGTCCAATACCTGTTTCTTCTTCCTCCTGGGCACACAGCTAGCCATCTCTTTCAGCCTTCCTTGCACTTAGTTTTAACCATGGAGCCTGAGTTCTAGCCCATAGAATATTAGTGGAAGTGCCATGCATGCAACACTTCCCGGCTGAGGTCATAAAACCAGCATGGGTGCTTACATGTCTTTTTTCCCCTCTTTCCAGCTCGCTGAAGTGGCGATCCCTGATATGGTAAGCTTAAAGGTAGTGTTGAATATGGTAGAACCTCTCTGAGCCTGGATCCTTGAATTACCGCGTGGATAAAGGCTGTGCCACCTACTTCTTCACTTGTTCAGTCCTGTTATGTAAATAAGAATAACATTTCTATTGTGTTTGAGACATTGAAATATTGGGTCTATTTTTAGGGCAGTCACCCTATCCAGACCAATGTAGTTCTCCTGTATGGCAACACTGGAGATCAACACTGGGGAAAATGTTCTACCGGCGCGCAGGACAGCTTTCGTATTCTATCTCCTATTGAGACCAGGGAATTGCCTTAGTGACCAAGTAGCTGCAGGCCATTGTTTATTAACCTTGGGCTTTCTTTGGTAATATAATTCCCGTAAGCACTCCGTAGGCCTCAGGTGCTTCCAGTCAACTCCATGGGCTAATAACACAGCCAATGATCTCTTCTAGAAATAGACTATGAGTCTGAGAATTCCTGACCCATGCCAGAGACTCCTGCACGATGCCGGGCCTCCTAGATCTCAGATGAATGACCTCTGCCCCGAGGAAATTTAAAACAATAACCTTGGGTGGGAAGGCAATACCCATAATCCAATCTTGGCCATCTGGGTTTTTCACTCTGTCGGGCAGAAAACAACTTTATAAAAATTGTTTAAGAGGGGCCTGGAAGATTAATACTGTCTTTGGCTCACAATTTTTTCTGCTGCTGCTGCTGCTGAATTTCCTGTTTCCCTCTTTAAGACGATCCTTCAGTAGTCTTAACTTGTTTCTTTTCCATGGGTCCTCACGGAAAGGCACACATTGACTTTCCTACCATTTCCCCTAATGCCAAAATCTCCCTGGGCCCATGATCTGTGTTCAAGAGCAATAGACAGTTTAACCTATTGTTTCACAGCCTCATAAAGAGAGTCACTCACTTCCCAGGCAGGCTTCTCACTGCCATGGACAGCACCCGACCCTACCCCACCACCCTTACTCAGCTTGTCAGTTTAGTCTCCTTTACTTTCAGTGGAGCACTTTGGCATCAAGCATCTGGATCAGGAGAATTTTTCGTTGCCAGAATCAGAAGCCAAATCTATCAGTTCGAAGGAGAACTTGAATTTACTGAAAGGATATTAAGTAGGATTTGTGTGGGAATGAAAAGCCAGGGATAGAGGATGGGGAGTTAGGAACAATGGCACAATCACATGCAGAACTGGCTGGGTGAGAACACGACTTCCACGGCCACTAAACCCAGCGCCCTGCAGCCCACCCTGCGGACACCACCAGCATGAAGCCTTGGGTGCTGCCATGGCCACTGCTACTTATACTGCTCTGGGAAACTCATCTTGTCGCCATAGCCCCGGCCCAAGAAATGTTTCTTTGCCATCCCACATTCCAGATCGCAGCATAAAGTCTGGGAAGTTGCATCTCACTGGCTGAGTTTAGATCTCATGCATGCTTTTGACCTGCGAGGGAGGCTGCAGGAGGAGCTGGCATGAGTTTCTCACTCTAACTCATAAAAGGGGAACTCCCTCAAGTACAGAGTGGATCAGCTACAGAGCAGCCAGAAAGGACAAGTAGTTCCTACAGTCCTTTTAAGCAGTTTGAAAATGTGCTCTCCAAATTTTCACAGAAAGTTAAAATGTACAATTCATATAAATTCTTCAGCAAATATTTTGTGTGTGTGTGCTTCCCATGTGTCAGACACAACGAGGAGGTAATATTCTGATCTTTTCATGTCTTTGAGAATGAGTGTCTCCTTTTCCTGGATCTCACCTTTGACAGATGCTGCCAGAGGCATCCCCAAGATGAGATTCAATCCAGGCCACAGCATATTTTTTTAGAAGCTTACGTCACCCCTCTCATTGGGAGGTTCCCACCAGGAAGTAAGGATCGGGAGACTGTAATTTCAGTCCCAATTCACAGGAGTTAGAATTTCTTTAAAGACACAATTCTTAACCATGTTCAATTTATGGACCCAGAACAAAGGCCATAGGAGACTAACACTCCCAGTCCTAGCCTGAAACTTACCCTGAACCAGCCCTCAAAGCACTTGTCCCTAATGTCTCCTTAAAACCTTGATGCCAGCTAATTCACTGTGCCTCACAACCCAAAATCCTTGGAAAAGAGACAACACCATCAGCTATCTATCTTCTTCATATATTTTATACTGACAATTTTCTATGTTTCCTCTCCCCTGGCCAGTCTCCTATTACTCAACTTTCTTAATAATACTTTACATTTTCAAGAAATCCCATTTCATGATGAAGAAAAATGTCATCATCTTCACCAAAGAGTTATTATACCTTCTTGATTTGATTCAAACTTGGTTTTCTCCCAACAGTACCATTTTCCTTAGCCGTTTTGACAAAAACAAATCATTCCTCCTTTTCAGCAATAGGCTTTGGTAGCTGTGTGTGAGTGGTGTGGAGGGCACAGGATGCCCAGTACTGCTCCAAAGCATTGTTCCCCCACCACTGGGTAAATACCCCTTTTCCTGGGCGAGGTGAACCATTCAACTTGCCTACCTCTAAGCCTCCCCATAGATGATCTTCTATAAATACGTAGAGAGAATCCTTTATTCCACTTAAATTCTTTACCGTCACCCTTAGTCCAGCCATTTTTCTAGATGACTCGTCTGTCCCTGTGGACAGGCTCAACATGCCTCATGGTGCCTGTACTGCTCACCTTAGTAACTGCCTGCCATCACATCCCACTCCATGCCCGTGTCTGTCCTGGAGGTTCTCATCCCCGGGGATGGCATGAACCCCGAATCCCTCACCTCACAGTTCCCATTCCCTAATCACGAACTCCTCTTCTCCTAGCATTTTCACCCATTGCAGACACCACATGGACTCTGACTGCACTGAGACATTCAGAAGCTTCATCTCTTGATTTTTCTCCCCATTATGTCAGTCTCTTTGGGATTTCATTTCTGTCCATATCTCATCTAAACTCAGAGGCCTGAGCGCGTTTCTTCTTATCTAGACTCTCCCGTCTCTTGCTTCATTCTACTTACACCTTCTCCTCACTCTCAACTCCCTCGGTAAACCACTGATTATCAATCTATCTACTTTGTCCACAACTCCGCCTAGGTCCACACATTAGGTGCTTAATAAATACTGAATGAAGGTCATACGACTTGTTGCAAAGTTGCACTTGCTGTATTAGATGTTATCGTTGCCTCAGACCAGTGCAGAGCTGAACATTTGAGCTGTTTGGGGGTTGCTGGGGGTCTGTTACATTCAAGTTCCCACATGGCCACTTCGAAAGCGTCTCCCTTGATCTCTAACAGCGCGTTAATACCAATGGTCAGCTACCAGAAACTTAATTTATTTGAAGTGAATTAAGTGCACTTGTAAGTAATTCCTTTGAACGTTTTTAGTAACTACTCTGTCCTAGGATGTGGAAGGAAGGTACAAAGCATAACAATCGACTCTCCACATCCTCAGGGATACCTAGAGAGCTCACAGGATTGCAGCTCATCTTGAACTCTGAATAGATCTTCTGGGAGATGAAGTGAACAAGAAATTTCAGGCAAAATTATATGCAAACTCAGAAGGTGTGAAAGTGTATGGTGTGTCTGAGAAAAGGCTGAGGAAAGCCAGCCACATTTTCTGAGTGCCTATTTTGCCAGCCTTGCGTAAGGCACTTTAAATACATTACTTACCAAGCAGTTCAGTGAACTTGAAAATAGGGAACATGGGAAAAAAGAAAGGTGATGGAAGGTGGTAAGATGAGGTTGGAAAGTTAGCATATTGCAGGGTTCTGAAGCCCGTATATGAAATTTAAAGTTTTTAGTTTTACCTGTGGGTTATGGGAAGTGATTTTAGGATTTTAAATAGGAAACAACGTGATCGTATATACTTTTTGTGAGGATCACATTATGACAGTAAGTGGGAAGAATCCAAGACGTTTCACATCGATCTACATCACTACTCTTTCTCCTGCATCCACTATTGTGCTTGACATTCAATAAAGAGTTGCTACATGTATAAAGGAATGAATGAGACTGAAAGTAGAGAGAAAAATCACGAGGACTTTGCCAATAACTCAGGTGAGGAAGTCTGACCTAAGGCCATGGAGGTGCCGGCGGAGGAGAGAGGCCAGAAAGACTCGGGGGAAACTGGATTTGTGATGTAAGAGGGAGAGGAAAGTTCCAGATGAGGAAAAGATCTGATGCTTTGTAATTCATTTTGGTCTTGTAATAATGATTTCTACCCCAGAGGATTTCACATCATCAAATGCTAATGAGCTAATGTATGCAATATATTACATTAATGAATGAAATACACTCGTGGATTGTGTTTGACTTCAAGAAACAGAAAACTTCTAAAGTCTAGGTTTAAGTATATTACAGCTTTTACTTTTTAGCATAAAAAAGTTAGAGTCAGGTGGTCCAGGACTGGAATGGCAGTCTACAATGCTCCCAGGGAGTCAGCTCCTTCTAGCTGTCAGCTTTGTCACTTTTCTTAACGTATGGGCTATAGGCTGGATGTTGGTGCCTCCCCAAAATTCATATGTTGAACTTGAATGCCCAGTGTGATGGTGTTAGGAGGTGGGCCCTTTGGGAGGTGATGAGGTCATGAGGGCAGAGCCTCATGAATAGGATTAGTGCCCTTAGAAAAGAGGCTCTGGAGAGCTCCCTCCCTGCTTCTACCACGTGAGGAGACAAGTTGGCTGTCTGCACCCGGGTGAGGACTGTCAGGAGAATCTGACCACACTGGACTTCTAGACTCCAGGACTGTGAGCAATCCATTTCTGCTATTTATGAGCCACCCAGTCTGTGGTCTTTTGTGACAGCACCCTGAATGGACTAAGACAGTATGGTTCTGCCCTCATGGCCACCCACCCGTGTTGGGTGCATATTCCATGAAGGACAAAGGGAAGGACCAAAGGGTGTGCACTGTGATTCTGCCCTCTGTGTATTGTCTTAAAAGCTCCATCCACTGGGACGCTGCCTCATCACGTTGTCCCTTCCTGTGCTAGTATGGCTGGGAAAAATCGTTTTTTCATTACACACATTGCAAGCCAGGAACAACAAACAACAACAAAACAAACCAGGGTTCTTTCCACAGGAAAAAGGGCTGTGCACATATAAGCAGGCAACTCTTAGCAGTGTCTGCCATAGCACACAGAAAAGGGAAGTGATATATACCTTGTTTGTTTTGACCATCTCCCTCTTAGAAAGGCCAGAGGTTTTCCTTGTGCTTCTTTGTGGCACGCACAAGAACAGAAGGTTCAAGTTGATATACAATTTCAGGAAATTGAATGAGGATGTCACAGAAGAAAGATGATCTCCCTATAAAAGTTTCTTTATTAATAGAGGCGGCTTCATCTGTTTAGTTCTTAAAGACACAATTTTCCTGTTCCTATACATACTCCAATCTACAGACTGAAACAGAATCCAGGACAGCCCTTCTGTCAGGGGGAGTCCTTCCACTTGACCCTCTCTGGTTCCAGAGTTTTCTTGCAATAGCTTGTTTCACAAGTAACCCAGTGAACGTACTGGTTTCACATTTTTGTGCCATTCCCAGTTTGACTCACATTTTATCCTGTGTTACTCTTTAGTTATCCAGTTTCTTTTTGCCTTTAAAATATATAATCTCTGCCTTATCATTAGAAAATGACATTGTAGATAGCGTATACAGTTGGTGGTCAATAAGTTTTTACTGTGACAATATGTGTCTACTGTGTTCCATGCACTATAGACTTCTGTAGTCCTTCGAACCTTCCTTCTTTGGGGCACAGCCCAAAACTAGGCTGCCAGCCCAGATCATCAGCCTCCCACTCAGGTCCCTCCTGCCAAAGGCTTACAATTCCCTGACCCGCAAGCCTTTGGTTATGAAAAAGAAAGGCAAGAAAGCCTCTGGTGTGCAGTGAGAGCCCACTTGGACAGAAGCCATTACAGTTTCAGAGGTTAAGGGAGATACCTATTAGCCGAGATGAATAAAACCATGATATGACCCATGTAGGCATTCAACATGATTGATTTGATCTGTCCTGCAGGAGAGATAGTTGCTTCTCTGAAAATTGTATGTATCAAGGAAGGGGTTCTTACTTATAGATAACTGCCCTTTTTGAGCACCAGTGTTACTTCTTACCCACCCTCCTATTAATAGGACACAAAATGTAGAAATAAAATGATTTAAATGAATGTAGCCACACAATTTTGCCTGGAGATGTACTGAAAAATTAGGCTATATGTCAGGGGAAATATTTTTACCCATTTGGTCAGTAATTTAACTTCTCCCTGACTTCCATTTAAAGACATATTGATGCGATGGTTCTTCTGCCAGCCAGTTAAACTCTAGTCTTTCAACGGTTTATGAAACAGAGGTTCTTTATCAAGATCGACACTGGAGAATAGCATACTTCATGTGGCTAGAAAACTGACAGCTTTATCCCTTTCATTTGTTTCAGTGAGTACATTGTGTTTTTAACTCAAAAATTACTTTAAGATGTCCGGAGAAAGGAGATTGCAGGTATACAATCTCTCTTTTGCAAACAGTCCCCTAAATCAGCATCTGGTAATGATGAATGATTACATAATTACCTTGTACTTAAAAGGAGAAGAAAGTTTCTTACCCATGTTAGAAAGAAATAGCTTACAGGGGACCTATTCTATTAAAGTTCAGAGCATGAAGGAGTATCATAGTTGTAACAAATCGGGAAGAAAATGAGAGATATCTTTACAAATCGTTTGTATGCCTATTTAAGACTTTCCGGCACATTCTTTGGTTGTTATAGGAGTTTTGATTAACTGGGTTCTGGAGTTATCACACAATGTGTAGCTTTCTCTATGTAAAATAATTCCAACCTACAAATCGAACCTAAACTAATAGTTAGTGTTTGGTGTTCTTGATTGGCCCAAAAGCCTTAACAAATTGCAAAGAATATGTCAATGGTCAGATAGAGTTGGTTTGCTGAATTTAGAGAAATGTTTGGTCTGATAGTTAATCAATTGAAATACCTGCAATTGAAAGATTGTGTTACTAATTCTGTATACAATTTACCTTTCCTTCCTTGTCTCTTCTAAATAAAAGCTCAGAAATTACTGCCTTTGCCAAAGAAGTGACCCATCTAAGCACGTAGGTTTTCTGAAACAGGGATGGCTAACTGGCAAAACCCTTAGCAAGGCTGGATCCAGCTTCTGAAAATCCTCCTCAGATTTTGTTTTGTAAGTTTATTCCCAACCATAGCATATGAAAGATGAAACAAATGTGGGTAATTTAACTCTAAAAATTTAAAGTAAATAAAAAATTTAGATCAATATGGGCAAAACTTTTGAGGAGAACACTTAAGGTTTTGACTCATTTCATGGCAAATGGGCATTGTTATGCCAGGAATCAGTAGATTTTTGCTGGAGTCCTACCTCACCTACAGGAATAATAAATTATAAATATAAAATTATAGTTATTAATCATAAATTATGCTTCTTGAGCTTATTTTTGTTTTTGTTTTCTAAAATGAAATAGCTGAGGATAAATAAGTGACATTTAGAATATTAAGGATAGAATATAAGGCCCATTTAATTTTGTATGTACTCTGCTACAAATTTTAAATAATGACATACTTATTTGATTGTTTTGTATTCTTTGATTACATTTGAACCAGAAGTCTTGTAAAAATATATTAAAGTACATCTAGCATAAAAGAAAAAAAGTAGAAATTAATGACAAAAGTGAAAAAAGGGAAAAGGAGACTAAAAACTGAGAATGAACTGTAAGAGATAACAACCAAATATATGAGTGACTTGTTTGGATCTTGATTTGATACATACTGTGTAAATGTATCTCTGACATAATTTGGGAATTATGAGTATGAACCAGGTATCAGATGATATTAAAGAATTACTATTAATTCTGTTAGGTGTGATAAAGGCATGGTATATATTAATATATAATACTATCCATTTCTAACTGATAAGTTGTACATATATATCAAATCAGATATTGTTGAAATGGCATAATGTCTGGAGTTTGCTTTAAAATAGTTTAGAAAATAAACAGAAAGGGTGAGAGTGTATAAGTAAAAGCAAATTGACAAATGTCATAACTGTTCAAACTGAGTAATGCGTACTAAGGTGTTTTCTTATACTATCCTTCCTGCTTCTATTTATGTTTAAAAATTTTCCACAATAAAAAATTATAATCTCAATTCATTGCCTTACAAATGAGCAGATACACAAATTGGAAACTGCCTTTTCCTGTATCAGTTGTTACTTTAAGCATTCTTAACAAGAAATCTCTCAGAGCTATGCAAATGAAGCTAGAGTCAGTTCTATCCAGGAGTGATTATATTTTCTCTGTCCACAGTTCGCAGAGAATTAGAGGACAAGCTGGTAGCAGCATTGTTAAACTAGGTTTAAATCAGTTCAAGCAGTTTACTGACATCAGGTAAGTGATGGTCTGCCCCAGGCTACAGTTGTCCTGGAGAAGTGCCAGGATTTCACTTTCTGTTACCCCTGTGATGATGGGGGTGGGGGTGGGCTGGGCGGAGGAATGCCGTCCTCTTACCTTTGTGGGGGGAGGCGAGGGGCAGGAATACCTGGGATCAAGATCCCTCCCTGTCCTTACAATTCCTGAGGGAACCCAGGAATCCACTCCAACTGCTCTGGACAGTGCATGAGAGAAAGAAGAGCAATCTCATTTCTGTGGTTAGAAATGTACAGGGAGAAATGTTCTTGGCGTTCTCACATTGGAACATGTGATAAACATCCTTATAGAAACCCAGATATTCCTTCCACAAAACATCAATAGATATCACGTGGAGAAGCATGAGGAATGGGAATATGTCAGATAATTTTGAGAACGGCTTGGTTAAATACATTAAACATTCTTTTTCACGTAAAGTAACATGTGCAGAACACCTTAATACATATGATAATATGTGTATAACACCTTAAGGAGGTGTTACATATGACAAACCTAAGGAGAGGCATGTATGGGGGACACTGAATTTCCAAAGTGTTTTGATCACTAATTCTTTTTCCAGGAACACCATGTGAGACTAGTATTTCTTGGAACACACTTTGGAAAATGCTGCCCTTGACCAAACAATTTTCAATGCAATCCTCATGTGTACAACACACTCTTAACTTCAGTCTCTCTTTCTTTTTGTGCCCACCATAGCCACATTACAGTTCTTTTGCACATGGACTTGTTGAATAGCACTGATTTATTGTCACTACGTGCTTACTTTCTGCTTGGTGCTGGAGATACGAAGATGGCTAAGACATGCGTCCCCGACCTTACAAAGTTCATACACTGCCTGTGGAACAAGACACAACGCAAATGATCAGGTTAAGTGTTCACAAGCCATATGAATATGGCACTCAGCAATGACGGCACAAGAAAGGTGACAACGTGTCATGAGAGCAGAAGAAGATCCTCTGAACAAGCTGTAGCTTCTGCGCATTGACTGCTGCCTATCTGGTATCCATTCCCCGCCTGCCAACAGTCCTCTCATTTCTGCTTGGAAAATTCTTGTGTTTCCTGAGAAGCTGACTCTTCCAGGGCTAATGTAGTCAGAACCTTCTATCCCTTGAACAAAGACAAGTTCAGGAACAGCAAATAGCCTGGGACAGTCCAGTAAGAATGAATCGCAGGAATTATGCCTAGAATGTTGTGGTCCTTAATTCTGGCTTCTTGATATACTGCAGCCTTCTCCGTTGTTCCAGGAAAAAACAGCCTGGGACAAAGTAGACTATAGATGACAGCAGAGCTGAGACTGTCACAGGGAAATGAGCCAAAGACCTTGGGATTGAGTACGTTCAAGTCTACCCTACCTCCACACTTTTCAGTTCTCTGAGTAACAAATCTCCTTTATTGTTTCAGCCAATTTGTCAGAGGTTTTTCTGTTTCTTACACCTGAAATATCCTAAGTGATATACTCTTGTGCCCATGTGTTTGCCTTCTCATGTTTTCCAGTGAAAACAGCCACCTTTCCACTGACCTAGGTCTTACTCAAGTTCTGCCATCACCCTGTACCCGCCTGAATCAGCTGAGTTCACAGTGCTTTAGCACTTATTTGCACTATGTTCACTTAGAACTTAAATACACACACACACACACACACACACACACACACACACACACGTATGTCTTGTCTCGTAAGCCAGACTATGTAATCTTTTTGAAAAGAGAGATTACAATTTATTACATTACATGAAACAATGCATTCTATAAACATTGCTGAACAAATACTTATCTTTCATATTATAACGCACTTCCTGCAGTTCTTAGCACAAAGCCTAACACATAGCAGAATCATAATAGTCATCCGCATTTTATTTCTCAGCTGTCATGCCATCTTGGCTTCACCCCGATTCCTCCTAAGGAGGGATTATCACTCCCCCTCTTGTGCACCCATAATGTGAGCATAACTATTACACTGTTGTTTTCATTTATTTCTGAAGCTCTTTATAGAGACAGAGACAATATCTTTCCATCTTTGTTTCCTCAGCTACAATTCCAACTGATTCTTCCATTTTGTTCAAAAATATTACAGACACATATAGCAAGCTAAGTGGCAAAATGGGCTTAAGCAGAATCTTGAATTCATTCAAAGGCAAAGCATATTAGTTCAAGAATAATCTTATCAGAAAAATTTCTATGTCAAAGTACAGTTTTGATAGCAATTATTTCTATGTCTGGGTGACAACCTATACTAACACCACTTTCCTTACTGTGATAAAATGAATTGTATTAAATCAAAGAATCTATGCAGAAAGTAGAAGAGAAGCAAGTATTACAAAATCCTTTTAAAGCACCATGTCCCTTTGATAAATATTGAGTGCCCCCCGTGTGATAGCTGGAATATCAAATACCTTGACTGATTTGCTCTAGGAGATAACATTTCATTAGGGGAGCGCAGTAACCAAACAGCCCAACCTTCTGACAAGCCTTGTATTTTCCCCCCATTCCCAAGTTTTCTTGACTTGTCATAGATTTGCATCTATCTAGACCCGACTCTCCCTGCCTTTTTGTCTTTCATGTCGCCCTCATATCTCTGCCATTTGCTGAGACTGTGAAATATATTTCTTTTCTAAATTTTGCCATCTTCACCAGCCATGTTACTCCTCACCAATCTTTCTTGACCATCAATCAGAAGAGACTTCCATGTTCTTTCCTGAATCACAAAACACTTTTCTTTCCCCTGGTATGAGAACACCATCATAACCACCAAACTATGTACCAATTCCCTATTTCAGGGTAATTTCAAATAAAGGGGAAAAAAAGTTCCCACTAACAATATATTTGGAAAAAACTGTCAAAGATGTAAAGAACATTTACATTGCATTTTAATACAGTTACAGCAGCAGGTATCCACACAGAACATGATATTCAAGACGAGATGCACGGACCACCACCTCAGCACCACCTGGGAGGTTGATAGAAATACAGATTCTTAGACCCTGCCTCAGCCCTCTTGCATCAGAATCTACATTTAACATGATGTACATACAGGTGACTCGTGTGCACAATCATGTTTGGAAAGCACTAAATAGAAACATAAAAAGGCTTTTAAACACCAAAGTATTTTTAGTGGAATTGCTGACAGATTTTATTCTTTAGGTTGTACTTTCTAAGCTTTCTGCCAAGAAAATCCTTAATAAACATTGTTTCAAAAGATAATTAAAACACAGTCTCAGTAAACTTAGGGCTCACAAACCTGTAGGCATGACAAACTTCTCTGAAAGTCCAGAAATGAGAGTGGCTAACTCAATGTGGTAAACCAGCAGAGGCTGTAGTATTCCCAAACTATAAAAAAAAATAGTGAATATAATATTCCCACTTGACTACCTCCCAAGGATGCTGCAATATTTAACACTGTTATTTATGGAACACAGTAATATGCATTGAGAAAGAACTGTGTAAGCAACATTCTTGCAAATAATGTTTTGATTAGAATTTCCTCCAGCAAATATTTTCTCCATTATAAAATGTTCACAAGAATGCGGAGATAAACCATAATTACTGGAGACTTGGTAATTATGCATGCAAGCTGAGTGAAATCCACAGGAAACTCAGGGTTGCATTCACGGAAGACCACAATTCACTGGAACTGAAACACACAGAACTAGGTAGCACAAAACCTATAGACTTCTACTGACCAGTAGGAGGCCTACCCAGAAATAAAAATATTTTCATTGGTTTTGTTTTTAAACAGTATTTAACCTTGTCATCAGTTTTTATGTAGGCGAACTGCAGTATTTGTCTAAAAGTATAATTTTTTACTTGACTAAATGTATTGTAGGTTTGATATGTTACTTTTGAAGTACAAAGTTGGCACGACTTTTACATAGTGATTTGATATAAACATTTTACCTCCATAAAATGTATGCGTCAAGGGTCTCTTTAATGAAGTACTAGTGATGTAGGTAAACATGGCCCTATCTACTAGGAACGTATCCATGCTGTAACGTTTATCTTTACTATGCTAGACTAGGTCAGGCAAGATGGAGTCAAGTGTCCCAATCAAGCCTGTGTATGTGCCAATATTTTCTTCAAGCTTTGTTGAGAAACAAACTATCACAAAATAACATGTATTTTGTTATAAACTATATTAACTTAGATTACATTTTGTCATAAACTATATTAAATTGTTATAAAATATATATTTTGTTTTAAACTCTAACACACTATAACAAAATAAATATTTGTTCCTGTTCCATCAATAATATACTAAGAAATTCCTTACTGAGGTCCTTCTCACTCATCGTCAAATGCTCTTAAATCATCCCGGAATTTAGAGCAAATAAACTTTAGAAATCAGAGACCCTTGAGATCAAGCACAGAGTGAGGCTGGCATACACAGTAACTAGCTCACCGGTAAACTTATCAGTCAGTCAATATTATTTATTTCCGATTTGATCAAGAACAACTTAGAGTATACGTTTAACGTCATTGGCAGGCTATTATGCATTGTGAGTTGACAGGCTTACTTTAGGGCCAGTGAAATTTGGGCCGTTGCATAGAACAGTGAGAAGAGGCAGCGAGGGTCAAGTGACAGACTTGGAACTTTTAGCTTGCGATGGTGCTAACCCTGGCCAGCCTAATTGTTTTGACTCATAAGACCTCTTCCCTTCACTGTAGGTCATCTGGAGTTCTGTGGTCAGAACGGCGATGAGCTAAGATCGTTACCATGACTAATGATTAGTGAAGTACTTTAGATTAGTGACGCTTTTACACACACTAGTTGATATTTTATCCTTTAAATGTGCAATCATATAGCAATCACCAGACTCTTCCAGAAAAGGAACAGAACAAATAACTCAGAAACAGAATCCCAATGATCATCTTTTCAAAGTTTTTTCTTAGGATATAGATAGGAAACAGCCATGCTTTAAGATTGATAATAGCTTCTTTTGCTGGTATATACACATTCTAATCTGTGGCAATTGTAATAACATTTCATTTAAAACTAGTAAGCTCAATTTTTCTTCCTTGGCCACCTTTCCCATCCTAAATGTTTATACGAGTCCATGAACCTAATCAAAGTCCTGTTTTCAGCCATAATAGCATGGGTAGGTGGGTCCTGGGCCGGAGTCCTCCTGAGAAGACCAAGAAGTGGCCCTGGGTTCTGTGACAGCTTGAGGAAAAGTGGTTGGAAAGTCTCAGAAAGGTGATGGTGGACTGTGCATTTGGAGACCAGAAGCATCCTGAGGTTCAGCAATGCCTCATCTGGGTGATGTTGGGAGGTGAGCATACTGGCTCCATAACATCCCGTGGTGGGGTGTAAGGCAGAGGCATTCATCTTTTTTGCATTCCCCCAATCCTCCCATTTACCTCCACGATTTCTTAAGTGCCTTTCATTGCTTATCTGAACTACATTTTACCTACATTAAAAAAATAGTTAAGACATATAGTGCTTACTATATACCAGCCATGGTCTAAGTGTTTGTTTATATATTAACTCATTTAATAATACTGATTACATAAGGTATGTACTTTCCTCTTTTACAGATGAGAAAACCGTGGCCCAAAGAGGTGAAATACGCATAAGTTGCTCAAGGACATGGCTAGGAAGTGGCAGAGCTGGGATTTGAGCGCAGGACTTTAGCTAACTGGTCTTGTGCTCCTAATTCCCACCATCTACTGCTTCACTGTGTAGCTCTATTAAATGCGTTACCATACAAAATATATAAAACATAGGACCTGGGCACAGGGGATCCTTAACAAATTTGAGCTCCCCCCATGTAAAAATGTTGATTACTATGCTTACTTCTAGAGAGGGCCGACTCCATTATGGCTCAGAGGTTAAGACTCTGAGGTCTGCAGTTAGTTAACCTGGGTTCAAAACGCTGCCATCCCTTACTAGCTGTGTGGCCGTGGGCAAGCTACATAACCTCTGTCTGCCTACTTTCCTCATTTGTGAAACGTGATACCTAGAGTAGGGCATCTCAGAGGGTTGCTGTGAGGTTGAATAAGATATCACGTAAAGTTCTTACCCAACTCTCAGTGCATAATAACTACTCATGAAATTTTGTTATTAGGGAGCCTGTATGGGCTGATTTAATGCCCGGCTTTCCACTGGGATCATAGTAGACAGTAAGTAAATATTCCATGACTGACTGGCTTTGTAACTTCATTTGCCCACGTTTGATTTGCCCCAGGGATGACTGAGGGCCTGAGAGATTGTATAATATTTTCCTGCTCTCTGAAGGATGCCAGGATGACTCAGCAAACCCTCGTTCTGGCATTTGACAGTGATATGCTAAGCTGCTTGGGCACTGTCTGACTTTGATATGATCCCAGCTCTGACACATTTCATGGTTTTAGATACTGACAAACCCAAGCCAGGTCAGTCCTGAGGTGCTAAGAGTTGTTGCAGATTGGGGTGTAGCCGGAAGAAAATACAGTTATTTAACATTTGCTCATTAAATGCAATACATGTGACTTTCTAATGACCGTACCTTACTAAATGACAATTATCCCTTGAAAAAAATGTCTATATAATAAATACAGTGTTTGTAATGCTGTCTTTTGAGGTAGCATAAGTTCTGAGGAGTATCTTTGGAATAACAAAAATAAGAAGAGAAAAAGTGGCTTAGTATAGTTTTGATGTTTTGTATACTCAGTTCTTAGATAATTAGTGTATTACTAAGTATATTAATTAGTATATTCTATTCATGCTGTAATTTATTCACTTAAATACTTATTAACTACCTATTATATGCCAGGCACTGTTCTAGGAATTTAGGATATAGCAGTGAACAAAACAGATCAAAATGATATCAATCAGCCAACAAAAAATTTACATTAAAATGACATTACTTCAATGTAATAATACTTTCCTCAAAATACCATGAAGTTGATAATCAAATTTAATAACCAGAAATTCTATGGCTCTAAGTCCCATAACTTTTACTAAGTTGTAAACATAATTGAAACATGTTATTGTTTCTTTTTAAAAATGTATCTATGAAACTGTGGTTCAATTATTATGCCTGGTAAAAACGTGATGGTAAAATCTGGGAAAGTCAACAGATTCCTATAAACCAGTATTTTGAATATTATTTTCCATGATTGTTAACAGGTATTCAGCTTAAAAGCAAAAAGCGTATTTCTTGCATAAGAAACTTTGGAAATACATCTGTGTCTCATGAATATCCAAGTATGAAGAATGATACTCAGAATTTCTCAAACCTATTTGATCACCGAACCTTCTTTCTAGTGGACCTTTTTGTTGGACAATTGTTTTACTAAATGCATGTTGGAAAATAATATTTGCTAAGCCTCCTCTGTAATTTATTTTTAGGGCATAAAGGAATTACAGACAACGGTAGACTCATAGAGAAAAAAAATCGAAGAGCCGATTTTTCATCTTGTTTTGTAAGACGAACAACAGGACAATAAAAATGCACCCTAGATCAACAGTTTTCCCCCCTAAACCATGTCTATATCTGGCACACGTTCTTCTTCACAGCGGTGAGGCCGCAGAGATGCCTCACTCTTTCTGTTGATGACAACGACACATTTGCACCTCCCTTACTTCACGTATGTGACCTTGTATGTGGAACTGCCACTATTCAACATCCCCCATTCAATATCCTCCATTCTTAGTCATCCTCCTTTGCTAGGCTTTGTTCACATTGCAGACTATGGGAACACAAAATTGCTTTTGTTTTGGAATAGGTCATATGATCACATGGTTCAAAATTCAAGAGCTACAAAGGAGTAAGAATCTCTTTTCCACCTCAGTTCTCCAACCACCCAGTACAACCAATGTTGTTCACCTCTGGTGTATCCTTCTAGTGATATTTTATTCTCACATGAGCAACACATGCATGCATATTTTCTCTACCTCCCAAGGTGTAATATGCATAGTTTTCACACTTTTTTCCCTTAACAAGTTACATCAGAAATTACTTTTGACCAGTCCTTGAGGAGTTTCCACACCTTTTTTGCTTAATGTATGCAAAGTATTCCAGTCAACATGTGAGTCATAAGTTATTTAACTAGCACACTATTGATTAACATTATTTCCAATATTTTGCTATTGCAAAGATTGCTGCAAAAAGTAACCTTGTCACATCCATCAATTCACATGCTTGAAAGTATGTTTGTAGTATGTTTTCCAGAATTATACTTTTGAGTCAAAAGTATGTGCATTAGTAATTTTATAGATATTGTGAAATTACCTTCCTTGGGAGTTGTACCAACATACACACCACCAATATATAAAAGTGCTGCTTTCACCTATACGCATGACAGCAGTATGCCAAACTTTTTGATCTTTGCAAATCAACTATGTGGAAAGGATATTATAATATAGTTTAAATTTGGAATATATCCCTTGAAGAAGGAAGAGTGTTTTTTTTTTTTAATTGTTAAAAGCTTTTATAAGTATCATTCAAGAATATATTGCAAATATCCCTTGCCTTCTTGTATGGCTTATATTCAAGTTAATCCTCCTCATCTTTCTCTGATATGTAGCTGTCACCATTTTGGGCATCAATTCTGGGCTTTCATGCAGGGATACGTTTCGGGGCAGTGATGGCTAGAGGCTTTTTGCCAGGAGTAGGATTGGGTTCTCAAGACTATGCCTCTATTGTTTTTCTGGCTACTTAATTTCTTTCAGCTGTGCTTTTTATGGGCATGAATATCCTCTTGGCTTCTAATCTGTTTTCTTAATTAATATTATATCATCTGAAGAAGAAAATGAAAGACGTTCCTAGTCTTCAAAATAAAAATTATAATAGCCACAATTTATTGTCTTTTATGTGTCAGGTAGATATTTATACGTGTGATCTTATTAAATCTTCATAGAGACCTTACGTGGTAGATATTATTATTTGCATCTTACTAATAAATTTTACTGATAGTCTTTTCACAGTTTATAAATGGGAGAGCTGGGATTCAATATTCCAAAGGCTATATCAACTTTTTCCTCCCTCCAGAAGAAAGTGTAGGAGTTTTGGGACAACTGAATTCCTCGCTGTTCAAAGACCGCTTTCTCTATTTACGTTTGGATTCCCAGATGTGTTCTTGGTTTCTGGGGTTACTCTACATGTGACCCCTGGAAGCACAGGGCACTACCTCACATTATTTTACACTCAATATGCTTTTGAAGCCTGAAGCTAGGAGTATCTTAATGTGAACCAAAATAACTAAAAAGCCAGGTCAGCAATCATTTTAGCAATAAATGTCTGCTTCATTATATTGTGAACTCTCTAATGAATTCCCTTTTCAAAGGATTTTATGGGAAGCATGTGACAAGCAGTACATTCTGTTTTTGAATTAGCAAGGAGATTCAAAGAGCTTGGCATCTGTGGCATACAGGTGGCTAATTTATCATTTCCTATGTGGCTAAGCCACATCTGAAGTTCCTTTATTGCAACTTCATCACAAGATAGGATTTTGCTTCTTCTTGGCCATTCTTTGCACCCCAGAATATAAATGCCCAAAGCCCTGAAAATTTTTTTTTAATTTATTTTGTTGAGTTAAATTTGTTTTCTTTCCACTTCTGTTTAATGAATTAGCTCCAAAGCATTCTGATGCAATCCTGGTTCATTTCTCCTCTTGCTTCTCAGTCTCCAATGCCTGTTGCCCCCAAAGCGAGGTTTCTCTTAGTTTAAGGAGGGTCACGTGTGTCAGCATCCGGGATTCAGAAGGTCCCCTGCTGCAAGGAAATAAGTGGCCTTGGAGTTTTCCTGGGATTGCCCTGAGGAAATTCTCACTGGGTGGCTCACAGCCTCTGCCCACACAGGCTGGTTTTAGACATTCCAGAGCTTCTGACTTGCACAGGTGGGTCATTCCTTCAACACCCTTGAGACGAAACTTCTTAGAGTGTCAGATTGGCCAATTCAGGGAGAGTTATTTGGTATACATAAGCTGTACAATGTTACCCTACACCCCCATAATCATTTTTACCTTCACCAGTTCCACTTTCAAAACAGGAATAATTTAAATTCCCTCTTTCAAATTTTTATGATTACAATTTTTGAAGGCAATTGTTAAGCATTGAGATTTTCTCCTTTCAACTAACATCACCTAAGTTGACTGGATATTACGGCTTCTTGGTTCATTGTCCATTTCAAAACCTCAACAGACATACTCAAACTTATGATAACTAAACGTGTAAACAAGAGACAGCAAACCGATGACACTTGAGGAATTTGCCCCTTCCCAAAGGGTGAAGAACAATCAAGTGGAGTACTTTGAATATTGACTCCATTTTAATCCTTTTTTGTTTGTTTGTTTTAAAAAAAGGAAAATAGAAGCATATGACCAACATGGACCCACAATAAAAGCAAACCAAGCAATCTGTTGGGGATTATTCTCCCCACTCCCCGAAAGCCTAGAATTGGTTGTTTCAGGTCAATTCCTTCTGCAAACTACATTGTATATTTAAAAGCCACAGTTGGTAAACTCCTAGAAGTAACAGTTTAAAATAATTAAGAATACCTGATCTTCCCTTTCAAATATTACGACAGCCCCTAGTTTTACATTAAAAAAAAAAAAATCACCTTTTAGGAATCTGAAAATACTCACTGGGTCTGTTAAAAAGGTATTATGAATTTGTAAGGTGTCTAGGCCCTGTAATATGATTTATGAATCTTTATTATGCTCTGGCTTGGCATAATGGGAGGTGTGATTACAAGGTAATAATGTGGGATTCTGTATGTAGCATGAGAAATCAGTTTCATTACTTTATATTTCTGTAGTTTGCCAATTCAATGGCAAAGCTATTATCTGCATTTGGACTTCTTACCTTAACAAGGAGGCACTGTTGAGATTCTTTTCATGCCACGGACATGAAAAGCCTCTCAACTGATAATTATCTGCTCGGACTTTGGGAAGCTAGAGAAATCTGTGGACCTCTCTATAATTTTTGAAATTCTTAAAATACATACATTTTTTTCAAAGAAAACAACTTACACTGACATAGAGTTTCTTGCTGTCACCTCTCCAATTGTTTGTTACCACAGACGCACACACAACGTCCGAGTAGATAGGCTTCTAGGTTAGATTCAGATTGAAAACTCTTTCTTTTAAGGAACTTTTTTTTTACCTGAAAGATGTAATAAAGATGTGGAAGAACCTAAGATTCCAAGCCCAGACCTTGTCGCCAACCCCAGCTGCTCCCCACTTGTCCCATAGCCCTTCAGGATTCCTATTCTCTCCCTTCCTTCCGCTCCCATCGCTAATGCATTCTTATTCAATAATTTAAAAGGCTACTTATATTTGTAACAGAAATCTATGCTTCTGTTCTTTAGCTTGGTTTCTTTGATTTTGTTATCTCCTGAGGACAGTGGGTTTCATTAAGCAGAGGATGACCTTTTGTTTTGTTAAGTATTTTTATGGGTTTGAATATATATGTAAAGGAAAGACTTTATTTTTCTTTTTCCTGAAGGAAAAAATAATACAGAGAACTGGGGGCAATCTGGGAGGGAAGATTGAGAGAAGGGAGGGCAGGGAAAGAGATGAGAAGATGTGAGAAAAGTGCATGATATATGATATAACTCCTTTTTGTGCCCACAAATCTCCAATAACATTGGGTGTTTTTTGGAGGGGGTTGGTAAAAACAGGTGAAGAAGGTGATTTTTGTATGCAGAGCACAGTATGCTTGAATACAGGAACCAAAATAGAGTACATAAAGTAGATATTTATGGAAATTTTTCCAGTCACCTCTCTAAGAATTAGTGAACACAGCACCAAATATACGTTATGCTCCAAGGGCCGAAAGGGGTTTAGATGACATCTAAGCTTCACATTAAAAGAGGCTCAAAGAGAGAAGAAAACAAAAGAAAGAAACTCTAATGTTTTTAATTTGAGGTAGCTGGCATTCCCGGATATCCCCCTTCCCCTTCATTTTACAACCGTATTTCCCCAAAAATAAAACCCAATTGGAAAATAAGCCCTAGCATGATTTGTCAGGATGACATCCCCTGAACATTAGCTCTAATGCGTCTTTTGGAGCAAAAATTAGTGTAAGACCTGGTCTTATTTTGAGGGAAACATGGTACTTACAGAGAAAAATAATCTGATTCCGTTATTCCTTTTCATAGACACAGCTGGATCTACAAAAGCCTCTCAACGGATAATTACCGTGTTTCTCCGAAAATAAGATCTAGCTGGACCATCAGCTCTAATGCATCTTTTGGAACAAAAATTAATATAAGACCCGGTCTTATTTTACTACAATATAAGACTGGGTATAATATAGTATAATATAATATAATATAATATAATATAATATAATATAATATAATATAATATAATATAATACAATATAATATAATACAATATAAAAGACCAGGTCTTATTTTACTATAATATAAGACTGGGTCTTTAATATAATATAATATAATATAATATAATATAATATAATATAATATAATATAACATAATATAATATAATATATAATACCAGGTCTTATATTAATTTTTGCTCCAAAAGACGCATTAGAGCTGATGGTCTTGCTAGGTCTTATTTTTGGGGAAACACGTTATGCGCTTGCCTATCTCTCTCTAAAGCATTTCCTTCAGGACTTCTTTCTTTTGAGGAATTTCTTGTTTAAGCTGTAGGTGAATTAGCTGGAAAATGCAGCAGAGAGACTATTGTGGGGAGCTGATTTCTGTGGTCAGCCCTTTGACTACTTATAAATTGTGTGATCTTCACTTTTCTAAGCTCTGATTTTTTTTATCAGCAATCATATCTCATAGGATTGTATTAAAGTGTTGCTGAAAATATGTGTCTCCTCCCCCCAAAAAGAAAATATGTGTCACCCAGATTTTTTTTAAACGTTTACAAATAATAGAACTTAATTTAGCTAGTTTTAGTAGAAAAGAAAATTGTTAAAGATAGCTTACAGAATCTTTGGGAAGGCTAGAAAAATCATATACAGCAGCCTCACAGCCAAGAAATATATTGAAGTGATACTCTTGCTGGGTATAGACACTGCAGAGCTGAGCAAAGGACAGTTACTCTGTCACTCCAGTCTCTGTGCCATGCCTCAACACGCGTGCCAGGAAAAGGGAGTCCTCATGCAGTCTCCTTCCCTCCTTGCTCTCTTCCAAACTCAGTCTCCTTTGGACGAGTCTGGTTGGCCTAACAGAGGCTACATGATGGAGTTTAGGAAACTGCCTTCTGGTTTCTACCCTGGGATGCAAGACTCAAAGAGGGAAACTCCATAAATTTAAGGAGGCATTTTATGGCTGGTGGCCACAAAGCTTGGCATACTTACTACAGTCTGAGAATATATGGTATCTGGCACATAGTGAAAGCTCCAAAAATGTATTGATTATTATTACCACGAGGTATTATGAAAAGAAAACGAGACAAATTATGTTATTCTTGGCCTGCATATATCCTTTTGCTAACTCTCTCATACTTTTTATGCACATATCAGGTGCATAATATTTTTTAAAAAGCACACATACAACTATGTGTAAATTGTAAGAC
The DNA here is from genome assembly GCF_004115265.2 of Rhinolophus ferrumequinum. Classification (NCBI taxonomy): domain Eukaryota; kingdom Metazoa; phylum Chordata; class Mammalia; order Chiroptera; family Rhinolophidae; genus Rhinolophus; species Rhinolophus ferrumequinum. The sequence continues at coordinate 25,705,617 of NC_046287.1, forward strand.
AATGCATTGAGTGTGTGAGATGTCTTGTTTTTTCCCTCTGGCTTCACTTTCCACCCTTCTCCACTCTACATTGGAGACTAGGACTCCGACCCACAGCAGCAGGCTTACTTAGCCTCTGAGTTCTGGTTGAGTTTGCCAAGGGGAATACTAGCAGGAGATCAGAGGGAGGAAGGACAGGAAAGATGGGATACTTATTCCCCAGGCTCTTTTCTTGCAGGGTGCAGGGATCACTTTGGGTTGGCTGTATCCCTTGACATAAAGTCACGTAATGTTTACAACATTGTCAATGAGAGGTGACAATAAGTAATTGGAAAGAAGAATAAACTCTATGTCGTTTAAAATGCTACTAGATTTGAGCCTGGTTTCTTCCTTTTTAGTAGAGCTTTCTGAGGATGCTGTGTTATTAAGTTTTTTTTATCTAAGCTTTCTTCATCTTGGGGTTCTGCTCCACTGGCTTCTTTTAGCCTGAGGACGGTAACAATTCCCTGGGGTAACCTGCCCTGTGGTACTGCACTATCTTTTGTAGTTTCCCTACATTCAGACCGTGCCTTTGAAAGTAATACCTTAATTAAATTCTCCCCCGATATACAACTTGACTGTTACATCTCTTTCCTACCTAGACTCTGCCTAATACCCTAAAAATGCATTGTTGAAAGATATTGTATGTGTGTGTGTTTGTGTGTGTGTGTGTGTGTGTGTGTGTGTGTGTAAATATTTGTTTGGAATCTTTTTAAAAAATTGTGTTTTCTACATCTATTTTATTGAGTTAATTAAAAATGCACACACATGGAGGTTCAGTGAAAATAGGGACAGTGACAATAGAAGTTTGGAGAAGGTGAGTTTTCACTTCTGATAATTAATTAATTTGGTGAGCACTTCATTTCTTCACTATTTCAGGCCCTGAGCAAAAGTTTCAAGTCGTAAAATAAGTATGACCATCATTTAGCTGTAGGTGTTAAGGAGATAAGTTTCCAGAAAAGTAAGTTATTTTTTTCAGCAACTTTCATGGCTATATTAGCTATTGAAATTGAAAAAAGTGACTAGAATTATTCATGTGGTCATAATAAATCACTGATAACAGGAAGAGAAAATGTGCAAATACTGTCTAGATTTTCTGGGTTTTTTTTTTAATAGTTGTTTTGAATTCTATGAAGTAATTTTGCAGACATTTTTACAAAATGTCTGAAATACAGAAGTATTGAAAAGGAACCACCCAGTTTTCTCTGGGCAACACAATTTTCATAAAAGTAAAGCAGAGGTTAATTGGTATGTGAAGTTAAAATTTCAAGAGTGTATAAGGGTCACTCAGTTAAAAACGAATTCTTCCTGTAATTGTTTACACACACACACACACACACACACACACACACACACATACACACACACACACGAATAAATCTTACAATTTTAACTTTATTTTATCTCGGGATATTATTTTTGGCTTCATCAATAAAGATATAAAACATGGAAACAATTCCTGTTTCATTGTGAGATGAGTGTATAGAAAAGGAACATGTAAGTGTTTCCATCCAAAGCATCATTTTATGTAATTATCAAGCAAGTATAATGTAATAGTGATAAAGAGTTTTTAAATCCTTCATAAGTACTCCTATTTGTATCACACAGATGTGAGTGTAATAGAGGTCTTATAAAATATTTTCATATCCTGCACAGTTTTCTTTTTTTTTGCCTCTGAGGCTCCCCACCCATTTTGTCAATGGCAGTTGTCCTTCCAGAAGGAGGGCGGGTACCATCTGAAACAAAGAGGGCATTGATCGACTCTGAGTCCCAAAGCCAACTTTTAAAATAAATTCCAGCAAGAGAGTTGAGCCTTTTAGACAGTGAAAAGAGTTTTCTAAAATGCCAAAATGAAGAGAGGGAGAGAGAGAGAGAGGAGAGAGAAAAGGAAAAGCAAAAGTAAAAAAAAAAATCCCTCTTGTTCACATATCAGATGGAGAACTTTGTCTATAAACCCCAAATGAGAGGAGAAAGTGGAGAAGCTCCTGGTCAAAGAGGCAGACACCGAGAGAGACCCAGGCAGTCAAAGAAGGGTGTCCTGGCTCACCCCTGAGGCTTTAACCCAGGCGTGTGGTGAGAGCAATAGTTGGGTGTGGCGTTTGAAGGCTGTTAGAAAAAAAATATAAAACAGAAACTGTGCAGAATCCAGCGTAGTGGGGCTTGGGCAGTGCCTGGGGAGACTGAAGACCACTTCAGCAGAGGGCTTTGTCCCACATGGCACGTTCCAGACCTGCACTGCTCCAAGTGCAGTCTTGAGAAGGTTCTGGCCTGCCATGCAATCTGGATAAGTTCTGAAAGGAGAGTAAGCATTTATATGCTATAAGCATATAGCAATTTGATAGACTACTGTGATGAACTGAGTAACAGTGTGTCCCCACCACCGATTCATATGTTGAAACCCTACCCCTCAATGTGATGGTCTTAGGAGGTGGGGCCTTTGGGAAAGATTAGAATTAGATGAGTTTATGAGGGTAGAGAGCTCTGGAATGGATTGGTGCCCTTCTCTAATAAGAGGCAGCAGAGAGCTTGCTTTCACTCTACCTTCCTCCATGTGAAGATACCATGGGAAGTTGGCAGTCTGTAACCTGGAAGAGGGCTCTTGCCAGAACCGACCAAGCTGGCACTCTGATCTTGCACCTCCAGCTTCCGGCATGGTGACAAATAAATTTCTGTCCTTTATAAGCCACATGGTCTATGGTATTTTTCTTATATGGTAAAAGCATAGTCTGACGAAGACAACTAGTTTTGTGCCTGTTGACTCAAATAATAGTTTTTAAAACTGGGGCTTATATTGTATACCTCTTTATTATTTTATTTTTCTCATGATTAATTTTTATTGTAGTTTACAATGATATTGGTTTGCAATGGATTGGGCATGGGGACCTCACTATAGCTTGAAGCGCACTGTTGTAGAGGAGACGTTACAAGTGGCTGAGGCAGGGGACAAACAGAGCTGGAAGTCAGACTCTCCACTTCTCTTCTAACTCTCTCCACACACTTGAATCTCTTCTGCCATGGAAGGAATCCAGAAGTAAGTGTGTTTGAATAGTAGGGGACATAGAAAATGCCCAGATGGAGAGACCATGAGCCAGCTATGGAAACAAGAAAAAATTGATCCAACTGCACAGTCTAAAGGGTAGATGGCCTAAACCAGAGTTGGAGGAAAGAGTTGGTTAATACTCAGACTGGCCTACAGTGTCAGGGTGAGCTTATGTGTTCGCTTAATACCAGTGTGAGAACAACTGAGGAGTCCAGTGGACCCAGACTTCAGCACCATGGGCCCATGGGACATTTGGACAGAACGTTAGTAGTGAAGTCGATGAAAAGCCAAAGGCCATTCCTATTGCAGATCTCTGGGCATGCCAAGATGCCTTCTATCCCAGTAACTCATGGCCTTGAAAGTCCCCCATACATCTAGGAACAATCTTGGGAACAGAGGTGGAAAAGAACAGAAGGACTGAGGATTTACTCCAAAGTGACTGCCAAAAAAGGGATTATATACTGTCATTCAACAGTCATGCTTTCTCCCATTACCCAACACTGTGATAACAATTAAATTCGATGTAGAAAATACAGGAGCTACATTTCTTTCACACCTGACAGGTAGCGCATAAATTATTGACCCTGCCATACACTCAATAAATTGTGATAATAAAAATTATGCCTGGCATTTAGTACACTCAATAAAGGCTTGCTGAAATATTAAAAAGAACTTTTAAGAATGTTGTATTTCAAAAATAGACACGTAAGTAGAATTAGGATGTCATAGGATCTACAGAGGCGCTCTCCACTCGTGGCTCGAACACTTCAGTTCCCTTGTCCAGCATTTAGGTGAAATAAATGAATTATATAAGAGAGTAATGTCCATGTTTATTATGGACAACAAAGTCCTCAGTAAGGGTTTGGATAGGAAGTTTTCCAAATCATGGGAATATGCCTTGAGGGAAGTAAGTCAAATTTTATCCACTTTTAAAGAATCTCTGAACTTCTCAAAAGGATGAGATGCAACAGGTGGGTCAGGACTTGCTCCTTAACCCTACACAGAGACTTCATCTTAGCCATCCGAAGCCCTCTCTCAGGTATTAGCCCTGACATTTAGTGACATCTAGTAGGTAACAATCACTAGTCATTCTTTCAATAAACATTACAGGATCCTAGTAACTATGCCAGGGGCTGGGGATTTAAAGACATTGACGTATGATTTACAGATTTAAAGAGAGTCTTCCCAGTCTTAAGGAAGTTATAGGACAGTGGAAGAAACAGAAGTGTGAATGGAGACATAACAGAGTAATCAGTGCTGGAACCAAGAGAGCAAGGAGCTATGGAATAGAAGAAGGGAAACACCTTTTTCTAGGTCTAGTCAGTGTAGGGTTCCTTAAGAAGGCAGTGATCTGTTGGGCTGAGTCCTGCGTATTTCAGAGTGCACCAAGGGTGGCTGATAGAATCAGGCAGGCCAGGGGAAGGAAGTGGTGAGGTGAGAAAAAGCAACGTCTAAGTTTACCAAGGCAATAGTGTTGTTGTGCTTGAAGTTCTTGAGATGGTTCTGTGACTGGGGCCAAGAGCATCTGGAGAGGTGTCTGAAGAGTGGAAATGGAAAAGCCTGGGGGATCGCTCTGAATGTCACAGATGGGTTTGAAGGCAGAAGAGTCTGAGTGGATTTTGTTTTGGAGATATGATTCTAGACGTTACATGGCAAGTAGAGTGGAGGGGGGAAAAAAACCAAAAGCTGAAGATAAAAGAATCTAAGACCAGCTTGCAAAAGACCTGATGAGAGATGATAGCCTGAACCTTCTGATTACCAAAATCTGATTCACTCAGATCTCCTTGAGAAAAAGGGGATCTCTTCACATGCAAACTGGATGTGGAGATCGTCAAGACTGGCTAGTCTCATATCTGTGACACGAATCCAATCTCATAGCGAGTTTCTGCTTTTCTCTGTGGTTATACATGCCTCCTTGATGGAACAGGTCATTTCTTCAGTTTTCTTTATTTTAATTCCTAGAAGACTTTTTGCACATTTGTCTTTTCTCTACTAAAATGATCTTTACTAGACTAACTGAATTTAGTTCCCTCAGATTTCTGGAGTCCAGAGGACAGATAAAAGCGATTTAGGCTTTACTCTATCGCATTAGAAATGCCATGCCTGCTTGGGTGCTACTATTTTATTTCATGCGGATATGTTTGCATGACCTATTTGGTTTTTAATAGCTATGTCCTTCCACTACCTGAGAATTCGAGTCAAGAAAGCAGATTTCATTCCCAAGATAGATTCTTATTAGATTATCTTTAATAATGAAGAGAAGGGTGTATCTTTCAGCCCAAACTGGGAACTTAGTCTGGAGCAGTTGAGTAGGGCCCAACGATAGAGCATGTTCTAACATTCCTATCCTGCGCATTATTTGCAAGCCTTTTTTTCATATTGGCCGTTGGTGTTGTGGCTCTTCATTGCTACTGGTTGGGTCACAACTGATACCACTAAACCCTGGGAACCACAGAATGCTGCTTAGGGCAGAGATGTAGCTGGAGATAATGAACCTAGGAATCATTGCATAGAGATTGCAGATCCCAACCTATTGTTTGGGAGAGGTTGTCCTCATGGTTCCTCAATCTTCCACAACCCAACAATCAAATTTACATTTTCTCTAAAGGTCTATTGCCTGCAAGCCTGCTCCAGTCCTCTATCTGTGTTAGCCCACATCTGGTTGCAAGGTACCGTAGAATTCTGAACGTGCTGGCATAGGTGAAAGCCCTTGCTTCTCCCCCTTCCTTTCTCATCCAAAGCTTGGAATGAATTTGCCTAGATCTTCTCAAATTATGTTGTGTAGTCCTTGGATAAGCAAATGTAAAATTCATCTGCATATTCTCAAGAAGCTCTTCCCCATACTCCTGAGATGACAACTATAATTTCTTTTTGATAGTATTGTTTTTTCCCCCCCTCATACTCTGATTTTGCACATTACTGGATCTAATGTGGTTAATCCTTATGACCAGCCTGCGCCTCATTCCATTCCTGGGGGAGACAGATAAATGCGGAGACGTAATTCAAAGGGACCTAGGAGTCAGGAAATTCAGACGGTTCTGGCTCCTCTCAGATGGTTCCAATTGCTAGTATGACAGTCTGTGCCAAGCAAGGCATTAATTTTAACCATAGAAACCTGGCAAGTCAGACAATTCAGCCTGACATTGCAATTCAGCATTGGGAACTATTAGTTTTGGATCTGATTTTAAGTGGTCTCAGAATACCGGTTACACACAGGAAGGTTTTCCTGAAGCCAAGTCATATGGTGGGCCTGTGTTTCCTTATCTGTTTTTAGCCAGGCATCCTAGGACCAGAGCATGTGTTTCCCCACTGCAACTGTCTAATTGTATCAGGGGCAGTCATCCAGCTCTGGTGTTCTTGAATTTCATTTTCTTTTATTTTTGTCCTTTCATTTTTGCTTTCTTATTTCTTTATCCCCAATGCATTGCATGCACATTTTTAGGGAGGGAAGGGAGGGGAAGTAACAAGCAATATATAAGATCTTAAAAGTCTCATGTTTTCCATTTAAAAGTAACCATTTTTAATAATTTGGTGCCTATCCTTCTCGAAGGGGCAGTGCAGGGAGAATTAGAGAGGGAGGGAGAATTTTACTTGCATTTCCTATTTCTTTGGAATTGTTCCAAAGTAAAGTCACCAAAGCCTGGCTTTGGCCAGGACAGTGTCTACCTTATCGTTGCCATACATGGATGGCTTGCTCCTCCATCCTGGAAGGGTTTGTCCAATCTTTCACAACCCTACAAACAAATCTGCACCCCCTCAAAGTGACTGTGACTGCCAGCTATTTGAGACAGGGCCCTCTATCTGTATGAGCCACCTCCTTCTGGTTGCAAGGCATAGAGACTAATTTTCTTAAGGAAAATGAGTGTTCACTTATGTGTACTTGTGTGCCAGATTAGCAATGGTCAGTCTGTCTACGATTCAGCACCTCCAAGGATGAACTTCTCCTTTCTAAGGATAGGTCAATCCCTCAGATATTCCACATGCAAATTATCATAGGAACTAGTCTGCTAGATGCTGCTACCTCTTTTGAACAGAATGTTCTGACTCAAGTGACCTCATTAATCACTGGCTAGACTCTTGGCACAGGTGTGTCTGCTCTGGCCCATTTACTGGCAGCCCTTGTTCAAAAAATGGACTAATGCTTCTTTCATAAAAGAGGTGAGATAGAAAAGGTCCGGGTGGGTGTGGCAGGCAGCATGACTGCATGTTCAGTAATGAGGTCACTAACAGCAGAAGTGGTAGGAGAAGGTAGGAAGAGATTTAACTGAAAGCTATTAAGGAGGTGGAAATGACAGGATAGACCTTGGTGCAATATTATTAAACTCTTAAATTTCGGGTTTACATGAATGAGTTAAAGAGACCAGGAATATAAAAGAGGTAGTTGGTTTTGGAATTTATTTTTAGGTATGTTTAGTTTGAAGAATGTGTGGGCCATCCAGATGTTGTCTCTTTGCAAATACTAATACAAATCTAGAGCTGAGGGTAGAGATCTGGCTGGAGATAAATGACTTGGGCGTCATTGCATGCCCAGTGAAGATTTCCGTCTGTTGCTTGGGAACCGACATTTACTCTCTCCACCCTGGAATAAGACTAGATGCAAAAAGATGGTGGCAAACTGAGTATTGGAGGAATGGTAAACATCAAGCATTAATTCCGTAACAAAATGTTTTTTTTTTAATTGATTATGATTCATTGTGATTCCTGATAGGATCTAAGATAAACTGGCTATTAGAATAAAGTAATTAAAGGTAATGCCGATAAATTGTAAGGGCCATTGAGATGCATAATGGTGAAAACTGGGAAATGTTGTAATTCTATACAATATGAAAATCTGTATTCAGGTTGGTGGAGTATAAGCAGGAAGCAACTCCTTTTGGCAACAAACATTAAAAGTGCCATCCTCCTAGCCACAGGACACAGGAAATTAATTATGTCAGGGAAATGCAGCTGCCAAAGCGAAGGCAGGCGCAGAACTCAGGTTACAGACAGAGAGCTACAGTATCACCCGGCCATTCCCGTGGACCAATATGGGAGGCAGGTGGCAATTTGTAAAACAGCGTGATCAGTATTCAGACCCCAAAGACTCCACTTTGAACAGTGCGTACGAAGCCTCAGAAGAAGCAAAGCTTGAATGACTGGATACAGAAAGACCTTCAAAAGAGGACCTTGGGGACTATGTGGACATCACTTTCTCTTGAAAGGTTAAGGAAAAAACTGCAGAAAAGCATGGCGATATTATAGGAAGAAATGGCTGTCCCTCCCTTCCCATGGCACCTTCGACCAGTGCTACCACCATCACTGCTGTAGAATGGTTTCTACATGCTATAATTCTGGTTGTAAATCCAAATTTTATTATTTATTATATGTATCGACTTTGGGCAAGTTTTAAAACTTCATCTATAGAATAGGAAAATTGCTTAGCAAAGACTGAGATAATGTATGCAAAATGCCTGGCACATGGAAAGTATTGAAATATGTGCTATTCTTGTTAAAAAGAAAAGAAAACTTTGTTAGTAAATACAAAAATATCTGTAAGAACTCTTCTAGGTTCCCTTATAAAATTACACTTCTCAATTCATTTCCCCTTAAATTTCAGTCTGTCAACCACAAAATCTTTCCTACTAAAATCATTTAGATTCTTAGGAATCTCACCCTACCATTTGAGGTGAATTCACTATAGTTTTGAGGGGTAAATTGAATGACTTTCACTTTCCTCTCAATCTTAAGTGATTCTCGGATTTAAACACATGTTGAAGATTCTATTTTGTGTACGAATCTGGCTATTACTTAGATGATTCAGAAACCCAGGCTTCTGAGTGGCATCTGGTGGGACTTCAGGAATTCATGGTTGGGTGGATAGTTGCACCACCACTGCTGGATGTTTGGAATATTTGGGCTACTTTGGGCTGTGTAGCATCTTGCTAGCAACTTCTTTCAAGTTTATTACTGCTATTATGAATTTCAAGAGATCTTCCCTGTGCTGGGCTTTTTATAAAGACAGAGCAGGTCTAAAATAAATCACTAGGCATATGCTGATGACAGAAAATGACTGTAGAGTTATTTTCTCATTTACGCTTTATTGTTATATTTAGAAAGTGAACTTCTCTCGACCTTGACATAGCTGCCCTATATTATTTTGGTCCTTGGTTATATTTTGCTGTGTAAATATTCTAAAAGTTGTTTCCCTAGTAATCATCTACACTAGCTAGAGGATAAATTCCTGAGGGGCATAGACTGACAGCAAATTTGCTTAGAGTGGAGAAAAGACAAGTCACTAAATACATTTTGTTGAATTAAACTTAATGAATTAATAATTGAAGCAACCAGTAGTTTTACTGCATCAGAAAAATGTTGTCAGATGAAGTTCTGTGTGACAAAATCTGAGGTGAAATGAAAAGTGACTCTCCCAAAACAACTCAAATCATCACTCCTGAGATTTACTAGGCCTTTCCAGGAAGCTAACATGTAGATTAAGGTTTTCAAGGGGGCCAGCCAGGCATATGGGCACTGAAGTCCATGACCTTCTTCCTACCCAAGTGTATAGAGTAACGAAAAAATTGTATTAAAAAATGACATTGACTGGCTGACTCAAGCAAACATGTTCTTGGATTCATATGAACACATAAAGCTTTGGTAACTATGTATAAGTAAGGATAAACTTCCTTTGCCCGTCCATGCAACTTTCCTGACCCTCACATGCACAGAGAGAAAGGACTTGGTTCTCTCTCTTATCATGTATAAGAAAACAGGACAGCCCACTGAAACAAGTCTAGAGACTGATACTACTGGACAGAGAAGGTGAGGACATGCGTAGCTGAATTTGAAGCCTACACTAAAGGTGAAGGGTCTAGGCGGGTTGTAAAAGGATGACTCTTCCTCCAGATTGTAGATTTTAAGATTATAATAGCGGGAGAGAACTGCTAAGTATGAACTCTGTCACCAGCAATGAACAGCTTTCAAATGTGGTAAACCGGGTTTCCTCTTGTCTTCTACATAATGTCTGATGCTGAGATGACAGGAGATGCAAGAATATTTATATGACGTGTGAGTTAATATAGTCATACTTAAGAGATCATTTTCTCTCTCTTTTTCTTTTCTTTCTGTTCTTAGTTATGATCCATTTTATTAACCAGAACTTCGGGTTTATACCATGGTACACATCCATGATAAAAATCTAAGGATCTAATTGTTAAGAACGAATGATTCCTCTGTTTTCATTACTCATTCTAGGCCCTTTCCTATTTTAGAATATGTTTTAAAATTTGCAATATGTAGTTTGCACAACATATCTTATAACACTAACTATAATAATTATATTTCAAGTATTTTTAGGAGGAGTCAAAATTTTGTACTACTCTGGGTATCTTGGTTATGAAAACATTGATTTTACTTAGAGGTTATGGGCTTTTCAAATATTTTAAAATAGTATTAAACAATTGACTCATTCAGTTTCAAATAATTACCTCAGGCTTTCATTCCCTACATTCCAGGCAACCACTTTTGAGTAGCCCATTTGTCTCTGGCTACTCTGGTATTCTCCTTCTTTATTCCTCCCTTTCTTTGTGTTCTCATTCACCCACAGGAAATTGGGTAATCTATACAAATTATCTGTTCCCTTCATCCACTGATCCAAGGAATGAATATGAGCGGCATTGCTAATTTTCTAACAAGGAAAATGTAAGGTATTGATTCTAGAATGAGAATAAATGAGCCTGTGGTAAGAAATGTTTTAAGATATACTTTGTTTTTCTTGTGAGGCAGTAGGCTCAGTATGCATAGGATTATGGAAAACAAAACAAAGTACAACACAACACATTGGCAATTTATTTAACCCCCGTGTTAGAACAAAATCCAGAACAGTTAAGAATCTAGAGCAGTTATCAAGAGTTTCTAAACATTTGGCATCTGCCTCTTTGCCAATAATGATATACTAATTAACACTTTTGTTCTGCTTTACAAACCTTATGTAAGTCATACAGAGCACACAGTATGGGACAGGGAAGTACAGTATTCCTGAATTTTTAGGACAGGCCATGCAGGAAGTGGTAGAAAGAGCATTCCATCCATAATGTAACAGCCTGTTCACTTGTCAAACCACTGGGGCATATGCTATTTAACGGTTCCTTATTTATTTATTTATGTTATAAGGATGTCTTATTTCAGGGCAAATCACTTTACCATCTGAGCCAATGATAAAAAATAAAAAAATATAATTCCCACTTTGGTCTCTGTTGCCCTACCAGTGATTAAGTGAATTGTAAGTATCTTTATAGGAAGTACTTCATAGATCTTGACTCATTATTGAATAGACATTTTCTCCCCATTTTATTGAGATGTAATTTACATGTAATATTGTATTAGTTTAACATGTACAACAAAATGATTTTATATGTATCTATATTGCAAAATAATTGCAATAAGTTTAGTTAACTTTCCTCACCTCACATAGTTACAATTTTTTTTTTCTAGTGATGAGAACTTTTAAGATCTACTTTCTTAGCAACTTTTAAATATAGAATACAGTATTGTTAACTACAGTCACCAGGATTATTACATCTCCAAGACTTAATAATTGTCTTGTTCCTGGAAGTTTATAGCTTTGGACCCTTTACCAATTTCCCCAATCCCCAACCCCGTGAATCAGACATTTTTAAAGCTTAATTCGAATGAACCAAAAACACAGGATGAAGAATTTGCAGAGTGAAGAAAAAGAAGAGAATGCAGTTATTAGTTTAAATTCAAAGACATTAATTGAATTTTTGACACTATAAATGATCACATTCAAGACACTGGTAGGCTAGGCTGAAGGTACAAAACATTGAAAACATACAGTGTTTCACATTAATAATGTGATCCTTCAAGTTTCGGGTATAAGAATCGAACACATTAAAGAGATTGCCTCTTCTCTTGAAAATCTGTCTAAAGTATATCTTTGAAATCTCAACAGAGAAATTACTCTGTAATCTTGTAACACAGTCTTGCACACAGGCAATTCAGAAAGCACATGGTACTTCAAGGACTTGAACTATTGGTGGCCAGTCTAAAACCAACGGTGTGTAAATAGCACAGAAGGAAAAATGCAGTACGACAAAATTAAATGTGTATGTCAAAAAATACACATTTTGTTTGAGAATTTTGCTAATATTAATGTGTTGGTAGTGACATTTAATATTAAAGTTACTATATATCATTTTGTTGAAAGGCAGAGTCCCTAAATTCAAAACAATCTTTCAAACTTCTACTTTCCTATCAAAATGGGTTGTCAGAAAATATTTTGGATTAATAATTCTCAATGCAATGGGGGAGGTCCTGTTAGAATCCAGGAAAAAGGTCATATAAAAAATGTATGTGAAACACTTCCTTGAGAAAGAGAGACGGGGCCAAGCTTTATTTTGCGTTGGGAATGAGGATTATGGGCAAATGAACTTGCTTATCTTTACAGTGGCCTAAGTGCTGTGGAAGAAAGAAAGACAAGAAATTTCCCAAGAATTTCATGAAAAAAGACTTAATACTGATAAGAGATCCTATCTCAATTCAATTAAACACACTTTTGAGTGACACAACAGTGCACCAGGCTTTGTGGCAGATCAGAAGCATTACAGCAGTTTCAACACTTAGGGAACTTACAATCTTATCACATAGATAAACATATTAACAATATGTTCCACAGCCAAGAATAATGAACCAAACCCCATCAGTATTCAATAGGTATTGGATTCTGTTCTTCACAATGTTCAAGTTATTCTCTGTGAAGTGCAGTGAGATCCCCTCAATTTCCTTCCTGCGACATCTGAATTTCCCAGGCTAACTTGCAGGGCCAAATATCCAGTCTATTTTTTTTTCCACTTAAAAAGCTGTCATTTTAATTGGAAAATATTTAATCTCTACTATAAGCTTCTGAGCACTGGGACTAAGTTTTAACCGTTTCTGACTCCTATTGAATACTCTGTACATTTGTTAATGTACTAAATGTTCAATAAACTTCTCTAAAAGTAAAGAAAATTTTTATATGAAGGAATGAAGGAAAAAAGAGAACATTTTAGTATCTTACATTTTAGTATCTTACACACACACACACACACGCACACACACACACATTGCTGTGGTTAAATGTACAACTTAAAAATTTGAGACCTGGGTTAAAAATCCCAGATCCACCTCTTACTACTTGTGTGGTCTTGGGCAAGTTGCAGAACCTAAGTGGACCTTATTTGCTTTATTTGAAAAATGGCAGTCAAAGCAGACTGCAGACAGAGAGAGCGAGATCCTGGGGCACACGCATTTATTAGGGTCCATGGGTGGAGTGCTTTGGGGTTCCTGGGCTAAGGTCAATTGGTCAATTCAAACCAAAAAAGTGGGGTTTTGTTAAGTCACACAGGGTCTTATTTAAGGGGAGCATAATGAGGAGGTCATAGTGGGCAGGGAGAACTTTGATCACACAGCCACTGGGGAAGTCTTATGGGGAACTTACATCTGCTTATGACTCTGGGGCTGCTACCCAGGGCATGTGTTTGCAGGAGGGGCCAGGATCAGTGTAAGGTCTCTGAAGGCTGTTTGACCAAACAAAATGGCAGCAGCAATATCATGAAGTAGCTGAGCTAAAAACTCTTTTTTGTATTATTAAATTTATTGGAATGACATTGGTTAATAAAATCACATAGGATTCAATTGTAAAAAAAAAAAAGAAAAATAGCAAATATAAGAGTATATATTGGATGAAGATTAGATTTAATAATGTAAATAAAGTGTCCAGCATAAGTTCTTGCACATAATAAGTGCTCAATGATTATTAACTACTATGTTATTATTTGCCACCTGCCTACGTTTAAAAAGATTTGAGGCAACTAACACTAAGGAACTGATATAGTAAAACAAAACAAAACAAGAAGAACCAGACTTTAGAACTGACACTTGATTTTTTGCAAATTCTTTGACCAAATATGTGAAATTGATATGTAGCTCTTAAAAAAATGCCCCAAACCCGGTAATATTGTATAGAAGAGAAAGATAAATATTTGCTGCATATGTAAGAATTGTGTTAAAATTTATTCTCTACAAAATTACTTGAACATGACAATATTCTAAAATAAAGAATGAATAAAAACCTCAAAACACCTAAGTAACAAGTTTAGAAAGACTGCCTTCAGGTCCTTAATTAATAGTTAACAAATCTGAAGAGTGGTTGACTTAGGTTTTTATCAAGTCATAGAAACTACATTCTCTAGAAATCCAGATGCATGGTCCTAAAACATGCTGACTTAGTAACTGACAAATTTTTCTTAATTATTATGGTGGAATAAAAAGCTTCTTGAGAGGTGCTCAGCTCAATAGAATTATGCTTCCTTCTATCCAAAGGCTTCTCAAAATCTGTTCAAAGATTCTGAAACCTGCTGTATTTTAAAATCTATTTTAGGCTACCGGCTCATTAATCTCTAGGTTAGTTACGCTACAAAATACAGGTAACCCCCATATAACACGGCACTTCTATAACATGGTTTCGCTCTAACACGGTTTGAGAATTAGAGAAATCCCCGAACAACACGGAGCTCAATAAGAGCTTTGAAGAGCAAAAAATATCTCATTCGAAATTAGGGAAATCCCTGAACAACACGGAACGTAATGAAAGCTTAGTAGTGATAACGAAGAAAACATTATTTAATACATATTATTTGGTGAAAATTGCTTTAATAAAAATATTTCTCTTAATTATAAAAATATAATGGTATGTTTTTTAATTTTTGGAATCTAACCCCCTTTTTCGTACTAGTTCTTTGTTTCGTATAACATGGATTCGCATAACACGGCACTTTAAGGAACCTAACAACCGTGTTACACGGGGGTTACCTGTAGTCACTCCATTTTCTAAGTTTAAGTGTTTTTAACTGTGAGGCTATGCTATTTTGCCCCATCCATATCTCTTCCAAAGTCCTAATACAGGGCTGGACTGATATCCCACACGCAAGTTTCAATCCAACCATTTACTAAGCATTTTATAACGCAGAAAGTATCTGTCGTGTTAGTGCCTCCCTTTTAGTGCCTCATTCTTCCTGCTTTAAAATTAAGTCACTGCTCCAAACATGGAGCCTGGTCATCCAGTTGGTCTCTTGGGTTCTCATAAGAAATTGTTATTTCTGTTGGTCTCCAGACCAGAGATCCAGTTTTCCCACGGGATTCCACCATGGGCCTATGTTACCTCCAAGTTCTGGCGGTCTGCCATCTCACAGGTATGTGTAGCTTATTTTGATCTGGCTTTTCCATTGCTGTCTGTACACCAAAGTTATGCTGGTAGCTCTGCCCAGCCAAGGTTGTGAGGACAGAAGTCACACCTACTGCGTGGTTCTGTAGCCGACATTGGGCTTCACTTCTTGTTGGGGTCTGGGAGCTCCCGACACAACTCAACGATGATGGCAGCCTTCCACTGAGACTTAGGATTGAGTTCCTTAGCCTATTATTGCTTTTCCTGTGGTTTGAGCTTTGGAAAATCTTGGGCTAGCTCTTGTGTGAAACATGATTTAACCTTTATAAGTTGCTTGGTGCTGTGTCTCAGCTGCTCTATGGAAATTCTGAACTTGCGCATTTAGCTCTGGATCCAGTCAATGGCCTCAGTTCAATGGTGGGTCTTCAGCCAGTTTCAAAACCTTCCACAGGAGCTGACTTATCATGACTTGTGCTTCAATACCCAAATATTAAAATAGCCAACCACCAGGTCAGTTGGAAGGAGTCAGGGAAGTAATTTCAGAGCAGGAACACTTCACACTGAATAATTGTCTCAATTAGGGTTATGGTTGGATAGGATATTGAATTTGGTGAGAGGGCATTCCAAGTAGATGAACCACATGAGGAGAGGCAGATAAATAGGTTTTTTCTTTTTTTTTTCTTTTTATTTTGGAAGGAAATCAAGCAAAACAGTTTGCCTAGGGGATTCAATTTGGATTTATGGAGTTTAATATAAATTTCATAGGAAAATTTGAATGTAAAAATAAAGAATTTGACAGTAAGTTATTTATCCAAAGAGGATCTGCTGAAAAATTTTAAGAGGCAAACATTTATTAAGTGTCTAGGCATTTCACTGGTGCTGGAGAACAAAGAATAACAAGGCCAATGTATGATATTTACTCTCAAGGAACTAACATCTCAGTAGGGGAAGCAGATATACAAATAAATGATTTTTATATTCAGTTGAAGCTCTTTTATCCTAATGCAATTTGTTCCAGAAGTTGGTTTATTAACCAAATAAAAATTTAGTTATAGGAGGAAATTTAAAAATGCCTTTTAATATTTTATTTTAAAACAAAATTACGCATTCTTCCACTGATCTTTTGATATGTCAAGGCCTTTTCTTCACATTATTTTTCTTTTATAAACCACAGACACAATGCTTGGTGTGTGGTTTAATGTCTGTATTTTTTTAAAGTTGAGTGAAAAATTACAGAAACTTGAAAAATAATGGTGCAGATCCTCCTAGAGTTGTATTAGTTTTGTAAAGTAGTATTTCAGTGATCTTGCCAATATTTAATTTGATAGTATTATTTTTCAGCAACTCAATTTTATCCATTCCTTTAAAAATATTCATGTTTTCACAGAAACAACTTTCTTTTCATATAGTATTTCATTCATCTCTTCCAATATAAAATTTAATTATATAATTAAAATAGCAAAGACAACTGGTTTGGGAAGAAATGTTCCCAACTTTTCCGTAAACAACAACTCAATTGGCAGGAACAGAAATCCATGGTTTTACTGGAAAACAGCTAAAAGCTGGGAGATTTTAGCATGCTTTCGGCATCAGCCATTATACTTTACAAAGGGAATGGAGAATATCAATCATCTAGTTTAAGGATATTAGCTGGTGTTCCATTAAGAAAACCTCTACAGTACTAAAACCGAGGTATGTATGAGATGGTATGGGTGCACAGTCAAAGAACAACTGAGTATTTATTTAATCAAGATGGGCCCAGGTTAAAACTGTGGGAAGTATCAACTTTGGTATATATACAGAGGGTGCCAAAAAAAGTATATGCATTTTAAGAAAGGAAAACTGTATTAAAATTGTAATAATATATACTGATAACAAAAGATGAATACAAGTCATATTTGACTTCTGCAATGACAAGAGGTGCTCAAAGTGGTTACCATCAGTGTCCAGACACTTCTGATTACGGTGAACTACTGCTTGAGCAGCGTTGACCAAAGTGTCCACTTGTGTACATTTTTTTGGCATCCCAGGTATTTCCAACCCTTTTTTTTTTTAATTTAACAATATACTGTGGCCATTTTTCATGACAATAGATTTATTTTTCTTATCTGTGTCATTGGCTATGATTGTGAATACATTGCTGAATTTTAATGCTGAGTGCAACTATTCTTGTTCTCACCTTCTTTTATTTATATTGCAGTGGTTGTAGAATTTTATCAGCATCGATAGAATTTTCCAGCATCTATAGAATTGCCTATAGATATCATCTTCTTTAGCTGTTTGATATAATGAAATACATGGATGGAATCTTCCTCCTTCCCTCCTTTCCTCCCTCCCTCCTTTCCTTCCTTCTTACCTCCCTCGCTCCCTCCCTCTCTTAATTCATTTCTATTCTATTTGAATATTTTTATTTCTTCCAAGTAATACATGTACATAGAAGCTTAAACAGTAAAATACCTTTACAAGGTTGAATTTGAAAAATAGCTCCCTGAGCCCCAAATCTCCTATTCTTATGTGCTCTTTCATAAGCTCTATTGGCTGTACCTTTTGGCATTTCCTTTCTTATATTTTATAATGCTACTACTTGTCAGTTTTAGTTATTATATATTTCTTTCTTATGAAATGTGGGTTTAGCATTCTTACGGCATCTCATTTTCCCCTCTCTATTGTTTCAATATAGTGTTATCAACTAATTTTGTTAAATTTTTGATCAATGTTTATCTTGATATGACTATGTTGGTATTGTTCAGAGCTGAACCAAGTAGTATGATTATATTACCTATCTTGTGCAACTTTTGTTTTTCCTGAAGTTAGTAATGCCTATTTTTTTATTTGCCTAAGTTTACATATCACAATCATTATATCAAGCTCCTTGAGTGATTAATAAGACCCTGTTGAAGTCTAGTTTCCATATGGTCAAACACATCTTCTGCATTATCAATTTTACCTCCCCCCCGCCCCCCACTCCCCCTGCCACCTTCATAAGCATCCATATTTGAGCCTTTCATCCTTCTCCTCCAATATGGGATAGTTTCCTTTTAGAGCTACTGAATAGTGATCAACCTGGAACTTCTTCTGTCTCCTGTTCTGGGCCCCTTATTTTGAAGATTCAGTGTCTTCTTCTTACTTTACTTTATGCCCTCATTGTTCAGTAACTTCTTGAGATGATGTGCATGGGAGATAGTTTTTTCAAGGCTTACATTTCTGAAACTGTTTAAATATACTGTTATGCTTGATTGATAGTCTGACATAGATTGATTAACAATTTGGTTGTATGAACAGAATTTTGGATTGAATTAAAATTTCCCTCAGAAATTTGAAGGCAAATCAACATCCAACTTCATATGTGGTAGTAGAGTTGTCTGGTGATATTCTGATTTCAGATCCTGTTTTCAAAATCTATTTATTTCTCTTTGAAAGCATTTGTAATATTCTATTTATCCCCAATGCTCTGAAATTTTATGGAGGTGTGCATTAAAATGGGTATTTTTCATTTATTTTATTGAGATTCCTTTTGCAAACTCTTATTATTCAACTTTGAAAAAATATTTATTGAAAGAATTTTTAGTAATATCCTCCATCTCCCCTGCTCCCAACCTCTGGCCAGGATATTCTCTTTCTCAAACTTTGACTTGTTGTGTATTTTATCTCCTGAACCGATATTTTAATGGCCATATTTTTCTTCTCCAACATTTCACATTTTTTTGTTTTTATTAAGATTTCAGCGTTTTTTTTGCAGTGAGCCATTACAGAGGCAGCGTGTACCCTAAGCAGCGAGAGTGGCACTGCCAAGCTCCTTCCCCAGTAACTACACTCAACACCTCAGCACCAAGCCTCCGTAGCTTTGAATTGGCCTGTGAGCATCTGTGCTTTATTTGAATTTATTTTTTGTCCAACTGTTAGTAAGATGTGTCCTAAGGTATCAGAGAGCCTAAGAGAGCACATAAGGGTGTTATGCCTAGTGTAAAACTAGACGTAATCAAGCGTTTCCATCATGTGAACAAAATAAATACATTGTGTGTATGTTGAATTTTGTGTCTGGGAACATTCAAAATATTTTCCATATAAATTAATGATAATTGCCTCTGTGCTTTATGCCATTATGGTTTATGAAAGGTTGGATAGGAAAGTTCTATTTTCAGATAGCAAGGGAATCTGTATGTAGAAGTATATTACCCAGATTTTCTCATACAGAGAAATTCAGTCAACATTCAACACATATCTCCTGTATTGTTGTACCTAAGTGATTACTAAATATCAGGAGAATGGAGGAACATAATTCATGTACACAAAGCAATGTTAATTTGCACTGAAAATTGCAGTTAAAAATAGCTACATACAAACAGCAGACTTTTTCATGTGATACAAGATTCTACCAGTAATATGACATTTAAAAAGCTTTTTCATTATTGTAATGGGATTAGTTTAAAAGAGATGATAAATTCTGTATGTGATTGAGTTGAGGATTTGGACACAGTAGCACATAAGAGAAAGAAGAAATACAAAGTTGACAGTAAATGAATTTAACTGCATTCATATAAACACATGTTTTTACTAACGAGGTAGTTGCAAGAAAAAGAGTGGAGGCCATTGTCCATATGATGTGAATGGCATCCCTGAGAACTGGGCAACACGGGAGCCCTGACTGAGCCTTACTTAGCAGATGTCCTTGGTGAAGGACCAGGGTAAATACCAACAGTGAGTCCATTCCTCATTTATCCTTACTATTTCAGAGAAGTGTACCTTAAGAGAAATACTGACAAGGAATCTGTGAAAAAGAGTTATCATACTATTAAAATTAGAATGCTCATAAAATTCCTGTTTCAAACTTCAGAACGTGAAAAGGGGCACTACCAACAATTATACAGGGATAATGGGCTTTAGCCAACCAGGACTGTGCCAGAAACAAGAATGTATGTTTTTGTTTGTTTGTTTGTTTGTTTGTTTTTGAGTACAGCATGAGGGATAGAGGCAGTGGAAATGTAATGGCTGTGTGCGACGTCAGAGGGGTCGTTGATGAGGGGAGAGGGGGTCATGTGAGGGATACAAATTATAAATGTTTAACTATTACATTGTTCTGTACACCTGAAACTAATAATAAAAAAAAGCTACATAAATAAATAAATAAATAAATAAAACTCATTAACTGTAGCAAGAAGTCTTAACTAACCTTGACAGGAAGTAGAGTTTCGAAAATAAATATAATGATTGATTGACAATGAGTTTCCTCTCAGGGCTTTTGTCTCTGAAGTATGTTTCTATGGAAATTTATGGATTTATATTAATTAACTATCTAACAACCAGCGTATCTGAAAATAATAGCTGGAGAATTTTTTTTTTTATCACATATATGTCTTTTATATTTTCCAATAGAAAATATTCAGGAAATATACAGGGATTTCTAAAAGAAAAACCTGTCTTAAATCCCTGGGGACTTACCTATTTTTTCTTCTTGGTTATCAGAATACTAATTGTTAGAAAATAGATCTTTTTGTGAGAAAAATTGCCCTACAAACACTACTGATGGTACAACTATTATAAAAATATAAAATGACTTTCACAAGATAAAGACAACTAGAAAATTATTAGTTGCTAGTGCAAAAGCCCTGGACAGTTGCTATTGCTTAAGAAACACACAGAATGCTATAAGATCTCATTTTTCCTGACAGTGTAGCCACATGCTACATATTCTTTCCAGTGATAAAACCAATACCCAGAATTCTGAAATGACTTGTTTAGAATTTTACCTTGTACATCATTCACAATGGTGTGCTGGAATATATAACCCCAACTCTTCCATATTTTCAACATAAACAATCCAACAAGCTGCTCAGATTCCTTCCATGATTCTGGTTATAAATTGACAGTGATATATTCAGATTGGAATGAAGCTATAGTCTTATATGCCAGGCTCCATATTAGACAAGCCTCCAAACAATGTTACCAGACTTTCCTTGCTGCAAAATTGAGGGGTAAAACTGCAGGCCTAAAAATTGTTATATTAGAATCCCCAAACTATTGGTGCTCCTTACCATAACTGAAAAAATTAGAATTTCTTCTTGAGGCAATAGACAGTGGTTAGGTCAGCCTCTATTTCTTGAGGTCATTTGTTATGAGACTGGATATGAGGAAAAAAGAGGAAATCCTCTTAAGTAGCGACAGTGGGAGAAAGCAATAAGGCAAATGGAAAGGGAGTGCTAAGAAATGAGAGTTTCTTGCTTAGTGCAGTTTTGTTTTGATTTGACTCACTGTGACCTGGGAATGTGGTGGTCTGGAAATATCAAAGGTAGATTTTTCAAAGAGAATGAGTGATGAGTCATTCTTGTGGGTGAAAGTGATGCTAACAGCCACTGCCCTCTGGGTTCCCATGATTTGAGCTGATTTTTTTTTTTTTTTTTCCTTTTTCTATTCTCTTCAACCTCCTCACAGTGTCTCTTGCCAGGAGACTCAGGTAAAGACTTGAAAGCCTGGCTCCTCCGGCTAATAGATTATGCATAAAAGAGTCATTTTGTTCTCAGTGCAGAGCTAATTGGCCTACACAAAAAACAAAACTTCAGGGCAGGCTTCATTAACATCATAGCCTACCCAAATGAGATTAAGTCTAGATCTAAAACATCATTATGTTAGCTGCATAAATGTAATTTTTATACTAAAGTTCTCAATAAATAGGGGAAACTACGAAAAAGCTTTACTTTCCCAAATGAAAATAATGATAGTAAAGAATGCAAAGAAAACAGAACATGGGGAAATTTTTCCTTATCCCATACCCCAGGAATAATAATCATATGTATACCCTTTTCAACTTTTCTGGATATGTAAACTTAGTAACAAACAGAGATTTAAAATTTTAACCTATATTGGATCACATGAAACATGCTGTTCCATAGCCTGCTTTCTCCTTTTATTGTCTATTTCTTATTACTGTACTTCTGTTAGAGTACACAAACAAGGTATAATCTTCATAATGGAAATTATGGATGCATCATATTTTATTTCAATAATTCCCTATTGATGTGCATTTCACTTGTTTCCAAATCTTTGATAAAGTAAGCAAAGCTGTTATAATAAATGTCTTGTATATACATCTTTTCATACTTGTCCTATTATTTCTTTGAAATACATTCCCAGCATTGGAGTTAGAGGCACTATGGGTGAATACATTTTATGTTCAAATTTAAAAAAAAAATTAATGTAGGTTTTCTGTCTGAAAAATGTCTTTATTTCAGTCTTATACCAAATTATAATTCTGCTGTGTGTAGAATTAAGATCAGTTCATTGAAGAAAACATTCCACAGTCTTCTCAGTAAGATTACTGTTAAGAAGTCAGTTACCAGTCTAATTGTTGTTCTTTGAAGATAGTTTATCTATTTTTTGTTGCCCGCTCTTAAGAGTTCTTTGTCTTTAGTTTTCTATAGTTATGCTCACATGTGTTCAAGTGTGGATTTATTTTCTTTTTAAACTTGATCCTGAAATCCAATATGCTTCATAAGTTCTGGAAATTTCTAAGTCATTATCTCTTAAAATATTGCATCTACCTCAGCCCTCTTCTCTTCGGGAACTTTCTCACTATAACTTTTATATCTCTTTCCAAATTTTGTTTCTTGGTACACTGTTTCAGTGATTTCTTTTGATGGAATTTCCAGGCTAGCAACTCTTTAATTATGTCTCAGCTTCTGTTAAACTCATTCACTCAAATAGAAAATTCAACAGGCTAAATAAAATAATAATGTGTAAATTTTGCAGTCTTTTAAAAAAAGGTAAAATTTGTTTGTAACTCACTAAAAAAGAAAATATGTATTTCATGAGAAAAGGGATCACTCTGGTCTTGTTCCTTCCAATAGTCCCAGAACCTAACGCAGTGCCTGCCACTGACTAGGAACTCAACAACAGTAGAATGACTCAACAATTGAATTTAATAAAAGTGAATTCCTTTTTTTTAGAAATAGCATTCTTGGACTATAAGACTGAGAAAAGAAACTGCTCATCCTAGTTGCTTTAACAAACAAAAAAAGTACTTTGAATCAAATAATCCAAGAAAAGAAGAAAACAAGCACATGTTACACCCCTGCCCCTTTTTTCCTTCTGCAAACATCTTCTATGTGGTGCTTTGCATAGTTTAAATGGCTTAATTGGCTAGGATGTTCTTGGTGGAAAATGGAGAGGAAGAGTACCTTATTTTATGAATGAATAAAAGTACTGTAAATAACTCTGTTCCTTACATTACTGTTTAAACAATACACAATCAGGTTCTCCTATTTTATAACATGGCTTTATATAGAGTTGATGAAACCATACATGCTGCAAATAATACCTGGGAGTGTATGGGTAGAACTACCAAATCTACTGAGAATACCTACGTAATTCTTTAGGCAATTCTGAGTTTATGTTACCCTGCATAGTTATTAGCTTTTGTGTTAATTTACTCTGGGAACTCCTCTTTAGATCTTTTCCAACATAACAAGACAGTTTCCAAATGATGGTGAGGAACACTTTATCATGTTAAGGGCTAAAGGTCTTGCCATTGAACTGTCTCTGGGATCCAGCAAGGTTTTCTCAGGTGTATTACCTGAATGGACTAGCGATGGAAGATGGACATCTCTATGGGCCAAAAAAACTCAGAGCAGTCATTTCCCACCACTTTTGTGTTAGGCAATCTATGCTGAGTTGCATCAATGTCAAGATGTCCCAAAATAGATCAGCCTCAGTCAATTTTCTCTGCTTTTCTATCAGCTTGGAGTTTTGCCTCTATTTGCTGAGCCTGCTGCAATGGGTCCAGCTGAGTGTGACCGTTTTGAGGGACTCTATAGCCACATGAGCTTGGCCAGCAGTCACCAATTCTGTAATATGTGCATCTACACATTTCCTTGTTTTAACTTTCCCGTATTTGCCATTTGTGGAGTAGGGAATAGCAAACCTACCGTGTCTTGCCTCTTAGGCAAACTCGTTCATTTACCAGAAAAGGACGTTATGTAACAAAGAATTGAAAGGTTAGCTGTACCCCACCCCCACCCCAATCTGCTCCTTCTATTGTGGACTTCCCCTAAGAAGCAAAATCTTCCTCAGTAACTTTGTCCTTTCTTCCAAAATTGGGAATCCCTCACAGGTGTGGTATTACATTCCCATAAATACTTTCATCCTACCTCATGCAACTCCCAATAATTAAGAGTATACATGCACTAGTGACTTGAATAAAACAATGTGATCAAGATTTCTATTGATCATTTGGTGAAACACAAAAGAGGTTTGACCATTTATTCCTTTAAAAACAGACTATGCAGGCACTGGATTTCCTACCGGGAATAAAGGAAGGAAAAATACAAATAGTTACCTAGACTCTAGAATCTTTGATCTGAGGATTTCTGACATTGGGCTAGTAAAATCCATAAAAATAAGGATGTTTTAACTTTCTATATGGGAAAAACCAACATACTATTAAGTCAGCCAACCAACCAATCAACCAACCAACCAATTACACCACACAACGCAATGAATTGATGTAAGTGGTAGGGATAAAGTAAAGAGGAAATGTTCTTTTTTCCATTTCCCTAGCATTTGAGCTCTTCCCAAGTTTAATTACACCAAGACTCACAGCACTTTGTAGCATATTACTCCTTGGAACTGTTTCAAATCTCTACTAGGTAATTGGGAACACAATGCATGAAATATCTACTAGAGTGGAAGCACTTTGCCATTTTGAGATTCAGTTGTATTTTTCTCTGAAGCTATCTTATAACCAGTTCTTTGAAAATAGTATAATGAATAAATACGATGAAGAACATGTTGAATTTAAGAGGAATATTGTTGTAATTTTACCAAGCAGCATGCCAAGATGCCAGTTTAACTTCATCAGGAAAACCACTGCAAGAATTGGCAGGTAATTCAAATCTGCATTATTACATGCTCAAGTAAATGAAAAAAGAAGTGCATAAAACAGGAAAGGCAAAGCATTTTGATGTTGCCTCCAAAATTATCTTTCATTTTAACAAAATACCCAGAAAAACGGGGGTTTTTAATCAGCTGAAAGCATTCTTACTATTAAATAGCTTTCTCCTTGATTGCATAAAAATTAGAGAATATTAATGACATAGCACAACATAATAGAATTAAGTAGAAACTAAAACATAACATTGCAGCCATATCTTGAAACAGAAGTGTTTTGACTATGGCATATTCAGAAAGATTTTGAACATCAACATGGATTATGCATGTACTCTTCTCTCCCTACAACTGATCCCTTGATTTCTTCATCCTATTCCAAAGCTTCAGTTACCAACTCTACAAAGAAGATACCTGGGACTGGAAGGCGTATCCTTATTTTTTCTCCCACAACCAATCTGATTTCACACTACTTTAAGGATGTTAGTTGATTCTTTGCTATCAAAGCCATGTTGTTAACAAGGATATGGTTATGTTTTCTTCAAAACATTCCTTGCAGATGAATTTCTAAATATCCATGAGATTTATTTCCTACATCTTCTCCATGAAGTACTATGGGTAGTCCTGGTCTACATTGTTATTATTTCTGATAGGTAATTACTTATTTGTACAGTATTCAACAGTGATAGTGATAATCAGTCATTCATTTGACAAATTTATTAAACACATGCCATTTACTGGGGGTAATTTGAGACATGGGAAATAAAAAGGCAATGAAATCCAGCCCATACCCTTGAGAATTTTCTTGTCTATTGGAAGAGGTCTGGCATATAAACAGATAAAGTTACAATAAAATGCAAAAATAAAAGTAGAAAAGTGTACGCTGTGGATATAGGGAGAAACTAATTTTGTTAGTCAGTACCAGGGAGAAAAAACTGATTTTTGATATCGTTCTTGAAGGATAAAAAGATGTCCAGGCTTAGAAGAGAAAAAGGGAACATTTGAGGCAGAACAAATAGCATGGGCTAAAGTTATCAAAGATGGTGAATAAGTTCAATGTTGCTGAAATTTGGAGTATGTGGAATAGCTATTGGAAAGTTGTATTTCAGTCACATTTAAAATGTCCTTTCATGTCGTATTCAGGAGTTTGTGGTTATCATTTTTGGCATATGTAAATATCTGGAATTTTAAGAGGCAAATGATGGGAATTGATTTTTGTTTTTTAAGATACCTTTGGTAGCTATGTGGAAGATGGCCTTGAGGAGGAGACTATAATAAAATCAGAGAGCAGGCCAATATAATAATCCAGGTGAGAACTGATGGAACTCTGAAGCAAGGAAAGGCAGTAGATTGGGAAGGAGAAGAGAGGGCAGATGAAGAGAAGTTCCTTGGCATGACTTGCTAATGGTTTGGATATAGAATTCCAGAGTGAATAAGAAAGAGTAGATATCTTTGGAAGTTTTGGATTGGGAGACTGAGTGTATCATAAAGGACAATAGGAGAAACAGGTTAGCAGAGAGGAAGGTGAGTTTGACCTTGGATGTGGCCATTTAAGAAGTTTGTGGAACATCTATGTGGACATATCCATTAGGAAGTGCGGGCACTTCTACTGGGCAGAAACTCTGGGAATGGAGTTTAAAGATTAGCAAACTGATCATGACAAAAGCTTGGGGTTTCAATTAGAAGAAAAGAAATAAGCCCATATCTCTCCAGCTAGACTGAGAGAATGAGGAAGGACTCTAACTTTCACTCCTGGATATTTTGTGTTGGATATTGTACCTGACACATAGAAGATTCCCTTTTCTCCTGGGCTAGCGGGGATGAGGAAGCAACAACATGCATTTGTTATTCACAATTCCAGTGACATGGCCTCCTTGCCTTCAGTCTTCCCCATTCCAAGACTATCTGCCTATTGCTCTCAGGCTATTTGTCCTAATTAGTACTGGTCTAATCAGGTCTCATCATCCTTTGGCTCAAAAATCTTTTAAGCCACTTCCCACTTCATATAGCATTAAGCCCTTCCTTTTTAATGGTACTCTTTTTTTTTCTTTTTTAACTCTTTTTCTTTCCATGCATTCTACATAGCATCAATTGTCTTTCCTCAAAGATAGCTCTCTTCCTAGCCCGTAATGGTGCTTTTGTTCCTTCTTCCTGTAAGACTCTTCCGATTTGTCCACACCTGTCACAATCTTCTTAATCTCTAGGTTGGTTTAAATATCAGCAATCTGTATTCCTACAGAGGGTCATACCTCTATCATAGCACTAAATCATACTATGTCTTAAATTAGAGTGTTTGTGGTTGACATCATATAAACTGTTCGAGAAAAAGATTGCCTTGTTCATTTTTGTATTACCCCAAATTGAGCCATACTGCCTCTTATAGAGTGGTTGCACAATAATGGTAGCTACTGTCTACACCCTCTCATATTTTTGTGCCTTTAACATTATAAAGTCATATGTGATAACTCATTTTTACTTGGTATATTGAGTTGGATTCCCTGGTCAAGGTTTTTCCATTTTTAGTCAAAGTGACTCCCTGCTTAAAGTTTTTTTCCCTTTTACTTCCATCCATAGTCAAGGCTAAGAATAGATAAGCACTCCAGTGGTTATAGAATCAACTCCCCATAATCCTAGCCTTTCTTTTTCTAATTAAAGTTTATTGGGGTGACAATTGTTAGTAAAGTTACATAGATTTCAGGTGTACAATTCTGTAATACATCATCTATACATCACATTGTGTGTTTACCACCCAGAGTCAGTTCTCTTTCCATCACTATGTATTTGATCCCCTTTACCCGCATGTACCACTTCCTCCATCCTTACCATCTGATAACCACTAAACTATTGCCTATGTCTATAAATTTTTGTTTCTTCATTTGTTTGTCTTGTTCCTTTGTTATTTTCAGTTTTATGTAGCACATATCAGTGAAATCACATGGTTCTCGACTTTTTCTGTCTGACTTATTTCTCTTAGCATAATAATCTGAACATCTACCCATGTTGTTGCAAATGACATTATTTCATCTTTTCTTATGGCAGAATAGTATTCCATTGTGTATATATACCACATCTTCTTTAGCCAATCATAATCCTAGCCTTTTCATTCTAGAATAGAAAATACCAGCAAAAAAAGGATAACTCATGGAAATTTATGGCTTATTCTGATAATGAAATATAGTTTCACAGTTAGGAAAATAACTACTGTGTTATTTTGGGAAATAACAAGTTCCCAATTACTTTTGGAAAAGGAATGAATAAAAATATAGTCTAATCAAATGCGATTAGGGCTGATATATCATGATAATAGAGAAGCTAATCTTTAAAAAAAAATGTTCTTTTTTTAGTTTTTCTTTCTGGTAGGAGGAAATTTAGTCAGTTTTATTGGACCTTAGACAGAATCAAAGATCAGTATGTTGAAGTTAATCAGTAACTTGAAATGCCTTTTTTCATGTGTTTGGAAGAAAGAAAAGGAGACAGATTGCTGTGGAAGTATAAGATGTTTTTTCTGCAAAATACTTGTATCTCTACCAATTTTAAATGTCAGTTTTCTTCTCCCTAAGTTTATTTTACCTGTCTACTTGGATGAGATTCGTAACTATCCATGTCTGAGGAATATTATCTTTCTCTCATACATTTTGCTGTACAGCATTCTGTCATACTTTACACTCTGTATGTTGAAAATTCTGAAATTATATTATATAGCAGAAACAATTTAAGACTTAACTTGAAAAAGAGTCACAAATTGGACTGGAATGAAAAGAATACATTTTAGAAAACCAAACCAGTAAAAGTTGGACATGGTATGTTCTAAAATAATGGGTTACATTTTTTAAATCCTTGAAACAGTATTTATGTATCATTTTCTCAGAAAGTATTACATATAGATACAATTTAAGAATAGGATGGTATTTTGGAGGTCATTTAGACCAGCTGTACTACTTCATGGATAAGGGAATATTAAGCTTAGAAATGTTGAGTACCCTTTTTAAGGTCACACAGAAATCAGGAGCAGAGCTTAAATGAGAACTTAACTTGTCAGATTCCAGGTCTATGTCCCTTTTTACTCATATCATGGTATCAACAGTGTTTAATTCAAAACGAGGCTATATATTATGACAGTATAATTTGACTTAAATGGAAACAACAGGACAGAGTATTTGGAATCTAAATTGTCCTTCCAAATCCAGACACTTAATGACAAAAACACAAGTTTATTTGTGTTCCTTAGTTTATCCTTTTCAATGTAAACATTATATTTTTGTGATTTATCAATTTTCATGGCCTTCTTTAAGTTGGCCAACCAAACAAAAAAAACAAAAATGAAGAAAACCAAACACTGGTGCTCCACATTTTGTGAATAATTTTAATATCATTTGAATCTCCATTATCAAGTATCAAGAATCCTCTGTACATAAAGCCATTCAAAGTTAAATATAGTGGATCCTTATGTTCTGGAAATCACATGCTAAAAGTGTAATAATGCAGAGCATCTTAATAAATAATACAAATAAACCCCTTCAGACTTGCTAGTTGGGATGGCATTATGTATTGGGCAAAATAAAGTTGCCATATTTCTGGATTTCTGATTCTTGGAGCTCATCATTAAAGTTACATTATCCTTGTATAAAATTATAAGGGGGATAGCCTTTAGGAACAAAAGCTTTGAACCAAGATAAAAATATATAATAAACAATATGCTCCTAAGCAGTTTTCTGAAGTATACATGTTTGAAGAGCGAAATCCTGGCCCCCTAAAAAGTCCTCTGAGTTTGGATTCATTATTCATGTTGTTAAATAGTCAGGGTTCATAGGTCCGACCTGCGCTTAGCAATAATTCTATGTTTTCCTGAGCCCCATGATGTGCACAGCTGCTTGTGAAAGGAAAGAAGTACTGGTGAAGGTGATGCATGGCAACAACATTTTTATTCCTGTCAGATTTGAAAGGGTGAGAATTTGGAAGCGGTCAGAGCCTACAATAATAGTCTTAATTAAAGAAAATGATTCACTCCTACTAATACTTGGAAAGTCATTTAAAATAATTTCTTCTTTTAGATTCCAAACTTAACAGGTAACTGTTAACTTGGCAAATGTTTTCATAGGCCCTTGAGAGCAGCCTGGAAGCCACTACCAACCAGTAGCTGAACCTGAGTAAGTTACAAGAATTGATTTGGAAGGCTGGAGACCACAGCTGAGCCAAATTCAATTCCATTTCTTATAAAATTATTTTAGTCCTGTCTCCCTACTGTTCCCAATATTGTGTTTCCAACTAATCCCAACTCTTTACCGTCTAAAAAGAGATGTGCCTCCATGGTCTTTCAAAGCATAATGGAAATGGAGAGAGAGACGACTCCTAGCTTTGTCACTTAGTGACTGTGTAAAGATGCTGTTAGATGAATATGTTATTTAATTTCTCCGAGCCATACTCTTCTCACCTTTTGAATGAGATGATTACATCTATATTTTAGGTTTTTGTGGTGAGGATTAAATGCAGCAGAAATAGAGTAGGTACTCAATAAAATGGTAAGTATAATTATACATACTTCATTCACCTCCTTCTCAACTACTGGTAAAAACTCTGTTCAAGGGCTGGGATTCTTTTCCTTCAGTTCAGGCCTCTGCAGTTCCACTATGTTTATCATAGTCCTCCAGCCAAATGGATAGCAGCTGGTTTTGGATGGAAGTCAGTATTGGTGAAAACAGAAGAGTTTCTGCCCTCCATACCTGGGATGAGTTATATTTTGAGGCACCTGGCCCCCAGTTCTAAACTCATGGGCATTCTTTGTATTCATGACTTTCAGGCCTTTATCCAAAAGCAAGCCTCTCTAAACCTGGTGCTTTCCCCCCGCCTCGTCTTCCTTCTCCTATTGGCTTCCTTCCCAAATCTTCCCAATATGCTCTATGGAATTTTTATTCTCTTTTAAGTAATCCTCTCAGTCACCTTGCTTTGATTGAACTTCATCTCTGCCACAAAGATACCAATTTTCTTTTTGCCATGCTAAGTTCAAAACTCAGTTATCAGTCCCCGTTTCAGTCGAATTCTGTCCACTTCCACTGTTACCACCCTTGTCCAAAGCACCATGATTGTTTTTGCCTGAAATGATACGGTGGTTTATAAACCAGATATCTCTGCTTCTACATGTACCTCCTTGTCATGCATTCTCAACATAGCAGCCAGAGTTATCCTTATAAACCCAAATCCGATCACGCCACTTTGCTACCACGTCAGGGCAGGGACCATGTCACTTTATCTGTAAATCTCCAGTGCTTATCATTGGAACTTAGCAGACATTCAATAAATATTTTGCTGAGCAGTTAACAATTAAGAGGCAAGAGGAGGAAGAAATATGCCAATCACTCGCCACATACTCTCTTAATCTCTTGAATACCTGTAACAATGCCTTATTTTGTTCTTAATCATCTAGAGAGGTAGGGCAGATGTGTATACTGACATCCAGAATGGTTAAGGGATGTGCCCAAGGTCACAATGGCAGTGCGATCGGGAGCTTGGAGTTGAACTCAACTTCTTCCTACAAATGGCAGGCTCTTTCTATATGCCATATCTCGCATACAAGTTTGGGAGTCTCCAGGCTTGTCTATCCCAAGGTGTGGTTTGGAAATATCTCCTGGGATGGTCAAGATTTGACATTCCAGGACACCGTAAGGTGGACATGGAAGCTTGACAGCCAGATTGGATCCTCCTAAATAAGAGTTTCTTTCCTGCATACCATCTTCAGAGAACACATCACTCAATACAGAATGTTAGAAACAGGAATTCACATTATATGCTTGCAGGTGGTCTCAACCAAAATTTTAAATCTGTGATTGAAGATGGTTTGCTGTCTAGGAAATCTGATTTTGTTATTGGTTTTCATTATTACATTAGGTCTCTCTACTCTGGAGAAAAATTGGCAAAAAGCATCTAACCTATTAAAATCAGATATTCAAAAGCAATTTAATTTTTTGTCTTAATTGATAATACAAAGTGTTGAAGTTAAAATTCTAGAAGCTGTGTTTACTAGATAAATTCACAGTGTAACAAGACCTGAGAATAACAAACTAACTTACTTTACCTTGTAAATAATTATCTTACTTCACATCAGTGCTACCACTGGAAAAGGTTGTGTGGCAGTCTGGGAAGGAGGAGGGAGTCAGAGTTAATTTCATTCTAAGCTTCCTAGAGAAGGGGTTATTAAACAACAGAAACAACAGTGAAAACAGCAACAACAAAACTCTGCCTTTCCAAAGTATATGGAAGAATTAGATGATATTGACATACATTTTTGAACAGCTTTTCTTTTTCTAAATTGACAATCGTGGTCAAGTAGACTTTCATGATTCTTTGTAACTGACTGTCATACATCCAGACTCTGTTATGCCAAACTGTTTGATGGCAGTTTCAGTTTTTGCCATATAAAATTGACCTTGCTAATTCACTCCTTCAAGTATGTTTGTCCTGTTGCTTGAACTGGACTGTGATAAGAAACTGTTTGGTTCATGTTATGCCTTAGTATTAATTCAAGCTCCCACATCGCTAAATAATTTTCTGAATCTAAAAGATGCTCAATAAATATTTTTTGAGAGATTTACTTTACATTCTAAGAAGAATGTCCTGTATAGGTCTGAGGGTTTTTAACCTCTGATAATGGAACTTATATAAAGTATTTTTACATAGTTTCTTAAAAGGGTTTTTAAAGTGATGGGCATCAATGGTATGCTATCAGAACTTTTAAAAAAATGTATTAAATTTATTGGGGTGACATTGGTTAGTGAAATTACATAAGTTTCAAGTGTACATTTCTATAATACATCATTGTCACGCGGGGCATCAGGTGGGGTCTCTAGTCCAGCTCCCCACATAAGAATGCAGGACATGGTGAGGCCAAAAAGGAACACCCACAGAGCCATAGGTAGGGGAGCCATACCACTATACTCTCGCTGGCGGCTGGGTTGGAGACACAGGAAGGAGGAGCCACAGAATCCGCAATCCACACTCCGCCACCCTCCGCCCTTGCTAGCCCCCATTTTGCTGCTAGTGTAGCCTCGGCTGCTATATTAGTAGCCAATGGCTCACTGGTTACAGCTGACGGCCAACTAGCCACAGCTGATGGCCATCCATTCACAGCTGATGGACATTTACTACCTGAGCCAGCACCTTTCCACATGAGGCCGAGAGCCTGGAAATTGCACTCCTGGCTCTGTCCCCATAAACATCTATATATTGCATTGTGTGTTCACCACCCAGAGTCAGTTCTCCTTCCATCACCATGTATTTGATCCCTTTTACCCTCGTTTACCACCCCACTCCCTCTTACCCTCTGGTAGCCACTAAACTATTGTCTATATCTATGATTTTTTGTTTGTTTGTTTGGTTCATTTGTTGCTTTCAGTTTCATATTCCCCATATGAGTGAAGTCATATAGTTCTCAACTTTTTCTGTCTGACTTATTTTGCTTAGCATGATAATCTCAAGATCCATCCATGTTGTGGCAAATGGCAGTATTTCATCTTTTCTTATGGCTGAGTAATATTCCATTATATATATATGTACCACATCTTGTTTATCCAATCATCTATTGAAGGTCACTCTAATCGTTTCCACGTCTTGGTCACTCTGGATAATGCTGCAATGAACATCAGGGTACATATATCTTTACAGATAAATGTTTTCAGATTTTTTTTTGGTAGATACGCAGAAGAGGGATTGCTGGGTCATATGGTAATTCGATTCTTAATTTTTTGAGGAAACTCCATAGTGTTTTCCATAGTGGCTGCACCAATTTACATTCCCACTGACAGTGTATGAGGGTTCCTCTTTCTCCACAGCCTCTCCAACAGTTGTTATTACTTGTCTTGCTGATAGCCATTTTAACAGGTGTCAGGTGGTATCTCATTGTGGTTTTAATTTGTATTTTCCTAATAGCTAGTGAAGTTGACCATTTTTTAAATATATCTGTTGGCCATTTGTCTTCTTTGGAGAAATGTATGTTTAGGAACTCTGCACATTTTTAAATTGGATTGTTTGTTTGTTTTGTTGTTGAGTTGTATGAGTTCTTTATATATTTTGGATATTAGCCCCTTATCGGAGGTGTTATTTATCAATATCTTCTCCCATTCGGTTAGTTACCTCTTTGTTTTGTTGATAGTTTCTTTTTCTGTGCAGAAGTTTTTAGTTTGATATAGTCCCACTTATTTATTTTTGCTTTTACTTCCCTTGCCTTTGAGGTCAAATTTATGAAATCCTCTCTGAACTCAAGGTATAGCAGAACTTTTAATTTGTTTTATTCAAGGTAGTTGACAACGATTGCAATAGAACCACACTTTCTTTCTAGGAGCAGATCTAAATGACAAAGCACATAGTCTCACCAAGGTCATTGTCAAAGATAATGGGGCTCCTCTGCTTAGCATTAAGCTTTAATTCCCCAGTTCTTGCCTGTACCACTGTGAACCAACCCTGCTTAGAGACAAGGGATCGTTTCTTAAAACAGATGAGCAAATCACACGCTCACATTCTGATGAAGCTACTCTTTTGGTATTCACAAGTCTTATGTCAGTATCTACAGCTATCAGTGAGAAAAGACCTTTTTTCACAAGACACTGCAGCTCGTTCAGGGATCCTCTGATTGCTCTGATCTCACGGTCTGGCAACAAAAGAAATACTTAGGTATAAATCTAACAAAATATGTACAAGATCTATATGAGGTAAACGAAAAAACTCTGATGAAAGTAACAATATTAGCTCATGTATTGTAATCAATGTACCACACGAAATCAAGCTGTTGATAATGGGGAAAACAGGGTGGTGAGGTGGTGAGGGGGCACATGAGAACTCTCTATATGTTTTATTCGCCTTTTTCCAGCAGACCTAAAGCTGCTTTTAAGAAGTCTATTAAAAATAAGTGCCATCCAAGGAATATATACATATGTAAAAATGCTGCTATATTAAATGTAACCCATAGATAAAAATGCATCCCAATAAACGGTACAGCATACTGAGGTCATTCTCTGAGACACAGCAAAACACAATGGGTAAGATTCAAGTTTCAAAATCATAAAGATCTGCGTTCAAACTTGACCTCTGCAAATTACAAAAGTTATGAGAATATGAGCAGTTGGCTTTATTTTTTCCTGAACCTTATTTTCATCATCTATAAAACATGGATAAGAATAACTACCTCATTTAAATGAGGTTTTATTGGAAAATCACATAAAATGCTACATAGCACATTATAAATGTCCAATAATCAACTGTATCCAATTCTTAATGTATGAAGCTACATTTAAAAGTTGTCTAAATTTCAAAAGCTAATTATGCCCAAAATAAGGTTATTTGAGGAAAGTAAAAGTCATTATGCAAAAAAAAAAAAAAAAAACCACGAAAAGAAATTCATTTGTTTGGCTATACATACAGATTTATTCACCTAAACTTTGTAGATTTTGTCAGTCATTCATAATTCTGAAAGTGCTTCAGAGATATCTTCCCCAAATCTCTTTGCCCTGCTCAAATCTATTTGCTCATCCTTTTTTTTAAGGATGAAATTGTGACATAATATAGTCCAGATGCAAGAAGCCAAAATGGATTCAATGACCATTTCTACTCTAATTTTTAATGAGACAGTTGCTGGTGGTGTTTACTGAACTTATGAAGACAGATGCATCTCAGAGCTTTGAGGGCCACAGAGGATATTTTAACCCTGCTCATTGAAACAAAAATCGGGTTTTCATTCCTTTTGTTTTGATATTTGCTATCAATCACAGAAGCATAACATTCACGTTAAAAAGTGCATATGGCTATTTGCAATAGGTGCTGGTAAGGAAAACCAGAAAATACTGTTTATAATACAACACATGTAAAGAGTTTATCTCAGTTATTCTGTCTAGCAAGTATTCAATAAATTTATAGTGGTTATAGTTCATTTTCTTCCTTTCCTTATGTTCATTTTAAAAGTTTACTTGCTATGACTTAGATTTATGACTTGAAATGATGTAATATCTTGGTTGCTTCAATTACAAAAGATAGAGGAGAAATAGGAGAAAATAGTTAGAAAACATCTTTGGCTAAAATGCATACATTTGTTATCATGAATCTTGCTTCTTTTCTCTATACACATTTATGTGAAGTAGTAGAGGAAAATGAGATAAGGTCTTGATCTATTAATAATAAGTTTTCTATTTACGTTTGCTTTTTATAATTAAAAATGTTATTCTTTTTATGGGAAGTATTTCTCTCTTATGTAGCAGGTAAGGCATATCCATGAAAGTAGAGAAAACATCAGGCAAACTTATCTTCATCTCCTTCAATATTATTATCCTGGCATTTTATCTTAAATAAAAATCCATTAATAGCATGTATTAAAGGATCTTAATAGAGGTTTAGTAGTGAAATTTGGATGTTTTATACATTCACTTTGATTATCAGCTACCAAATCTCTAAAGTAGGAATATTAAAAAACTCTTCTGCCCACTTCAAAGAATGTGATTGGAAAATTAAATTTAAAAACTTAAAATTGAACAATTGCATAATTATTACTTAATTTTGTCTAAAATATAAAATGTTTGCTAATCACATTACTACTTATAGGAAATACATATCAGTTGAATAGATTTTAATCTTATAAAATAGGCAGTTAGTTTGAAATGAGTCCTTGTACTTTCTTTGACATATGTGTGTATATATGAGACATAACAAAGTAGTGAGGCTGGTTTCTTTATGAATTTTAATTCTTTAGTGCACTCATCCAATAACTAATATGTTTAATATGTGCCAGGGCTGGTGTGTTGGTATACAAAGGGAGAGGAGGTGTGATCTGATTTTCAAGGAGCTCAAGTTTAGAGTGGGAAATGAACCTGCAGAAACATAATTATATTACAGAGAGGTGAGGCCATCAGGGTTGTGTGTACACAGAACTTCTGGTCACACAGAGATGCAGGCCCCTGATGCAACTGCAGTAGGTGACCATGGCGTGATTTAAGGAAGTATCTTTTGACCTGTGTTTTGAAATACAGTTAAGGGTTCCACTGTTGGAATAGGGTCTGGGGTGCTAAGGGCATCCTAATCAATGGGAACAGAATGTTCATGCAATCCTAAAGAGGCCTGAAACTAGTATACCAAGTCCCTTGCGATCTGTCTCATTGTTTTTAATTTATATACTGGTGTTAGAAAAACTGAACATTCTCTCACTACTCTGGTATCTGAAACATCTACTACAGGATGTTTACCAAATGAATCATTATCACGGTTCCTGTTGTGGTTAAGTTTTTTGTTTTTAACCTCACACCCCTAGAGTGAAAAGTGTCACTTATATTCCCACGGGCCACCTCTTCAGTGATTGCTAATAATTTTATCTTTCATTTGGACCATTATCCAGAGTCTCTACTGCAGTCTTTGAGCCATACACCATGTTACCACCGGAGGTATCATAACGTGGCATAGAGCTTTTATTTCTAAAAGAATATCTTGCCATTACTCTGCTTTAAACATTCAGGGGTTCCCCATTGCCTACCAGATTGAGTCTTACTGTGGGAAACAATGTTCTTCACAAGCTGGTCCCAATTATTCTTTCCAATCTTTTCCCAAACTCATTTCTTTCCACTTCTAACCAGGTCACAAGTTACTCATTGTTCCCCATATTCTGTGCCCTTGTCGAACTCATGCCTTTGTGTATGAAAAAACACAGCATATTGAGATAAAGGTAACTTGCTACAGTTGGAGTCCTGGGTGAGAGGGGAGCAGGAGAAGAAGCTGAGGCCATTGAGGTAACAGGTGTGGGCCAGATGAATTGTAAACCTTGTACTAAGAAGCCGTGGTTTTATTTTGTACTCACAGTCCTTCTCTAACATTTTGTCTTTTCAAAAATATTCCAAAAAGGAAAGAAGAATAGCCTGCGCCCCACCATGGATTTTGGGTGCATAGTCTGAAGTGGACCATCACAAGTGAACAATTTATTTGTAGTTTCCTTTCATATTTTTGCCTTCTACTGCATTCTATTAGTTTCAATACTAAAATATTATTTTAAATTTGTTGCCATCAAGTAAAATTAAATTTCCAAGAAGACATTAGGTTGGTACAAAAGTAATTGCGGTTTAAAAGGTTAAAAACAACTGTGAAAACCACAATCACTTTTGCACCAACCTAACATTATCCTGGGGTTTCCAATTCTTCCGGCACATTGCCAAGCCTCCTAGGGAATGCTCATTTCAGATTGAGATGTAAACTTGGGTAACAAGCAACCATCAGTGGATTTTAAGATGTTGGCAACAGCAACAAACTTGTGGTTAAATGTTTCACACTTAGGGAATGAATTAATATTGTTGAAATTTGGAAAAGTCAGTCTGTTGGTGGCCTGGAAGTTGAAATGGAGGCAAAAGAATATTAGAAGAAGAATGGATTGTTCAGGGTACTAATTGGGTGGTGATATAAGCTATTGAGGAAAATTCCCAGTCTTTGGTTTCAGTATTTGAGTAGATAGTATTATTACTTATTGAGAGATTCAAAAGTAGAAGAGAATTTTTAATTTTACACATGAAAGTTGGAGATAAATTTAGGATATATAGGTGGAAACATTCAACGGAAACCTGAAAATCAGATTTGGAGATTAAGAGATATATCTATCTATCTATCTATCTATCTATCTATCTATCTATCTATCTATCTATCTACATTTATCTATTATCTATCTTCTATCTATTTACATTTGGGAATCACAAATCTGTAAGTGAAAATTAAGCCATGGAAATAGATGAAATTGCCCAGGGAAGTAATATAGAGTCAGATGGAGAAAGTTTTGCATAGAAGAAGGAGGTGGAGGAGAAAAAGACCTTAAAGAAAGCCGAACTACTAAAGGAGAAGAAAGATCTATGAAGGAAGGTTAACATTGTAAACACATTTAGAGCCCTCCTAACATATTCTATCATTTGATAGATTAAGAAGTCAAGGCTTAAAAATTGCAAATGATTAAGATTGCCCTAAGAACCTTTTTTATTTTCTCATTTCTGGTTGAACATTCTTACCATATTTGATTGATCCTGTATATCAGTAAAAATTTGTAGTGTTTTATTAATCTTGCATCTGCCATGGCATATAGCAAAGTGTTTCACAAAGAGTAGTCACTCAATACAGTTTTTATTTTTTAAGAAAAAAAATAAATTAACAAATTACCTCTTGGAAATAAGAGTAGGTAATGACTATTTGGGGCACATCAAAGTAAAATGTAATACTAATAGCAAAATGAAAAAACATAGCAACGTATGTTAAAGTATTAATGGAAAAATTAATTGATCACCTAACTCTACTGCAAAGGGAATTCTTATTAACTTTTCCACAGACACTTCTGTAGAAGGGATATTTTTAAGT
The DNA here is from genome assembly GCF_004115265.2 of Rhinolophus ferrumequinum. Taxonomy (NCBI): domain Eukaryota; kingdom Metazoa; phylum Chordata; class Mammalia; order Chiroptera; family Rhinolophidae; genus Rhinolophus; species Rhinolophus ferrumequinum. The sequence goes on from NC_046287.1 coordinate 25,745,096, forward strand.
TCATTCACGTCCCTTTGGAACTTATTTCCTTACTCCTGGAGTTCTCTTTCCCAAGCCCCTCTGCCAGGTCTGTGCCCCAGTCCTCCTGCTTCTCCACCACATCCAGACCCACCTTCTCCAAATGTCCATACTTCAACAACAGCCTTACAACCCAGCTTGTGATGTCAGCAGACATAGCCAACAATTTTAAACCTACTTCTCTTATAAGTGGATGCATCCTGCTGTAAATGGGTGCCAACTGTGTACTTTTTAAGGAGGGCCACCTATTCTAGGGATTGGACACGTTCCACTTGGGAGTTCCAGGATGGAGTAGAAATAGCACGTTCTTGCATGCAGAGTGTCGGCAGGTGGGGGGGCGCCCCTGCAGGAGAGCCCATTTTCTCTACTACTTTTCTGTCATCTGCAAAAGAGACATTGAGGCATTTCGGTTGCTGCCTAGGTTGATTCCTTAGGCATAAAAAGCAGTGGGCTTCATTCTTTGCTATCATTCTCTAAGTAATGATTAGGTTGAAAAGCCAGCATTTGCCTTTTTTAAAACACAGGGGAAACACTCTGGAGGCTTTTGAGAAAACTAAAAGTGGCCACTTGCCACAGATTTGTGCAGCTTCCTGGCTGGGTGGGTGGAAAAAAGAGCCATGGGAGGGAAACATTGACTTCCCCTCCTTCCAACATGCGCCCTGACACCACCCCAGAAACGCTGGGCAGATGGTAAAAATCACCTTGGTGGTATTTCCATCAGATACTGGAGTCTGTGTGGGAAGCCTCCACTGGGGGGGGGGTGGCTCATTGTGGGGGCAGGGGGCTCACTGGGGGGGCGGGGGCAGGGAGTCTCAGAAGAGTCCTGCACATCTGCATTTAGAAGTCAGAGTGCTGTGGCTGAGCTTTATATCTGTGTGTGTCAAGTATGAGAAAGCTCATCAGACACTACGCTAACAACAGTAGTTCATAGTGTTAAAAGATAAGGGAGGGTCAGAGGAGTTAATTACTTATGTTAAAAAATCTGAATGCTCAGAGGAATTAACTGGTATTCTGTAATTAAAAAAACAAGACGATTTTAGTCGAAAAATATGATCTTAATATAGACTTCAGTAGTTTGTGTTCCATCCATAGTTACTGTCGTCTGTGAAAATTATCTTATTGTATTAATAATGAGTTTGGAGGCAGTACGCTACATTCTTTAGACTAGATTTCAAAGAAAATAAATTGAAAGTGCAGAAAAGACACAGCAGAGAAAACAGTATCTTTGATATCTTGCTTGTTACACTGCGATAAAATGGATATCACAAATGTTCTTGATGATGGAGATGGTTTAGATTGCTTTGAATTGAGAAGACAAGATGAAATAGTTTCCTTGTTCTAACAGATTTTCTGCTGCACAGGTATGGCATGGATCATATAGTAGCGTTTTACTGTGATGATAACTCTTGGAAAAAAATACTAGAGACACATATGGGCAATTTGGGGTGATCTTTGCTACCATTAATTGCATTTTCTTCTGCAATCAGTTTACCGGCACATCACAAGATGTACCAGCTCTATGCAGAGGTGAAGGAGGGAGATGAAATACCATTAACATCCTGCCTGGTTTCTCTTATCTCTCAAAATAGACCGTAAGTCATGCTTTCCTCCTACTGATTCTGGAATCCCCCACTGATGTTGTGTGGAGACAACAGAGAGGGAGTCCCCGAGAACTTGTAACTATGTGGTATACAATTGAACTCTGAGAATTTACCTTTGAAACCAATGAGTAAAACTCAAGAGTTACAGCAAGTTATCTTAGAACATTTTTCACATCTGTGAGATTAACAGTAACCAAATTGAATGAATTAATGTTATTAAAGAAAGATATTTTCATTACTCTGGGGGGAGGATTACAGAGGCCAATATTTATCAGTGTTCCTCTGAGCACTGTGCCAAAGAGGGGGCCCACTGAGGATCAGACTTCCAGTCCCACTGGCAAGCTATGTATTGTGACACTGGATGCCCTAGGCTATCTTAAACTAAGCCCATGAAATACTCAATTAAGGTAACTTCTCTTCCTTCGATTGCAAGTTCACAAGTAAACCTTTTATTTACGACTTGGCTTCCTACATGGGGGTGGGGGCACTGCTTACATCAATTTCAATGTTGGGGACTTTGTGATAGGCTGGTTTGTAGTTGGATTCTGGTTGTGTACATCTATTTATGAGTTTGAATACTGTGAGTTTACACTGAGAGATTATATTTGCTCTTAGACCCTGAATATGTTAACATTTGAGCCTGAGAGACTGAGGGCAAAAACGCTGTTGACGTGAGGACACTGGAGGCAGTCGGCCAGTTTTCCTCTGATGACACTTGTATGCAACACTGTTCGCCAAGATATAGACTAGTCACCTTTCTATCTGGCTATTTGAGTTTCTCTTTTTGTTAATTCAGCAGAGGTGGGCTATTAGTTCTAAAAGTAAGGTTCACATGTTACTAGGAAGAACAGAGAGCTTCAGGAAAGTAGAAGAAATAGACTTTATCAATGAATACAATTACAGCCAATGATTAATGATCTATGTATAAACTAGGCTTCATCTTGGAAAGCTGTAGAGCTTGTTGCATTTCGTTTCATGCTCCAGCCAGTCATTTAAACACATGTTGCAACAATCATAAAAGTGCCAACCACCAAGGGCTGACGTGAAGTTTACATCTCATAATGGACCAGTCCACTTGGTTGTGTGTTTCTCTGCAGCCATGAGCAGCTGGGAGGAAACAGACACAGAGGAGGTGGAGTGTTGGGTTTAATCAGGGTTAGGGTTTTACCAAGTGAGCATGCGAAGGAAGCAAACCACAGAGACTGGAGGTGTGTGTGCGAAGGAGTATTTTATGAATGACCATGGGTTTTAAGCTGGGTAAGGAGAGAGGGAGAGGTGTGGGGGAGAATGAAAACGTGATAGGATCAATGGATAGTTAATTCTGGGGAGGCCGAAGAACTGAAGGAGCTGGGGCGCTGGAGGATGCATTGGAAAAATGGGATGTGGTCGATGGGAAAGTGGGTTGTTTGAGGAAATCCAGGCAAGTCTGGGACCAAAACAACAGCCCTCTCTGACACTTGCTATGTAATGATGCAAGTCATTTAGCCTCTCATTATGTTTCAGGTCTTTATTTTTATTTCTAAAGAGGGAGTAATAATTTCTATTTTATTAAAAAAACCCTACAAAGATTAAGTGATATAACAGGTATAAATAACCTAGCACAGTGAATCGCAAACATTTTATACTTTAGTAAATGTCAACTCTTGCATTTCTATTACACAGCAAATACTTTGAAAGCAGGAATCTCTCTCTCTCTCTCTCTCTCTCTCTCTCTCACACACACACACACACACACACACACACACACACACACACACTAAACTTTTGCTGAAAGAGAACATAGAGCTGGGCCCTGATGCATTGGGAGCAGGTGAGTGAATCTGGATCACGAGGCTTCTCAGGATTCCCCCAAACAGCTTGGACCAGAGGTGGGTTTAAATGGGGCTTGAGGTGGGTGGAAAGAGCTTGAGTTCAGCAGGTGAGAGTTGGCAAATCCAAAAAATATTTCTTATGTTTTAAATTTGTTTTTCATCTACCATAATGGTATTTGAGGAAAACACATGGATCCTGAAAGTTCTGATGAGTAGTTAAAAAAAAAAAAAAAAAACATAGGAAGTACTTTAAAAAAATGTATTCCCTGCAGTACTTTTGAGAAGTACTTGATTGGTAAATGCTTTATGGGTTCCTTGGAGAATTTTCTGAGTGTGGATATCATAAGGAGGCGTTTCTTCAATTATTCCCTTCTTAGGTAGATGGAGTCAGTAGAATTTTCGGAAAGTTCACTGTGCTTCACTGAATCACTGGGGCAGGCTCCCTGAAGTTGGGAGAGTGGAAGAAGGTGGTTATTCTTCTCTGTGCTGTAATTTCAAGTTCTGTCACTGGTAATGGGGTCACTCAATGGTCTTCAAACTTTGTAACCACAATAACCTCCCTGGAGACTTTCAATCTGGGACTCAGTAATGAGACATATTTGAGACATTAATGACATGTCTGAGGTACTGAGGTAAATTTGGAGAGGAGAGTGAGAGGTCATTATGCCAAAGCAAAAGATAGGCCCAAATGAGTATGAAACCAATCAATAAATGGATGTATCAAACTTCCAGTTATAAAATAAATAAGTCCTGGAGATCAAATGTACAGCATGTGACTAAAGTTAATCATGTATCATATATTTGAAAGTTCCTAAGAGAGCAGATCTTAAATGTTCGCATGATACACACACATAAAATTTTGTAACTGTGTGTGGTTGATGGATATTAATTAGACTCATGATGGTGATCATTTTGCAATATATACAAATACCAAATCATTATGTTGTACACCTAAAACTAGTATAGTATTATATGTCAATTAAATCTCAATAAAAAAATACATGGATGCGTACATGGAGGAAGTCACGCTTTGAGGGAGAATGTTGATTAAGTCAGAGTGGGATTAGCTGGTTAGGAAATGAGGGAGACCGAGGACAAGGCGTTCTACAAACACAGAACTATGTGCTTAGAAGAAGGAAATCTCTTGTCTTTGTGCTTTAGGTAGCAAGACATTTTGAGGACGGAAGTATCAAATTATTCCAGAGAGATTTTGAAGTCACGCACGGAAATGTCTGTGTAGTCACGAGCAGATGGGATGCAGACAAGGATCCCCAAATGAAAGAAGGGATTACGCAAAAAGGGAACCCCGGAGGACGGAGGACGTAGGGGGGAAAGGGAAGGTGAAGAAGAGGGGTAGAGAAACGTAAAAAGGTTAGAACCTTAAGAGGCTGCTAACGGAAGAGATGAAGGATGTGTTAGGGGAGAGGTGGGGGCAAAGCAGGCCAGAGCTGGCTTTGCGGTGAAGGAGCTTAATTCCTTTTCTGGGAATAGGAACTCTGGCGATTGAGGTACTGTGCCATGTCTGTCAGGCTCTCATTATGTCCAACATGCCAGTGACTGATGGTCTTATTACATCAAACTTTAAAAAATACCAAGGCTGCAATAAAAACTAACCCAGCATTGCATAGTTTTATGTTTTCCTTCTAACCATTAGGTCCATGAGTCACCACACTGAAAAAGCAGTGAAAAGATAGATGTGCCAAAAGTGGTAGAGAAAACATGTCAATGTTCAAAGAATAATTAATGAAAAGTGTTGCTGTTTTAACATCACAGAAGTGTTAAAGTCAGTCCCAGGCTCACCCAGTTCTTTCCAAGAGTACCCAGGGTTTCCCTGCCCTGGATACAGTCGCACCTGCTTCCTGCATGATCTGACCCTACTCTCGGTGCAAGTATAATGAAGGTTTCTTCACTATAGACCTGAACCTGGTTTCTGACATGTCTGGATAAATCACTCAGGTATCTGAGTGTTCACTAAACTGAGGCCTTCCTTGCAATATTCATCTTTGATTTTCTAATTTTTGCAGTGTGGGTTTTTACTTTCCAGATCTTCACTGTGACTGGATCCCTGCCTGAAACCGCAGTCTGCTGGCTAAGTTCCCAATGCACTGCTTCTCCGTTCCGGTCTCCTTCTCCTTGGGGAGTAAAATGCTCCTATCCTCCCCCATTTTCCTACTTTTCCCTGCCAGGTGAGAAAGGTCCACCCCTGAGTTGGCTGGCTGGGGTTCAAAATCAGGTTCCTCATTCCCCACCTTGACACTCTCAAGAGAAACCAAGTGCTGCAAACTTGAACTGAAGGGTCATTTAGACAGGCTGGCTGCAACAGTGCAGGTTTGTTAGGGAACATGAAATGGAATATTCTTCCTGGCACAGAGGATTCTGTTGACCTCTAGGCTCTAAGACTTAAGACAGCTATGGACAGTTTCCAGAGCCCACTTGCGAGTGAGCAGGGGTACAGCTTCTAATTCTGCAAGGCTGAGTCAGTCACTGGTGCCCAGATGGGTGTGGCTGAGAATACACTCGGCAGGTAATCATTAGGGGAGGAGAATATGGCGCTGGGACAGGCTGAAATTGACAGCTGTGGTTCTGGTTCACTCAGGCAGACACTCCTTCCCCCAAGGACTACGCCACACTACTGTGCGCATGGTCTGTGTGTTTATTTCTTTTTTGTTATTCCTTAGCTGTTAATAAATCATATTGGAAAATAGCATTTGCTAATGTTATTTTCCAGAGGCTTATAAATACTACACCTTAGAATAATTCTGGTTGCTGGGCTCTCCCTCCAAAGGACCAATTAGATGGGGCAGCTAGCAGAGTCAGCTGACTTCTCCTGTCCTTAGATATGAGAACTTGGGGTGCTGCTCACCCTTGCAAGGGCCCGCCACAGAAATGTTGTTATCCCCTCCCCTCAGGCTCCGTTTTACACATACCTCATTTCACCACTGTTCTTAGGCTCAGCCAGGACACAACCATCACACTTATGTGACCAAAGAACCTTCAAAAACATAGTATTTACCAATCTCTCTCTCTCTCTCTCTCTCTCTCTCTCTCTCTCTCTCTCTCTCTCTCTCTCTCTCTCCCTCTCTCCCTCTCTCTTTCTCTCAGACCTGGTCTACACATATTTTGTGTTTGCTAATTAATCATGTGAAGCCTTGCCCTCTCTCTTACATTTGTTATTGTTCAACATTTTATGCATTTGTAATTAAATTGTCACCACTCAGTTAATGTATATGTTATGTAAGATTGTGGATTTGCCTCGTGTCAGTTGGTTAGAATGAGGAGATCCTGAGAAAGAAAATAAAAAATGAGCCATCAGGCTTTAGGAAAGTAGAAGTAACTTCATTCACCCTGGGTTTTTTTTTTTTATGTTTTATGGCTTTTAAATTATTATTGTTGTAATGACGATGATAACAATTACCATGTATTGTGCACGTAAGCTCTGCAGTGTGCTAAGTACTTGTTACTTCTAAAAACAACCCGTGAGGAAGACATTATTAATGCTGTTTTCTACAAGATAATAGACGGTTACTGGTTTAAATGTACGTAGATACGTAGCCGAACTGAAATTTGAACTCATATATCTAGCTGACCTCAAAGCCCATGGTCACGATCTTTCTGTTCCTTGCCCACTGACTATGGAAGTCCTTGAGGGTGCTCCCAAAGTGGTAAAGTTTAAAGGTGGCCTCTTCTAGATGGAGTGAGACTAAGAACCAAGCAGGGAGACAACTCCCCAAGCTGAAGGTAAATACATACACGTTCTAAGCCTCACAATCTTGTGTCATGGTTTTGTGTGTGTGTGTGTGTGTGTGTGTGTGTGTGTGTGTGTGTGTATGCTTGTTCCTCTTTTGCTATCCCTTAGCTGCTAATAAGCCACATTTAAATATTCAGGCTTCACTTCCATTATGCTATTAAAGAAAAGATGAGATGACCATAACTGGGCCACCGAGGTAAGGGGGAAGAGTTTTTCCACTCAGAATGGCAGCAACCATCGTGGTTAGCCAGAGGTTGCCAAAAAGAAGCAGAACATCAAGAGAAAAGACTGGTGTCTGCAAGAGTCGCCTCCTTTCACTTCTATCAAGATGCTTTTTCTAATGTGTAGAACTTATGCATATATTTAGAAATTTAACATTTTTGTACATCTTTAACAAATATTTGGTAGACTACTTTAAGAAAGGGATAATTTTATTATCTCTTTTAAGAACTCATAATGGTAACTTGTCACAAGTAGGTGCTCAATAAACACTGGTTAATAAGAGATAACGAGCCTTTCTTCAAATTGATAAGGGAGGGTGTTTGGGCACAAAGAAACAAAAAGCACTTAGCATACTGAATGTGCTGGATGTAATTTTGAGATTAATGATGAGGTATCACGCTATTGTTTTTCAAGTATACTCATTTGTTTAAGGTATGTAGGCTAATTGAGTTTTTAGTTGCTTATCAATTATATGGCGTTTAACCTTTCATGTTGTATCATTTAGCAGCAAGTTACTAACCCAATTTTAATTAGCTTTCAACTGCATGATGTAGTGAGACCCAAAATGGATATAATTTCAGGAAGGTGTTTTACCAAATTATTTTTGACCGGAGAAGGATATCCACAAAGCAGTTATTTGTAGCTCCTATTATAGTGAATGGTTTCTACTTAATTAAAATTGTGTCTCTAGTATAAAAATTATTTTCTAAGAAATGCTTTCTTGCTAAATAAGACTGTTATATATACAGGAAAACTCTATCTACTGAATGCTGATGCATACTGGGTAGAAAAAAAGTCTTTCCATAAATTTCAAATAAAATTTTCTTAGGTTCCAATCTAATGTCTTCACCTACTGAGAGGATACCTGGTTCTCTTAAAGAAGTAAAAAATGAACAGCTTCAAGTTTAAAGTACACTTGGCTCAAGCTCTGATAAACACTGGGATTAGCATGGCCCAATGAGTAAAAACAAGAAGAAAAATAAACTAATTAAAACACACAAAAACATGACTTAAATAAAGTTACCTGCACCCAGTCCCAGCTTTGCCAGCATCTTGCTTCCTGGGTCTGGGTCCTGTACCTTACAAATGAAAAGACTGAAACTTGCCCTTCTTACCTTTTGGGGAAGATGAAAACTTTGAGTACGAATGTGTACCTGGGTGGGGTTTTATTAAACATCAGTGCAGTAAATCAATTATATTGAAATAATCAACAGGGGGCACCCAACCCAATAGGTAAGTCCCGGCAGGTGGAACCACGAGGCTTTTCACCTGCCAGCGGGGTACAGCTAGCATTTCTACTTATGGGTGGTGGTGGTGGGGTGGGTTTATTAGCATTAAGCTTTTCTCTTATCAGTGGAAGATTCTGAGTAGTGCTTCTCTAAGATTTTCATAACTGTTGCCATGCTGTTTTGGAAATGGCCTAGGGTCTGCAGAGAGAGTCACTGTCACTCACCAGTCTCAATTTTAATCATATTTTAAATCTTATATTACACATGAAAAGGCAAAATAAGAATTAAAATTGGCATTAGTGTCACTGGAGACATATTTTTATATATTAATTGTTGATATTAATCACTTTTTTGATTGTTGTAGTTATTATTTTGTGACACTTTCTCTATTCAAGCAACTGATCCCTGAGGCATTGAAGAACACAGATTTTTTTTTAAAAAAGTGAAATTTTTGCCTTTTGAGATCTTCAAAGTTAAGGTAAAAACCTAAGGCAAAGTTTGGAAGAGTTTTTAATTAGCTAGGGTTAGTTTTCCCAATTTCAGAGTCTAGACTGGGGGAGGCGTGTAGCCTGGGGGAGGTTAGAGCATTAGAGGTTGGCCTGTGCCCTGGAAACCCTTCTGCCTGAACTCCTTGGCCTGAGGCCCAGGACCTGACAGACACTGCAAAGCTGAGGCACAGTAGAGCCTGGTGCTACCTTTCTTGAGCAGGGCTTGGTGAAGGAGCATAGCTCAGGAACAGAACAGTTGCCATGAGTGGTGTCCAGGCAGGTGGACCTCCGAGGGCTCCTGCACTCCTCGGTGTGGCATGAGGAGAAGTAGACCATTTTCCATGCTGCTGAGAGTGGTGCCATTGTGGCACAGGAAGCTGGAAGACCACAAGCAGCTTGATAGTAAGTGTGAGACAGGTGTCGTAGGACAATATGTAGACTGATAACTAATATTCAAACTATCTGGAGCATCTATTGAGGTCCTGGTGATCTCGGTACTTTGTCAGCACTCCCGATCCAGAAACTGAGATGTAATCCTGGCAGGAAGTCATAATGGGACAGAAATTAAGTTTTGTCACCTGGGGGCCTGTGACCTTGATATGGAAATCAATTTTGGTTATAGATTAATACAAATGATGCACTTATACATCTGATTTTGTGGATAGAAATTAGTTTACCCAGAGCAACTGTATTAACATCCACCAAACTCCAGTGTAACCCTGGGTGCCATTGTTGCCTTTTTCTATGTTTGTTCAGCTCAAACCCATTTTTCTCTTTTTGATTTTCGTTTCTGAGTTCTGATGGGTGGCATTTTGATAAGTAACTAACAACTGCTCTCTGTATTAGTTGAACTGTCTGGTTTGTATTAAATAACAAAGGTCACACAGATGCATACCTTATCATTACCTGAGGCTACTGAACTTCTTTTACACATTAACTTCTATTATCTTTCAATCCAGAAAAAAAACAACAACAAAAAAACAAAAACCACATGCCATGAGGACAAATTTTAGAATAGTATGAATCATGATTTCCGTGTCTAAAACCCTGTTCTTATGTTAACACTATGAACAACTGCCTTCAAAATGATTTATCTCAGTCTATTACCATATATTTGGTAAAACAATAGTGTCTTGTTGTTTTTGAAGCCTTCTTTTTCCACTTGGCAGACAGCTGCCGGCTAAAGTGCACTTGACAGAGAGACAGAGAATCCAATTCTTATTTGTAGGCCTCTACTCACCAACTGTGTGACTTTGCTGAAGTCATTTCTCTTTCCTGTGCCTCGGTTGCCTTACCCGTAAAAGGAGTATTCTGAATAAGTGTCTTTAAGGTCCTTAATCATGCAGAGGTGTCTGGGTTGCATAGGTGCTGGTTCTCTGTGAGACAGTAACCAAAACAACCTGAGATCAGTAACCGGGACACAATTATGTGAAGTACTAAACATAACATTTTTGTAAATTTTGGTAAAGTAAGGATTATATCCCTTTGTCACTGTCAGTATTGGTAATACACAACTCGACATTTAATGGAAAAACACTGCAATTAAGAAGATCTATCTTTGTTACTAGGAGAAAATGGAGTTCGCCGCGTATTATGGGGACAGGCAACTAACTCATACGTTGGATACCCAATAAGGGACTCAATTTTTATCATCATCTTCAAATACTCCTCATTCTTCTTCAGTTTCCTTAGTAACTAAATGCTCAGTTTGGGTTCTCTCCGAAGTGGACTAGAAAAAAGGATTTGGTATAAGTACTTATATAGAGGTAAGTCCCAGGAAGACTGACACAAGGGTAGGGAAGTAACACAAAGAAAAGAAGTAAGTTAATGTAAGACACTTGGTGCTCCATCCTGCTGGGGACCTGTGGAAGACGGAGCACAACAGACCCTAGAGTTGCTGTCCCCCTCTGCCGGGATGAGAGAGCTGGGTACTAATGCACTAAATTTCTGGTTAAGAGCATGAAGTCCCTACAATGTCTGGCCTGAGCCAGACATGGAGAGGCCAGGCATGTACGCTCTTGGGGCCACAGAATGCCTGTGGGCAGAGAGTTGCAAGTGCTTGTGGTAGGTAGCAGTTGATGTGCATGGAAATGCGATTGGTGATGCCAGAGGGATTTGGGCAGGGCACCGATAACATCTGCTGCACTACCCTAATCCAGGCAATTAAACTTGCACTGTTCCAAGGACTCCCCTTCTAACCTCTAATTCCTCTTACTCTCTTTCATTTTATAGTTATCTTCTAGAACATTCTTCCTTAGATATTAAAGGTTGTACTGACTTTCCTCATCTCTGTGCAACTTCATTTCATGCTACTCGTTAGCTTCACTTCTATGACCAAGCCAATCCACACTTAGTTTCGTCTTCCAGTCTTTGCTAAACTATTCCTTCCACTCAGACTATGTCATTCCTCAGTCAACGAATCCGTGTCTTTCCCAGTACACAGAATTTTTCACAGAGAACATAGCTAACACTTTGAAAAATATTTTTTGGATTGAATTACATGCCATCTCTGGGTTTATCTCTGTTGAAGGCCTTTCCGACACCGGTTTAAATATTCTTTTTGTCACTGTCCTCTCAGTCCTTGTATTCTATGGCTTTCCCTTTGTCTCTCCAATGTTACTATTGTTTTTCGGGTAAACACCTTTAACTCAAGGCAGCCTTTTCTGAGTCCCATGATTAGGTTGGATTCCCATGCTGCCTGTTGCAAGAGCACTCAATGCTTGTCCTTTGCAGTGCTCATACCTGTAATTTGTGTTCATTTTCAATCAGACTACTAGGATATACCCCCACGGCCCTGAGGCCAGGTACCAGGCTTTGACTGCACTGCTAGAACCTGGCCCCACGACTGGCATAACGTAGGCATTGAATAAAATTTGCTGAATCATTGTATGAATAAACTATGCCATTTTGGGCTGGTTAATATTTTAAAGAATAATTGACTTTCCTTCTTCTGAGCATTTCTTTCATCCATTTGTAAATACATTAAGAGTAAAAATTGTTTCTCATGTTTCCCTCTCTAGAATGCTATACGCAATGTACTTCATACAGTAGGAGCTTCAAAATGGTTGTAAATAAATTAACTCAATAACTTCAAGGTCTGCATGCGTTGGTAAGAGATAACTTGGACCACCAGAAGCATGCTGCTTTCTCTCAGGTGAAATACAGCAACAATTCAACTAGCGTAAATTAATTGCAGGAGAGGGACTAAGTAATAAAATCAGGTTTCAAATAGAAAAACAATGAAGAAATAGAACCTGTGGTTAGGGAGCATAATGAAGGTACTGAAAATAGACACTAATTCTAAATGTGTGGGGAATGCGTGGAAAGATGACAGTCCTGGGATATGTGTGCCAACTGGTCTTAAGAAGACACATCAAGAAAAATAAATTAGTTTAAAGAGAAAAAACAAGGACAAGATTTGCAGTCATTAATTTTTTTTAAAAAAGTAGATGGGCAGCTGATTGGCTCATCTGATTGGAGCACGGTGCTCTAACACCAAGGTTGCCGGTTTGATTCCCACATGGGCTAGTGAGCTGTGCCCTCCACACCTAGGTTGAAGACAGTGACTTGACCTGGAGCTGATGGGTCCTGGAAAAACACATTGTTCTCCTATAATCTCCAGTTAAAAAATAAAAAAGGAAAAAAAAGTAGATGATGGGAACAAAGCAACCTAAGCTATAAAAATACAAAACAAGTTAATCAGTTTATATCAATGCGCTTTGAAATAGGAGAGTCACTTTTGAAAAGACCTAATGTTCAGTGGAGTAATATCAATAATCATTATACAAAGAGAACTGAAATATGTTGTGTTTCCCTGGTAAAAATTAAAAAAAAAATAGAGAATAGAATATTATCTTTGCATACATATATTTTATCAATTATATAATATATATGCAGATATTTTCTAAACAGAGGCATAAAAAAAATCTCAAAATAAAAAGTGCTTTGGCTTAAACCTTCCGTAGAGTATGGCAGGAGATTTCATTTGCCCATACTAGTCCAAAAAGATGGAGTAGAAGCCTGCTAGCTTTTCCTGAATATTAGCTGGGGGAAAAAAAAGGAAAAACAAAGTGATAACAGGACAAAATATCAAAGAGGAGGCTACATACAGTATCCATATTTAAATAACATGTAAAGACAACATATTAATAAATATATATTTATATTCTGGGCAATGAAAAGCCTGACTGTTATGGAACTTGGTTCCAGGAAGGAATAGATTATATGCACCAGACCTGAGGAAAAAGGAGGAAATCAGGGATTGTTCGCTGGCACAATTGAAGCTAACAGCACTGAAAATGCAGCACGTGTCAATGATAGGAAGGTGACAGATTGGGGTAAGCAGTGGGGAAACAGTTCATTTTCCCGTAATCATTTGGAATCGAGTGCACATTGAAGATAAGGCTTTGAGTATGAACTTGCTGTTGTTGCATAAGAGCATGAAGGAATTCAAGTTGGGGTAGGAGTGTCTGCTTTTAGCCACACTAGGTGGCTTTCAGAAAAGAGAATGACAAGCTTAAATATTAAATTTTCAAGTTACAAACTTAACCCAGGGAACTCTATCTGATGATGCTAGTAGAACCTTTGGACTCCTAAAGCTGCAGCGCCAGGGGTACCCAAAAAACAAATGAAAAGATTGGCCAGGAGTCATCAAGTTAACACATGATCAAGTTATGACTTAATGTCGTTAAGTCATCTAGTTATTTCATATGTCCTCTCTCCCGGTTTCTTGTGGGAAAGTTAAAGTATTAAATGGGACAGCGTAAGACCCTGAATATTGAAATGAGAATTATGGAAGGATTTGGAGGACTTAGAATATCCAAAGACTCCATTTTTTTTTTTTTAAAGCTTCCCTTGACAGTGGATGCAACCAAAGTAGCTCAAGTACATCCTTCTCTTAGTCTGAAGGGGTTACTCCTCCCTTGCTTGAGCCTGTGTTATTCAGGTCCTAAGCCTCTCTTTCCCGTCTTTATCTCAAAATGGTAACTATAATTGGATTTTAGCACACTCAATTATGGTGTCTACCACAGTAATAGATTATACAATCAAATATATATATTTACCAATTTATAACATGTACAGGGGAAAATATGTGGGACTAAATTCTGAACATGCTTAATCAGCGAGTGAAAAAGTATAGTTTAGTTTACTTTATTTGTTTTTCTCACATAGGTACAATTATCTGAATGTACTGAGGAGCCAAGGTAGTTTTAATTCTTAGGGAAGTTGACTGACAGGAAGCTCTACTGAATGGTGATCATACTAACGAAAGTTAAGATGCCCTGAATGATTTGCCATAATATACAGAAAGGAATCAAATGACTAGATTTATAACATAAATCTTACATTCTTCTTATGTTCCCTAATAGGCACAGAAAACCCCCTCCTTATTAAAGCCTTCGAAGAGGGAACCACTGGCATATTTTAAAAATGTGATCCTGGTTTTTCTTGTAGGCTGGGGTTATTGTTGCGAGACTAATGTTGAAATGGTCTGCCTGATTACAAAGGAGATGAGAAGTTCATTTCGTGGAGGGCAGGTGCGCAAGCTAAGTCAGGCGCTTAACCTCCAGAGGCTAGATGGTTTTGCTTTCTCTATTTGAGACACATGGGTATTTCACATTGGTTTATTGATCATGGAGTCTACAATCTGAAATGTATGGACAACTCACAAAGTTCCTGATAATTTGCGTAAGAACTCTATGTCTATTGATAGGACTCACTAAAGGGGAGACACAGTCAGTATCTATATTTCCAGGCTTGTGGTCATTTTCTGGTGTAAATGTATTCTGAGGAAAGGAATATAAGTAGACCTTTTACTTGTTTTTGGATAATGGCTCCAAAATAACCCATCCCTGGTAAAGAAGAATGGCACTGTAGTTCAGTGGTCAGAGCAGAAGCTTATGGTAGTCAAGTGATAAATGGAGTCTTGACCCAAGCCCATCAACCAGAGTGTGACCTGAAAACACATCCCTTTTTTCCCCCTCCATTTCCTGAGTGTATTCTTGGAGAGGATATCCGCGGCAATTGGCCAGATACACACATTTGCTTTTTGACTTATGAATTAAGAGTTATTTATGAGAGAAGGACCAGGGATGGAGGTCTTGGACCTCACCATCCTCACTAAAAGATTAAACCCCAAGCAAGAACACATTCTTGTGGAATCCCAGAGAATGACACTACCACCAACGACCGGAATGACAAGGAGTGGTCATTTCTATTACAGCTCCATTTAACTCTCCAATTAGGCTGATGGGAAAGACAGATGGGTCTTGGAGAATGAGAGTGGATTATCATAAGCTTAATTAGGTGATGCTTCCAAGTGCAGCTGCTGTTCCAGATGTTGTCTCCTTACTAACTCAAATCAATACAGCCCCTGGCAATCAGTCCAGGCTGCAGCGCAATCAGCTTCCAATCAACATGGGCAGCCCATGTGACCCGGAAGATCCAATGAAGCTTAAACAGGTGTGGCAGATTGGGGTGCTTTATGAAGCCCCAATAGTAAATTCACAGTTAAGACCCCTAGTACTATTTTGAAATAACAGCTGAATATAACTTTATGTGAGAAAGGGTCTTTGCAGATGTAAGTTAAGGATCTCAAAATGAGATCACCCTGAATTATCTGAGTGGGCCCTAAATCCAGTGACAAGAAAATACGCAAACACAGAGAAGAAAGAGGTTGAAGTTATGTGGCCACAAGCCAAGGGATACCTGGAGTGACCTGATGTGGGAAGAGGCAAGAAAAGGATGTTTCGTAAAGCCTTCAGAAGCCACAGGCCCTACTTACACCTTGATTTCTGATTTCTGGACTCCAAACTGTGAGAGATGGAATGTTTGTTGTTTCGTAGTAACTTGTTTTGTAGTAACTGCAAACTACCAGGTTTGTAGTAATTTGTTATGGCAGCCACAGGAGCTAACAACAAGCATTGGGACTTCTCTACATTAGGCTTATTTTACTATCACCATTACTAGGGTTCAATTTTCCAGTAGACTTAGTCTACCCTGAGCAAAAAGGCTAGGATCGCAGTGGAATTCCTCGCAGGTTGATTATTTTAGATGCTTTCCTTCAAGTATTTGTGCCCACTGGGGGCAAGAAACACACACAGAATATGGATTTGCTTTTGCAGCCTATTCTACTTCTGGAAGCACCATTGATGATAGACTTCACGGATGCCTTTGACTTCATCAGAATATTTTGTTCAACATGTCTCTAGCCACACCAGTGATGTTTGGCGAATGAAATCAGATGATGTGCTTGTCATATAGCCTGTCATCTCAAGGCACATCACTTACAGAACAGTTGGATGGTCTATGGAAGGCTCCCTTTTGGTCCCATCCAGGGCATCCCCCTGTGAGATTAGAGTGCCTTCTCAAGAGAGTAATATATGGAGACATTTATCTCCTAGACAGAAGAAATGAACCTGGGGAAGAAGGGATGAAGGAAGGTTTGGTGTTTCATAATGTACTCTAGAAAACTGCGCTAACTTCAAACACTTCCGACTCAGCTGACTCAGTAAGCCAGGGATGACCGTATCCACTAAGCATCATAACAGAGGTTCTTTTGAGATGGAAGCTGAGACAGCCACTGGCCTTTTGTTTCTCACCCTGAGTTGAATATATTAAAATGAGAGATTATGGTGCTCTCTGGGTGATTAATTCTGCCACTGAAGGAAAATGGAGTTTTCCTTCACAAGGGAAGCAGAAAGTAATTATCAACAGAAAAATCAAGGCTATGAAGAATATTAGTGTATTGCTTTCTTTACCTTCTATGAGCTACTTATAATTACTCTTGTCAAACAAATCCCTATCTAATCTGAAACTTATTTTATATTTCTACCAATTTAACAGCTGATTAACAGTTGGATACTCAATTTGGTAAATATTCATATAATGGCTAAACTTAAATGTTGTAAGTTGTACATATGATAGTTGTCATATTAAAGTATTTGACAAGGGAATATGACTATGCATAAGGGCCTGAAGATAAGATTGCTCAGCCTGTGAAACTCTGGACAGGAGGCTCGGAGTCACATGGTTAACACTGACCTAAGAAAGAACATAGGCAGACGCTGTGGAACCTTTAGAGAAGCAGAGAGGAGAGAGTTGGAAGAAATGAGTAAATTCTTCATCTAATTGAGAGGCAGGAATAAAAGCTATTTTGAAAAATTCAATCATAGAAATTTAGAATGAGGCTGTGTTCAGAAGGGAGAGTGAGTGATCCCAGGAATATTGTCAGGTTGGTGTTCAGGCAATTTGAGGAGCAAAATTTTCATGAAGCCAAGACAGAGGTCTGATTTATAGACAGAAAAAGACATTGATATGCCAGGTACCTGGATTTTTAAGCAAGATAAACCAGGTTTTAGCCAAGGAATAAAAGTAAAAGTTAATTTTTAAAAAGATAGTAAGTGTTGGGACTTAGGGAAGAACTACATATTGCTTTAAAATAAACTAAACTGGGTCAAATGAGCCTGGGAAACCACAAATGCAGTCTTCTTCTTCCTTTTAGAAGGGGTGTGCTCTACTAGTATCTTTAAACATAATACTCATTTTAGTTTCTTCTTTCCTGCTTAGAAAAATCTAAAGATAGAAATAATCGCTAGGTAGTCACTACGGAATTCCTTATTTTGTGGCATGTAGCTATTATGCAACCAG
The DNA here is from genome assembly GCF_004115265.2 of Rhinolophus ferrumequinum. NCBI lineage: Eukaryota > Metazoa > Chordata > Mammalia > Chiroptera > Rhinolophidae > Rhinolophus > Rhinolophus ferrumequinum. The sequence goes on from NC_046287.1 coordinate 25,762,862, forward strand.
AGAAATGATGTCAGATTTTGTTTGTTTGAAAAATAAGAATATTTGAAGTTTATTAAATATGAACACATGATTCTTTAAGGTGTAAACAATATAGTAATATTCCTTCTAATTTCCATATAAGCAATTTATATTCTTTTCTCCTTAGGCTCATGTTTTTCCTTGGCAAGTGTATCTGTACTGCTTTGAAAAATGATTAGAATTGACTTAATGTTACTTTATTCCTATAACACAGTTTTAATAGTCAGCTTTTTTTTTGAGCATGTACAAATATTTTTTCCATATTTGTGAAATTTCCCCTTTACATCAGATCTTCCCAATGGCTGTGTCCAATTCTGTTATATTCTAATAGAATTGTGCCTAATATTTATTATAATCATAGTAATCAGTGCTCAGTAATAATACTATAATTACAATAATAAACCCAAATGATTCATGGGAATAAAAACGTATTCCCACTGTAACTGAAAAGTGGACTTGGAACATCTTTGGCCTTTCCGAGGGCTGATAAATTGATTTCAGACTTACAGCTTTTTAGGAAAAGCCAGTATCACCCAAAGGATTTTAAATATTACTGGGCTCATATAATGCGTGGCAGCTGGTGAGTTGAAGACCCACCTAATTCTTCCCTATTTCATTTGGGTCATAAGGAGTAATTCTAAGAATTATTTTAATGAGATAAGGTGACAGTTACTCTAATATGAACCCACATCACACGACGCACAATGAACTGATCAAACATGAAAGTATCATTAAAAATAGAAGACTGAACATGAACTTAAACAACAAACCTTCTTCTTACAGGCAAGCACCAAAAATCATCTTGCTTTGAGGAAAATCTCTTTTGCGGTAAAGTCTTCCAGGGAATATGGTTATACCACCTCCTTTACGCAATACCAATGTTTTCAAATCTTCTTGTAAGGAAATACTTTCTTATATTTAACCTAAATCCCTATGTGGAAGCTTAAACCCACTACTTCCTCTTCTAGCTGTAGTGAAGATGCAATACAGCTGCCACTTCCAGATGGTTCTTAAAGAAAAAAAAAAAAAAAAGACCTAAGGCTTATTTACATAAAATCAGCTCAGCTATCCCCTCTCTCTATCCCTACCAAAAAGAGAAAAAAAAAGAAAATTGTGTTGCCTCCACTTACATTCCTCATTCCCTCTAAGGTTGCATATTACCATTTCATTATATCTTTGTAGTTAAATCTTTCCACCTGTCCCTAATTATTTCCTTATGACCAATTTCCAGAAGTGAAATTCCTGGGTCAAAAGGTAAGCACATTTTAAATATGTTTTTATTCATATTGCCATCTTGCTCTTGAGATAGATTATATTTATTTATGCATCTACTGGCTGTAGGAAACAAAAGGTCTTTCTTCTCACTCTTAATAATGTTGCATATCATCATTCTTTTTATCTTGGGCAATATGGTGTCAATATTTTTATATTCCTTTATTTCCTTGTCAGTGATGTTGAGTATTTTTTCATGTGTGTTGGTAATTTGTTTTTGTGTGTAAGAATTTTCTATTCCTTTACCCATTTTTACATTAGCTTTCTCTCATATGTAATAATTTTATATAGGAAAGAAATCAATGTTTGTTTGGCAGATGACCTACAATATGTCTATTTCTTCTCCTTGTTGCTTGCTATTTTATTCTATCTATCATATTTGGAACAAGAACATGTTAACAATTTTTATGTAGTAAAATTTATTAATCAGTAATTTGTAAGGCTTGCTAAGAAGTCTGTTCACACGCCAAGATTATGTCAATATTCACCTATATTTTCTTTCTTAGAACTTTTATAATTTCAGAGAAACAAGGGAAGTCATCACTGAGACAATGACATTTCGGCAATGATCTGATGAGGTGAAGGGGCTGGGGAGAAGGGTTCCAGGCAAAGAGAACCTTTATGTATTGTTTGAGCAGCAGCAAGGATGCCAGTGGTTTGAGGCAGAATGATTGAAACGGGAGAGAAATACAAGACTAATTCAGGGAGACATATGGGTCAGGTTACAGAGGGTCTTCAAAGCCACTATCAATCCTGTGCTCTGGGAAGGAGGGGAGATCACTGGGGTGGGGGTAGGGGGAGTTAATCGCAGATGTCATGTGACCTGATTTTCATTTTAACAGGATTAGTCTTTATTTTTTATTGTTTAATCAGTTGACTTCAAATTATTTATTTAATAATCTTAGTTTTTTCTAGAGATAGAAGCTTGTGGTTTGTTTTTTTTAAAGCACAATTTGAATAAATTATCAAATTCTTTTGTATACTTAGAGTTAATATACATTTGGAATTTTCATTTTATTCCCTTTACTCTCGACTTTTTCTTGCATAAATACAACATTGTTTTAATTGTTGTGCCTTAAAGAATATTTCAAATCTAGTTGTGTATAATCCTTTCTATTGCTTTTTTCTCAAATTTTCTTGCCTCTTTTTGGAAACTTTTTTCCTCTATATATCTTTAATGTTGTGATCAAGTTAAAAAAAACCTATTGTCTTTGGATGTTCTAATAAACTATGTAGATTATTTTGAGCAAAAAGTGAAATCTCTAAAATACTGTCTTTCAGTAATTTAAGCCTCATTAAAGTCTTTTAGTAAAGTTTTATAATTTACCACATCCAGTCTTGTACATTTCTCATTTTTTCTCATTTGTTCTATGGTTTCAAAATACCTTGCTGTTTATGTTAACCTGATTTCAGTATTATAAAAAATATTTGTTTTCCTAATTAACCATTATATGCATGAATTGTGTTTTTCTATATTTCCTTTGCTGCCTGCACTCAAAAATATCTTTTTGGTATTGGGGAAAAAGCAAGATCTTTGATTTTGGACAGGTCTAGATTTGAATCTTGGTTCTGCCACCTATATTGCCTTGAAAAATTCAGTCTCAGTTTCCTCAGTGGTATGATGATAATAATCCCTCATAGGGCTTTTATGGAGATTAAATGAGGTAAGTTATGTAGGATATAACACAAAATAGTCATTCAGTACATTTTTATTTCTTGACTTTTCTAGTGATTTATATTTTTCTCCTAGGTTCGCAGTCTATATTTAATCTTCGCAGGGCAGATTCAATGCAACATGGAAAGTAGATGACATTTCTAGCTGGTGCCTAAAGTCCTTTGGCTCTCCAGAGCCTGTGCACTTAATTTTTCCTCTATTTCTTAGTCTTATATAAACTGGCTCTCTTTAAATCATTTTAAAATGTTCATAAATAATATCCTGAGAAATTATCTTTTGTGACAGAAGGCAACTTGTTAAAAGAGGCATTCCAATGGTTTCTATCATGTCACTTCTTTGAAATAACTTTTCATTAACTCCAACAGGGAGGGTTGGGGACATTTCCCTTGATAGATGTCACCACTATGAACTAACAGCCTTGCCTTTCTCGTATTATCTGAAGCAGCATCCACATTGATAAGACACAAGAGTCAATTATTTGAATGAAAAACACAAAGGCTATACCAGAGTTAGGGAATTTGGGGTATAACTAACTAGATACAGAATAGATAGCTATCAATATTATTTAACCCAGTTGATTTGACACAGCCAAACTCATCTTTCAGGCTATTCTATTTCTTTCTATTCCATGTGGCTTTTTCTCTGTAGCTGGTTCTAGTCCTTTGTTCTCATGGTTTTACCTTTAAATCCTGCTATTAGGGTAACCTAATTCTCTTTTGCTTGCAAAGTTGATGATGGGAGAAGCAAAGTCCTTTTATGTCTGAAAAACAAACCTGATCTATAAACTTCAGGTAGACATTTTCCTCCTCATTGGACTTGACCCCTGATTTGGCAGCACCTTCTGGACGATGCTACAGTCATGCCCTTGATGGGCCTCTGGTGTATTTCCCCATCTCCTCTCCTTAAGTAAGCTTCATTTATTTCTGTTTCAGGATCAGCCAGCAACCTGATGGCCTCAGCCTCTCCAACCTCGTGGTTCTCCTTTTGTTTTCTATTTTCATTTACTATAAAATGATTATACATGTCTTCACATTGCCATCTATAGCACAATCATTTCTTTCATTTCTGGAGGCTAACTGTATCTCTTCATCTCTACACTTTTTCTTCTGTTATTACACTTTTATCAAATTCTGTTGGTCTAAATATGTACCTGGTGGAATGATATTAATCTTACATGGCCCATGTCATATATGACCATGTCTGTGAAGTTTTTTTGATCTATCCAACAGGCTGTGCTTCCTCACTCATTCATACTTTTTCATTCCCTTACCCTCTTCCCACATAGTCATGGTACTCTCTCTTGTGTTGTCTGGCAAGTACTTAGTGCTAACTATGTAGAGTCACTACACTAGGTACTGAGAAAAAAAAAGAAAACGAACAAGACAGAATAGCACTATCAGGGATACCAAAGTGGGCAGAGAGGTATGTAAAATATTATATTAAAATTAAAAAGATTATTGAAAGAAACATGGCTCAAGGGATGTAATCACAAAGCAACCGTGTTTGTTTCCCAGAGCCCCATAAAATGAGCTCTGTAGGGCTAGTCCCTCCCCTTCTCCTGGATGAAAATCAGGTAGGGACTATGACTTTTAAAATTCATTCTTGAGGCACAAAACTGTCAATTTAGTAATTAGAATGTCCTGTCCCATAAAACGTCACAACTACCTCTCCACCTCCTCCTATCAATGGGATTTTTTTTCCCCTTCTTGGCCAGAGCTGGCGGAGGAGAAAAGTAGAAGTAGAGATAGGTTGGGGCAAGATATTCCTTCCATGTTTGTTACTGTTGGTTAATGCAGTGCTGTTCTCTGGTCTGGGTAGATTCTTAATACTGGCACTTTCTATTACAAGTGCTTTCATGGGTTCTTTGGAACCTCCCCTCCACCAACTTCTCAACTTTCCCAGCACCACCTCCTTTGCCTGCACCAATAGCTAAGGATTTCTATTTTTATTTGGGCTGGTCATTTTCTGTTCCACCACTCCTAGGAATCGAATGATACTGCCAGTTTCTGATGAGGTCTGTTCCTACTTTGGGTAACTTTCTGGGTCAGGACCTAAGATGACCCCAGATAATTGTTCTTTCACTCATTTGGCCACATCCGGTCCAACAGAAACGTTCATGCATTCATTGCCTATTTTCTTTCCCCCAGCCCTTTGTCCCCACCCCAGTAAATTCTGGGTCTATATACTGATCTCAATCCAGCAACAATTATTTCACTCTTCCACAAAGGAACCTGCCACCTTTCCACTTACACTTTAGATTTCCAAGCAAGAATCAAGTATCAGTTCACTGTATTCCCCCAGTGGCCTAAGACATATACTGAATCCTCCCAGTAGTCCCTTTAAAATTGTCTTTGACTTGAGACAGCGTGAGCACCACACCCTCCCCCTATAGCTCTCTCCAAAAATTTTCCTCAATTGATCTTACTTTTCTCAACTCTCTCCTTTTTTTTTTTTTTTAAAGGTATGCTGTCATATCAGGGGCTACAAAATTAACTTTCTGCCATCCTAATTTTTTGAAATCTCACTTTAAAATATAGCATCTGTTATTTTCATGTCTCAGTCAAAACAGAGATAGAGAATCTCATTTTAATATCCAGTTGCATAATTATACTGTTAAGGAGGAGAGCTTACTTGCTGGCTTCTCTTATTTCCATGGTAGGGGGATGGATGACTTTAGCCGCTTTCTCCAAGAAAGGGCAGCACATCTTTTTTTCCCTCTGCTACCTTAGGTGCTCTACTGGTATCAAGGATGATTAGTAAAATTGGAGACAGCTCATATCTTTTGTACCACATCTCAGGTATTGGTAGGTCAGGTTACCCTAAGTAAACAGGTTCTGAACTCACTCTTTTTCCTTATGGACATACCTGTCCTTAAAATCCCCTGGGGAGAGTCTCTTCCAGACTTAGTTAAAAGATAATGGGACGTACAAGAGGACCACTGTACTCGTTAATGTAGTTGGTACTAGACAGCTCTATCTAAAAAGAATACATTTAGCTCATTTGTTTGTGCTTAGGCTCTTGGCTAGAAATCTAGATGGAAGAAATGTTACCTACCATCCTGGAACTAACTCTTTACATTGGTAAAGTGTGGTCTGACTTTTGGTGGTTAAGAAAAACCTTTCTTTCTGCACAATAATTTAGTATTTCTCTTAATAGTTTGAAATAAATGGAAATGTTGTTGACATTTTCTTTAGTCATAAGTGCTCTTTGAGGAATATAATCAAAGGGCTGAACAAGCACTGAGATGGGAACATCAGCTCTGCAACCAATGAACCAAAGGGTAGATGACATTACAGTCTGAGAGTTGAGCTGGAACAAAAACATGTAGCAGAAGAAAATACATCAAGTGGCTGTTCCATAGTGGGCTCAATAGAGTAAGAGCACAGAGTACATCACGGCATTGTCAAGTGTTGTTAAGCTTGTTTGGTCTGAGATTTTAAGGACCCTTAAATTCCATGTTAAGAAGTTTGGACTTATTCTCATGGGCAAAGAGAATATAAGGGTTGGGCAAATATATGGGAACAGATGAAAGCTGAGTGGTGTAGAAGGGTATTATCTTAAGCCTGTAACACCAGAAGTGTTGAATGCCATTGGTGTGGACAATGGGACATTTGGAATGGAATTCAGTAGTAATGTTTCTTGCTACCATCCACTGTGGGATACCCCTATCGTTGAAAATGGGCATGCAAATATATTTTTTTAAATTATCCTGCATGGTGGGTGAGCATATTAATAATTGTTACCATTTATTAAATTCCTACCGTGGGTCCTATAAGTAATTACCAGTCCTCACAAAGCTGCAAGTCATTCTCATGTTTCATTTATAGATGAGGAGACAGGTGCTCAGAATAGTTAGGAAGTTCTCCAAGTTTCCAGAACCATAAGTACAACTCAGATAGTCTAATGTTCTTTCTGAGTAGAGAGTGTGATGACCAGCTTCCTCCCGACTAACCCCAATGTTGAAGTTTCTGAAACCATTGGAAACAGTTTTAATTTAAATCTCTTCCTTAGATTGCTGATAAAAGGTGTGGTCAGGGAAGCAAACTTGTGCTATTACCTGATTTACTCTTAAGTAATATAAAATATATACTGGAAATGTACAAGTCTGTACACAGGTTGTATGCCACAATGGTGAAAACTGTGCTGACATGAGTGTGGTAGGAGAGGCTGAGGAAAGAGACACCATAGGGAAGTGGATTTGGGGACCAAAACGCAGTCTCTGGTCATGTTCTCTAGTTTTCTGCAAGTTGATGGTAGAAAGTGCCCTAGTGGATGGGGTCAGACCTAACAGTGAAAGAGCCTTTGGTTTGCAGCCAATCTGTGAGAATCACAGGAAAAGGTGTTTTCTGAACACTTCTATCTTTCTTTTTTCCCTAACAGACTTTTGAAAAGAGATCTAGCTGTGTGTAGAAACAACACTCACATTTTCTGGTCAAATACTGTACCATAAAAACTGAGAAAATAGGGAGAAATAAATTCAAGTGCAATTACTTTCTCTGAAGCCACATAGAGTCACTACAGTAGTTCCCCTTTATCTGTGGGAGACAGGGTTTCCAGGCAAGAATTCCTGCCTGTTCTCAGGAAATTTCTTCGCTTTCCTGTTCCCGAATCCTGACAAAAGTTGGTTGGGAAATCAGGAAAATCGGTTCCTTGAACCCAGTAATACCCACAATGGGAAATAACGTGCTACTCACACCTATCTCTTAGATATTTTCCCCATTTATCGCTAGGATTTCTGGGCAGGAATTCCCGCCTGTTCGCGGGATTTTTTTCACTTCTACATTCCCGAATCCTGAGAAAAGTTGGTTGGGAAATCGGGAAAATCAGATCCTTGAACCCAGGTGGTTGGTAGTATCGGCCATCTCTTTGTGGAAACGATTCATCGTGGAGAACAGAAAACAGTTTATATCTTGGGATTTGGGAATGGGGAAGTGAAAAATATTCCTGAGAACGGGCGGGAATTCCCACCTGGAAATCCTAGTGGGGGATATGGTCCAAGAACCCCCGGATAGACCGAACCCTCCATACACTGTTTTTTCCTATACATACCTACTTAAGATAAAATTTAATTTATAAATTAGGCACGGTAAGAGATTGACAACAATAACTAATAAAATAGGACAATTGTAATAACATGCTGTAATAAAAGAGGCTATGGTCTCTCTCTCTCTCAAAATGCCTTATTTTGCTGTACTCACCGTTCTTGTGATGATTTGAGATGCTAAAATGTCTACATGAGGAGCCGAAGCGCGGCGAATGAGGCATTATCAAGTAAAAAAAGGTACTCAAACAAGTACTGCGATAGCGCAACGTCAATCTATAGACGCAGGTAGTTACTAAGTGCCAACAGGTGGGCAGAGTCGGTGGGCGGAGAGGAGAGTGTATGAAGCTTGCAGACGCTGGAAAAGGGGATGAGTCACGTTCTGGGTGGTCGGAGTGGGGCATCACGAGATTTCATCACGCAACTCAGAACTGCTGCACCCAATTTAAAGCTTATTAATTGTTCCCCTCTGGAATTTCCTTTTAATATTTTCATACTGCGTTTGACCACAGGTAACTGCAACCGGGGAGAGTGAATCCTCGGATAAGGGGAACTACTGTACTTTTTGTATATCTGGTACTCTCTCCTATGACTAATTGATGGTGAGGTTAAAATCTATCTGCAATCCAATACTAATTGGTCAGTTGCTTTCCCTCCACGTCCACCTTCACATTCTTGTATGTTCGTACTTCTCTGTATTTTGTTTTTCTGCCCATTTTAAAATTTTCTTTTAACCTGCTTTTTAAGAATGAGTTTTAAAACTTTATTCTCTATTTTAAAAACTGTATCCCTTTGAGAAGCCCACACACAGTTTCTCACCACACTTCATGAGTTGTCTTGGAAGAAATGTCACTTGCTCAGAATGTTATTTGCCCTCCATGCTGGGATAGGGAAGTAGTTTTGCAGTGACTGTCATCAAAAGAAAAGGGGAAAAGTTATTCCGGCCCCTCTTCCCCTCAAAACCTTGAGACAATAAGAATTAAGACATCTGGAATGTCAAAGTATTTTGGCTTGACAAGTAATCATGAAAGGCATTTAAAAATCGGATACGAATATAGTTATTCGTCAAAGAAAATCAGCCTTTGCCTTAGATAAATAAAGTACTAGGTTATATATATATTGCTGTAAAATATATTAACTTGCTTTTAACTGTATACAAATCATAAATACATTTACAAAATTAGGTAGACTAAGTTTAGAAGCAGACGAGCATTTTCTTTGAAGGCTATAAAACAGGTAGTATCAAAATTTGTACCAACTCAATGGCTGCCATTAATCAATTTTTGATCTATGTGCTTGGTTATAAGACATTCTCCATTTTGGAAGATTGTTGCAATCTTCTTGGTGGGTATGGAAAATGCATTTGCTGCACAATAATTCAGTATCTCTCACAACAGGTTGAAATTAATGGCAACTCTGTTGACATTTTCTTCAGGAAGATGCAAAACTGTTCCCAGTAAACACTGCCGTGTTCTGGGAGTGAGAGATTTCCTCGGAAATTGTTGTCAGTGAGGTCTTCTGCCTTCACAATGTCCTTCGGAAGCCCAGCTCAGCCACGGAACACCTGGGACCATCTCAAAGTTCAGCCCACGTCAACCTGAGTAAGGTCAGTCAATTACTGGAGGAGGCTGGCAGAAGGTGGGGGTGGGAACTGAATTTGACCACAGCCCTGGCAAGTCTGACTCAGTTTATAATGGCAACAAATCTCACAGCTCCGCTGTGGTGGCAGCTTCATAATTAAACGTTAAAAGTGCCTTTCTACCAAGGAGCACACTTTCCTCCCAAATTCTAACTTAATATTCATCTTCAGAGCTCACAGCTTAGTAGAAAATTCAGCCTTAAGATTCAGCGCACTTAAGCAGGTAGTGTGTGATTAAGATGCTGCCTTGCTGGCAAGACTTCACAATCCAGTGCTCTCATTTGCCACACGCATGGTGTTTTGAATCTGGGCAAACAGATCTCTGTATTCCCTCCCTGTTAATACCATACATTATTATCAGGTTTGCTGTGGATTCACCCTGCAAGGATACGGACTGAGGGAGGAAAGCATGCTGATGTTCTGAGGTTCCCCAGGGCTACAGGGTGATGGACTTAAGGTCTTTACACACCAGCCTGGCCTCAGTGTGACAGAGGGGCCTCTCCTGAGAGGCACTGTGATGGAAACGCAAATCTTTGGGTGACTGTGCAACGCCATGTGCAGAAAAGAAAACATGGGGATAGTATCTTTTTTTTGGGGGGATGAAAATTCAAAGAATAGTAATGAAGCAAAGAATCAAACATGAATAGAAAGGATAATGACATAAGGGTGAGTCCCAGAGGTTGGGAACCTTCATTATGGTTTCGGTTCTGTTCTTGAATGCTGTGTGACTTAGGGCAAGGCATTTAACTTCTCTGGGTCTGTTTCTCTCCTTGGCATGTTTTGACTATATGATTCATATGGTATTTTATAATTCTATCCTAGTAGTCTATGATCTCTACACTCGTATTCTGATTTTCAATATGTTCATAGATTTTATTATAGCAAAACACAAATGTTTCTTGATCCTTAATGACATATTATGATTTAACAAGAATATTAGCTAAAAAGTGGCCCCAAAAGATTCAAAATTCACAAAGTTCCTCTACGTTAAAAACTAACCGTATGCATACTAGTTCCCAACCCACCTAATTGGATATACCAGAGGAAACATAGATGACAACTTGCACAGACAAATCCTTTCTGTGTAAATCATCTAAGCCAGTTAGAAAGTGTCTTCCAAAAATTCAAGACTATATTGTTTCAATACTTATCAATTTTCAATGGTTACTTCATGAGTATTCTAATGTAAACATGATGGTTTCCTTTGATTAATAAAACTACTAGGAAGATGTTATTGGCATAATTCAAAACTTCTGTGAAAGCCTTATTGCTGGTATTACCGGCTTAGCCATAATTAGGAAAAGAGCAAAGGAATTAAAAATGCAAATAAATTCAATGGAATAACCCCAGAATGTTGCATTAATAAATCAGAAAAATCAATGCATCCAGACAAGACATAAACTAAAGGTTCACACTGTTTCCATGCAGACAGTCCTTCACAGATGTTTTAACTAATTAATAAGAGAGCATACACTAAGGGGTACACCAAGCATTGGGTTGGAAGTCAGGGAAATTTAGTTATTATTTTGAATTCTTCCATTTTTCCATTCCATGACTTTTTCTACTCTCAAGCCCTGTGCCTCTGTCTCTACTTATGTTAAAATGGGGATAATGACATGCATCTGACCAATGTGAGATTAAATTACAGACTTTAAAGGACCTAAATTCTAGGAAAAAAAATACATGGATTGTTATTTCTATAAGACTGAGGCTTTTGTCAAAAATATAATCTATAAGCATGTATAAAAGTTTTTTACACATATAAGTTTTTCAGAGTCCTTACACATTTCCTGGTGCACCTATGATTTTTTAGCAAATGGACTGGCCCTTTAGGCCCACAGGTCATCCCGCTGACCTATGCCTTTTAGTCCCACAAGGAGGCTGAATGCCAGCTAAAAAATTGGGGGTTGGCAAATCCTTCATTAACACAGATTCAGAAACAAAAGGTATTCATTACAAATGCGTTTGAGGCTGTTGTTATTCCAAATGTAAACTCACATTTGGAATTGTAATCTGTGGGATAAACCCCTTTTCTCAAAGAACAAATGTAAAGTAGTGTGATCATTCTTGGGGAACACAGGACTCCCCAGGATGGTGAACAGATTGGCCCACTCTGGTAAGGTGATCCCTTCCTTAGAGTGCAGAACTCCATCTTCACCTTGAAGGTAATGAGACCTTCGTCAGTCTTCCTTTTCTATTTATAGGCGTGTCAGAGGCCAAGGCTCTGCTCCTTCTGGCTGGGCTCAAGTTACTTCTAATTCATCAGCCCTTCCCCCGCCCCAACAAAGAGACAGAGTGACCCTCTACCCCTGGTAGGCAATGGCAGCTTTGGAGGCCAGGGGAGAGCCTTTTAATAGGCACATCGTTAAAGGGAGAACGTGTGAAAGGGGTCTTTGCTCCACTCCTGTGCTCTCAGCTCTCAAATATATTACTGCGATGCCCAGGAGAATTATGGACTTCATAGTATATATGCAATGTCATAGAATTATGACGACATTCCCACTTTTCCAACATGCTGTATCCTATTTGAAAGTGTAAATGTGTTTGTTTTCACCCATTCTGAATATGACCTTTTAGGTAAGCATGAACTCCCTGAAATGTGAGGTAATGTATTCATTCCACTGTCATGGTCGTGAGATCCGAGGTGTATGAAAGTTCCTCTCAACGCATCAGTTTCCTCTCTATGGAGGAGGATAAGTTACTGTATGTATCAATCTTTATGGTTTTTCTTGTGGGCATGTGGAATCCACTTACCACTCCATATGACACTTTTACAAGATCGAATGTGTGTAGTGAGCCCTACCTGGTATTTCTCACACCATGGAGAGTTTGGCTTCTTGTTAATTACATCTGCAGTCTCAAAGCTTTTTATATAATCTTTCCTAAATGATATTAATAGTAATGGTGGTCCTTTATTAATAATTCATAATGACAATAGCTCTCATTAAAACAACATCATTTAAGTGTAGAGAACTGGTTAGAGTTGTGGTCAGAAAATGGGCCTGTAGACATCAGTACTACTAAAAACCATTTATTCTTTCCCTCACAAAACAGAAATAAGTATAACGACCAACTAAGATCTTGATGAAATTCTGCCACAATTACATACGTGCCGACTGGCATTTTTCATTTGTGGCAGAGTTTCCTTGGTGGTATTGTGTGATAGGGCATCCCAGGAGAAAGACCAGGAAACACAGGATTATTTGCATGATGTCCTTGCATGCCCTGTGGTTTTCTTTCATTCTTCCCAGGCTGTAGCGAAAATGTGAGCAGGGGGCTTGTTCCTCATCCTGATTCTTTTATATATGCGGTGCGATTAAATGACAACCTCTTTGAGCCTCAGTTTCTCTCTTGTGTGAGATGGGAAGGGTTATATTTATTTGACAGAAATTTCATTTCACTTGCAAGTAAAACTGTACCTAATGATGCTTTCTTTGTAAAGTGCTCTAAGGGAACTATAAATAATCCCTGATAATTCTCAGCCAAGCCCTGAAGCAGGTGCACTTCTTTCATGCACTTGCTTTTCTGCCCCCAGCTTCTCCTCTTCTAAACCATTGTAGGTGCCCGTAGTGATCAAATCAAGTTGTCATCTTAGGCCCCAGGAGGACGTTCATGTACATACAAGCTTAGACCGGCCCAGACCACTATGCTAGCTGCCTCTTTCTACATTTCCTTTTTTTCCTCCTTCCCTTCTTTTTAAGTGGGTACATCACACCAAAATGTACGTGAGGTAACATACACAGTAAAAAGTACAGATGTATTAAAACTACATAATGATGTGTAACAAGGCAGGAAGCCATTATTTAAATAATGTAAGATAGATGGAGGAGAAATTATACAAGAAAATCTAAGCAAGGAAAGCTATTGAAGCTCATGATGAAATGTAATATTGAGCTTCCAGGCAGTCAAGACAAAAAGGGAAACAGCAAATAAAATATTCAGGGGAGACAAAATTTCCCTACTCCTAATTCTGGTAAATAATGATCACATGCGTATCCCTAGGTGTCTAAACTGGGTAATATCTTCAATGCAGTGTTTTTCTTTTCTTTCTTTTTTTTTTTTTAAGTAGAAACAGTCTTCATATGGCTTTGTTAAAAATATTAACCATTGATAAAATACAAGCTCACCTCACTTATAGAGGGACTTCTGTGGCACTTGCATCTTTACAGGGAGCTCTGATCTTAACCCTGAGATTGCTTACAAAATCAGCTTCTCTGGTGCTAGTACCTGGAGGCTGATTTTGTAGGTGGGAATCTCTACTCTAAGAATAATTTTCTGTGTTTGCTTTGATTCTGCATGTGTATGGTCTTGGATTCTGTGTACCTCTGTGAGTTTTATGTCCATGTCTGGATTTTGGAATGGGGGACTCGGAAATGGAGATAGAGCCTTGGAGAGAATGGCCCAGAAATCATTTAAACCAAGCTGTAACTGTCATTTTAACTTCCCTTGGAAGGAGAATTCCTTGGAATTATTTCACATATAACCTCTCAAAAATATTTTAAAGTAACCTTTATTAATCATTAGTTGGCTGTTTCGTAGGCCTCTTCCCAAAGGTCTGGTAAGCTTTAAATCCCTAGTGACACCTGCTGGGCAGACCTCAGCTCGCTGCTGCAGGCTTTCCAACAGCCTACCTCTTCTTTAACATGCAAAGCTGCAGACCCCGAGGTGAGGAGCTGGCTGCCTGCCTCCTCAGCTCCCAGCCAGTCTGCTCCTCTCCTGCAGGTGACCTCTGCCAGAAGAACACTGCAGAACAACCTAGCTCTCCCCAGTTCTCTCTCGGGGATTTATTTCCAACCTTTCCAGCCCCCAGGAAACAAACGGGGATCTATCCAAGTTAGAGAGAGAGGTGGGATGGGGAAGGGAGGGAGGAGAGAGGGAGAGGGAGAGGGAGAGAGAGAGAGAGAGAGAGAGAGAGAGAATGAGATCCAACAGTATCCGCCCCCACTCCCAGCCCCAAGTTACTATACGCGGCTTCTTTGTCTGAAAACTCCGAGGTGAAAGATGCTACTTGAGCCGTATGTTTTGTTCAAGCACAAACCAAATTACACTATACTTGCTTATATCTGAACATATTGGTTTATCTTACATAGAGTTTAATTGATGCAAATTTGAACTTCAGTATGTTAGATTTCAGAGAAAACACCATCCCTGTGATTTAGATTGCTATGTTTTCCTTCGAACAAAGCAAAGAGGAGCAAGGCAATTACACCTCAGCTTCTGTTTATTTCTTCCATATTCACCAGCCATTGCGAAAATAGTGTTTAACCTCTTGCAGTATTACTGCTTGTGTCCTTTACTGTCCAATTGCAAAATGTCTTTCTGAGCCACCATGTGCATCCTTGGACTGATCAACTAGTGTGTAAGGTCCACGTTAGCTGATCAAGCATGGCTTTGTTTGTACTGACTTACTGTGCATCCAGCACCGTGTAAGTGGTTTTGCATATTAACTAAGTGCACAGTAACCTTCCTTTACCTCCTCAGAGCTCCACACCCTCCCACCCGGCCTCCTCGGGAAATCAATACTGTTACTCGCTGAGGAAGCTGCCAAGAGGTTGCCATGGCAACTGTTCTGCTTTCAGCAGCTACTTTTCTGGTCTGAAGGGGGTGGGGGGAGAAAAAAAACCTGGGGAAATCTAGGCGGCTTTCTGATCAGAGTTCAGATAAAGAGAGTCACAGTAATTTGCCAGCGCTGTCTAAAATAACCCAATGCATTGGAGAGTTACAGCAAAAAAAGCAAACACATAAACTAAAAGGTAAGTACAGTGGAAAGGCAATAATTACATTACTTGGTAGTGGTCTTAAGCTGAAGCATTTCCAATTGATATCAGTCCATCTCATCTAGGATGCTATTTTATGAGTCGTTTCAGTTTTGTCAGAGCCAAACAAAGATAATGAGTTTTATGAGATTATAAACGGCAAGGGGATAAAACAGCACCAGAATGGGAATCTAACATCTGAAAGTCATTTTCTAAAACTTCATTCAGCACGGGGAACAATGCAGCATTCAGGCATAATAAGCTGAGAACGTGTGGTTCGCCAGGTCAAGTTGGCAACCTCTGAGCTCCCCTCAACAGAGTGGTTTGCCAAGGTAGGCCATGAAACAGTCTCCTTTCAAAGGAAGGGCTAGGATTAGGCAGGGAAAGGTGCAAAGTCAGAAATGGAAGGCAGGGCACACAGGACTGGTGGGTTTCAGTGACATACAGAGAGCTATACTAAAAACTGCTCCAGACACCTGGTTCATAGGATTTCTACAGCTACCCATGAAAAAGCTGAACAGTAAGAAGTGATTTCTGGCCAAAAATTGGCAAGGCTCAGGCAGGGCCAGGTCCTGAGAGTGGCAGTGACTTTCAGAGTCTGTACCTCATACTTTCTGCCTCTGTTCCACCCACCGCCCAGCATACACCTGCTCCCCACCAGCCAGCAGATTTCCCAGCGCTCCTCTACATTCCACTGTCTCTTGCATTATTTATTCAGCAGTGATGAAAACGTAGTGCTGTGACCTTCTTCATACAAGCTGCTATTTTCTGAATCTATATAGTTTTGCTCAGAATCCCATAACAGCTACAACACCCAGATAAATTTAAAGGGATTGTAGGTTAAGAGAGTACACAGAGACTAAACGGGATTGTAACATGTAGTGTCATTCTGGAGACATTGTCATTAACATTTGATGACAAGATTATTAATATTCTTAGTGGAGTAGCAAGTGAAGCACTAAGATCTCAGAGGTTAACACCTCTTTAAGGACATGTAATGGTGCAGCGAGGAGTCTTGAGTTTGGAGCAAAGGGAGCTAGCTCTTTGCATGTAGTAACTTGTTTCTGACTGAAGGGCAGCCATGTTTGCCTACCCCTATGCTATGGTCTGAATATTTGTGTGTCCCCCAAATGAATGGGATTAGTGCTCTTATAAAAGACACCCCACAGAGCTCCTTAGCTCCTTCTACCACCTGAAGATACAAGGAGAAATCTGTACCTGGAGAGGGCCCTCACCTCACCCTAATCTCAGACTTCCAGTCTCCAGAACTATCAGAAATATAATTTATTTAGAAATGTTATTTATAATGTTATTTATAAACTACCCAGTCTATGATATTTGTTATAGGAGCTCAAACAGACTAAGAAACCCCATATTGTGGCAGAGATAATAGGTTTATTGTCAACTTTCTGTAGATTTTTGTCACTCGCATTTTTTTTTTTCATTTGTCTCTGACAAGTAGAGGCACATTGAGGTAGGAAGGAAGAAGTGAAAAGGGAAGGGAATAAAATATAAATATTGGAAAAAGAAATGACTAAAGCAAATTTACTCTAAACCAGGATTTTAAATTTTTCATGGTTTATATCCTGAATGATCATCATAGATGAAAAGAGAAACTGAAACAAGTTGGAAGAAGTAAAATAAGGCTAAAGACCCAAAGTATTTTATGTAAGCATGTTATGCAAAGTACTAGGAGATTGGATATATGGCCTGCCCCCTACACTGGAGCTCTCCTAAGTTAAAGGATTATACTAAGACTTAAAAACAGAGTGGGCTCTCTCCTGGATGTTTGATATAGCTGGAGGCCCTATATTATATAACAGTAACAGGATAGAGAGTGACAGTTCCTCATAGGCTACAGTAAATGTGATTACATTATCTCATCAGCTTCGTACGCCTGAGTATTTCTAAAATGCCAGAAAACCGTACGTTAATCTGACCTGTCTGCTCGACCCCCAGATAGCACAGGGTGGCCATATTAATATTCAAAGAAAGCCTTCCCTGGAATGGCTGACTGGACGGATACCAAGTGTAGTCTCTGCGGCAGTTGAGTCTAGGAATGACACATGGAGAAATAATAAGAGGGGGAAAGAATAAACGCAAAGAGAAAATTCAGAAATTTGTTTTAACTGTGCAACAGCTTCTAGTCCATTCCTTTTCACTGACCTGATCTAATTCAAGCAGCTATTATCCCTGTGAAACACTGCCACAGCTGAATTTATTTTTATTTTGCCTGCTGAAAGGCAATGTAAAGCAAATCTGAGAGCACATCATCTTCAGGGAAAAGACTGCAGTGTATTACTCACCATCGCCCGCCTCCCCTCTGTGTGAAAAGGTTAATTTGAATAAGGCTGCTACTTCCACAAATAGAACAGCAACCAGCACACAGAAGCACCGCCAATGAGAATGTTTCTCGATGATGTCATTCTTATACCTGCTCCTTATTATTTGCTGAGTTGTGACTGTGTGTTCCTTGGATCTCACATTTTATTGGTTAAAAACCCTGTCATTCTGAGCGCTTCTGGAGAGTTTAGACACTGTAGATATTTTACAAGCCCAGAATTATGTCAGCTTCTGTACCTCAACAAACTGTTGGAGAATATAGAGTATTTTAAATACTCTCATCCTGAAAACTAATAAAAACCTTTTATAATTTATACCTGATTTACATGGACTCTGATACTAGGTCCATTTGCAGTGTAAAAGTAGCATTAAGAGATGTCTGAATTTTGTTAGAAAGTCTGTTTAATTTTCTAACAAAACTTTATTAAAATGTTCATTGAAAGATTATGTTTAGCTTAATATTGTCCCACTGGCTTCATGGGAAAAATTTATCCCATTTATCTACAATGATTTACCCCTATGCAGTAGAGATTTCATGAAAAGAACCGGGTCTAAAATCTATCAGTTTTTTGGACAGGCGGCCCTGGAAGAGGGAGACCTACCTAGTTTATTTTTGTCCTAAGTGGATTTTTTTTTTTTTTAACTCAGGTTTTAATGTCATTAAAACGTGTGCTTCAGGTCACTATATTCCAGGGCTTTTCCGAGGAAACGCCTGCAAACAGATTTGAAAACCATACTACCTTGTCATGAAGATGACAGATCAGCTATGCATGAGTTAGGAATTATTCAAATAACCGAAGGATTCAAACAAATATTCTGGTCAGCAGGAGATACAAATATGGTTGGGAGCACAGAAATAAATGGTGCTCAAAAGGTCTCAAAATCTAAAGTCTCGTGATCTGTGATGATGAGTGGGCAAAGTTAGGTCCTCACAGACTTTGAAGACAAAGTCAAATTGTACACGGTTAGTTGGTGAAGCAGAATCTATATATCGAAGGTTAACCTGTTACACAGGCAGAACAGTATATTAAATGCTCCAATGAGAAAGGCAGGGCATGAAAGGAAGAGCCAGATTTTAATGAGCAGAGAGAGACTTGGAAAGGGTTCTTGTGTGGGTGAATGAAATAGAAAAGGATGAGTATAATCGGAACAGACCTCCTTGAGTGGATATATGTATTATGAGGTAAATTTAGAAAAGCAGGTGCACAAATTAGCAAAGATGATATAAATTAAGAAGCAGTAGAAAGTACCAAATATTTTAAACATTTAATCTCAAGTTCAATAGCTAATATCAAGTATTTTTAAAATTGAAATATCTTTGCAGCTGTGTATCACGGCTTATTGTCTACTGAATTTGATAAGGAGTTAACTAGATGTCAAAAAAATTGATTATTTTATACCCTCTATAAATGCTAGTACAAAATTATTGTGGACTTGAACATTCAATGAGAATTTCACTGTGTTAAGAGCATGAAAAATGTAACCTAAAATGAAATTTAATTGTGGTAATAACTAGAGAATATAATTCAACCCTTCTATTATAGTTAGAAGTAGCTACAGCCACTTGAACTTGAACTTCACAGAGTTTCCACCAATAAACTGCATGTAAATTTTGATTGCAGAGATCTGTCTTAGTGACAGCATTGTTGTCTAAAGTACAATGGCCTCTGGTATCAGACAGACCTGGGTTTAAATCCCAGCTCCAATACTTAGGAGCTCTACAACCTTGGTCATTTTCATTAATCCCTCTAAGCTTCAGTTTTCTTGAGGGATAATGGTGATACCCAAATACAGAGTTATTGTGAGGATCAGAATGAGTAATGCATATATGTCTTATTTGTATATTGCCTATCTCAGTAAATGAAAGATTTTTGTTAGTTTGTTAGTTGTTTTAATTTTATTACTACCTTGAAGGTCTTTCAAAGACCCACACGATCTGGTACCAGGCCGACCATTTTCTTTCACTCTGTCTCACTCTGCTCCAGCCATGTTTAATTTTTGCCACTTCCCAAATATGCCTAATGTGCTTCAGCCCGAAACGTTTTGCCTTTGCAGTTTCTCTTGCCTGGAATGCTTCTCCTACCAAGTCTAACCTTTACATTATTCAGGTCTCAGCTCATATATCAACTCCCTGGAGAAATCTGACTTAACACCCCGGCTAAAATAGCATCCTTCTTGTTCTCTTTCCCATTACACCATATTTTGCTTTTTCATTGTTATTTATCACTACTAGACCTTCTTTATGGTTATATTGTTTTATATTTTCATTATCTGTTTAGCTCACTTGAATGTCAGGTCCATGTGAGCAGTGGCGCTTTGTTCACCTCTGTGTCCCAGAGCAGTGCCTGAACATAGCAGGTTCTCAAACGTTTTTGTTGATGAACTGTGATGATGGTGAAGATAGTAATGGAACCCTAAGTTCTTCACGACGGTGCCATCACAGGGATGTGAGTACACGGACCAGAGGGGATACGAACACCCGTGCCTCATACCAAAGTTCAAGTGTGTACAAGCTTTTCTTATTGAGCCACAGGGAAGTATTTTAATTTGCCCATCACATCTGAAGGATTAAATTATACGACATTGAGAAGATATAGTCCCAGTACTCTTTACGCAAAGGATGCCAATGCTGATTAGGGTAGATGAGATGGGGAAAAGCTGGTATAAATCACTGGGCCAACGGTCCAGAGGAGATTCTAGGGCAAATCCTGGGTGAATATTTCTAGCTTTCTGAAATCTATCATTTTTGTTTTCCTTCCAGTCTCCCCAAACCTACTTGTGTTGCCTCTGATTCTCATGAATTGTTGGGTGCCATGAATCTAGGGACTTTGGATCAATAACAATTAGAGAGGAGAATAGTAAATTCAGAAAGGCGTTCAAGACATTCTCCTCATTATACACACTTACACACACATTAATACACATATGTGTTGAATGAAACAATTGAATGTTCAGAAAACTTTTAAGATCTTCCTGCTTTGTGCCCCTCTCAATCAATCATGATGTTAAAATAAACTCCCTTGGATTTCTATTTTCCCAGTAACTGAAGGACAATATAAGACAGCATAAAGCTTATGTAAGCATTATCCCTGCTGACATTCCAAGTGAGCAGATCAAATGCTACCTAATCATTTGGTTACAGCTTGGATTTGGCAGTCTCTTATAAAGTACTGAGTCTGAAGGAGCATCTGCCTTTTGCATCTTGGCAATGTCAGCACCTGTGGCTGCTGCTTCTTCTAGAAACTAATTAACATAATGAGAGGAATATGAAATAAAATCATTGCTAACCAGAATGCTTTTTGAAAGATTACAGATTCATGGTTGAAATTCAGGGTGTAGAACCTATTTTTAAAGAAAATTGCCTATCTTCTCTGACACCTTCCTCCTCTATTACTGTCAATTTCAGTTCTCTTAGATTAGTGCTTCTTTTACCTGGAGATCTTATTAAAATGCAGATTGTTTCAGAATGACCGAGTAGGATATGAAATTTGGCATTTTCAACAAATTTCTAAGTGAAGTGATGTGTTGTTCTTGGACCACACTGTAGATGACATAATGCCACATGTTTGGTTCTGCTCTTCTAAATTAACATAAAAATTTTAAATGAAGTAGTTCACTATTTTCCCTGACACACCTTTTATTGTACCTGGGTTCAGAGATTTTATTCTGAGGTATGTTCACATCCAGTGGGTAACAAGCCTCTCTGAGTCTCTAGGAAATGTTTTCCTCCTCCTCATTTGCACAGCGGCTGGCTCACCGAGGCCTTCCTTTCTCTCCTGCAAAGCTGCAATAACCTCCAACTTACCCCAATCCCCAGCCTCATCTCGCTCTAATATACCATCTTATATCCTGTCACCATACTCTCTTTCCAAATAATGTTTTTGATGAGGTCACCTCTTTGATGAAAAACCCCTGCTGGTTCTTCTTAAAATAGAGGTTGGCATGGGCTCTGTCATCTGACAAACCTGGGCTAGAATCCAAGTTTCTTCAATTTCTTATTATGTAACTTTGGGTAGCTTGCTGAACTCCTGAGAGCCACACTTTCCTCACCTGCACAACAGAGATAATATTACTTATCTCACAATGTTGTCATATGATTTAGAGGCAAAAGTAGAGGGAAAGCATCTGATATGTTGCCAGCCGTAGTAAATGTTCAATAACTTAATTACTTTACCCTCCCCCCCTTCCCTTCTAGTCTGATCAATTTTGGCTTCTCCACCCTCTTATATGGACACTCTTGAACCTTGTTCTTCTTGTCCTTCCTCCAAGCCACACGCATGTGTTCTCTTGCCCCACTGAACATCTCACGTCCTGATACATCTGCTGAAAGACTCATCTCATTCTCTTCCACCCAGCAAATCCCCCTTGTTCTTTAGGACACAAATCCTCTGCATTCTTCTTTAAGAGCTCCGAGCCTGATTATGAGAGTGGAATTTGCTGCTCCCTTCTTGTTTCCCATACCACTGGGATCACACATCTCTTGTAATACACTTGCTGGGATGTGTGATGATTTGCACTGTGGCTGTTAGGATTTGATTGTAACCTTTCAGTGACCAGGACTTTCTCTTATTTCCCAATCTTTAGTGACTTGATCATTTGTTTCAAAAAGGGATGTAATCAATATGGTATGCACTTTAAAGAAATGGAGCTTCAATATTATATTCTAGAAACAATATACAGAGAAAAATAATTCTGAAAGTTTTTCTAAACCAAAATAACAGCTTAGAATAATAATCCTCATTTTCCAGCAGATTTTAGTATTTTCCAGGCCTTGTCTCAAGTGCTTTACATACACTATCTCATTGGATTCCCTTAACTATTTGTTGTTGGTGTTATAATACCCATTCTACAGATAGAGACTGACATTCATACAAATTTAATAGCCTCCCATGATTACACAGTTTATAATTGTGAGAGTAGGGATTGAACATAAATCTGACTCCAAAGTTTATCTTTTATACGGTACTATCTCATGTAATCTGCTGCCACAGCCTTTTGTCAACTTCTAAAATATAGGTTAAAAGCATGAACAGAGATATGTATTAGAGAAGAATTTGTGGAACAGATAAAGGCATTCTCTGAGAGTGTCACATATGTAATTTGTCTGGAGAAAATAGTTAATAGGTAGATAAAACATAACTCAGAACTATAAAATTCTAAAATCTGGACACCTTGGGAATCCTTTCCTTTTCACTTACTTATTTTGAAGAAGCCATTAAACAGTCTTATTCCTGAGGGAAAATGATTTTAATGATGACTTTTTGATTTTCAAAGATACTCTTCCTTTGCACCACATAGTTGTTTCATAGACAGTCCTTACACAGACATAGCTAAATCATGTAATCATCTCTGTCATCTCAGAGAGACCATGCTAAAATCTAAGGCAAACCATGAAAACTTCTGTGTGTTATCTGGTCCTGGGAGCTGCTAGCTGTAGCAGACCCTCTAGATATTTTTAGTAGGGGAAATCTTGTTGACAAGAAACTTTTAGGGAATAATCATATAGCTAATTGCATCTGCAATTAATGGCAAATTGATAGCTCGATGAGCAATTGTGATCCCAAATATGTCTGAAGCCTCTTGGCAAAGCAACCACAAACTGTTAGTAAAGTTCTTAGTGGAAGTTTCTATCTGTTTGTCTATCTATCTATCTATCTATCTATCTATCTATCTATCTATCTATCTATCTATCTTCTATCTATCTATCATCTATCTATCAATCAATCATCATCTATCTGTCTGTCAATCATATATCTTATCAACCTCTTGGAAACCTCTCATATCTAGAATCTGTAGAATCTATAAGGTTTCTGAATCTGTGGAATGTGTCTGGATCTATCTAGACTATGCCAGAATATTTGGAAATAAGACATTGATACCTAGGAATTCCTTAATGCCGAGAGAATTTCTCTAAGTGTGTTCCCTGGAACATTAGTTCCATGGGCTATTAAGAGATAGCACGTTGAGAAAATAAAATATTCTAAGGCCCAAATCACAGAGAAACACTGAGTTTAAAAAAAGCTAATAGGTTTCTTTACTACTGGACTTCTCAGAATTTTTAATACGTCAATGTGTATTATAACTCTCCTGGGATAGTATGATTGCTCTCTTTTTGATTTGTTTTGTTCAGTGAGTATCTGAAAAATATTGATCTGCAGAATAGGCACTGTGGAGCTGTGGGCAAGTGTTTCCCCCCTGGTAGGCGTTGGACATATTTTGCCTGGCTGTGGGCTAATGTCCTACTTGCTGGTATGGCACCATTGTATCAACTCTGTGCAGACTTGATGTCTAGAGAATAGTAAAGCAGAAGTCCTACATAAAAATGCAAAGAAGCAAATATATATGAAATTTTGTTATGAGCCATGATATTGAGGGAGTTCTGTAATTATAAATATTGAAAATTTAAGAATCAGATATGTCCTCTGTGGTTTCATAAACACATCTTATGTTAGTGAATTCATTTGGATGAGCTTGAAATGTTATATTTTCTCCACAGTATTGCTCACAAGACTGGTAATTTTCAACTAATGTCAAAATATCACAGGTAATGGGAGAATTTAAATTTTATAATAGTCAAACATTTGTGATGTTTCAGAAATCCAGTTAGGAAGGTCTCCATGTCACGTTCTCTTTCCTTTCTGAAACTTAACCATCTGGAATCTTACCATCATGGCCTATAAGAACCTGTCCAGTGAGGGATAAAGTGAAGTATATGCTACTATTGCAGTAGCAGAGTCAGTATACAAGATTCTAAACCCCACGTTAATGTGAATCCTGGATTCATTACGTTTTTGATAAACATGTGCTTGCTCAGTACGGATACCTGAGAGTCAGCTATCAAAGTAGTTTTGCAGTTAAAGTTTTCTAAGAAATCTGCCTGCAAAACATGAGGAGTGGTACCTATGTGTGACCAAGAGAAGAAAAGGATGTGGGTTTGGAGGTGGATATAGATGTAGATGTAAAGCTGGCTGAGTGTCACCCACTCTCTCCCCTATATTTGGTAGGGGAAATTTATCTTCATTAAAGATGTCCTTCTGGAAATTGAAAACTCAATTTCTTAACTGCACTAGTCATATTTCAAAGGCGCAATACCCACATGTAGCTAATGATTACGGTATTAAACAGTTCAGATATAGGACTTTCCCATCATTGCAGAAAGCTCTCCTGGACAGCAATGTTTATACACAGATTTCAGACCCATGTGGGAGTTAGGAGTAGGAAGAAAGAAGAGAGGCTAAATGGCAGGATTTTATCAGCATTTGGTGATTTGTGAAGTTCTAGAAGATGGAAAAGAATAATGTCCTAAAGTCTTTTCAAGTTTAGAGCTCTATACGAAGAGTTTTATGCTTGAGTTATAAAGGCACAACAAGTGCAGAAACACAGGAAAAATACGTTAACCTTTAGCTCTGTATATAACACTTTCATGTTTTTCAACTTATTACTATTAAGGAAAGGAACAAGTTAGCTTGTTTTGCAGCAGATATTTTACATGACTCATCAAAAGCAGGGATTCCTTTGCTTAAACAGCTTCATGAGAATTCAACTCCGCGAGAAATCTTAGTGCACTGTATTTGTCTAAAGATTACAGTTGGAGTAACCTCAAAGAGTAGAGTTCCCCGCAGGGGAAGAAAAGGCAATGTGTGGGTAAGGGTAGGATCACGGCAGACAGAAATGAGAAAAATTAATTGAGTGAGAACAGTTCATAGTTTCAAGGGCTTCAGAGACATCGACAGCAATGAGGAAAACATTAAGAATGAAGAGAAGCTGGAGGAGAGCTTTCTGTGCTGGAGCCATATGTAACACAGATTAAAACCAATCAAGTAAATTCTTGTATGAAAATTCACTGGCTGGACAGACAAGTGTGCACTACTGTTTTAGTTTTTAAGCCAGGAAAGAAGAGACAGGGCGGTATGTATAATAATGAAGAAACAAAAGAGGATTCTATTTGAAAAAAATGTCACTAACATTAATGTCTAATTTTAAATATGACAAAAAAACCCCTGGGTTTATATCTTAATGTTAAATATCTCTTAATCACAACTCCATGGATTTCAGATTCAGGAACAAACGTAAGTATGATTTTTCTGTGAAGACACAAAAATACAGAGGTCTTAGAAATACGAAATTCTCTTAGGATTTAAAAATTGGAAGTTCATTCATTCTTTATTCATTTCTTCAATAAATATTTGCTGAGTCATCACTTTCTGCCGGGCATTATTATAGACACTGGGCGACAAAGCCGAGTCAGTGCCCTGATAGAGCTTGTCCTTCCAGTGGGAGAAGGCAGACAACAAGCAACTCAACAAATAGGTAGAATGTTAGGGGTTTATATACGCTCTGGGAAAGACGCAGAGACCTACAGGGGATCAAGGATACTAGAAATAGCAAATACTATTGACTGACAGTGGGGGCTGCTATTTCACCTCATGTGGTCAAGGAAAGTCTCATGGAAAAGATGGCATTTGAAGCAGAGACCAGAAGGAAACACAGGCTCTAGCATGTGGCCATCTGGAGGAACACTGTTGCAGACACAGGAATTAGTTTATGCAAAGGTTCTGAGGCTGACATATGTTTGGACTGCTCAGTAAACAGCAAGGAGTTTGGTGTGGCTACAATCGAGTGAAAGAGAAAGCCAGAGAGAAGTTGAGGTCAGACAGGAAGGAGAAGCAGAATGAAGAAGGAAATGCAGGCCTATTCAAGGGTGTTGGAATTTCTCTGATGGGAAGCCATTGGAAAGTTCTAAGCAATGTGATTCAATTCATGCTTTGTTGGTGATTTTTGGTCATATATGTCTTTCACAATACTTTTTTATTTCCTTGCCTCATAAATTGGAATGGATATATACACACACACACACACACACACACACACATGTATATATACACACATATATGAATATATATATATATGTATATGTATATACCTGTATATACATTATATATGTGCATATATATAATACATGTATATATTATATGTAATATAATTATATGTAGCCTTCTTGGTAATGAAGAAATGTCTATTTAATATATTATATATAATTATTTCAGTATTATGGGGTTCTTTTATATCAAATTTTGGGCAAATTTAATGGTATATAATAAATTATATAATAATGGTACATAATAAATTATATTTTCTAAATAATGTCAACTTGTCTTAGGTTCCATAGCAATTATCAGCAAGAGCAAATTGAATTTAGGTTTCTTTAATCTCTAAATACTTCCCCAACTTTTTCATAAACTCTCAGTTTTAAGTGCTAATAATACATATTTTGAGAGGAAACCCCATAAACAATTTTGATGTAAAACTTTCAGCATGTGTATGCCAGGGAGAGAATTCAAAGCAGAGGGAGCTGAGTTTAGAAATCATCAAATAATGTTCCTGTTTTCTACCTCTTCTTTTTTTAAAAAAATTAAAAAAAATATTAAGGCTCAAGTGACTTTGGGCCAAGAGAGGGCTTGAGCAGGTTCTATAACCCCAAACTTCAAGCTCTGTTTCCTTAGTTCCAATGTTACATGGGAGGCGAAAGAAAGACAAAAGAACAAGAAAGAGAGACTGCTAGAAGTTCAGAAAAAGTAGAGAAGTGCTGGAAAGTTGTCATTTCTCTTTTCCCCAGCCTCAGAAACAAACTCTCTACACATAAAAGTATGCTTAATGGAAAAAAAATAAAAGATGATAACAAGAGGACATCACCTTTAGTCCCCATAAAAGGAGCTAAAATGGAAACAATTTCAGATAATTTAAGGAATAAAATTATGCAAACATTTTTAGAATTTTTTTTTTTTTTTTTTTTTTTTTTTTTAAGAATGAGAGGGAAGTTTTGAAGAGGAGGGCAATGCAAGTAAATAAATTATATCATCCTTGGTAATAAAGAAATGCTTATTCAATCAAATAGTCTATTGCACTTCCTGACTAGTAAATGAATCTCTATTTATTTTAGAGATTGCTCCTAAGTGTAGCATCTGCCTTTCTACTGTGTCTACACAGTAGCCATTATTTGATTCATAAGGTTAGGAACAAGAGTGGGGTTCTCAAAAATCACTTCTAAGGTTTGAAGATCAAAGGGACTGTGGAGAAGCAAGAATAAAGAACAAAGATGTAAAATTAATGTTCAAGGGGAAGGGCAGAGATGGACATATGGACGTTGTTCTTCATTTCTCTTTTAAATTCTCCCAGGGCTGGTTTCATTTCAGAGAGAAAGGCAACGATCCTCTTGCTTCTGCTTCCTAAATAAATCACTGCAAGTTTGAGAGGTGCACGATGCCATTTCCATACCTTAATTCAAGCCGTTTCATATGGTTTTTAACATAAAATTCATCCTTGTCGTTTGAGATTCAGTTTTTGTTTGCCATCTGATAATAATGAAGAAAATTGAACTGAAAAGATTATACTAGTTCATTCAATGAAGAAAAGTTGTTTCCAGAATTAGCTTTGGAACTGCTTTTGGGAAGGTGAATAGTTAGGTCTGGGCTTGGTGGATGGTATTGAGAAAACCAGGTAGGCTTTATGCTTTGGCAGGCTCTCACTGTCACTGTCCATACAACTGCTCTTACAGGACTGACACTGACAAATTGGGGACTTCCTGGGATATCCTTTGACTAAGGATGCTGACTAAACAAATTTTTTTTTATTTACCTTTAAATTGAGATATAATTGACATGTAAAATGTTATTAATTTTAGGTGTACAACATGATTTGATATTGTGAAATGATCTCCACCAGCAGTTTGTTTTCTTGTGCTGAGAACTTTTAAGATCAATTGTTTTAGCAACTTTCAAATAGGCAACATAGTGTTATTAAGTAGAGTTATAAATAACTATAAAACCAATTCTTCTTGATGAGAAAATTTTCATCACATTTTAGTATGTTGAAGATTCACTATTGTATTTCTAGGTGTCTAGCTTCTTACACAACATTTTGAAAGTCAGCTAATTTGGCTGTGTTTTAAAAAACTTTTGGACTTACATATCTTTCATATTTTTGTAGAATTCTACAGTGAGAAACAGTACATCTAAGACAGTATTTCAGTATAGCCCATAGCTGACTATCTTAGCTATAACAGATCCCTGATTACTTTTACAGCTAACGATGCAAACCCAGAAAAATCCCTAAATGGAAATCCTCGTCCTCCCATCACGAGCACTGCACACTGTACATTGAAGGCCACCCAAAATAAATCAGGGCCATAATTTCCATGATGACAGTTCCCAATACAGCATTTTGTTATTGTTTCCTTCAAATCACTAGAATTCTTCCCATGTGCTGTCATGTCTCTAGATAACAGCCGCATGCAGATTAAATGGGAGTTTAAATGAACTTTTACATGCCTCTGTATTTTCTTCTCGGATTTTATTATTTTTAGAGACAAGTGATGAAAGGTTATTCCCTGCAAGATTTAGCCAGTTAAACATTAAGCATAAAAACCTGAAGTCCTGCAGTCAGACACATAAAGAGCAAAGGGGAAAATGGGAAAATGTTCCATTGGGGCTGCAGCTTTTCAGAGTATGCAGGAATGATGTCATTTGTTTTTACAAAGCCCAGTTTAAATTTGTTCCTGCCTTTCAAGAACTGCAGCAGAGTGCATCTGTGGAGACTTTCTGCATTCCATATTTCAGGAGGTTAGAGTGTGTGCTGCATCAAAATCCAACCAATCGCAGTGTGTAATCTTGCCCTCACCACTTTTCATTTGTTCCCCCCACCTGAAGAGAGTGTGTGCTGCCCGTGTTAGATCACTGCTCAGCACCCTCTAGCTGGGTTAGAGCTGCAGAGGCATCACTCCATGCCTTGAATGGTTTAAAGGAGAACAATGCCAAAATAAAAACTTACTTCTGGTCACCCACACAAATTCCTTTCATTGACAACTAACCTCCAAGAAAACATCTGTTTGTTATGTTTTGTTTGTTTTAAATCACATCTTAGCCTTTTGTTTGTGCAGCCCCTGTGTAGTAGTGGGACCAACACAGAGTAAGGAAACAGAAATACTGGGCTGTTGAACTCTAAGCAGCAGAAGCAAGGACCTTCAAATTCAATACTAACAATGATCTTTTTCAAAGCAAACCCCATTTCTGTGTATGTCTTGGTACATGATGGTTGGAGCAATGAAGTAGATATAGCCTTTTTACAAACTATATTAAAGTGATAGAGAGAGATTATGGTTGCAGTTCACTTAGAAAAATAATGGTCAAGGTACAGATTTAAGAAAAGGTGCTAACGTGCCAGCTAGTGAGTGTATCACTTCGCTTTTCCTTTGTTCTCCCCTCCCACATATAAATGCAGCATCTTGGCAACAGTGGTATTGGTGTGAGTTTATTGGTTGTGAGCAGCAAAAACCGAACTCTGGCTACTTTAAACCAAACAGATGTTTATTGGAAGGTTATGAGGAAACTCACAGAATGAAAGGAAGGCTGAAGAAACAGACTCAGAGACAACAGGGGCCATGCCATTATGGGCGTCTCTGTAGCAGGAACTGCTCGTGGTCATTGTCGGGGCACTGCTAGATTGCAGCATCTCCAAGCTTCCCTCTCTCTTCTCTCATCTCATGGTTCTGCTCAAGGGGCAAAATTCCAGGAGAGAGTGTCCCATTTGCTCACATGTCCACCCGCCGACTTGGAGAAAGCAGAGGGGCCTTACTTTACTGACACCCAGAGACATCTCTCAAAGGGATAGGAAAAATTCTTCCAAAACAGGTGGGTGCGCTGTTTCTAAAAGAGGGGGCGTGAGTGTTCGCTCCTCTCTCTTACCAGGATCACTGCCTTGAGGTCAGGGCCTCATCATTTCTTGGCCAGGTTAATGATCTCCTTATTTAATTCGTATTTTAAATATTTTAACGGTCTTCCTTTATCAGTGACAAGCCAGGGAACTTTGGAAAATGAACAGAAGTGCCGTTGATTACTATACCAACGCAAGGGGTATGCATAAACTGAGACCATCTTTGGCAGACTGGGGTGTATGGCTGTCCTCCTTTGATCACACACTGTACTTCTCTTTGTTTGATGATACCTATTCTATTTTTAAGACTTAACCCATTCAAGGAAAATGGAAAGTTCTTTAAGGATAGAAATGATACCTTCTCCTTCTTTGTGTGCTCAGCATCTCATCTCATGCTCAGCACGTGGTAGGTGCCCCGGGCACATTCACTGTGGAATTATAATTGAGCATAACTATTAAAGTCCTATCCTTCCTCCTCACAGAGGCTCCCACATTCCAAACTTTCCCCCAATATTCACATTGGGGAGGCATAGCTAACACCTTATTTCCTTGCTATTGTTATTTTTTTCTTCTGACAGTAGCACTAACGTGCCTTCCTCTTCATTGAATAAATGGGTAGGATAAAGAGCTAAATGAGCCTAGGCCATTTCTATTCCTTAATGAAAACAATGCTTTTTGGATGAAATGAAAAGAGATGTTTTAAACAATAGTTCTTAAAATTGAATGACAGCTATTTTGTTATAGAGAGTGGAGCACTATAACAGATATCTCCCAACCAAACTTACTTTCTGGGTTACTGGACTTCGTGAACTTACAAATCCTCTAGGTTGTCTTTTGGGTAGATATAACCTCCTGATAGCAGGAATGCTGGAATTGCACTGTGACTTTCTGATCTCGGGAGTACAAAGAGATCTCCCCTGGATTGTCTTTTGCACAGCCTTTTCTGTCTTCAGGATGACTCACAGGGGATGTTATTGATCCCCATCAATTCGCAGATCATGTCCTAAGGTCTGTCCTTAAGCAATATCTTCCTATGAGACAGAGTTTTAAAAAATTCCTGAAGTTTTCTGCATAGCTGAATCTCAACATGAGAATCAAAGAGGTTTCCTAGATCAAGCAGAACCCCAGACAGATTTCTTCTAGGCCTCTCCGAAAGCCTGCGGGACAGACTATAGTGTTATGTTTACCCCACATGGATGCCCTTTCTGCTTCCAGCTGCGTGCTGTGAGAACTGGGAGAACTGTGAGAACTGTGAGAACCCAAGCCTGAGGAGCTCCAGTGTGCTGCACCAAAGCTCTGTGATAAAGGTCCAGGCTTTCAGTGGAGACCAGGGCCCCAAAGCCAAACAAATTCTGTATCAGAACACAAGTCATTTCCTGCCGTTCTCATTGTTGTCCACCTGATCCACACTGTTTGCCTTTCTTGGAAATATTTACTGACTAATAAATTTTCTAAAATTCACATAGAGATTACCAAATATTTGGGATTTTGGTTATTAATTTGAGAGAAAACTGAGTTAACTGAGGAACCCAAAAGAGGACAATTTCATGTAAAGGGTGAAGCATCTATTAACCATTTAGGAAGTATGGTAGAGA
Source organism: Rhinolophus ferrumequinum (assembly GCF_004115265.2). Taxonomy (NCBI): domain Eukaryota; kingdom Metazoa; phylum Chordata; class Mammalia; order Chiroptera; family Rhinolophidae; genus Rhinolophus; species Rhinolophus ferrumequinum. Next base: position 25,794,909 of record NC_046287.1, read on the forward strand.
GATGACCAAGTTCTTTGGAATGTAAAGTGAATGAAAATGAAGTGGAAAGTGATGTGTGTGTATTTGGTAACTCAGCTGAGGGTAAAGCAGAGTAGCATTCAGGCTAGAAAGTTGAAAAGTTTTTAATAAAAGGAACATGCATCAAAGATTAAGGTCTACAAAGAAAAAATATTTTTTCCTGTTAGAAATTCTACAACACTTAACATTTTCTGCCATTCCTCATTGCTGAAGATAATTCTTTTCCACACTCTTATTTTAGATTTTCTTCTCAGAATCTGTCTGTAGAATCAGATTTAAGGTGAAAGATGACTAATATCTGGATAATTCAATCAGTGTCTCCGGTAATGCATTATGAAACTCCTCCCCTGTCTGTGGTCCTGTCCCCCGACTCATTCCCTTTTCCTGGTAGCACTCTTGATTTTTTTTCCCCCAGTCTTGAATTATCTGGATAATTGGTTTCTATAATTCACATGGCTTGAATATATACAGCTTGACTGAGATCAATTAGTTTTTAAAAATTTTCCACATCTACAGAGGGTATTATGGCAAGAAAATATAGAGCTGCATCATATCCATTGGCTGTGCTGGTTACCTAGTTCAAATTTTAAAAATTTTCCAAATTTACAAATGGTGCTTATATATAAAAGCATCTGTACATCTTTGTATTGGAACTGGCTTATTTATTTATATTTAACTTTTCCCCATTTAACTTCATGTAACTATTCGGCCAGTAAAGGTCACTAAATCTGTAACTTCAGTTTTTATTTAAAATTGTTTTAACTTAATTCAAAATTGAAAAAACTAATCAGTGTGCACCCTCTCTATCTCATTAGGGTTTAAACTCTGTGAGAGCAAGACCTATATATTCTCTACTTATAATAACATTGGAACTTTATTTCCTGCTTACAAGTTCAACGGGGCTCATTTAACAAGTCAGATTCACTGTGAATCCTTAAAAAGAAATCTTTCCATCTCCCTGAAAATAGCTTTCTAGTAAAACTTGTTTGTTAAATGACTAGAGTTCCTTTAACAAATAAAACATAAACCCTGTTTGCTGCTCTTTCCCTCTGGGGTGATGATAAATTGCTGAGGAGTCAAAGCCTTCATAGTAATAACAGAGGAAAATTGACTCTAAGATCCCATCATTTTGTTTACCAGCTGTCTTTACAATTCTATAATAACAAAAACCCACATTTAAAAAAAAATTGTTCAGAGACAGTAAAACAGACGAGAAACAAATGATCTCTGCTGAAATTAGTTTAAGCAGGGGAACAGGCTGGAAAGAAAGATTTGATCCAGAAACTTACCTATATCTCAGGCATGATATCCAGTGACCACATACTCGGTGCTGAAACACAACTCAGGAGCATTACATCATCATGACAAACTTTCATTGGCTGCAGAAACCCCAAGGATAAGACAGGCTTTTAAGGTACTGTGTGAAAACTCCTGTTGGTTCTTTATCAGGCTATTTCTAAAATATTGAAACACAGACTTTTCCTACATTATTACTGCATGGTTGTACTTTCAAACATGGTTAACCATTTCCTATGCATGTTCATCTCCACTTTAGTCATTAGTTTCGTATTTAACTCTAACCTGTTGGGAGGTGTTTTCTTTTTTCCTTTTAAAAATGTTGTTTTCATTTAGCTTGTTTTTATTGAAAGTGCATGGTTCTGCTCTGTCATAACAGGGTGCTTATTCCCTCTTTTACTCTTTAGGGTATCTTTCTTATTTTTAAACTAGATTTGAATCAGTAAGTCCATGTTCCTCTCTATTACTTATTTTATGTTATTCTATCCAGGCAAAGAGGACCAGCACCCACAGATTGAAGAAAACACAAGTGTATTTATTTATTTTGAGCAGTTTAATTGAAACTAGTGCACAAAACCTTTTCTTCCTCATTGTTCGTTTTCATTGTTAGTTTTTTTTTTCTATTGACCTCCATGAGTTATTTATGTGGTGCTCATCACCATGGTGATTTACAAACCAAAACCATGTGTATAATTTGAGGGTGTGAGGACCTTTCAGTGACTGAGTAAGAGTGATAGGATGATGGTTAGAGTCCCTGCACCATTTCTGCATCCATTTCTACTGCCTGAGGCGGAAACTTTAGATGTAGGGGAAAGTCCTCTTGTTATAAAAAGGGGAGCATTTTAACAATTAGACTTGTCATTCAGAAAATGACAGTAATATCACATTACTAGTGAGTGTCAACCTTTCCTCTCTGTGTCTTTCTTTGTCTCTGTGAATTTGTCTGTCTGTGTCTCTTTAATTTAGGACTACGGAGAAAGACCAGGATGGTGAAAGCAGCGATTGAGTCAATATCTTTTTAAGTATCTTGTGCTTGCTTTCTTCCAAGAACTTGACTCTCAAATCTCTTAAAGATAAGTCAATGCATGCACACACAAATATCCTATGAAATTCCAAGGCTGCGAAATGGGAAATATGTTTCTAGTACATGTCTGGCCTGCTCAGCTCTGTTGACAATGTCTATTGTCAAATCAGACTCCTGTTCTTAGCTATGTGCCTTGGAAAGTGCCAATGTATCTACTGCAAGAGAAGAAGTGGTTCTGAAGAATATGACCTCCAGAAAGATCTCTTTACTATTATTCCTTAGACTCTGGTCTGGGAAGAATAACTAGTGATTGTTTTTCCATTATGTAGAGTGACATTGATGAGTCAAGGCCCTAAATAAGAATTTTGAGATATTTAGGAACTTCCTCACAGTGATCAGAAAGGAGAGAGAGAACCTTTCCTTATTTTGTTTCTGATAAGAGGAGAGAAGGGCTCTCTGGGATCTACACAGTAAAATAAGTTATGTTCCCTGCCCTCAAACATTTCATAGTAGAAGGGGGACAAATGTTAATCCATAATTACTACTAAAGTCTGATCAAAATATGATAGATATACAGTAGTCCCCCTTATCTGTGGGAGATATACTCCATGACCCCCAGTGGATCCCTGAAACTATGGATAGTACTAAACCCCATATATATATATATATATATATATATATATATATATTATTTATATAAAATGTTTTTTTTCCTATACATACATACCTATAGCAAACTTTAATTTATAAATCAGGCATAGTAAAGATTAACAACAATAACTAATAATAAAATAGAGCCATTATAACAATATGTTATACTAAAACTTATGTGAATATGGTCTCTTTCAAAATATCCTATTGTACTTTACCTACCTTTTCACTTACAGGAAGCACTTCATGTCTTCTTTTTGGCATATCTGAATTACCAGCATGACTACTTTTGTGCTTTGGGGCCATTATTAAGTAAAATAAAGGTTATTTGAACACAGCACTGTGATATGGTAACAGTTGATCTGATAACCCAGATGGCTGTTACATGACCAACAGGTGGGAAGTGTATGTAGCATGGCTACGCTGGACAAAGGTCATGTCCCAGGCAGGATGGAAGAGGAAAGCCAGAAATTTCATCACGCTGTTCAGAATCGTGCTTGGTTTAAAACTTATGAATGGTTTATTTTTGAAATTTTCCATTTAATATTTTCAGGCTGAGGTTGATGGTGGAGTAACTGAAACCATGGAAAGTGAAACTGCGAGTAAGCGGGGGACTACTGTATATACACTGGTGGGCATGTAAAAGATACTAGGAGATCCTGTAATAGGGGACATTTGAGCTGAATTTTGAAAAAGTAGGAGTTAGCTATAAAGAATTTCATTAAGAGAAAATGGAATGGAAAGAAAAGGAGGAATGAATACCATGTTGTTTTTTTGGAGCATCAGAAAATTGTTTTCTGTTTATGGAAGGTAAGAGTAGTGTGGAAGATAAGGCTAGACTGATAGATATGATCAAATCATGGAGGGTTTTGTGAGCTAAGCTAAGGGATATGGATTTTAACTTGAAAGCCAGGGTAGGTCATTGAGGAACTATAATCAGATTTGTGACTAAGCTGTATTAGTCTGGTGGTGGCATGTAATGGATGGGAATGGACTAGAACCAGGAATATGAGTTAGCTTGTATTTCAGTTAGTCTTGGCAGGAAACAGATGGCACTTTCAAAGAGCTTAACTGTAGAGAGATTACTGAAGGACTATTTAAAGGGGTGTGGACGGGGTTAAGGGAATTAACAAAGGATGGTAAAGCACCCAGGGAACCACAACAGTAGGAAGCTGTTACTGACCTATGCCTATTACCAGAAACTGAATCTAGTGGTAAATACCAGAGAAGGAAAGCCGGGTGTTGCAGTAAGTAGAGGTTAGCCTCTTGGGGCACAGGGAAAGGGAGATAAATGTGGAGAAAGTACCTTGAGGTGGAATGATAATGGGAAATAAAAATAACCGGCATGGCTGTCTAGCATAGTACTCCAGGACAGAAACAACCAAGACCCAAATTAAGGTAGTGGGGCTGGAGAGAAGTCAATGGAATGAGAAAGTTTAAGGAGATAGACCCAACAGTGCTGGTGTGTGTGTGTGTGTGTGTGTGTGTGTGTGTGTGTGTAGAGGAGAGAGAGAGAGAGAGAGGAGAGAGAGAGAGAGAGAGAGGAGAGGAGGAGAGAGATGAGAGAGGAGGAGAGAAGGAGCGGGAGGGGAGGAGGAGAGGAGCGGAGAGAGAGGAGAGAGAGAGGAGAGAGAGAGAGAGAATATGGAAACAAACATCTAGATAGGACAAACTGTGGACTGTTTTTTAGTCTGGATAAATGGATGAATAGTTGTTTGTTCACTGATGGAAAACTTCATGGATATATGCTCATTTCAGCCTAGGAAAAGTTACATTTGAATGCTTTTGAAATATGTAGATAGAAACATCAATTATATCTGTATCTGGAGTTCAGAAGAGAAATCAGGTCTCAAAGATAGGGCTGCATATTTGGGAGACATGAGTATGTGCGTCATTTTTGAGGCCATGGATGTGGATGAGATCATGTGATGAGAGAGTGTATAATATAATGTGAAGAGAAGGGACCTGATGTGTGAGCCTGGGGCACACTGACATTTAAGGGACAGATGGAGTGCAGAGACCCGGAAATGAACACAGAGGGGAAAAAATGTTCAGACAGGTGGAAAATAAAACAGAGAGACGAGTAGTGTTATAAAATATGGGGAAGAGAAGAGCTTTAAGAAGGAGTCGTATGGAGGACATTTCTGGAGAGAATTCAATTGAAGTAAGGATAGTAGAAACACCTGCTGGTTTTTCGGTAATATGGCAATCATTGTTAGTGCTAGAAAGACTAGGTTTAGTACAGGAACTTGAAAACTACTGCCCGTGGGCCACATTTGACCTGCTACCTGTATTTGTGTGGCTGATAAGTTAAGAATGCTGTTTTATATTTTTAAATTATTAAAAAAAATAAAACCTACAATAATATTTTGCTATGTAAGAATTATATTAAATTCTAATTTCAATGTCTATAAAAAGTTTTATTGGAATACAGCTAATATAATTTGTTTATGTATTGGCTATTTTGTTTTCATGCTGTAACGACAAAGCTGAGGAGTGGCAACACAAACCAAATGGCCTGAAAAACCTAAAATATTTATGATCTGGACCGTTACAGAAAAAATTTGCTGACCCCTGATTACTAGAATGATAATGCTGATGCCAGGTTATAGTGGAAGGTTTCATGAATATGTGATGAGGAATTGAAGAGATAAAACATAGATGTTTCTGTAATGTCTCCTGGCTATGAAGAAGAAGCAAGAAATAGGACGGTTGCTGGAAGTAGTTTTAGGGTTGAGATTTTTGTTTTATTGTTTTTCTTTTTTTGTTTATGTAATGGAAAATAAAAATTCTTGTTTGGGACAGGGTAAGGTCAATGTATTATAAAGTTAATAAGAAAGGAAAGAAGGAATGACTGAGAAAAATATCCTTTACGATGCAGGAATGAAAGGAAAAGTGCTCCTTCCAAGGTGATGGGGAAGGCAAATCATGAAACCCTGAATTTCTCAGTGAAGTAGGAGGCAAAGTCATCTGCTGAAGCCTGGAGAGGGTGATAAGACTTACGGAGTTTGAAGAAGGTAGTGAAATGTTTGAAATTGAGGAAAATGGGAAAGGAAAGGAAATTGCACAGAAACACAGGCAGCCCAAACCTGTGGTGATACCAATAGATATTAAACTTGTTTGATTTTCTTCAGCAGTGTTTGTTGGAATAGGTGTCAGAGTGGAGAAATGAAATAGTTCTATCAGTTTAGGTTTGGGGTCTAGTAAGGCAAGTGCAGCCAGGGTAAAACATTAAGCGGGATAATCTGTTAAGGGAAATGATAAGAGATTTCTTCAAGAGATTGGTCATCGGTTCCTCCTTGTTTTTTGCTGTTGTCATGTGTTGGGAACTGTCACATGGCAGATGCACAAGCTTCCTACTGATTGGACCTATCTTATGAACAGCTGGAAAAAGACTTTATAAAGTAAAGAAGAAAAGCAAGTGTTGGGGATTACAGTTCTCGGTGAGCATGGGGGTAAGGTATTGGGAGTGCAAATGTGGTAAACTGGAAGGATAGATGCAGTAAAAGAAGTGTTTAGGTTTTATGGTTTTAAAAGTCATGCCTAGTGTATTAGTTGGTCAGAGCTGCCATAACAAAATACCACAAACTGGGTGGCTTAAACAACAGATATGTATTTCCTCACAGCGCTGGAGGCTGGAAGTCGAAAATCGAGGTGCTCACCAGGTTGGTTTCTCCTTGTAGACCGTTGCCTTTTCTTAGTGGCCTCACATGGCTTCTCCTTTTGCACTCCATCCTTGGTGTCTCTTCCTCTTATAAGGACATCAGTCCTATTGCATTAGGGCTTCCATCGTAGAACCTCTTTTAACCATAGTTACCTCCTTAAAGACCTCTCTCCAAATACAGTGACACTGGGGATGAAAGCTTCAACGTAAGAATTTGGGGGGAACACAATCCAGTCCATAATACCTAGGCAGAGTGTGGGTTAGGGAAGTGAGCTGATGAAATGAATAGTGAGTAAAGATCATCAGAACAGAGGCAATTTAACAACTATGACTCTCACTATAATGCAACCCAAAATACATTTTGTGACTGAATTTTTTGAATCAACATGTTTCAGTGTGGTTTTTACTGAATTTGTGAAATGAAAGTAGTAGAATCATGATAATCACCAGTAGCAGTATAACTATCATATTTATCTGTCAAACATGTAAGATATTTACCTATAAAACTTGGAATGCAAAAAAAGTGAAACTGGACCACCTTCTTACACCATATATAAGAATAAACTCAAAATGGATTAAAGACTTAACAACGTCACTAATTATCAGAGAAATGCAAATAAAATCCACAATGAGGTATCACCTTACACCTGTCATAATGGCTATCATCAATAACTCAACAAACAACAAGTGCTGGCGAGGATATGGAGAGAAGGGAACCCTCATGCACTGTTGGTGGGATTGCAAATAGTGCAGCCACTATGGAAAACAGTATGAGGTTCCTCAAAAATGAAAAGTAGAACTACTTTATGACCCAACAACTCCACTCCTAGGTATTTACCCAAAGAAATTCAAAACACTAATTCGAAATATATATGCACCCCTATGTTCACTGCAGCACTATTCACAATAGCCAAGATATGGAACAATGAAAATACCCATCAATAGATGATTGGATAAAGAATTGTGGTACATTTATACACAATGGAGTATTACTCTGCCATAAAAAAGTATGAAATCTTACCATTTGCAACAATATGGATGGACCTAGGGGATATTATGCTGAGTAAAATAAGTCAGGCAGAAAGACAAATACCATATGATCTCACTTATATATGGAATCTAAAGAACAGAATAAATGAACAAATAAAACAAAACAAAACAAGAAACAAACAAAACCCTTAGAGATAAGTTATAGCATTTCACATAAAAAAATTGTCACGTTGAAGAGTCTCTACTTCTGTATATGTATGTCTGTATGTGTATGTATCCATATACAGAGGGTGCCAAAAGAATGTATACACCTTTTAAGAAAGTAAAAAACTATTAAAATTGTTATATGCAATATATGCTGATAACAAAAGATGAATACAAGTCACGTTTGACTTCTGCAATTACAAGAGGTGCTCATAGTGGTTACCATCAGCGTCCAGACACTTCTGATTACAGCAAACCACTTCTGATTACTGCTTGGGCAACGTTGACCAAAGTGTCCAATTTATACATTTTTTTTTTTTTTTTTTGGTGCTCCCAGTATATACCACATTCACATAATTTGTTTTGTTTTTTTTTGCTTCTGGAGAAGCATGATTGAAAGTAAGTATAATTAATATGGAAATTCACTTGGAACAATCTAGAATGCAAATCTCACAGAAATGCATCTAGGATAGTCTATTTTTTCACATTGAATAATAAAATATGGAAACCCTTTTATATGTAATATCTAATTCTGTAAACGGTCAACACATGCTTAGCTTGTTGTGTTTTTATATATTATGGCACTTATTTTTCATGGCTGTTAAGTGCCAGAAAACTTAATCAAGTATTTCTTGTTAGTGTCATTTCTCTGAAGAGTAAACTGAAGCTTGAAAACAATATATAATTAGCAAAAGATTAGCAAAACACTGGCAGGAAAGAGTTTAGCACCATTTTCTTCCTTACACTTTACATTAGCACATATTTAGTTATTTCTTTCTCTAAATACATGAAGTCTTTTTAAAGTTGACTCATTAAACACATCTTATCAAAGAAGCAAAAAACTGTAATTTTAAAGTAAGAAGGCTAAGATACCGTACAGTTAACTAACTTGTTAGTCTTCAACTCTGAAATAGGAGAAGGGATGCTACCCAAGTCCCTAGTTCCTGGTCCTATGAACTGGAGCCTAGACCTTGGGCATGTCCTTTCCTTGCTTGGGGCTCAGTCTACTCATCTGAAAGATGAGCAGTTTGGTACAGACAATCTTTGTCACTCTACATTGCTAATGTCCATAACCTTTGCTTTCCAGAATTCTAGGGATGTCTAGGAGCCAACTCTGATACAATTATAATCCAAGGTACCAAATGGCTAGCACTGGAAACAGTAAATTCTGAATATTGATTTTGTATGTGAGCATGTCTGGGTATGTCGAAAGGTATCGTGGAAAATTCTCAAAACCAGATTAATTATATTTGACTTACTTCACACATATCATAGATGAGAAAATAATGTATGCATTGATTAATCAAATATGATCAGTATCAAAATTCAAAAATGATTGGAAACCATTCTTACAAACAGACCAAAATAATCACATTTTTAAAGTGAGGAAAAATTGAGGTTATAGAAGCATTGACTGTGTAAAACTAGAAGGAATAAATTTAGTTACGAAACATTGAGACGGCTGAAATTTAATAAATGCCAAAGGATCCTTGAAACAATAAACAAAATTGAAGATTGAATCAATAAATTATATCTCAAAGATAGAGTACTGTGATGTAAAAATAATGTTCTCCAAAATTCTTGAACTAGATTCTAGGCAATATAGCATGGTTATAAAAATCCTAAAATATTCACAAGACATTAGTAACCATTGTTCTTTGATTCCAACTGTAATAGATATTGAGCAGTTCCAAGGCAATGTTTGAGGCATGCTGTTGATGGCAATTTCTAAGTACACACTTTCTCATTAGGCCAAGAATGTACATGCTTTAAGAGCCCTGAAAGAAAAGAGATTGGAGGAAAGAATAAAATAGAAAGGGTACTATCAGATCAAGGTGATGTCTGGGTGACGAAAGTTTTATTTAATGGGAAAACAAAAAACAAGGTAGGTTTAAAAATTGATGAGAGAATTAGGAGCTCTACATAACTTCACTTAAAATTGGAATCTGGAACAAAAATTTAAAAATAACCTTAGGACTAAAAGTTAGTTTATTAAAACCAAACTTAAATATTTGTTTCTATTGCTGCAAAATTTTTCAATTGTACAGGAATATTATTTTCTAAGAATCATTAATGAATTTTTTTTCTGGATATTGAGTATGTCAATTTTACTTTCCATTTTATCTTCTGAATGGAAGTCCTCGGCTAGCAAAGAAGACTGATGCCAGTTGTTCAGCTACATCTTTGCTTTATACACACGTATGCATGTATGAATGTAGGAGTGCTTACCTGCTTTTCCCACTACTCTTTAGTGCCCACATCCTATAGAAAACATGGTTTTTGAAAGTTTAAAAATATTATTATTACATTTTACCAGATTAGCGAAAACATAATCTTAGAAGGCTCCAAATACTTTGGAATGTATTGGGAAAGTACTTGAGAAAAAAGGAGCTCCCTTATTGAATTCAAGGAAGGCTGGATCTTGAGACCCTTCATAATTAATTTCTAAACAGCATCTTCTGCAATTTCTCCACCAATCTCCCCTCAACTTAGAATCACATGCATGACTCTTGAATCTTTCTAAGGATTATGTAATGCATAAAGTTATTAATCCACATGAGGCATTATTCAAAAATACTCAAGAGGTTTCAGCCTCGAAAACATTGCGGTTTGTTTGCTCTGTGAGTCTGGCTTGGCATTCATGTTCTGTAGGGGAAGTGTTATGATTCTTATTTTAGGTGAATAATTCAAAGCAGGGCATTCTTTATGGACTAAATCCAGTTTCCCCAGGAACGTTTACCTCCCTAACTGTGCCACACATTGTACCAGTTGTACCTTTCAGATATAATGAACTACACATGTATTTTATTTTCAGTTGCAGACCCAATGTACATGAAAGAAGCAAGAATCCTCTGAGGTTTGAATTCCAGCAGCAGCAAGGATACATGTAAAATTGAGATTTGTTCTTACCTAGGGATTTTTTTCTCATTGGTGACTACTAGACACTTTGTGTCATACAGAATTCAAGGTATTACATATATAGTTGTGATCTGTTGAGCTACTGCAGGTATATTCAGAGAGTTCATTTCTAATGTTTACTTCTTTTGTCAGGAAAGAATTTTCTGTCATTTATTTGAGAATGCAATGCATTTCTTACCCACCACACATCAACCAAACACCACATCCTCTATCACATAGCATCCATCAAACAACAGTTGTCAAGGGAAGAGAGAGAGGAGGGGGAAAAAAAGAAACCTTGCCCATAACTGACAGTGTGCTTAGACAAAGCTCATGATGCGTTAGACAACTGCATTAGAAGGCACTACTATAAACCCAGGTAGAAAGGGTAGTGTTTACATTGTTTTCACTATGAATAACTAGAAATAACCTATAATTTAAAACTTTACATCTGGACAGAATATGGCTCAACTTGCTTATTGAACATAACAAATGAAGCTCTTGCTCTGCATTTTATGAATAATTACATTAAAGAGACACTTGACCTGGAAGAAAACATGGCATATATATGATCTCAGAATTCACCAGCAGGCTTGTTAGCTCATTTTCCTAGTAACTCCTTATTTATTTATTCCCAAACACCAATGAACAAATTAGTCTAACATGTTGATTAATTAGGTGAGGTACAGATTAGACTTATGACATTTAGAAACCTGTAAAATTATGACTTTATAATTACTGACTATGGAGAGTGTACTGAGTCATGTGAAAGCCATAGTAATAAACTGGATCCCTTTTCAGAAATTACAGTTACACATTGGTTGTAATAGTCAACCAGTCATACTCAATATTATTATACTAATTGTATATTCAATTCAGTATTCTATATACCATGTTTCCCCAAAAGTAAGACCTAACTGGAAAATAAGCCCTAGCATGATTTTTCAGGATGACATCCCCTAAACATAAGCCCTAATACGTCTTTTGGAGCAAAACTTGATGTAAGACCCAGTCTTATTTTCGGGGAAACGTGGTATGCATATGTGTGTGATAATGGAGATACTAGACTTTCATCAGATTTATATTGTATCCTGCATAGATTTAAACCATGGTGTAAAGCAATGATTTCTCCTTGCTCATTTAGTTCTATAAGAGCAATTAAGGTTCTGAAGCGGTTGCTTTGATGTTGATGATGTAGGATAATGCATTTTTCTTCCTAAAAAGAGTACATCTGTTTGGAATGTATTAGTCAGGAATTCCAAGAAGTAAAGATACTAAAGATGAGAAAGATTATGTCAAGCTATGAAAGATAATTTAATTGCAACAATCTAACTAAATTATTATAATTTAATTATCAAACATAATTTGATTATTATAAAATTTAATAATATACACAATAATATTTGCTTAGTAGGGTCAGAGTTATTTGAAAGCAAAGCATTTTCTATGGAAAATACAAAACTTTACATGGTCCTTAATATACTAACTGGTATTTTACCTGGTTTAGTATACCTGGCAGAAAAGAAAATGAACATTTATTGAATACCTACCATGATCTAGATCTTGTCCTCAGTGAAGTATGTGCTTTAGTGCAGTTCATGCTCTCTTCAATGTTGGTAGGTAAAGAGGAAATGCAACTTGATCATGGTCAACAAGACAGGATTTACTCAGATCTGTTTTACAAAAGCTGCACAGCAATGCTTTTCCATTTAAGTACACCAAAAGCCACTTTAAAGATTATTAAGTTTGTTAAAAGCTATAAGAAAAATGAATGCTTCTCGTTTTATTGCATATCTTTAAATATTTTCAGTAGTTATGATTAGAAGCTGAATGCAGCTAAGTGGTTGAACGTATATAATTTGCTTCTTGCAGAGCATGTTTCATCTCATGACTTCCCAAAGTAATTACAGTACTAGATTTATCTATTAATTTCCAAAAGAAAGTAAATATAGTTATGGTGAGAGTACATAAATACCAACTTACTTGGTCCTAAAGGAGCTTGTCCCCAATATACGAAGCATTTAATACCTACTACCACCAGTTCGGGAGCCAAGAAGTCTTTAATCTAAGTCTCTTGACGGCTTTTAAGCTCTCTAGCAGCTAACTCCTCCAGACAACTCAGGGTCTTCTTTTCTCCCATGTTCACTAGGACATTGCTTTGCTTTTTTCTAATGTTTAATTTCCAATCATATCTTTTCAGTTTCACAATTCCACAATGAACTCATTAGAGCCTGAACTCCAGATTTATTACATTTTTTTAAAATTTATTGGGGTGACAATTGTTAGTAAAATTAAATAGATTCCAGGTGCACAATTCTGTATTACATCATCTACAAATCCCATTGTTTCTTCACCACCCGGAGTCAGCTCTCCTTCCATCACCATATATTTGATCCCCCTTACCCTCATCTCCCTCCCCCCACCCTGCTTACCCTCTGGTAACCACTAAACTATTGTCTGGGTCTATGAGTTCTTGTTTCTCATTTGTATTGTACTTTTGTGGATGAGTATCTTTATCTTTTTTATCTCTTCATTAATTATTGATTGATTAATTTATTCAACACACAAGTACTGAGTGCTAACGGTGTGTAAGGCTCTATCTAATCTGCATGTTCTAGGAGAAATAGAGATGACTGTTAATTGATGCTTACTTTTAAGAAGGTTAGTTATTATCTAGTGGGGGAGATAAGCACAGGAAGAGCAAACATTCACATCAGAATTAAATTAAGCTACATGTTATGGGAGGAAGGAGTGATTAACTTTTTTTGAAAGAGCAAATCATATCATTTCTTGGCTCAAAACAGTGGTTCCCCACTCTCCTAACCTTACCCAGTCTGTATCCAATGTTATTTTTATTCAATGATTGTTTAATAATAAGCATTCTAACTTTATCTACCTATTAGCCTTCAGAGCTCAAGGTCCCCTAAATATACTCATAATATTGCTAAAACTACCTCCTCCAGGAAGTACTCCTTTACCAGACCCTATCTACATTTTCTTCCTCTTTGCATTCTGTGCTGTATATTTAGCATAATTTTTTAATACATTGAAATGATGAACGCCTTATTTCGAGTACCTGAGTGAGATTTGTTTCCCCATCTGATTTTAACACCTATAGGAAGAGATCAAGTCTATGCTTTGAGTTCTCTATGGTATCTCCTGTTATGTATAATAAGGACCCAGTAAATTTTTGTTAACTGATTGATCTCCGAGGTCAGAAAGCATGTTTGCTCAACTATTTTTACCTTTGCTCAGAGGTCCCTGCAGATGTAGTTTCTGAGGTTGATTACGTTGCTAATGTTAAAATGCTGCAATATTATCCACTATAAAAGATTGGTATATGTATTTTTTCCTAATTTGGCTGTAATATTTTTTAAGATCAAAATTTCACCATTGAGATATTGTTGTCATTGAAAATAAGGAATGAAATCCAGTTTGCCATCAACTTACTATCAAAACCTAATCAACACTGAAAATAACTTGGGTAGTAAACAAAAAGAGGCTGAATAAAAATTATTCAGTGAAGTATAACATACATAATGCTATTTGCACAAATCGCAAGAAGATAGCTTGATGGGTAACCACCACACACATCAAGAAATAGCACATTTGCAGTAACGTCCCCTCCCGCTGTCCACTATTATACAGGAAAACTGTTATACAGTTTTCCAAAACATGTTTTTCCAACTGGCATCTCCCTCAGCAGTATGCAAGATTTCCAGTTCTTCCATATCTTCAGTATAACTTAGTTATGTCAATCTTCTTAATTTTGACTACAGTATTCCAAATTTGGCTTAATTACAGTGTGTAGTATTCTCTCATGTTTTATTTTGCATTTTTCTGATGACTAATGACAATAGTACGTTTTCCTATATTTACTGGCAATTTGTATATACTCTTTCATGGAGTGTCTTAGACTTTTGGTCATTTTTGGTCATTTAGAAAAAGCTTACATATTTTTATAAAATACAATCTGAGTTTTTGGGGGAGGAGAGATGCACTGACTCTTTAGATCAATTTGGAGAGAATTGTCATCGAGTCTTCCAAATTATGAACATAGTATATCCCTCCACTTATTTAGGTCTGGTTTAATTTCTATCAAAAACATTATATAGTCTTTGTGTAGAGATTGTGCTAATTAAAAATAAAAAAAGATTTATTACTAGGTGTTTAATGTTTCATGCTACTATTGCAAATGTGTCATTTCTTAAATTTATTTTATACATATTTGTTGCTGTTACATAAATATAAAATTACTTTGAAATATAATATTGGCCTTGTATCTAGCGATCTTGCTAACTGTATGTATTAATGCCAATAGAGTGTGAGTGGTGAGGAGTCAGCTCAATAAAAAAGGCAAAATAATGCACACCAGGACGGAGTTTTCTGACGGTTCTGAGGGGAGAAAGCATGGCTAGCTACCGTAACACATGGAGGCAAAGACAAGAGCTAAGAAACAAATCAGAAGTCTTAGGGAGTCTCATAAAATGAAAGGAGAGCAGATGAGTTGGAACAAAGCCTTAATGGAAGCAATATTTGAGGTTAGATGAATTTCATTTCATAAATTAAGACATGATTAATTTATTTAAGAATGGTTGTAATTCAGAGACTTTCACAGAGTTAGAACTTGTAGATGTGCTTTCTTGGAAGTCCTACAAAATAATGAACAGGCAGAAGGTTTTATTCTAACTGTATTGAATCACATTTGCATCTCATATCGTGTAATCTAACCCCCTGTATATCCTGTGTCTTTGACAACATGTATATCTGATAGATTACAGTAAGAGAATTAATAAAGGTTACCATTTAGTCATGTTTTCTCTTGAGTCAGATACTTTGAATGAATCTTCATATATATTATATTGATTCCTTTAATAAGCTCAAAAATCCTTTGAGATAGATGTGATTATTTTAAGCTTGTATACACAGTATGTTTGTAGCAGATCTTTGGTTCTAAGAAGGAGAAGCCTTACATGAAAAAGTTTAAGCAAAAAGGTTAATTTGGCAGTGTTGGTAGGGAGGAGTATACTGGGCTATCTCAGAATAAACAAGCTCTGAGAATGCAGCTGGACTTTGCAGAGAACTGGATAGAATTAGATCTCTAAAACCATCAGGACTGTTTATCATCTCTGCTCTGTTTGTAGATTTAATTCCGTGTTTTCCCAAAAATAAGACCTAGCCGGACAATCAGCTCTAATGCATCTTTTGGAGCAAAAATTAATATAAGACCCAGTCTTACTTGACGATAATATAAGACTGGGTTATAATATAATATAATATAATATAATATAATATAATATAATATAATGTAATACCGGGTCTTATATTAATTTTTGCTCCAAAAGATGCATTAGAGCTGACTGTCCAAAACCCTGTTTTGGGGAAACAGGGTTTCTTTCTCTCCCTCTCTCCCTCTGTACCTCTCTCCTCTGTCTCCCTGGTTCTCTCTACACGATGGCAAATGTTGTCACTAATGGCTTCTAAGTTTTACACCTTTTGGCATTAACTACCTTTCTCTTGGTCCCAAATAAAAAATCCTCCGGAAAAGATTGATTGGCTTAGCTTTGGCCAGGTGCCCACGGGTGACCTGTGGCGGGGTCATAAATACTATGTTGAACTATATGAAATTGCCACTATTTGATTGACTAAAAAATAGTAATTTCATCATTTAAGTTAATAATAGCTATTATTAATAAAAATAGTTGAATGCTTATTACATGTTCTAAACACATGTTCTAATCACTGTTCTAAACACTTTACATATATTTACTCATTTACATTTACAACAACTTTGAAAGTAAGGTGCCATAATCATCTTTATTTTACAAATGAGGAAACTAAAGCACAGGGAAGTTAAAATAACTTGCCCATCATCATATAAGTGTAAGAACCAGGATTCTAACCCAAGAAGTCTGGTTCCAGAGTCTACTATATGACAAGGTAGTAACTGAAGGTATTATATAACATTGGGGAACGATATTACCCTGAAATAGTGGGTTAGGGGTTTATGCCATATATTCAGTCCCATTGCTTTCTACTGTGCCAATATCTTGGCAAGGAAATTGAGACCCAGAGAGGGTAAGGAAATCATATACGGCCACACAGCTAATAAATGGCAGAATTGGGACTAGAACTGGGGTCTACCTGGGTTCATTACATCATGCTGCTGATTAAAAGACTGGTATTGGAAAAGAATGATAAACTTATTATGCTGCAATAAGTACAATATACAGTAGGTAGGTCCAGCTTCCTATGTGTAGAGCCCCCTTCTGAATACTAAAATACAAGGATTTATTAGACATAGTTTTATTTACTATATGGAAAGGAAAGTAATATATGCATTTTAATGTGTCCTTTGTTAAGTGGAATGTGTCCTGTTAAGAAAAATGCATTGGATGTTACTCGTTAAGTAGACAAATGCCGCCTTATTGCTCCCTCAGAAATGGCTGTGTGTGTATCTTTTAGTAGACTTCCCTTTCTGGACTGCTGACATGAAAATTAGTCTTGAGATACATTTATGTTCTTAAGAGCTGATGAGGGCTTCTTAGGTTTCTCACATTTGCATTTGCTGCTCTGAGTGTCGCTGTGGAATTGAGGGAGACCACGGGAGCTGGGACTTTCCTGCAGTTCCACTACTGTATCCTGAGTTAAGTAAAGAGTGAAACTGTTTTTTTGCACTTAAATAGTTAAGTAATGACATGTGTGTAAAGTGTGATGGTGGATTATCAAAACAAAACCAAACCATAAAACAGGGCTTGCACATGTCTGTTATATTCCCTAGCTTCTTAGGTTGTAAGTTCCTTTTGAGAAGAGACTATGTTGTTCATCACTGTTTTTCTACAGTATACTATAATGTTTCTAGATATGGATTTCTTTTTATTCACCCAGCAGGTGATTTGTTGGGATTCTTGAATCTGTGAATTAATATTTTCCTTAATTCTGGGAATTAATTGTATTTCTCAAAAATGTTTTTATTTCATTTTCTCTGACCTAAGCCTCTGCTCACTGTCTCTTCTGTGTCTTTCTATTCTGCATTTTCATCTCTATCAATCTGTATACACTCTGGATAATTCTTATCTATTTTTCAATTCATGAATTTCTCTTCAGCTATGTCTAACCTTATGTAAAATCTATCTATTGAGTTTTTGATTTCAGTTTTTGGGGCTGAAATTGGGTCTGGTTTATCAGAGGTCCAAATTTGTTTTCCTGGGCTTTGACATCTCCAATAGTCTGTAAAAGCACAAATCTGTTATGATAATCTTTCACCCCCAAATTGACAAATGACCTTAGGTTAAAGAAACTTTGAGTGCCAGGCTTATTTTTTGGTTCTTACTTCCCTAGGTTTGGATCAGAAAATTCTTTAGTACCTTGTTATTATTTGGTATTTTGTTTTGAAAAAAAAATTAAAACTATTTTATCCAGAATTTTTAGTTATCCTCAATGAGAGAAATTATAATAATTACTAAATCATTCCCTACTGAAAGTGGAAGTTTCAACCTTTGTCTTTGCTTAGCTCATTTTTAGTTAAGTAATTAAGCGAATGAATAAATGAATGAATAAAATGAGTTGATGTTTGAAACAAAAGATGATAAGACTATTCTGCTTCTAACTGCACCCCACTGCAGAGCTCAGCAATAATGACAAGATATGTCATTTTACTTCAGTGGGGGCTCTGCTGATTTTGCTTTGAGGATTGCCAGGTGCTTCCAGGTCCTTAGAGGTGCCTGTGGCTCTCCTTTCACGTACTCTGTGAGAATTGTGATAAGATGGGGCTATGCAGGCAAAGGCTTTATTTCAGTGAGCTTCCAAGGTCTCATGTCCAGAGGACTCTGATGAGAGTTGATGTGAACATTAAAGATCAACGTTTGTTAGATAGATAAGAAAAATTTTATAAGGGAGGAGTGCTGTTTAACCGCTCTGTTGAAGTAGTGGTGAGTAGTATGTGCCTCTCAGCTGGTCTGTAACTGAGTCTTTTTTTATTTTTTATTTTTCAATTATAGTTGACATTCAGTATTGCATTAGTTTCAGGTGTACCGCACAGTGGTTAGATGTTTATATAACTTACGAAGTGATCCTCCAATAAGTCTAGCACCTGCCTGACACCATACGTAGTTATGTAACTGAGTCTTTTATCTGGGAAATTTGGGGATGCTCAGTATAACCTTACCACTATAATTACCTGTCCTTGTAACTGATTATGTTGGAAGTAGATGCTCTACAATGAATTGCTACTTTTTCTAAGAGTAATAATGAAATATATGTATATATATATATATATATATATATATATATATATAGTGTGTGTGTGTGTGTGTGTGTATGTGTGTGTGTGTGTGTGTGTGTGTGTGTGTGTGTATATATATATATATATATATTAGTTACTGTGTGCCAGAATCTAAATTTTCACACTTTACATTTAAATAATTTTATTTGCACAGGAACACATAAGTACACGAGGCAAAGTATTTGGTAAAATTGTACAACCAGAGAATTAGGGAACCCAGACAATCTCGGTCTTTTGTTCAAGCTCCTATCTGCCATATTATAGTAATATAATAATTATATAAATAACACCATATAGACACTCAGGAACATAAGTTCATGCGTGGGAGAAATGGAGATTATTCCCTTCCACTAGATCTCCGGTTTTAAAGGTGGAAGGTAAAAAAATAAAGGAAGAGGAATTTGAAAGAAAAATAAAGAGAAATGTCTTGGAAGTGAGTTGTCAGATAAGCAATGAGATGATTTTTCCAAGACTATAAAGCAAGTGTCAAGGTTATGTTTTAAGGTGGTATTTTCACTAGAATTTGGTCATACGTCTGTATAAGAACGATGTCAAATAAAAGCTATAGAATCGCTCATTTTTACAAGGTGACTACTGTGTGTAAGCACTTCTGCTGGATCTGATTTACACATCTTTCAATCATAGATAAATACAGAGCAGCTCTCACTGTAGCCAAGAACTGTCTCTTAACATGGCTCCCTGCCAGAACACACTCAGCTTCTCTACTCTGTGTGCTGTCCACATAGCTGCCCACCCATAGAGACTATAAGGATTTCGCGGACTTTGGTTCTCCTAGTGGAAAATTTTTACAGACTAAGTAGAGAGAAAGTTAGCTCAAAGTGGATGATTTGCAAGTGGACCTCATAAAATGGGTTCTGTGCCAAAGGCCCTTGGGATTATAAAAAGAAGCAGACTCCTATGGTGTGAATCTGCTAGTTTTATACTATAAATGGAAATTGTATTTAAAATCCAAAGGGGTTGTAATGACTGAACATCAATGTTGTTTATCTTTATCCTTGATGAGAAGATGGTAAAAGGAAATGATTTCAAACCAACCAAGGAATGATTTTTAAAAAGCCCTAGGCAGCATCAAAGGGCACCACAAAAATGAACACCATAATCTAATTGCTGAGAATGGAAAATCCATTGAAATTTTTGGAAGACTATGTGTGTCCCTGTGTGTGTATTCTTTGACGTAATTAAGGAACAGTCCATTTATAACATGATGAAAGACAAAATTGTCCTCTTATTAAACATGAATGATTTTGGCTATGTGTGTCTGTTTAAATAATCATCTAAAAATGGCCAATATTGTTTTTTATTCTTTTTTTTTTTTTTTAGCTGGGTTCAGGGATGATTTAAATTGTAATAATTGGAATATGTACTGATTAAGAGATGGAAAATCTAAAATTATCGCAATGTGACTGCTTCAGTGACTGCTGGTAAACAAGACAGATAACTCCAGTTGTCCTTTTAGGCAGAAGAGGCCATTACGTGATCCTCGGGGTCCTGAAGGAGCGAGCAACACACACACATTCTATATTATTTTGTTATTATTCTCACTTAAGAATATGTAGTTTGAAGCCAATATGATTTTCCCCCCTAAAACTGTCATTTGTCTGAGGGTTACATTCAATTAGGTCAATGAAATACAACATCCATAAAACATGATGTAGCTTTAGGAGATAACATTTGAATGTAATTTTTGTAATTTATTAGAATTGGTAGGATAAATATAGGGTTCACCTCATTTTAGGTTATTTATTTAGATAACTTGACCGCAGATTGCATCTTTAAATTTTCTTCCTTTTCTATAGATTGTTAAAAATATAAGTAAACTTGATACATGCTTGTGTCAGTTGGGTTAAACTAGGTTAGTCTGTGGTAAAAACAATCCTGAGATCTTATTAGCTTTCAGCCACAGAGGTTTATTTCTTCTTCACCTGACTTGCCCATCGGAAGTTGATCGGAGACCCTAGTTTCTGTGTCCTTTTTCCAGGACCCAGGTTGATAGAGCAGACCCCATCTTGAAGGTTGTTTGCCAACGCAGGCAGCAAGAGAGTATACTGAATTCTGCACTAGTTCTTTTTTATTTTATTTTATTTTTTTAATTTATTGGGGTGACAATTGTTAGTAAAATTACATAGATTTCAGGTGTGCAATTCTGTATCACATCATCCATAAGTCACACTGTGTGTTCACCACCCAGAGTCAGTTCCCCTTCCATCACCATACATTTGCTCCCCCTCACCCTCATCCCCCACCCCCCAACCCCCTTACTCTCTGGTAACCACCAAATTACGTTCCCCAGATTAATTTTCAAACCCGTGGCCATCCTGTGGTCACCGACTGCCCTCCAATCCCCTCACCCTCCCCCCTCCCCCCACCCCTCCCGCCCTAGTTCTTGAAGCTTCCACCTAGCGGTGACGGTGACGCACATCAGTCCCACAACAAGTCACATGGGGAGAAAGCAAGCTCAACCCTATTATGTCCTCAGAAGGGGAACCAGCAATACTTGGTGAACAGCACTAAAGAGTACCATTGTCTTCAGTCCCTCAAAATAGTAAAAACTGACGAAGTCATCCACTATGTAAATCAGCATGTCAGAGTGGAAAGCTATCCAGGGGGCCAAACAGCATTATCAAAAGTTTTCTCAACTCCTCTCTGCTGCAAACCTCCTTATGAGTTAGCTACACTCACTCTCTTCAATCGATTCCTCCTCAATCTCTTTGCATGAAACATTTTCTTTTCACTTACTCCCCTGGAACCACAATGACCTTCTTCTTCTTCTTCTTTTTTTTTTTAAACGTCAGTGAACATGTTGGGCATAGTTCCATCATAGGATACTCCTTCACCCCTCATACCTGATGTATCCACTGAGTTATAGGCAGGCTGACTGCCTATCTGGAAAAGAAAACCCCCACCCCACCATTGATCTCTGAGTTTGGACATATGCAACTTTGGCTGATGCATAGGGATGAACCGGTGGAAGTGCAATTGCAAGGAAAAAATGAGGGTCTCTAAGAGTAAAATGAAGACAGCATTAAATGGAGTAAACAAGACTGAAAAACAAAGCCTGAGTGTTGGAGAGAAGAGATGTTTTGCATATTGCAAGGCAGTTGATTGGGAAGATCATCCCAGTCCAGCCACCATGATGTACACATGCATCCTGAGAGAAAGAGGTGTGTGTGTGTGTGTGTGTGTGTGTGTGTGTGTGTGTAAGTGAAAGCCTGTAACGTTGTGGTTGGAGCAACCATGTTGTAGAAGTTGCAATGAGACGAAGGTAATATTCCAGTATATTGACACACTGGGTCCCATTGGCACCGGGTTGGCAGTACTGGAAATGGGAGAAGAATTTTGGTTTTGGAGTAACCGCTGTGGGGGCTCTTATGCCTAGAGTTGCAGAGTCCTGCCTCAGCTGGTAACGGTGGTTGCGAATAAGCAGCATCACTTATTAACCACTATGACAATTTGATGTTTAAGAAATATATTTCAAGAAGCCCCCAACTGAGAACAGTGCATGAGTAACAGAGAGTAAATAAGACATGGATCTCTGGGGTAGGGTTGTGGCACTATGTTTCGGCACAGCAGAGTTGCTGGTAGTGATAGCCATCAGGATCCAATATGGTCATTCTTTCCTTAGGGACCTAGGGGTCTTTTGTCATCCTTCAAGTTCTCAGCTTTTTGTGATCAGCCCCCTGAGCACCCAGGTGCCATACTATCTCATCAGAGATTCTTGTCAGTAGATTCTTTTCTCTTGTGGAACAACAGTCACCCTCTTGCCTTCTCCATGTCCTAGTCACAGGAAAGCCAACTTTCCTTTTCTTTGGAATCACTCTCCATTTTGTACTTAAAAACATAGGCTTTATTTTCATTCATCACAATCTTTGAATACTGGCCTAAATTATTCTGTTCTGCCCATTTTGGGGAATGTATATATGGCACTTACACTTTGGGTACTAAAGATACAAATCATTTTGAAATGTAGCCAATATTATTATTGACAGTTTGGTGGTGGATGATATTGAGTGGTAACTACTGAACTATTACACAAATTGAGTGTTAAACTTTAGAATAAACTCAGGATTTGTGCTAAACTCACTAAAGCACAGCAGCTTGAAAAGTCTTTGCAGCAATTCTCACAAAGAAAACCATCGCAGATAAGTTTTTGAAAACCATGCATAACATATCCTTTCCTTTACTTGATACAACTACCTAAGTCTCTTCTCATCCTTTCTTTCCTTCCCTTTGATTTACTTCTCTTCTCCATTCACCTCTGTACTTTCCTTTTTCCCTTCCTTTCTTTTCAAACTTCTGACCCTGGAATTTCAGGAGACAAACTTGGTTGGACTTTTAAACACACACACACACACACACACACACACACACACACACACACACACACACACTTCTACACTAGTTTAAAATACCCCTTCGTGTCTTGGATGATTTTACTTTTTCCTTTAAGTGCTTCTGTTATGGGCCTTCTTATTCTGTTGATCTGTGACTTTGAGAATTTACCTTTGTGATCTCTTTCATTTTAGTGCTTTGCACTTGCGAGATGAAGTGCTGTTTAGGTATAAAAATGGTGCATTTTAAACCTTTTTAATCATATTTAGGGACCCAAGAATACATCTTAATAAATATTTCACATAAAAAGTTCTGGTTCAATAGAAATAATGTGCAAAAGTGTCTACAGAGTCTTCTGTGTTCTGACAAAGACTATCCTTTTACATCAAGGAAAAAGCTCTCATTTTTAGGGCATGTACGATACTGGTCTGTTGTGTCTGAAGATCATTGTTTCCACTGGAGTATGTTTTTGAGAATCTTAAAAACTCCCATCTCCCTGGCTTAGTCTTGTGTTTAGACTAATGTAGACACCATTAATGAATAAATGGGTTTCTTCTTGAGTCAAAGGCAACTGGCTTGATCTGACACTTGATTTTACATGACCATTAGATCAAGTAGAGCAAAAACAAGTGTAACCAAGTTCATAGCTCTCAGGACATAGGTCCCCTGTGAATCTGATTAGATTCACCCAAAGACAATATATTGTGAACATTGTTTGAGACATACAATATATCAAAATTAAATAGATATAAATCTCCTTGAGTCATAAAATCCTCCTGTAGCAAATTCCATGGAAAGCTGGCTACTCACAAAAGACCAAATGAAAATTAGATCTTTGTACTTTTGATCCTTGCATGGGTGTCCAATTTATGAAAACAAGATCAACCTGTGGATTAATTCATCTATTTTTTTGACAAATATTAAGTCACTATAATAGTTTTGTATTGCTGCTATAACAAATGGTCAGAAACTCAGTGGCTTAAAACAATACAAATATATTATGGTTCTATAGGTCAGAAGTCCAATATGGGTCACACTGAGCTAAATTAAGACTATGTTCCTTTCTGGAGACTTTAGGGGAGAATATATTTCCTTGCCTTTTCCAGGTTCTTGAGGTCACTGCATTCCTTGGCTGTTGAACCCCTCTTTCTTCCGTATTCAAAGCCAGAAATGCTGCATTTCTCTTTCATCCTTCTTTTGTCTTTGCATCTTTCCCAATGATGAAAGCCTAGAAAGGTTCTCCACTTTTAAGATTCATGTGATTAGATTGGGTCTACAAGGCTAATCTCCCCATTTCAAGGTCCATACCCTTAACCATATCTTCAAAGTTCCCTTCACCATGTACTGTACCTTACTGACAGGGTCTGGGTGTGGACAATTTTAAGGGCCATCATTTGTCTACCCCAGCAGCTAGCATGTTTCATGCCTAATGCTAAACAAACTTCCTGGAGCTTTTATTATTAGAAACTGAGTGATAGGCCAAGCTCTTGATACATCTGTGAGGAATGTATAGCAATAATTTAGGTAATATACCCAATCAGTGAGGTAGGATCAATTGAGAAGTGTGAATAGGGACCATGTTTGGGAGGCAGGAACACCTGGGTTGTAATTCTGGATCTATTACTTAACTGAGAAAAATTTGAGGTCTACCAAATCTTGTTGTGTCCTAGTTTCTTTAAAAAATGGGAGATAATAATACCTATTGATCAGGACTGTTATTAGGGATTAAATATGCAAAACTCACACTACATGGGAATAGAATGAGTGCTCAGGAAATACCATTTCTCTTCTCTAAATAAGGTATATCTTTATATAAAATTTGGAAACATAACTCCAAGGGCAAACAATAGTGCTGTTTTCAGTTGGTGTTATTTAGAGGCATAATGAAAATGTCTCTGACACTAATTTATCTTTTATCACACTACCTGAAACTTTAGAACTAGAATATATTCTTTTGGCTTATGTGGTTTGCTTTCTGAGTGTGTTCATTAAATATATAGCTGTCATCAAGAAGAACAAAGCATGAAGCTGTTATAAATAATTGTCATGGTAATGCAAATTTGTTTTCAATGGAGTCTGATTGAGAAAAAGTTAGGGGTCAGTTTTGTTTTGTTTCGAGTGAAATGGAGAAGAGAATGTAAATTTTTGTGATAATGCGACTCCCAAGGAGGGCAGAGCTGATTGAGGTGCCAAATCTAGCAGTGTTTGGATTGTTCTTTTGTGGGACATAATGGAGAAAGAAAGTGAAAAAGGAAAAACCAGGGATATTTGAGTTCACATTTCCCCACTGTTCTATGTATCAAAGGAGAGCCCTTCTGGCTTGATTCATTAGACATCGTCTATATGGAGGATACCAAAAGGTGCTGCAAGATCGTTTTAATTATTACAATTTTGGGTTCAAACTCAAATTTCCATTCAAGAATAATACTTCTGATGTGTGAATATTGAGTATTAAAGTATCATCCCTATGGGGTTTGGAGCCAGACAGATTTCTGAATTTTTTTTTTGGGGGGGGTGGTAGGGGGTATGAAGAAACCATGGCAGACTCAGGCAGTGACTTCCCTCTCTGTGAGAATGGAAGCTTAGTGAGAAGAGGAGCACTGACCTGGCTGGGTCCCGGGAGAAATTGGGACTAGGAACCTGGCGATACCAAAAGGGGACATTACAGTAGCTACACACAAGAATGTGAGTCCAGAAGATTGGATTAAGACCCAGAGCTTAGTTCTGAGGGTGGGACATGCAGGTGGCTTGTATCATGACAAAGGACAAAGTCAAATGCAGCCATTAGAATTTTGTTTAATTTCAACTAGGGAAGAGAAGACTTAGTTAAAGTTCTAGGACTGAGGTCCATGTTTGATAATGGTTCCTATAGTGTTCGAAGATAAACATTTTACAGGGGAAGATGGTGAGCCAGTGTAACACAAAAAGCTACTGGTTACATTAAGATCATGTGCAAATGAATGAACTTATGTTAACCAGTTACGTTAGCAAGTTTTGACCCTGGGTGTTGGGATATAGGCCGTGACATACGTTGGAGAATAAGTGCTAAGATAAGGTCCCATGGAGATGAATATTTTGGGGGAAGGGGCTTAAAATAATAGAGAGGCAGTATGAAGGAACACTAAATATTGGGGTTCTAGCTTAATGCCCCAGAGCTCTCAGCTCTTCAGCTGCAATATGGACATAAAATGATATCCACCCCATAGATTTGTGATCTAGTTTAAATGAGATAATGCTTGCAAAGTACGTAGCGCAGTAACATATAGTAAGCATTCAATATATTTTAGGTACATTCATTTTAATGATTCTGAGCCACAGAGCTCTCTCTATACTTTTGCTAAGGGCTGAGACCTGGGTTTGCTTAGTGTTGGTATTCAGACCCTTCAGCGTTGGATGGGAGTTTGGAGGGGAGCTTCCAACACCCTCTTTTCCCTTTGACTTCCTCCTACTGGGGATTAAAATTTAAGTTGGAATATGATCAGTTCACTTGGATAGGACTTTCCTCCAAATGTTATCATAGAGAAGAATCTTCTTTCTTGCTCCTTCATGAAATTAATACCATAAGTCCAACAACTCCTCCCATCAAGTACTTAGGGGCACATATGTACTAGCAATATTCAGGGTAAACAGAGTAAATAGAAGTCAACATGCTATTAAAGAGTCTGCAATTGAGAAATAGTGTAGGAAATGATAACGTCTAAAGGTTGTCAACACCTACTACTCCAGATATTTTAATAAATATTGTCAAGATAGCCAGCTTATTTTTTTCCCAAGATTATCATGGAGTAAGTTTTAATACCAAATTTTCATAAAGCAGCATACTGCTTCTATGAATAGAATAGTGACAAATAGAATAATGACATTTTCCATATCACTTTCATTCACATGTTTGTCACTGTATATAATCACTATTAAAATCATAGGCTTGAGTGGGAAAAGAAAAAAATATGAATGGCAAATCACATAGAGAAATCAAATTGATTCAGCACATAAAAATATTCCATTTTCAAATGCCTTGCAATATAAATGAAATAGATTGAGTAGTGCTATTTTCGAGGCTGTCCCCTACTCAGCATTTATGATGAACTCTCTTGAAATAACAGAGAACATTCAGTCTTCACTGAAGTGTTCCTGGTACTTCTTAAGGAGATGACTTTCAGGGACTTTATAAGAAATAAATACCAAAGAAATCTATGTAGGACTATTATTATGATTAGGTAAATCTCAAACTGAAGGGTTTAAATTAGAGTCTTGAGTTTTAAAATGTGCTAAGAGGTTGTAGGTTATTAGTAAATTTCTCTTTGGGAGAAGTTTAGCTATGTGCACATTTAAGTAATTTAAATAAATATATGCTAAGAACCTCTATGGCATTTCCAGTCCTATGTAGATGTTTGACCCTACTAAGTCCATTAATAAATACATATTTATCGAACACTTGCTAAATAACCAGTGGCAGTTGCTATGGAGTTTAAGATAGAAATCAATCTTAAATGATATTTCCTGTCCTATAGGAACTTTTCATCAAGTTGGGAAAACATACATGGAAAAGTATATACAACAAAATCTTGCATGGTGAAGGTCAGACTATTAATATAAGAGCAATAGGGTTCAGAAATGAAAAGGTCACTGTGATTCCTCCTGTTCTGGGAAGACTTCTTGAAGGAGGTTGCACATGAGCTGTGAAAGAGTGTTGGTTTTGAATAAGGTGCAGTGGTATTCTAGACCTGGGAGAAGAGAGGACTGACCAGAAAGAGGACACAATGGGAAAGAGTTTGTATTTGGAGGACAGGACCAGAATATGGAAGACCTGGAAGTAAAAGTTGAGAAGTTAGAAGCAAAGTGCGTTCTGAGATTCAATCTGTCCCAGCCCATGCGGTCGTCTGAAATGGATATCACTATTTCTATAGAATTTGAATTTGAGTACTGCTGAATAAAGTTAATAAACTTCAATATTTTTTTAACCTTGTTATTATGTAAATAAGCCATGTGAATCACTTGTTTTTCAAAGTCTTCTACTACTAAAATATATCAGATAAACTAATATGATGTCTATTTATTTCAAAAAAATTGACAGCGAGGGAGGGAAATAGGTGAGGATAGAGATGAAACAAAATTGACCAAAAGTTGGTAACTGTGGATGCTGAATAGTGGGCACGTGGAATTTGTTATGCAATTCTAGATATTTTTTATTTTTGTAATTTTCTGTAAGAAAATAATTTTTAAAACATCCTCCTACTTTATCTGCATTATGCATTATCCTTGTGAAATTGGTGTTTCTGTCTCCTACCAAATTTTCTGATACCTCATGAATATATAAAACCAGAAAAGTCATCTATAGGAAAGTAAATACACCTGCACACAAACACACGTGCGCATGCACACACACCCTTAAAGGATGAGAACATGAAAAAAAAATCTCTTCAACCATCTAGTATAATAATTTCATTTCTAATTCCTATTAGTTTTAAAGAAAGTAAAGCCTCAGCCTTACTGACTTTTAAATTGTGGATATAGTTTCATGCTTTGTAAGGGGGATGCATGAATATTCTTTAATCTTACGGTTTTGTTGAGCAAGCATCTGTGCAGGACATTTACCTTGTCTTGAATTGTGTGCCTTGC
Source organism: Rhinolophus ferrumequinum (assembly GCF_004115265.2). Taxonomy (NCBI): domain Eukaryota; kingdom Metazoa; phylum Chordata; class Mammalia; order Chiroptera; family Rhinolophidae; genus Rhinolophus; species Rhinolophus ferrumequinum. The sequence continues at coordinate 25,823,907 of NC_046287.1, forward strand.
CAAGTGTTGGAATCAGTGTTCACATCTTCGTGTAGTCGTTCATTTGATGGCTTTCTAATTAAATCGCACTTTTTTTATAATAATGATTAATTATGTATCAATTATTTTACAATTATTTACTGTGCAGTGGAGCTTACATTGAATAGCTCATTAAAATTGCCAAAAGAGCCAAGGAACAATTTGCTAATTTGGAGGATCCTTGGGGAAATAGATTTGACTTGGATTAGAATCCGAACTCTGCTTCTTACGAGTTCTTTAAGCAAATTATTTAATATTTTTGAGCTTCAGTTTCACCTCTAAATGGAGTAAAACTATTCACTTCACAGAGTTGTTTAGAAGATTATATTAGATTTGTTTTTGCTAAATTTTCTCCTCCCATTCTTTCTTGAACCTATTTCAATCAAATTTTCACTCTACCAAAAGGCCACAGTGACCTCTATCTTGGTAAATTTAGAAGGAATTTCTCAGTTTTTATCTTACTGTTATTTGTTCCTTCCCAAGTAGAGGCACAGCGATCACTTTCTGTTTATTTAGGTCTTTTACTCAAGTTCATTTTCTAAGTAAGACCCATTATGCCTATCCAATTTAAAATTTTAACCCCTGCTCCCACATTTCATATTCATGTTTCCTGCTAATTGTCTTAGCAGCTAGCACTATAAAATATATTTAACTATTTTTTCATTTTCTCACTTACTTTCTGTCATTCTCTGTCTTTCTCCCCTCCACCCCACATCCTCCTGCACCTATTCTATGAAGGCAGGGATTATTATGTGGTTTTTCTTTTTTTTTTTTACTGTGTGTCTCTGTTGCCTAAAACAGTTAAACAGTTGCTGGCACATAGTAAGTACTCTGTAAATATTTGTTGAATGAATAGATGAGACTATGTATTTGTGCCAGAAAAATACTGGCATAGAATATATGCTAAATCAAAGTAACTTACTCTTTCCTCTTTTAGAAAACAGTATATTGAAATAATTATTTTAATTCCTGTTGACAGTAATCCTGGATAATATAAGACCCCTAAACTAGTACTCCTACAATTCAAAGATGTGTCATTAAATATTGTCGTGACAATGGTTGATAAAGTTATATAGATTTCAGGTGTACAATTCTGTAATACATCATCTATATCTCATATTGTGTGTTCACCTCCCAGAGTCAGTTCTCCTTTCATCACCATATATTTGACCCCCTTTACCCTTTTCTACCACCCTCCCTCCCATCTTACCCTCTGGTAACCACTAAACTATTGTCTGCATCTATGAGTTTTAGATATTCTATTTTTAATTTATTAACTTATATTTTCAATACTCATTTATTGATTGTGTATCATGTATGAGGCCTTGTGTTAGACATCTCTATACAAAGAGGAATAAAATGCATTGCTACCTTCCAGAGGTCCCCAGCCTAGTGGGGAGGAAAAACCAAGCAGAGATCAACAGTATAGTAATGTAATCAGAGAAACATGCAGGGAAGGGGGCACTCAACCCATTCTGAGGGGTCCAGACAACCTTCTAGAAGAGACAATAACTGAATTGTGTGATAAAAATGAGTGTGAGTTATCTTGGGGAACAAAGACAAAGAGGGCCCAAAGACAAAGTGACACAGGGAAGCTTGTTTGAGCAAAGTACTAGGTGAGAAACAGCATGCTATATAAGTGTGTATGTATGGTGAGAGGGGTGTGTTAGGGTTAGATTTATTATGGATAGACTTTTAAATGTGACCTGCCGGGATGCCTATTTTTGTTATCACTCTCTTCCCCTATTTGCCCTTTCTCTGTGGCTAATGTATAGGCACTATTTCATCTACAGTCATGAACATTGCCTTTGTACTTCCTTATGCCTTGAAGTACTCTTTCTATGGTATCAGGCCTTGTTAGAGGATGTAATCACTGCATGAAAATAATATTTTACAGTTATAATTATTACTTATGATGTAGAGATGACTTAAGGAGATTAAATATTCAGGTTGAGAAAAACCAGTAATTTTCTGTGTCAGGGAAATAGATAAATAAATAAACCCCTCTTGCTTAGTTCTTCCAGAAACTTGTAGTATAAAGGAGATGATTTGTTCGACATGACATTTTGCATATAGAGAAATAATTTTGCTTGCACTACCTACAACAAGCCAAATGAGACTTGTGCAAACAAGAACATACTACTTTGGTAACTCACAATTAGGCACAATTTGGGAAATTAAGAATTTGAAAATTAAAATCCATGCACATTCAAAAAAAGAATTTCTTATAGTTTTATATAAAAAAAGAAAAGTGTTAATATTTTTATTATATTTTGTAGAGAAAAATAATCTCATACTGGTCAAAAAGGAAAATTGTGATATTCGTATAATGACTTTGTGCAAATGTCGTAGTAGAGGCAGCCTATTAAGCTCAATAGAACAAAACTGAAAAATACCATCCTCTGATTATTCATCACAACCACCTTATAAGGCAAAGACAAGAAGCCCCATATTAATTCTACTTTGTAAGTGAGAAAATACATGCATTTCAAAGAGACTTACACTTGCATTCCAGGTGTGATGCAATAATCGAGGTCATCAGTGAGCTGCTGTAATTTGATGTTGATTTGTTACCCTAATGAGAAACTCTGGTAAACTGTTCTACTGTTACAGCAGGTAGTTACTATTTGTTCCCCATAAGCTCCTTTTGTCCTTGGCTCATGGCCGTACAGCCAGCAGCTAGATTTCTTTGTTTCCTTGCTGCTGAGTGGACCTCGTGACTGTGTTTGAGCCAATGGCATGTGAACAGAAGTTATTGCCCTGGACTTTGACTTTTTCCTCCTTCCTGTTTTCTGGAAAACAAACATGTCCGTGGCCCTGTTTTACCCAAGGAGTCAAGGATAATACCTTAGGGATGACATAGTTGAAAGAAAGAACCTGGGTCTGTGAATGACTGTGTGGAACCGAACTGCTGGGCCAGTTTGTCCTGGCCTGTCTGTTGTGTGAGAAATAAACTTCTGCCTTACTTCTCAATCAGTAACTTAAAAAAAAATATTTGAATAGTTTCTGTGTCTAGATTATATCAATAATAAACTGAGTTTCTAGTCAATATTATTTTAAACTTTTTCCTGATCTCAAGGAACATATGTTCTAGGACAGAGAGAAGACAATAAATAAGTAAATTTAAAATGTACAATAAAGTTTCTGATTTGGGAGAAAATAGTTTAAGGTGACTCGTATTTAGTCTTACCCTTGTATAATCTCCTCCCCTTGAGTGGGGTCAGGTTTGCATTAAGACATCAAATGTGGCAAAAGTGTTGGGATGTCACATTCATAATTATGTTACATTATATTAGTCTCCATTTTAGCAGATTGTAGAGAGAGATTTCCCTGCTGGCCTTGAAGAAACAAACGTCACGTTGTAAGCTGTCCATGGAAAGAATCGCGTGGGTGGGAACTGTGGTGATCTCTAGGACTTACGTGTGGCTTCCAGCATACAGCTAGTAAGAAGTGGGTCCTCAGTGGGTCTTCGTACAGCTGCAAGGAGATCAATTCTGCCAATAATCAGGATGAGCTTGGAAGTTAATTCTTCCCCAGGCAAGCCTCCAAATGAGAATAAATCCAGGCCAACACCTGGAGTGTAGCCTTGTGAAACCCTGAGCTAAGCCAGCCTAGACTCCTGACCCACAGAAACTGTGAGACAATAAATGAGTGTTGTTTTAAGCCACTAAGATTGCTGTAATTTTTACCACAGCAGTTGAAAACTAATATGTTGATAATGATACATTTTATGAAAAACAAGACAAAACAAAACCTAATGCCAATTGAAAATACTGCAAAATGAATTCTGTTTTGAATCTCTATGGATGAAATTCTTACTCATTCCTCTCAGTTATTTTCCTAAAGTTTCAGGATATAAGATGACAGTCATTCACAAAAAATAATTAAATTACATAACGACAATGAAACCAAAACAGCTCATCTTACGTTACATCTCCATCTGGCTTGCTACTTCTAATTGATAACATTTCTTTCTAATCTCTACTTCTTTATTTCTTTCAAAATAGTCATCTGTACAACAAAATTATGTGGCTGATTTTTGCTTTTTTTTTTTTTATAAGCTATTACAGTTTGACTCAGCAAACTGTAATAATGAGGACAGACACACAAATAAACAGTCTGAGGAAATTCTGTTCTGACAATTTTTAGTAATTACTTTCATTTCTTGTACTTAGAGATTAAGTAGAAGATATTTTTCTTGAAAAACTATAAACACAAGATATTTATAACTAGATACAATTAAAATTAATTTGAAGATATCCCATTAAATTAAAGATTGTGGTTTGAAGGTTTTTAACATTATTAATTCATTAATATTAAAAATATTGTTTTTCTTGGTAAATATCAATGAACTCATGGTTCTCTGAAAGCAAGTCTCCATAACAGCAAAATTTCATTTCAGTAAAAATGCAAATGGACATAAATATGGGTGCAAATTTCTTAACCAGAAAGCTATTATTTTACGTGAAGAATGTTATTTCTTGGTTTCTCAAACTCAGTCTCTATCACCCAAAATTCTGATTCAATAGGTCTGGGCAAAGATTATGTTTTCAGAAATGGGAATTGGGGAAAATAGAATGCCTGTGCCTCTGAGTTTTTATTAAGTTTCTCTAAAGATTTTGATACACTTTCAAGTTTGTGATCCACTCGTTTATTTAATCTCAGCTCAGTAGGTCTGTTTTGAAAGGCAGTGGTTTCTGGTGATTCTGTGATCACAAGGAGCCATTACCTGTCGCCATCTTTTAAATGGAAGCTGCTGCTTCAAGTTCCAAGAATCCTCAAAAATTGATCTAAATTATGTCCCTGATTAATATGTCTTCTCCTCCATCAATAAATTTAAATTCCCAGAAAACAAGGAAAAGAATGGGAAGGAATGGTAGTGTGTGTGGGTGTCTGTGCGTGTGTGTGTGTATGTGTGTTACAAATATGGATGGTTGGGTGGATGACAGTAGGAGAAAAGATAGTTACATGCTTTACCTGAAATATCCTTACTTAGCTAATATCCTTACTTAGCTAATTTGTACTCAAACTTCAAGGCTCAGATTAGTTATCAGCTCCCTTATGAAGTATCTCCTTACTTCTCAGTCAAAACCAGGCTCCACTCTACCTCTGCTCTCATGCACCCTGTAAATAAGTCTCCTACGTGTATTACAATATTTTATAGCTATCTTTCCCAACTGGTAGGGATTTCACGCTGTCTGCTATGGTATCCTGAGTCCTTAATATTGTTAATAGGATGGATTAGGCTCTCAACACAGGAGGGAATTCGGACTTGAAAAGTACCAGAAAGGGTCAAAATAGAAAAATACGTGGGTAAGGTAGAAGAAGGGGCATATTGGATAATATTAGCCTTGTAACATTTTTGGACTTCTTATTCATTTAGTGTTTGTTGCCTGAAGCTCTCGTTTATGCCATTTGTTTTTTTCCCCATTCCTCTTCTTTACTTTTCACACTATCATCCTGATAACTAAGGTTTTAAAACGGATGACATGGTTATTAATAGTTTTCTTAATGTTGATAGAATTGTTTACAGTATAAGTACAAGTACAATTCTCCTCTTTAGTCCTCTATTCAATAGTGAAAGCATATGTAATCACTATCCTAGTGGGAACAGAAGTAACAAACTATTTTAAGAGGGCAAGAAAATCTGACATTCACTGAGCATTTATTATATCCCATGCACTGTGTCGGACACCTGTACTCAGGTTGACTTCACGTAGTTCTTCTAGCAATTATGAAGGAGGTATTTTATTTCACCAAAGAGAAAACAGTATTAGAAAGGTTATAGAAATGGCCCATGGTCTCATAGCTGGTGAATAAAGGAACCATAATGTGAATGCAGAGCTACCAAAGTGTGTGCCCTGTGTCCTCAATGGCCTGCACTGAATTTATTGTAAGGGATACAGTGGGCCCTGCAGAGCCACCTGTGCATTTTAACACATCAGAGAGGATGTACGGGCTTTGGAGAAGGTCTTGTCTAACTCATCTATTTTGCTTTGCATTCTTTAAATGTTTTAGCACCTTCTCATTTGTTTTCCCTTGACTCCAAAAACAGCTTTTTGTACAGTTTATTTTATTATTAAATTTATTGGGGTAACATTGGTTAGTAAAATTATATAGCTTTCAAGTGTACATTTCTAAAATACATCATCTGTGTATCACTTTGTGTGTTCACCATCCACAGTCAATTCTTCTGTCACCATGTATTTGACCTCCTTTACCTTCCTCTACCACCTTCCTCCCCCCTTACCCTCTGGTAACCACTAAACGGTTGTCTGTGTCTATGAGTGTTTGTTTCTTTGTTTGTTTGTCTTAAATTCGTTTGTTGCTTTCAGTTTTATATTCCACATACGCATATGAGTGAAATCATATGGTTCTCGACTTTTCTGTCTGACTTATTTTGCTTAGCTTGGTACTCTCAAGACCCATCCGTATTGTCTTAATGGCAGTATTTCATCTTCTCTTATGGCCGAGAAATATTCCATTGTGTATATGTACCACATCTTTAATCCAATCATTTATGAAGGACACTTTAGTTTTTTCAATGTCTTGGCCACCACGAATAATGCTGTGATGAATATCGAAGCACATATATCTTTGTGGATAAATGTTTTCTGATTTTTTGGGTAGATACCCAGAAGAAGGATTGCTGGGTATTTTGGTAATTCTATTCTTAATTTTTTGAGGAACCTCCATACTGTTTTTCATAGTGGCTGTACCAATTTATATTCCCACCAGAAGAGTATGAAGAGTTTTTCATAGTGGCTGTACCAATTTATATTCCCACCAGCAGAGTATGAAGGATCCTCTTTTGCCACAGCCTCTCCAACACTTGTTATTACTTGTCTTGCTGATAGCATTCCAACAGGTATGAGATGGTATCTCATTGTGGTTTTGATTTGCATTTCCCTAATAGCTAGTGAAGTTGAGCATCTTTTCATGTATCTGTTGGCCATTTGTATGTCTCCTTGGGAGAAGTGTCTGTCCACCTTCTCATTTTCATACTAGCTACCACCCTACTGAAACCATAATCTCCAAATCCTTCACCAATGAAAGTCTTTCATACCTAAACATGCCCCATTTCTACTTTATTTTATGTAATGTACTAATATATTTAGGTTTAATTGTTCCATCTTGACAATAATTTGTATTAATATGCAAGATTTCCGTGCACAGGAGAATTTAGCTTATGTACAGTTACCTATATTCATATCATATTAATCATTTTAATCTAATCTCTGAAATCAACCTTAAATCCAAAACAGGACTACTTTCCATTCCCTAAAAAAGTCAAATGTTTCTGTTTTGTTTTTGGGATATCCTTGCTCATCCCTTTTTCTGAAATACCTTTAAATATATATCTAACAAAATACTGTCCCTCTTTCAAGGACCAACTAGAATGCACTCATTCCTCTGCATTGAGTAAACATCGAGGAGAAAAAGGTGCTGAGGCTTGGTAATGATCCACTTTGTAGAGTATAAGATGGAAGGAGATACTGAACTAGGAGGCAGCAGAAATTGTCTGAGGCCTAGTATCCAAAGGACATGGCAACACCAAGTATGGTTTCGACAAGGTGCAGAAAGTCCCACCCAGATTCCAGGTGACTTCCAACCTTGAAACCTTGTGGGACTGCAATGGATTTGGGAGATACTTGAAACAGAGCAAGCATGTTGCTAAAGGGGAATACAAAGACTGTGACTCAACCCTCTGAAAGAATGATTACTAAAACTTATTTGGCCTTTGAATCCTAGTCATCAGCTGGATTTTAGGGTGGAATCCATTCCTGTAAGGGAAGTGAACTACCAGTTAAGGTAAACAGGCAAATGACACAATGAAGAAACAAGGTAGAAGTATACTCCAGGTACAGGGACAACAAAGAGATAAATAGGAAATGCTTCCGTTGAGAGATCACTCCAGTTCTGTACTTCACAGCCTACATCTGGTTTATATATGAATTAGTTAATAATTAATCAAGTCAGTAATCCATTAAGCATGTATTGAGTATCATTCATGTGTCAGGAACTAACCTGGATTAAAATGAATAAAACACAGTTTCTTACAGTGGGGAAGAAAGCTTAATGTTAGAAATTTAAGTTGAATAATATTCTTTAATATTATTTAATGAATGGACATTCAATAGACACTACTAGTTGTTCCACCAATCACTGACTCACGTCACTTACACCAAGGCATTATGAAGGACCAAAGAAACCATATCTGCCTCGTTCTAGCTTACTGAGTTATAGTTCCCCGATTAGGAACACTTGCCTGGGTAATGTTTCCATGTGGCACCCATGTTGAATGAAAGGGATTGTTTATCAAAATCATTTGAACTGTTAGAGGTGAAGAAAGGTAAGGGGAAAAAGAGGATAAAATGGGAATCTTCAGATTTCAGTTCTAGGTTGAGAATTCTACTAACCAATGGAAGTTGATATCACGCTTCTGCACATTTCCTGCGTTGGTTGATTATGGGTCAGGAACTGAATAGGACCCATCTAACAAGACAGGGAAGGAAGTGTGGGCACAAGTGGTCTCAGCTGTGAGTGAGCTGGAGTAGACGAAGGGGCAAGGATAGTTCTGGTACTTTCTCCATAAAACTTTTACCAATCACCCAAACTGGAGTGATGACTTATCGCACTTTGTTTACATGCCTTTGCTACTTGCTTTATTCTACTGGGACATGGGAGGACTCACAGTGCCTGGTACTCAACCGTGCCAGAGGGGCTTAGGGAACACTCACTGGATTTCAAATATTAGTCCTGAAGGACAATCAAGTGGTCTAGACTCAGTGCCTAAGGGAAACAAGAGTTTCACAATTAAATCAGATGTTGTTGATATGAGGCTTACAAATGAGTAGAGGCTGGGAGGTGCACGTCAGGAACCAGTAAGGGTGGTGGTGCTTGTTTTCCTGGGAGATTTACTCAATACAACAGAGCTCTTTGGTGGAGATTTTGGTATAGGAAAAGGGAAATGATAAAAGCTAGGCAGAGTATTTGGACCCCATCCAAACCAAGCAGACTTGAAGGATGGGTCCCTGCTTTTGAAGAATAATACTGGATATTCATTCATTCATTCATTCATCCATTCATCTGTCCATCCATCCATTCATTCATTCATTTGCATATCTTTAGAACATGCCTATCTCTCCCCCAGGCCCACTGCACTGTTTTGAGTTTGGATTCTGAGTAGGAAAAGCAGGCAAACCACAGAATTAAATTAGGGCAAAACTGAATCCTAGAGGTGTTATTTGGGGCCTACGTTCACAATGAGTTCTTTCTGGAATATGTATCCAGGCTGTATTTGGTTTTTGAGGGCTGTTGTTGCAACACGAGGTGAATATGTATGGTCTTGCTCCAGCTCAGCTCCACCCTCATCTCCAAACACTTGACTTCTTGCCCATCCAACTGCAGCCTTATAACGGCCCAACATGTTCCAATCAAGGACTTTGCACATATTACATACAGCCCATGCCTGGGAAGTTCTTCCTGCAAATGTCCACATGGTTTAATCCCGTATTTTCTTCAAGACTTTGCTCAAATTTCACCTTATCGGAGAAGATCTCACTCTCTTTCCTCTTATTCTCTTTGATTTTCCTCGATAGCCACTTTTATGAACTGTCACACTCTATATTTCTTTGTTCATTTTTCATTTCCCCACACCAGAATGCAAACTCGGTGAAGGCAAGGGCTTTGCTTTGTTCACTGATGTGTAGTCAGAGCCTAGAACTGTGTTTGGCCCAATAAATATTAGATGAAAATATGCCTGACCACCAAAACTTACACGAAAGTCGCAAATGATTACCAAGACCCACAAGTGGTGGGGTCAAGGTATCTTTCATCTTACATGCTTTAGGATTATTTTAGGAGATGTTATAGGCCTGGATCTGCTTGGTGGAGTTGTTAATGGACACATGTTGAGTAGCTGCAGTAGGCAGATGCAAGAGAAACAAGATAGAGAATGATATGTTGCATCATTTCTGATGGTACACAAGCAGCTTTGATCCTTACACGGCTAGATTATAAATTCCTTGGAAGTCCTTATGTCATACTTAAGTACCCTTAATAGCCACTAGCCCAAGGCTATACATATTTAAGTACTCAATAGTGTTTATTGAATGAATGATTTGATGTTAAAATTACAAAGCTGCATAATTGAGAATTATTTAAATTAAGAATATAAAATGACTTCCTGAAAATTGCTATTTGGGTTCAGATTAATTATAAAATGAGCTATTATCATACCACTTCAGACATCAGAAATTCTTGGTGTTCACCTGAAACATAAGCCAACATAATATTCAATCAGATAAATGGAATGATCTGACTATCACAGGACTATGAGAATTAAATGAGTTACCATATGGGATGCATTTAAACAACTGGACACATAGTAAGATCTCAGAGATGAGAAATTATTATTGTAGTAGAGTGTGCTGTGGTGAGTGTGTGTGTGTGTGTGTGTGTGTGTGTGTGTGTGTGTGTGGGCCTGTCAAATGGAGAGCAAATCTTGCTCAGTAGGAACCATATAATATATTTTTATACACAAGGAAGGGGCTTAATACAAATGTATTGGATAAATTAATGAATTATTCCATTTGAAGAAGTTTTCCATCAGCAAAAACTTTGGAATGGTGCTGTGATTACTATACACAGGGAAGGATGGAGAAGGGAGAAAAAACATAATTTTGTGGTGAGGAATATGGGCATTAGGATTTAACATTGTGGGGTTTCAGTCCCACTTACTAACTGTGCATGCATGAAAAAAATACTTAATCTTTCTAAGACTCAGATTCCTTTTATAAAATGTAAAACAATTAAAAATAACATACCCTTCAGGATGGTCTTGAGGAGTACATGAGAAAATATATTGCAAGATGCATAGCACGTTACTTATACTTTATTTTGCTAATTATAGTAATTATTTATAATCCCTCAGGAATCAGAAATTTAACAACCTTGACATATAATATACCTCTTCCTTCCTTTTATATTTTATGGAATTAAGAACATGGACAATAAGTATTACGACTTAAGTCACTAAGTATTTTTTCTTCATTTATTTGGAAATGCATCATATTCTGTTTTAGGAACAGCTCCAGAATTCTTGTCTTGTATTATTATGAAGAATTTCACTTGTTTGGCTTGTAATCCACAAATTAGGTTAGGAGTCATGGGAAGATGTGTCTCTGATTGTGTTATAGTCCCGCCTGTGTCAGTGACTGTTCCTTATATTGTGCATCTTGGAACTGTAAAAGTGTGATTGACTGATCTTGAGGCTGCAATTTCTAAATTTGGGTCCAAGGCGCCCCACTCCCATCAGCAGTACACCTACACAGGTGTCTCAGCCCTCTGTGAAGGCATTTCCTCATGTTTAAAAATGAACACAATAACCCGAGCACGCTCAAAGGCCATTTGTGAGAGGAAAATGGGTTAATGTATGTATAAGTGCTTTGTAAGCTGTCAAGTGTTGCATAATTATAAGGTAAAATATGACTAATAAATCAACCATGATTTATTGATTGATGACAGACTGAGTGACGAATTTCATCATTGCCTAAGGCATTTACCAAGTTATGTTTGTGTAGTATTTTCATAATTGCAAGTACCTGAATTAGAACACATTCAAAAATAATTAATTTAAGAAAACTAGCTAAAAGATCCTTATGTTCCCTATGTTAAGTCTCACACTTAGATTTCATTTTTTGGTTATCCATCATCTTTGTAATTTCTGCTTATTTTGTGTGAAAATTAAGGAAAAATAACTAGTTTGTGGTTTAGTTGTATTTCCTTCTTGAGGGTTGTGAAAGAATATTTACTACTGAGATGGTTGAGACTTACCCAAAAATGCATTTTGGTTCTTTATGAGGAACACATAATGGCCAAGATCAACAAACAGAAATTTAGCAGAATTTTACCTATAATCATTTTAAAGATGGTAGAATGTCGCCACCCTTGAAACAGACTGAAACACTCAAGCAGTAGAGGAATCAGATGTAATTAAATACTTTTGTTATGCAGTTTTTAAAAATTGTTATGTAGGCAGTAAAATTGGTCATTTTCCTCTTGCATCTAAATCCATTACTAATGTAATGACCAAAGCCTTGGCTATAGCAAATTGAGAATTAAGACAATGTTGATTTAATAATTATAGGAGTAACTATGTTGATGCATTTTTAAGGCCCACATATTTTTTTTGTATCCTTTGTCTTACCATTAATAATTTCTACAATAGTTCTCTCTCTCTTTAGTTAAAATCAACATATGCTGAGAACAAGATTTCTTAAAACATCATTTCAGGGCAGAGTGTCACATGCTACTGAAATGAGAAAAACATCTTGAAAAATAAAATCCATGAAAATAATCAGAATCTGCTTTTCTAGATATGGGACTTAAAGCATCAAGTTATATAATAAACAAAGGCTTTTTTTTTTTTTTTTTGCTTGAACAATTTCAAGCATACACAAAAGATAGAAGTATATTGGAACCTCAATATAGCCATTCCACATTCCAAAATTATCAAGATTTTTCCATTTTGGCTTCCTCTGTCCTTTCTGTCTCTCCATTACTCCTTCCTTTCCCTCTTTCCTTCCTTGATTTTGCTAGAAGAATTTTAAGGCAAATCCCAAGTATTACTCTATTTGACCCCTGTACCGGTGTTTCCCCGAAAATAAGACCTAGCTGGACCATCAGCTCTAATGCATCTCTTGGAGCAAAAATTAATATAAGACCCGGTCTTATTTTAATATAATATAAGACCGGGTATAATAATATAATATAATATAATATAATATAATATAATATAATATAACATAACATAACAATATAATATAATACTGGGTCTTATATAATGTTATATAAGACCGGGTCTTATATAAGACGACCCGGTCTTTTATTTATTTTTGCTCCAAAAGTTGCATTAGAGCTGATAGTCCAGCTAGGTCTTATTTTCGGGGAAACACGGTATACTTCAGAATGCATCTCTACAAAATGTGAACCTTTTCCTATGTAACCACAATACCATTTTCACATATAATTAACTTTAAAATAATATTTTCTTTGTATCATTTAGTAATTTGTCCATACAAAATTTCTCATACTTTCTCAAAAATTCCTTTTTGCATTTGATTAGTTTGAATCAAAATCCAAACAATTTCTACAAATCACATTTAATTCTTTTAACTTTTCACCTATTGCGAAACTTTTCACCTATTTCACCCTTTCCCTTTTTTTTCCCATGCAATTTACTTATTTGTGAAACTGGATTTACTGTAGAATTTCTCACATTTTGGATTTGTCTGTTTGCCTTCTTGTGGTGTCATTTAATTTGGTCCTCTATCTTCCATAATTTCTATAAATGGAGGTCAGCTCTAGAAGCTTGGATAGATGACTGTACACAATTGTTTGACTGGGGTACGTAAGCAAAGATACTGTGGGCTTTTTGTTATGTCATATCAGGAGGAACCACGTTTTTGGTTTTCTCATTTCAGTGGAACAGCCAGAAAGTTGGGAAGTTCTAATGGACTTTTCATCTAATGGTTTCATCCACTGATGATTATTCGTTGAATCAGTTATTTCATAAAGCGTTCACAATGTAGTTTCTATTATTCTCACCTTATGGGTTAGCTGCAATTCATCTCAAAAAATAACTTTCTCACATCACTTAGGGCTATTCGGTTACCCTGAAATACTAGAAAAGCAATATAAATGACTATTTTTCTTCTAATTGCCATTTTTCAAGAAAGTAACTAGTGCTGCCAAATCTACTGTATGACCCCAACTTCCCCTCTATTTCCATTGCCATAGCCTTGGTTCTGGCCCTCATTGCCCTTCAATTGTACTATTGCTGTAACTTCAATATTTTCTTTTCCTGAATTGGTTTTCTTTCTCTCTCTATTTGTCTTTTATGACCAAAATGGTCCTTCTAAAACCTGCAGTGGATTCTGACAGCCTTCAGAATCAAGTCATCTTCCTTTGCTAAGACATTTGGAACTCTGATTGCTCATCAACCTACCTCTCTACTTTCAATAGCCACCACACTCACGAACATAAGGAAGCTCAACAAACTCTCCCTGTGTTTTCCTTCAAGCTTTTGGCATGAAACCCTCAGCTGGCAATGCCACTGTCCCTACTGCTTTCTCCCCAAATCTTACCAATCCTTCAAGACCCAGCTCTTACGCCACTTCTCCAAATGAAGCCCTGTTTGAACCAGTTTCTCCTCTGAACTGCCACGGCATTTCTAAGAACCTTGATTTTGTCAACTCTTGCTATAACTGTTCTTCTTACACTTGATGGGAATCTTCCTTATGAAACTGTACATTCTTCAGAAGCTTAGCGTGTGTAATCTTCATATCCCTGTTACCATCTCTTACATACAGTGATGCTCAGAATATCATTGTGGAATTGTTTGTACATGATCCCTTGTGATTCATTGCCTTTGGATCAAGAATGTACAATTATCATAATAAAAAATAGTTCAATTTTGATACTTATGACCAAACATTTTAACAAAATTCTTCCCTCCCCTAAGACTGTTGACTAGAAGAACTGCTGTGTGGTGTAAGTTCAGAAAGTCATTATACATCAGTTACCACCTATGAGCTCCATATGTTCAAAACATTTTTTGAGCATTTGCACTCTTACCAAGGGCAATTATTCCTGTAATGGGCATATTAAGGGTAAGTCTAAGAATATCATACCATGGTAAAGAAGTAAAATTTGGAAGAAAAGACAATTTATTCATAAAGAAATATTTTGAATTTATTGGGGATTTTCCATCCACTTATAATATTTTGATTTTTAAAGATACTGACAATACGAGGTTGGAAAATTAAGTTTGTAAACTTGTTGTAATGATCTTGCTAACCTTTTTTGATATCAGAGGAATTATTCATTATGAATTTGTACCAACTGGACAAACAGTTAACCACGTTTTCTATTTGGAAGTGCTGAAAAGGCTGCATGAAAAACTTAGACAACCTGAACTTTTCGCCAACAATTCATAGCTCTTGCATCACGACAAGGCACCAGCTCCCATGGCACTGTCTGTGAGGGAGTTTACAGTTTACAGTAAACAAATAACTGTAATGAAACACCTTCCCAACTCACCTGATCTGGCCCCCAATGACTTCTTTCTTTACCTATAGATCAAGGAAATATTGAAAGGAAGACATTTTGATGACATTCAGGACATCAAGGGTAATATGACGATAGCTCTGATGGCCATTCCAGAAAAAGAGTTCCAAAATTGCTTTGAAGGGTGGACTAGGCACTGGCATCAGTGCATAGCTTCCCAAGGGGAGTACTTCAAAGGTGGCCGTAGTGATATTCAGCAATGAGGTATGTAACACTTTTTCTAGGGTGAGTTCAGAAAACTTAATTGTCAGACCTCATATACTATTTAGAGATGTTGAAGTAGTAGTTGAGAGAGAGAGAGAGAGAGAGAGAGAGAGAGAGAGAGAGAGAGAGAAAGAGAGAGAGAGAGAGACTATACAAACTTTAAATTTTGGTACATTTATTCAATAAATATATTAATTAATATTCTGTGCTAGGTGTTGTGAGAAAATACGCAGTCATATACAACATCTACACATGCTTGCAATCTAATAGAGGGGCTAAGACATGCTTTGCAGTGGACCAAAGCTAGCAATAACCCACAGGACTACAGCAGGATTTCCATTCCTGCCATAACTTCTATGGGGAGTCTGTGAAAGGAGTGAAAATTCTCCATGATATTACATGTGTAATAAATGAATTTTTGCTGAAAACAACTACTGGAAAAGTAAAAGAAATACAGTTTTCCTATGATCAGACTTCAATCTTAAATAATTACTTTAAAGGGCCTGAAATTTTCGTGTGCTTCAGACTCAGTTAAATGTTCAGTCTGTCCAGTTTAGTTGGAATTGTGTAAGAAAGCCATACATTTTTAAAACATCTCCACTAGTGTAATAAAATTATAACTGATGAGGTCTGTCAATGAAGAGCTTCTTATTATCTTCAAAATAAAAAACCTTCCCTTGATCTGTTCTGCAAGAACTCTGTGAGTTAATATGGATAGTGTTTCGTGTTTAATGAAAGGAACTCACTGTCGTGCTGCACTGATAGCTTTTCTGGATTCTGCCTTCTGCTTCTACCCTGTCAAGAACTGCTGTTGTTCAGATTTTGCACAAGTCACTTAATCTCTGTCATTTAAATTGAGTGGCTAGATTATCTCTAATGTTTCCTCTGTCGGTTAAATTATGTGATGTAATATCATCTCATTTAAGCAGATGCTAATAATGGAGAAGATAGAGGACAGCTCTTTAATTAATGCAAATCTATATAAAGGGTTATCATTATGTGGCAAAAAGAAGTAAAATGTTCCCATTCTTAAAGCCAGACCATACTTTCTTGCTGCTAATTTGTGCTTTGGGCAATCATGTTAAAAGAGGAGAGCTTTTTTTTTTTTTCCTCTTTCTCTCAGGAATGAATAAATAGGACAGAATTCATTCATCTAACAAGTATTTATTGAGCACCTACTACAAGGTAGCAAGGATTGTGTCAGGCACTGTGTGAGGACCACAGTAGTTCAGAAACAGATAAGGTCCTGCCCTCGTGGAGCTTCCAGTCTGAGTTGGGCGGGGGGGCGTGTAAAATGATGTACGAGATGCTGCAGTGGGGTTCTTTCTGTCTGTGTTTCCTCTCTCAAATGTGAGAAGGACACAAGGACTCAGTAACCCCATATCCTTAAGGAACAGAGAGAGCACAATGCAGCAGATGCCAGTACCAGCATCAACTACTGTTAAAGAAAAAAAGTTCCATGACACTTGCTAAAAGATGCTAAGGCAGTCTTTATTCAAGACAATTGCTATAGGTATAGGGACCACTACACTGAGATTGTATAGTGGGGAGAGAGACTAGGGTAACCTCTGAGTACAGCATGGGTTAAGTAGGAATTTGTAGCAAAGGTGGTGGGGTCAGTGCATGGAAAATTAGCAACAGGAAACATCAGAAGTAGGAGTTGTTCTGGTTAAAGCGACCTAACAGGATTCTTTGCTAAGGATAGGCCAGAGGGGTCAGACATCATCTGGGGGACACTGGAAGATGAGGAACCCAGGCAGATATTGAGGGTGATCAGATACCGAGGGTGCTGGTTAAATTGACTTACCCAGGGCTCTTTCTGAAACTAGATTTTATAAGCAAGTTCACAGATGGGCTTAGGAGAAGGTTCAGGAGCCTGACTAAAGTTTGGTCAAGTCAGGAGTCTTTGTCACTGCCATTCACCCCCAGCCTATAAAACAGTGGAGACTTCAGAGAGAACACACAGGAAAGAGAGAGAGAGAGAGAGGAAAGAGAGAGGAGAGAGAGAGGGGTGGGGAGAGAGAGAGAAAAAGAATGAATGAATGAATGAATGAATGAGAATTCCCTAGGAAGGAATTATCAGGGGCTTTAAGAGAACCAGCGGGAGGGCTTGATATAAATGCCCTGGAAGTGGGGGACTGCTGTCTCACCCCTGTCAAGAGATTACAGGTGTGGGTCATGGCCTGGTAGCAAAGAGAAAAATGACTGTTCTGGGAGAAGTTTTACTTTTACCAAAGTGCTGATAAGAAAGAGTGAGTATTCTTGTGGGCCCAGTGGCTACATGCATGAGACAGCTCCAGAACATTGCCTGGAAGAACAGAGGGACCTCCGAAAGAAAGGAGTGAGGTGGGTCACCTGATGCCCCCACAGGCTGAAGGGAAGGGGGAACCTAAAACCAGTTGAAGGAGTGGTATGATTGAACTAGCTCAGAGACATGGAACAGGGGTACGGTACCTCCTCCACCCTCAACAAACAAAAACACACACAACCCCCCCCCCACAAAAAACCTCACCAGGGTGCTCCATGAAAGCGAGGGATGGTACAGCGGCCTGCGTCTAGAAGGAACAAATGGCACATCACAACTGCATTAACACCCTAAGAATGTGCTGCTTCCCCAAAGACCCTCTCCTGCTGGGTTTGATGCTGGCTGGTGAGGATCAGGGCGCTGTCTTCAGTGAGAGGGAGGAAGAAGACGACATACTTGCCATGCTCTCCTATGGAAGGTTCCCTGCCTAAATCAGACCTGAGTTGCAGGGAGAAAGGTTTAACGTGGAGGATGTTAAAAACTGTCCTTATTTTGTTGATCTGCTTATTTTTATATCGGACATGACAGTTTTCTAGTGACTGAGAAGGACTTGAAAAAATTGTGGTAACTGCCTGCGATTTCATCCAGGAGCAAAAATTAATAAATAAATAAATAAATAAATACATAAATAAATAAATAAATAAGAGAGAGGGTTTTGAGGGACCGTTTGAAAAAGGATCAAGTTGCTTCATGATCTTAAATCCTGTTCATTTCAAAAGAAGGTTTCACACCGATCACATAAACATATTTATTATACATTACCAAAACCTATTATAATAGAAATGTTATAATACATGAAAATGGGGTTTAGACTGGGGCACATAGACCCCTTCTTTCAGAAACTGACTGTCAACAAAAAACACTGAGCACCGCTTTTCTTTCTCCTTCCCTCCCCCATCATTTCCTGTTCTCCAGCTCCTCATTCATTTCAATCATTTTCAGCACTTGGGAACATTTTTAGTTTAGTTTTGTTATTTTAGATTGAGTCCCACAGTGGAGCTATATAGAGATAAATATATCTGTAAGCCAGAAATATTACAAACTACCAAGACGAATCATCAGATTGCCTTGTCATGTTGCTCTCAGTCAGAAAGAAGCATCTTAAAGCTAGAGAGAATTATTCTTAATGTGCAATCCTCTTCTAGGGACAGTATTTGATGTTAGATCTTTGGTAATGATGTTTTGTGGGAAGGGATCTTTATCTTGTATATCACCTTCAAAAGGGAATTAAATAAGAATGAGCAAGTTGAAGAAAAATGAGTGTGAAAAATTTCCTATTCAGTAACGTTAAGTAAGAAATGACAGTGTATATGTACCAGTGTGTTTTCTTATGGGGTTTGCACAGTTTAAAGTATTATAACAAGCATTTGATTGCCACAATATGTAAAACTTTGATGTTTAACAAATATTATAGTTATAATTTAACGAGAATTTTAAAGTGTCCATCAGATTTATCTACTTCTGCATTTATTCATCTATTCGCACTTCCTTCATCCGTCATAGCAAGAGGTGTTTATCTTTCTAATTAAGGTCTGCCTTAGGATATCCTCCACAGCCTTGCTTCATGACTGATTCCCATTCTATTCCACATTCATTCTGTCTTTAGCAGCTTCTTCTGCTTAGCCGGTAAAACATGACTAACTCTTCTTCTGGTCCTAATATCAGAACAAAAACCTTCAGTGAGTTTGCGTCTCTGTGTAGCTAATATGCAATTGTTCGTGTGTTCTTAATCATTTCCTAGTGGTCAAATTAAACAGACAATTTTCAGTTCTTATTGTACTTATGATAACACTAGTTGTACTAACAAATAGCACTCCTTTCTCACCACCAATTTCCAAACCTTAACATAAGTTTATTTCTTGTTCACATCATAGTCTGATGTGGGTGTTTTTCGTTGAGAGTGCTCCCCTCCATGTGGTAACTCAGGGACTTTGTCTTCTTGCCTATTGTTGCTCTGTTATCAGTCAGGAACTTGGGTTCTCAGCTTTTAGGAGGGACAGTATGTAGATATCAGTGTGTTTTCTTAAAGAAGTTGTGTATCTCTTTTTAAATTCTCTTGGCACCCACTTTCTGTTAATGAAAACTAGTAAAATGGCACCACCAAAATTCACCTGATGCTGGGAGAGATCGTCCTGGCTAGGTGGCCAATGACAACTTCTACCACGGAGTGGGGAGCACACATTATTCAATGGAGAGTTGTCTATTTGGCCACAGTATTGTAGCCACTACCTATTTCTTGAAACTCTCTGCTCTTTTAGATAGTTTTACAGTACTTTCCCTGTTTCTCCTTTTACCTTTCTGACATTATTTTTCTTCTTTTTATTCCCTCCCCTCACATTTCACGGTATGTCAGAGCTCTCCACTATTTCCACTCTATACTGCCCTCTCCACATGAACTCTTAGAGATTCAACTGAAGTCTATCTACTGATAGTTAACAAATTTGTATCTCCAGCCAACCTCTCCTTAGAACTTCAAACTGCATATTTAAAAACGGTGGACACTGAAAAAGCAGTAGTCTCCTTAAATTAACAAATTTAATTTGTCTGAACTAAATTTGTTTTCTTCCCTCACCCTAATCCTAAACTGAATTCGGCTTCTGCATTAGCCAGTTAGTAAAGATCCCATATAACTTAGTCAATAACTGTAGAAACCCCAGAGTCATCCTACAGTTTGTTCCTCCCCATTCTCTTCCTTCCTACATTCCCCTCCCCACCCCATTAAAAATCAACCTCTAAATGTTAACGACATACTAACTGTATTTTGATCATGTCACCTTGATTTCTACCCTGTTATCGCTACCTAGCAATGCCCTAATGGAGCCCATTCTAAAGCCCAGGAATATTGTAGTTGAAGCCTAACTATATTTCAGCCTTCGTATTTGTCCCTCTCCAATTTATCAGCCATAGTACTACTAACGTGGCCTATCTAAAATGAATATTAATTAAACCTACTACTTCACTAAAACCTATCAGTCATTCTCCATAATTTGCCAAATAACTTTCCATTTCTTTGGTGTATTTTATAAAGTCGGCAATTAGCTGGATCCTACTTTTCTTTTTATGTCACCAGTTGCTCAGACCTGAAGTCCAAGAATACTGAATTAGCTCCTCAAACAAAATATGTTATTTTGTTGCTCAGTGGCCTTCATTTTGTTCTTTCTCCTATGTGAAACTTTCTCTATTCCCCTTTTCCCCTTCCTCACTTAGTATTCAAGACTCAGTTCAGGTACTACATCCTACAGGAGGGATTATCCAGCTTTTTAAAGCAATCTGAGTCCCACTGCACTTCCTTAGCATCCATTGTTATCATTAGCTTTACTATGGTATATTTACATTATGCGGTTTTTTCCTACATCAACTTAGGCAGTGAGTTCCTAGGGGTCGTTATCATCCCTGTACCCTCAGGGCCCAGCATGGTGCTTCCACAGGATAGATATACAATAAATGCTTGTTGAACTGAAATTGAACATTACTCCATTATATTTCTATCATTTCATCTCAAATACCTTTTTGTGTCCAACTTTCCTGCAGCAGGAAATAGGACACCGCCTCTCCAATTTCCCATTTGGCAGAAATAGACAATATCTCATTTAACTTAACTTTTATTTTTCAAACTCTATCTAACATTTTGTCTTTTAAAAAACAAATATGTATATATATGCTATTTCATCATAAAGTAGACTATGATAACTGTTTTTATTTGTATAAAATAACTTTTGTTTATTGAAACAAAGGATGAAATATCAAGTTTGTGAAATATTTTGAAAGAGTGCTGCTATTACATTCTGAGTTTTCCACTAAAATAGTTGTATTAGTCTGTGTTCTCAAAAGAAACAGAGCCAGAACCTCCTTTATTATAAGAAACTGGCTCACATAGTCATGGAGACTGAGAAGTCCCGTGATCTGCAGTTGGCAAGCTGGAGACCCAGGAGAGCTGACGGAGAATGTTCCAGTCTGAATCTGAAGATGGGAGCAGACAGACTTCCCAACTCTAAGGCAGTTATTCAGAGCGAGCAAATTCTTCTTTACCCATTCTGTCCCCCCCACCCCTACCTTTTTGTTCTCTTCATGCCTCCCAAAGGGTGGAGCCAGCCCACCCACACTGAGGAAGGCAATCTGCTTCACTCAGGCTACTGATTCAAATGTTAGTCTCATCCAGAAACATCCACACAGACACACCTAGAATAATGCTGGATCAAAATCTGGGTACTGTGGCCCAGTCAAGTCAACTCCTAAGATTCACCATCACAATAGTACGTCATGAATGTTTCCTATATCATTCAATATTTATCAAAGCCATGATTTTATTGACTTATTGTCTTAAATCTTATGGATAGATCATGAATAATTATGAAATTCCCCTATTGCTGTGTAAGAAATTGTTATGAATTTTTACCAACATAAGTGATAATACAACAGATATACAACAGGTAATACAACATATTTATATAAATATATTTTTGTTATATATCTAGCATTTTGTAGAGCTATCTGTCAGTCTGCCCATCTTTGCTTCCTTTCAGAAACTAACCCTACTGTGATGCTGATGCACTGCTTAGCCTGTTGCCCACCGCCCCCATCACCACCACCACAATGGATGAAAACAGATTAAGCTGACTGAAGGACCCCATTAAACCAGATCAAGCTGACCAATCAGAGTACTCCATTAAACCGGATCAAGTTGATCAATCAGAATAATCCATCCTCATGTCTCAGAGATGGTTAAGAGATGGGCAAGGGTACCACATACAGTGACTTGGAGTTTTCCCTGAGACTTTGTTGCTAGGACTCTCAGGGGAGCTAGATTATTAAATTGGGATTGCTGAACTGTGAAGAGGTGACCTGGATTCTTGGTGGCCATCTTCCTGGTCCTGTGGATAGAATGTCTGTACAGAATAAGGTCAACAGATAGAGGGAAGAAGGATTAAGAGACGCAGAAAAAGAGAGACCATCTTCAAGTTTTATTGACCTCTTAGGCAGTGTTGCCTGTGGCAAATTTATTCCCAGAATTCTCTGTTACTTAGATTAATATGTCCCTCTGTTGAGCATAAATTATTTTGAATTGCAGATCTCTCACTTTCAACCTAAGGGGACAGATTCTTAGAAATTACATTATTTAGACATAGGTAGTGAACACTTCCTAAGTAATTTTGCAAGATTACTTTTCATAAAGATTGTATTCACATTTTTATCAGCAGTTAATTAGGAATAATAAAATAAAATATAACAGTAATAGAAATAATTATAATATCATTAGCAATAACTATTTAATTGAGTACTCCCATGTCCTGTCATTAAACCTAGGTTTATATTTACCAGGGCATTAATTGTACATGTATTTGCTTTCCATCCATACACATAGTCATTGGAATGGACATTAGCACCAAGGGTCCAGAGTCTTATATCTAATAAATCAAATAAGCTACAATTTATTGTGTATGCCTTTGCTAGTCTTTTAAACTTTTGAAAGAAATAAAGCCTGCTTAGCTATTATCGTCTAAAGAGAATGAACAGAATGAAACAAACATAAACCAATGTTTTAGTTAAGGTAATGCTATTTGTCATAGTATATAAATCTCTGTGGCCTAATACTACAGAGACCATGTTTATTATTCAAACTGGAACATTTTGAGAATGAAAGGGGGAGATTTAATAAATATACTGGGACAAGAGGTGTAAACTGGGACTGTTCTGGGAATAGTGGGACATAGAGTCACTTTAATTCATACAATAGGTGTCTATTTCTTACTTAAGTAAAAAGGTGTTGGAGTAGTGGTGAAAATTCTGAGTTCTGGCTCACGTAATTATTTGTGAGTCCAGGCTCACAGAGACACTTTTGTCTTAAACATGTGGCTTTAAGGGTATATTGGGTGTGACCATCCAGGAGGATTTATGGACCTTGACTGGAAATGAGGCAATTGTGTTCACCCACATTCCATTGGCACATTCTTACTCAGTCACTTGACCACATCTAAATACAATGGCGGCTTGAAATTGTAGTCCAGTTAAGTACCCAAGAGGAAAGGAGAAACAGTTCAGCAACAGCCAGCCAGTATATTTCCACAGCGAACATAAAAACATGTTAAAAAAAATTTGTCCCAGGACAAATAAAACTACAGATTGATATTATATTTTATCTCTTGAACATTCTGTTATTCCAGTATTTCTAAACTACTCCTAAAAGAGACTCAATTAAAATATGTTAGGCAAAACTTTATCTATTAGATTCCATCCTTCAAAAATTTCATTATGTATTATTTTTATCAGAGCCCATGTGCCTAATCCCACTTTATGTAGGTAGTCTTATGTAATAAAAAGTGCATAAACTTCAGGGTCAGAAAGAATCTCACAGGGTGGTTGTGAGAATTAAGATGAATGGTCAACGTGCCAAGTTCAATGTTAGACTATAGTAGATGCTCAGTAATGTTGATCCCCTTCTCTTAGGGTACTTAATAGCTCTCAGATGTACTTAATTAATTGGTACTCCAGACACTGATACCTCACTCTAATTAGTAAGACACATCAACTGAAATTGAATAATTTTAAATCCCGTAGTACAGAAATTATAGTTGCTGAAGTGTTGGCAAAAGTTACTCTTCAGCAAATAAAAGGAAAAAATAGAATTGAATGCAACAAGTCCTTATTTGCCCCACAGCCTTAATTTTGTATTGGTGACACCACACAATGAGTTGATTGTTCAAAAGATTTCAGAGATGTTGTATGAGTGCAGGAAAGCAGACAACCGGCTTTATGGTGAAGGGTAACAGTACTTGCCACCCCCAAGCAAGCCACTTTGGCATAAGGATTATTCTGAGCTTAAGGCACTTGAGAAGAGGATTGAAAACAAACCAACTAACCATCTGCCATTCCCCTATTTGCCTAAAAGCAGGACATAAATTTACAAAGGTTTCCTTCCTCCTATCTCTACCAGAAAGGACACAAGTTAATCAATCACCAGAGACAAGCTTTATCAGCCTGGAGACTTTACTAACTAGCCTTTATTTACCATTAATTTCCCATATATTTGCCTCCCCACAATTGGCTGCCCCAAGAGACTCAATGTCCTTTTCTTTGTCTTGTCCCTAAAAACTTATTGTTCCTTTGCTAAGATGCTATATAAATGAAAGCTCTATCCACCGATTTACTCAATCCTGAATTTCTTCTGTGTATATATGAGATATGCTTGTTAATAAACTTGCTTTTCTCTTGTTAATCTGTCTTTTGTCACAATGCTCCAGCTGAGAATCTAAGATGGGCAGAAACAAATTTTCCTCCCTTATAATGGCGAGCTAAATTTAATTTTTTCATCAGAAGAATGAAGAGAATTTTGTTGGAGATTGCAATGCCTTAAAAGATAGATAAAAATAGTAAAGAATTGTGTGGAAATAGAAAATGAACCCCTAGGTTCTGATGATACACCATTGGAATACTACACTCTCCTATGTTATAACATAATCTGGTTTATTCTTCAGGAGACTGAAAATGGAATACAATCCTTGTAGTCCTCATTTCTAAGTAGGCTTTTTGGTCATATCTTTGTTTTGGAGCTTTGATAACATGTACAATCAACTTGAAGTTTAAGCTCCTTTTACCAATGTCAAAAAAGCAGTATCAGAAATTAAAGCCAGCTACTCTAATCAGGGCAGGCTGTCATGAAGTTTAATTTTTTTTTCTGAAAGTTTAGGTTTTCCAAAACCTTAAATGCGATGACATCAGTGCATGTCTATGTGATTTCAAGACATCACTTAAATCTGTCTTTAAAATAAAAGTCAACTGCTTTAAATCTACACAGCACCAATCCTCTCCACATAGAGGATTTAAAACAATAGTAGAGGCATAATTTCATTCTAAATGACTTTTAGTTTCTGAATTGTAGGGAAGACAAGAATCTACTTGGAGCTAAGAAAACGTAGTCCATCCTGTGAAGGTGTATTTGGTTCAATCCCTTCTGACTATGTCCTCCCCTTTCAATCACCGGCATTATCACTCCAAATATGCCTTGTTTTGCCGCCACCCTCATGTGTCCCTTTTCTCAATGACCTTTCTTCCCATGAGTTTTTAATTGCAACATTCTTCATCTTCATTGCATCTCATTTATTCAGGGTTCAAAATACAAACTATGTGTTCTGATAAATGAATGTAGGCCAAAGTGTTAAAGACTGAAGACTAGAAAGCTGATTTTTTGGTGATATATGCATTTTAACTGAGACTTTTACACAAATTTACGCTTGTTTTTAAAATATCAGTGGCTGTTATTCTAGGCTTGTACAAGAGCTGTGATTTTTTTTTTTTAATTTATTGGGGTGACAATTGTTAGTAAAATTACATAGATTTCAGGTGTGCAATTCTGTATCACATCATCCATAAATCACACTGTGTGTTCACCACCCAGAGTCAGCTCCCCTTCCATCACCATACATTTGATCCCCCTCACCCTCATCCCCCACCCCCAACCCCTTTACCTTCTGGTAATCACCAAATTACGTTCCCCAGATTAATTTTCAAACCCGTGGCCATCCTGTGGTCACCAACTGCCCTCCAATCCCCTCACCCTCCCCCCCACCCCGCACCCCTCCCGCCCATCTAGCAACCCTCAGTTTTTCCTCTTTGTCTCCAAAACTGTTTCTGATTAGTTCATTCACTTATTCTTTTCTTTAGAATCCGCAAATAAGTAAGATCATATGGTACTTATCTTTCTCTGTCTGACTTATTTCACTTAACATAATGTTCTCTAGGTCCATCCATGTTGTTGCAAATGGTAAGATTTCTTTCTTCTTTATGGCTGCGTAATACTCCATTGTATAAATGTACCACAGTTTCTTAATCCAGTCATCTACCGATGGGCATTTTGGTTGTTTCCATGTCCTAGCTATTGTGTATAGTGCTGCAATAAACATAGGAGTGCATAAAGATTTTTGAATTGAAGTTTTGGGTTTCTCCGGATAGATACCTAGGAGTGGAATTACTGGATCATAGGGTAGTTCCATTTTCAGATTTTTGAGATACCTCCATACTGTTTTCCATAGTGGCTGCACCAATCTGCAATCCCACCAACAGTGCACAAGCGTTCCCTTTTCTCCACATTCACGCCAACACTTGTTGTTTGTTGATTTATTGATGATAGCCATTTTGACTGGGGTGAGGTGGTATCTCATTGTGGTTTTTATTTGCATTTCTCTGATGGTTAGTGAGGTTGAGCATTTCTTCATATGTCTGTTTGCCATCTGTATATCCTTTTTAGAAAAATGTCTCTTCAAGTCCTCTGCCCATTTTTTAATTGGATCGTTTGTTTTTTTGGAGTTGAGTTGAGTGAGTTTTTCGTAGATTTGTGATATTAATCCCTTATCAGATATATCATTGGCAAATATCTTTTCCCATTCAGTAGGATCCCTTCTTGTTTTATTGATGGTTTCCTTTGCTGTGAAAAAACTTTTTAGTTTGATATAATCCCACATGTTTATTTTTTTCTCTTCTCTCGAGCGAGGGTATATATCAGTAAAAATCTTACTCCGGGTAATGTCTGAGAAGTTTCTTCCTATATTTTCTTCTAGGTATTTTATGGTTTCAGATCTTACATTTAAGTCTTTAAGCCATTTTGAATTTATTTTTGTATATGGTGTAAGGAGGTGGTCCAGCTTCATTTTTTTGCATGTGTCTGTCCAGGTTTCCCAGCACCATTTATTGAATAGACTGTCATTACTCCATCGTACATTCTTGCTTCCATTGTCGTAGATTAAATGGCCATATAGGCGTGGATTTATTTCTGGACTCTCTATTCTGTTCCATTGATCTATGTGTCTGTTTTTATGCCAGTACCATGCTGTTTTGATTACTGTAGCCTTGTAGTATAATTTGAAATCAGGTATTGTTATACCTCCCACTTTGTTCTTATTTCTCAAGATTGCCTTTGCTATTCGGGGTCTTTTATGGTCCCATATAAATTTTAGGATTATATGTTCTATTTCTGTGAAAAACGACGTTGGCAGTTTGATAGGAATTGCATTGAATATGTATATTGCCTTAGGCAGTATGGACATTTTAACTAGATTAATTCTTCCTATCCATGAACATGATATGTGTTTCCATCTATTTATATCTTCCTTCATTCCTTTCTTCAGTGTCTTATAATTTTCTGAGTACAGATCTTTTACTTCTTTGGTTAAATTTATTCCCAGGTATTTTATAGTCTTTGGAGCGATTGTAAATGGGATTGTTTTTTTAATTTCTCCTTCTGATGTTTTATTATTGGTATATACAAATGCCACTGATTTCTGAATATTAATTTTGTATCCTGCTACTTTACTAAATTCATCTATCAGCTCCAACAGCTTCTTGGTGGAGCCTTTAGGGTTCTCTATATATAGAATCATATCATCTGCATACAATGATAACTTTACTTCCTCCTTACCAATCTGGATGCCTTTTATTTCTTTTTCTTGTCTGATTGCTGTGGCAAGAACTTCCAGCACTATGTTGAATAGAAGCGGAGATAGTGGGCAACCTTGCCTTGTTCCTGATCTTAGGGGGAATGGTTTTAGCTTTTCCCCATTGAGTATGATGTTAGCTGTGGGTTTGTCATATATGGCCTTTATTATGTTGAGATATGATCCCTCTATTCCCACTTTCTTAAGGGTTTTTATCATAAATGGCTGTTGGATTTTATCAAATGCTTTTTCTGCATCTATTGATATGATCATGTGATTTTTATTTTTCATTTTGTTTATGTGGTGTATCACATTAATTGATTTGCGGATGTTGAACCACCCTTGCATACCAGGGATGAATCCCACTTGATCATGGTGAATGATCTTTTTAATGTATTGCTGAATTCTGTTTGCTAATATTTTGTTGAGGATTTTTGCATCCATGTTCATTAGAGATATCGGCCTGTAGTTTTCTTTTTTTGTGGTGTCTTTGTCTGATTTTGGGATCAGGGTGATAGTGGCTTCGTAAAAAGTGTTTGGGAGTCTTCCTTCCTTCTGGATTTTTTGGAAGAGCTTGAGGATAATAGGTGATAGTTCTTTTTTGAACGTTTTGTAAAATTCACCTGTAAAGCCATCTGGACCAGGGCTTTTGTTTGTTGGGAGACTGTTGATTACTGATTCAATTTCCGTGGTGGTAATCAGTCTATTCAGGTTTTCTGTTTCTTCTTGAGTTAGCCTTGGAAGGTTGTACGCCTCTAGAAAATTGTCCATTTCTTCCAAATTGTCAAATTTGTTGGCATATAGTTGCTCATAGTAACTTCTTAAAACTTTTTGTATTTCTGCAGTGTCCATTGTCACTTCTCCTCTTTCATTTCTGATTTTATTAATTTGGGTCCTCTCTCTCTTTTTTTTAATGAGTCTGGCTAAAGGTTTGTCGATTTTGTTTATCTTCTCTAAGAACCAACTCTTGGATTCATTGATCTTTTGTATTGTTTTTCTGGTTTCTATTTCATTAATTTCTGCTCTGATCTTTATTATCTCCTTCCTTGTGCTCCCTTTGGGCTTATTTTGCTGTTCTTTTTCCAAATCCCTTAAATGTGAAGATAAACTGTTGATTAGTGCTGTTTCTTGTTTCTTTAGGTAGGCCTGCAAAGCTATGAATTTCCCTCTTAGGACTGCTTTCGCGGCATCCCATAGATTTTGGGTCGTCGTGTTTTCATTTTCGTTTGTCTTGAGATATCTTTTGATTTCTTCCTTGATCTCCTGCTTGACCCATTCATTATTTAGTAATAAGTTATTCAGCCTCCATGAATTGGTGTGTCTTCCAGTTTTTTTTCCTGTAGTTCATTTCTAATTTCATAGCATTATGATCAGAGAAGACAATTGGTATGATTTCAGTTTTCTTAAATTTAGCAAGACTTGTTTTGTGGCCTAACATATGGTCTATCTTGGAAAATGTTCCATGTGCGCTTGAGAAAAACGTGTATTTTGCAGCATTGGGGTGAAATGTTCTGAAAATATCGATTAAATCCAAGTGGTCCAATGTATCATTTAAGGCTGTTGTTTCCATATTGATTTTCTGTCCGGAAGACCTGTCCCTTGTTCTCAGGGGTGTGTTGAAGTCCCCTGCTATAATAGTGTTACTGTTGATCTCTGTCTTTATGTCAGTCAGTACCTGTTTTATATATTTAGGTGCTCCTATGTGGGGTGCATAGATGTTTACTAGGGTTATGTCCTCTTGTCGGATCGATCCCTTTATTATTATATAGTGCCCATCTTTATCTTTTAGTATGTTCTTCATTTTAAAGTCTATTTTGTCAGATATAAGTATTGCAACTCCAGCTTTTTTCTCGTTTCCATTTGCATGAAATATCTTACTCCAACCCTTCACTTTCAGCCTGTGTGTGTCTTTTGTTCTGAGGTGAGTCTCTTGTATACAGCATATACAAGGGTCTTGCTTTCTTATCCAGTCAGCCACCCTATGTCTCTTGATTGGAGCATTTAATCCATTTACATTTAAAGTGATTATTGATAGGTACATAGTTATTGCCATTTTTAAATTTGTAGTTAGGTTGTTTTGATCTTTCTTCTATTTACAGAAGTCCTTTTAGTATTTCTTGCAATGCTGGCTTGGTGGTAATAAATTCCTTTAGCTTATTTTTTTCTGGAAAGCTCTTTATCTCTCCATCAACTTTAAATGATAGCCTTGCTGGATAAAGCAATCTAGGTTGTAGGCCTTTGTGTTCCATCACTTTGAGTATCTCCTGACACTCCCTCCTGGCCTTCAATGTTTCTGTAGAAAAATCATTTGATAGTCTTATGGGAGTTCCCTTGTATGTAACCCTCCGTCTTTCTCTTGCTGCTT
Source organism: Rhinolophus ferrumequinum (assembly GCF_004115265.2). Classification (NCBI taxonomy): domain Eukaryota; kingdom Metazoa; phylum Chordata; class Mammalia; order Chiroptera; family Rhinolophidae; genus Rhinolophus; species Rhinolophus ferrumequinum. The sequence continues at coordinate 25,854,355 of NC_046287.1, forward strand.
TTAGGATTCTCTCTTTGTCTTTAAGCTTTGCCATTTTAACTATAATGTGTCTTGGTGTGGACCTGTTTGGGTTAATCCTGGTTGGAACTCTCTGCACTTCCTGGACTTGTATGTTGGTTTCCTTCATCAGGTTGGGGAAGTTTTCAGACATTATTACTTCAAATATGTTCTCAATCCCTTGCTAACTCTCTTCACCTTCTGGTATTCCTATGATGCGCATGTTGTTGTGCTTGATGTTATCCCAGAGGTCTCTTAGGCCATCCTCATTGTTTTTTATTCTTTTTTCTTTCTGTTGTTCCGTTTGGGTGATCTCTGCTACCTTGTCTTCTAAGTCGCTGATTCGGTCCTCTGCTTCATCTAGCTTGCTGGTAATTCCTTCAAATGAGTTCTTAATTTCGGTAATTGTGTTCTTTAGTTCTAACTGGTTGTTCGTTATGATTTCTACATCCTTCTTTATGTTTTCTCTAAGCTCCTTAAACATTCTTATCACCAGTGTTCTGAACTCTGTCTCTGAGAGGTTGGTTACGTCTGCTTCATTTGGTTCCAGTTGTGAAGGCTTCTTCTGTTCTTTTATTTGGGATGTGTATCTTTGTTTCCCCATTCTGGCTGACTGTGTTTATTTTGATATATTAGGTAGATCCCCTAGAGTTTTTAGTTCTTGCTAGGTTATCTTATGTAGTATGTGTCCTTTATATTTGACTCGCACCGCGTCGTCCTCCTCTGCGTGTGCTCCAAAGGTGACTCTTGTCTTGTGTACACTGCCCCGTTCAAGAAGATCTTGAATTGCTTTTTGCTTGTAAGTAGGTGGGGTTAACTCCTGGGCTGACCCGTTATGAGACTTGGCTCTGCCTCCCGCAGGGCGCTCTGCTGCGTGAGGGTTGACCACCCTAATGTGGTTTGGCCTCTATGGGCTCCAGTGCCTGCAGAGAGCCCCCTCTGGGTGTGTGACCTGCAGGTCAAACCTGGCAGCACTCCGGTTTGGTCTGGAGTTGGCTCCTGGATATGCTGAGTCCCGTGCCTCTCAAGCTGGGCCCCGGCAGTGCAGCTTGCAGTAGCAGAGAAGGATTTTCAGTGGATCAGTATTTTTCCCAGGGTCAGATATTTGTAAACTATATGTTTAAGATTTAGGAAGCAAGGCTTGATAGATCCAGAAGTTATGGAAATAAAAAAGGAGACAGCTGAATAAAGGTCACCCTTGTAATTCCTAGTCCAGGAGCAAGTTTCGATGTCGTCCCCCGGTGCAATCCCCCGCCCCTAACCAAGTGCTCAGCCCCACCGGTCGCGGCCGGTTCCTGGGACTTCGGGCATCTCAGCTAAGAGCTGTGATTTTAATGACACTCAAATTATGCTTCCGGGGGCCACGTACTTCAATATAGGGAGAGCCATGGTTATTATCAACTCTGTGTTCCCCTGTGGTAGCAGCAAAGGTTGAACCCACTGATGAGTCTAATGGTTCTATATTAATATTTTCAGAAGGAATATCTGTAAAACAAATTGTGGTGTGGTGCCATGTGCCCACAGGTATATGAAACACATTTTTGTTCTTGCTAAATACAAAATGATGCTTAAGTTATAGGCAAAGTTATGATAGACTGACCAAGGTTTAACAGCAAACTATCATTTTCTTCATCAAGTGTTTGCTGAATACAGATGTAAGAATTTGAACATGGCTTTCCCTGGAGATGAGCAGTTCTTATGAGCAGACTAAGACATTTGCCTATAGGCCTTCCAAGAGTTCACGTGGAGGTCTTCTTTAACGGGGACAGATGACTTGGCAGGAGGAATAGATGACAGAAACTTTGCCTTTTCCAATTTCATACTTTCTTCAGTCTTCATAGCTAATATAGATCTAATTTTCCCTTCTTTCTCATGTGATTTTTCATAATTTTACACAGGGCATCTTCCATATTTCTGCTCAGATCAAGGGCAGAACTGGGGAGATCAAGGCAGAATAAGCCTATGCTAAATGCTTATGCCAGTTTTTCAAATTTACAGCTTGCGTAGAACACTCAAATGAGTCAGAAAAAGTCATTTTTTCTTAAATTATTTTAATTTGTTCTAACAAACCGAGAGTCAGATGTTATCAAACTGGTTCTATGGTTTGTAATTTTCCAAAAATAAATGAGATTGAACCCAGAAAAAAAGACTTGAAGGCATTCCAATGTCTTCAAAATGGAAGATAAAAATAATCTTTTATTCTTGTTTAGCAAAATATTCCTTTTGGGAAGAACTATGTGATACAGACAGGTTCCATAGCCAGATGGGTGGCCTTGTGTAGACAAAATAGTGGTGGAGCATCTGACTAAATTTTGTACTTTGGTGTTAGGTAGACACAACAAATATAGAAGAAGGCTAGTTCTACAATTGATTCCTCATCTTTTCCAGGTTCATATGTCAGCCTAATTGTGAAAAATTAAGCAACTATAATATTTGTAAATGATAATAAAATATGACATGCTCATACAATAGAATCATAAATAAAAGATTTGAAGTTCATGTTTCCTAATATCTCCATTGGTTTGCGCTATGATATATCAGACTACAGTTACTGAACCCTTAAGAGGATCCAAGTGTGATAATCACAAAAACTAGATCTCTGCAATTATGTTAGTGTCATCTACATACACAATACATATTGAGTTAATTAATTTGTAAGAGTTGCTTGAAATTTTCTCGAGGTAGTATAGAATCTTGACGTTTTCTTTTTCTTTTCTTTTTAACATTATTCATTGTCATCAAATAAAATCAGCACATTTTTTTTCATTCATTCTGGTGAGTGTATACGTGTTTGTGTTTGTGTGTGTATTTGTGTGTGTGTTTTAAGCACTGACCAAGGCTAGCAGCTGATACTGCTGGCCGACAGGCTCTTTCTCTTTGCCAAAATAGACCATAGGATGTAGGATTTATAGGACAAATAGTTTCAGACATTTCATAACTTCTGTGTCCTGGAGAGAAGCTGAAGGCGTATCATTTCTTGAGTTGATTACAAAAGAGCTTTCCGATATTCCTGTTTAACCAAAATGTTCTCATTCCCTTTCTTTGCAAGCCCCCAGGCTCTTGTTTTCTGAGATAAATCACTCTCTTTCCTCCCAAAGCAAAATGAAAGGGGCAATTATACCCTTGGTGATTCTTAATTGTCCCAATTAACTAAGTCAGTGTCTGGAGTCTGAGCTGAAAATGAAACTTAGAATGTGCTTTCAATAAATGGAATTTGTTAAGTCAATTTGAGCCTTTCCCCCCCCAAAAGTCAGCTATTTGAATATTGAACTGCAGTCACGCCATTGGTGCCCGTAGGTTAGAAGAAAAGTAATGTGCTCTTTCCCTATATACGCTTAGTTAAATTAAACGGAACACCACCACCACCACCAATCCAATACTGAGGATTTCTTAAACAGATTTCATTTCAGTAATAAGTTTACATTTCTTCCACATATGTTCCTCTTACATTAAATCTGCATTTAATTTTTTTTCTTGTATTCGTGCCATTTTGTGTGCCAGTGAGTATCGATATATCAAATAAGTTTTACTTAAGTACTGGTTTCAGAATTGCTGGTCCAATAGAGAAATTAAGAGGTGCTCTTCTCTTACCTGTTGTAATATTGGAACAATTCATTCATTAGTGGTTTGATAATTAGAAGAATTGAAGTTAAAAATGTTTGGGGAAAACGTAAATATCATCATTATGGTATTTAAAATGAAACATATATGTTTCAAATCACCGGATAAGAGGAAAGCAAACACAACATCCCTTTGTCTAAGTTGAAAGAAGGAGTGATGACATTAAGATGGGCATATAGGTTTTCCTGACTTCTGTTCCCCTCACAAGAAGACCAGCTTGTAACTATCCATAGACAAGCCACCACTATGAAATTCCCAGAATGCAGTGGTGAGGCTAAAGCAGCCCCCTGGGTCACAGATAGAGAGGAGGACCACTTTGGAAGGGTCAGAGGAAGGACTACACTCTGACCGCAGTGCCCTCCTCCTGGCTGGCGTAGTGCTCCACTGAGGTTTCCCCTGGAGTCTGTGGCTTCTCCAGTGGGAAAAAGAGAGCCCAGGTGAACCTCCAGATCCCTCAGTGGAGGACGTGTTACTGGGCTCAAGTCCTGCATCACAGGGAACGCTTGATCAGAGACCACAGCCATTGGCTTTGCCTGTTTGCAGAGCTAAGCTGTTGGCCCTATGTGGTCAGGAGTTTGGTGTGTAGTTCTGCCTGATTTGGGTCCACAGCCAGTGAACCACACAGGTCTTGACGCCTGTTTTACTGCCTCTCTGGGGTAGGGAAGCAAACTCGTAGCCCTGTTTATAGCTGAAGATAGCCCCCGATTCTATCCAGGAAGCCTAACCAGAGCACCTGGGAAGCTGCATAGCCCCTCCTACAGCCCCACTTACAGTGGCACCTGGGCAGAGCCCTGCCAGCGGCTCTGCCCATCTGCAGAGTGGATCTGGTAGCCCTGTATTACCAGGGGGCTCAGTGCATAGTTCTGCCTGATTTGGGTTCCCAGCCAAGGAGGCTTACTAGCCTTGGAGCTTGTGCTACTGCTCTGCCGGTGGAGAGCAAGCAAATGTAAAGCCCAGTCTGCTGCTGAACAAAGTGCCCATCCCTGCCTGACCAGGAAGCCGAACCAGAGTAACTGAGAAGCTGTGTATCCCACCCTATCGCACCACTTATAGATCCCATTTGTTCTTTGTCTCAGTTCCCCCAATTCTACCTGCTTTTGAGTGAACTGTATATACTTTTTAGAATCGTTTTATCTTAAGTAATGATTTTCAAGTTGTTTCTCTGTGGGTGTATCTGTGTGTTTGATGGTTGTTCTAGAATCAATGTGGTTATCACTATAGGTAATAATAAGCTGCCTTGATCCAGAAACCTCATGTTTGCATCTAGGATAATAATCAATCAATCAATTATTAGGAAATTTTCCCTCTTTATTCCTTCCACCCCATTCCCATTCTCCCTTTCTTTTCATTCTTTCGTACCCACCCTCTGTAGCTACTGAATCGCTTAGTTTCAGATTTATCATTTCTGTATTATTTTGCATAAATGAGCTGATGCATGTATATATTTTTCTTGTATTCTCTTCTTTCTTTCTTACTTTAATAGAACAACTTTAATGACCACATAATTCTCATACCATAAAATTCACCGATTTAAAGTGTGTATCATTGGTTTTTAGTGTATTCACAGAGTTGTGCGACCATCACCACAATCAATTTTAGAACATTTTCATCACCCCCAAAAGAAACCCTGTGCACATGGTCATTCTTCATCCTTCCTCACCCACAGCCCTAGATAACCAATAACCTCTAGGACCTTGGATAACTAACTTATTGCACTTAGCACGATACTTTCAAAGTTCATCTATGTTGAAGTGGTTGTTTTTGTGGCTGAATAATATTCCATTGTATGAATATACCACATTTTATTTAATCTTTCATCAGTTGATGGACATTTGGGTAGTTTCCACTTTGGGGTTTTAGAAATAATGTTACTATGAACATGTGTGTACAAATTTTGTGTGTACATATATTTTCATTCTCTTGGATGCATGACTATTAGGTTGGTGCAAAAGTAATTGTGGTTTTTGCACTTATTTTTAACCTTTTAAGCCGCAATTATGTTTGTACCAACCTAATAGAACTGGAATTGCTGGGTCACGTGGTGACTTTATGTTGAACCATTTGAGGAAATGCAATAAAGTTTTTCCAAAGTGGCTGCACCATTTTACAATCTCACCAGCAGTGCGTGAGTGTTCCAATTTCTCCACATTCCTGCCAACTTGTTATTATCTGTCTTTTTTATTATAGTCATCCTACTATTACCTTTCTTTCAAGAAGTATAGAATACTATAGATAATGCTTTGCACTTTGCTTTTCTCACTTAACAGTATATCCTGGAAATAACTCCAAATTACTTTTGAGGAATCTTTCTCATTCTTTCATAGTTGCATAGTATTCCATTATGTAAATTGTATTATAATTTATTCCTATGTATGGGCATTTGGTTTATTTCCAATACTTTGCAAATACAAACTGTTTTGCAATAAATAACCTTATGATATGTATTTTCATTTTGTTGGAAGAGTATCTGCAGGGTAGATATCTAGAAGTGGGATTGCTGAGTCAAAATAGAAGTGTATGTGTAGTTTTGTTAAATATCACCAAATTTCTCTCCAGAAGGGATATAATAATTTTCTTTTCCATGAGCAATGTATGTCTGTTTCCCAATAGCCTTGCCAACAGAATGTGCTGTCTTGCTTTTTAACTTTGCCAGTCTGACAGATGAGAAATGATGTCTTAGTATTGTTTCTATTTCAATTTCTCTAATTTGAGTGAGATTGAATATTTTCATGTTTGAGCATCATTTTCAAATCTTTTTAGTGAATTTTCTGTTCACTCCGTAATTATCTTTTAAAGAGGTTAGCTAATTATCAAAACATGTATTTCAGATTCATCACATATTTATCATTTCTAGAACTGGTCTTTACTTTCTGTGGATCCAAGTTTCCATTTGGTAGCATTTTTTTTTTCATCTTACAGAACTACCTTTAACACTTCCTTTAGTATAGGGCTACTAGGAACACATTTTCTCAGCTTTTGTTTTTCTAAAAACATCTTGACCTTGCCTTTATTTTTTGACAGATATTTTTGCTAGATATAGAAATCTAAGTTGCTGGTTATTTTCTTCCAGTACTGTATGTTGCCCTGTTGTCTTCTGGCTTATTTTACCTCCTCTGACAAGAAGTCCACAGTCATTCTGGTCTTGTTTTCCTGCCCCAGCCAGTGGTGTAACCCTGCAGCACTCAGAGGGGCCCTTTGGGAAAAAGTTGTCAGGTGGATACAGTCCTGTATTGCCTGTACCTCCTTCAAGATTTTATCTGTCATGCTTACTCACACTTTGCCATTAAACGCTTATTAATAGTTTGGCTGCTTACCTTATCATCTTGTTATTTTTCTAGGGATGAAAATGCCTCAGGTCTTTTCTCCCATATAAAAAGTTTCTTACTTTCTGGAATTTTGTTCTTTTAAGTTTCTTTGGGATGAGTTCCTTTAAGTTTCAATTTTGTAATGACTTAAAAAAAAGAGAGAGACTATGATTTTATAGCTTCTCCAGCTTGTTAGTGTGAGAGTAATGATCTGTTGTGATCTGGATTTATGGAGCAGGAGTCTATGGCTTCCAATGAGAATGTTTGTACTTATTCTATTTAGCTCTCTTGTACACACAATGTTTGCTTACTTCACAGCACTCATTAAGGCTCCTGTTAAGATACAATCACCCTTTATTTTATTTTAGGAAATGTGAGTTTTAGCAAGGAGATGTAAAATGTAATTGTTAATTAAACATAGAAATAATTCAATCTATACTCTCCTACTGGTAAATGAAGTGTGACTGACTTGTTTTCAAAGCTTAGTGTTGTCAAAAGGATTCAAGCAATATCATGTTTAAAAGCACTACATAAAATATTAATACATATTTGTAGATCACAGTGCTCAATAAGATCCAATAAAGTTTTGTTTTTCTTTTGAATTTCTGTTGAACTGATGCTCTTGCACAGACATCGAGTGGAGCTTAAAACCTGTTTTCTTAGAAAATTGAATTTTGGGGAATGGATGTACATTTCCAGTTTGTATCACTTCTTCCTTCTTATATTACACATCAAATATGAGATTTCATGTCACCTCAACAAAAGGTTAGTGGTTAAAAAAAGTTTATAACCTATTTTCAACTTGTATTAGAAACTATGTATTAGAAAATAACTATGTTATTTTATTATGTTGGATTCAAGATTTGCATGAATGTCTTAAATATTTAATTTCTAGGAGTAAGTAACATCTCCAACACGTCTTTCACTTTCTGAAGGAGTAGCGATTTGAAGAGGACTATGTTCCTTTTCATTTGAATAAATGTTAGCTCTCAAGAAGTAAAATGAAATGCCTTTATATTTAATTGCATCACACTTGATTTTGGACTAGCTAGATATTTTTATTGTTTCAAAGAAATATTAGTATGCTATAAGACCAATATTCTTTCCAGGTGTATAGTCTAAGTTTATAAATTTTTATTTTGGAATTTATAATTCAGTAGTGTAAGGCTATTCATAGCTAGCTTGGAAAAGTATATGAATATTCTACTTTCTGGGTATTTACAAATCATGTCACATATCTTTATGTTTGGGCAGTATTTGTATGAGATAAGTGCTTTTCATTCAAGGCATACTTTTCCCATGTTACTTTCTATCTGTTGCTTAAAATGAAATGGAATGAAGTGCATAGGTGAGACAGTGGCTTCTTCTCTCTCCTTTCCTCCTATTCGTACCTTTGCCCATAGAAAAATAGTAGTCATCAACCAATAACACTTAGGTCTTTAGGGAAAGTCCTATGTGTGTGTGGCAGAGGTGGGATAAGGAGGGCAGACTGAGAAACTATCTTCTCTCTCTCCTCTTTTACTAAATCCTTCCATCAACTGGAGGGACTGACCTGAGTTCTTTATTATCGGTTCAGTTACAGTGTTACTGGATGGCAGGGCAGAGTAGGGGAGAGAGAAGGGAGAGTTGAACAAGTAAAAGATGGTCTGTGCCTTGAGTGTGTTGAAGCTTTATTCTGCCTAGGCCAGATGGGAGGGGAGATGTAGTCTGTGTGACTTTCATCTTCTGTCACCTTTTGGATGGCAGTAGAAGTGAACTAAATTATCCCTGCTACTGTAGAATGAAAGATAAAAATGCTCTCAGTTTGCTTGGGGGCAGTGTCATTTATCTTACTATTTTTATCTTTACAATTTGCTCTTCATAGTGTTCTAAGGTAAGCAGAACCCAGACTGTTAATTCCACTTTACCTGTGAGATAACTGATCTATGAAGATAATTAACCAAGTTCATACAGTCTGAAAATGGCAAAAGCAGATGCAAACCCAGGGTGCAGACTTCAAATTTTTTGATTACTAGATAATTCCTCCCGTTGCCCTTTGCAAACAGCAATTCACTTATCTGAGTGATTGCAGGTTTGAAATTCTAGGGGAGCTCAGTACTTGAATAACTGTGTACTGCTCTAATTTTTTTTTTTCCTGACTAAATCCATTAGCAAAACTGTTAAAAGCAGACAGCTTTAGGAGAAAAACTGTTTTGGATGGATTGAGAAGAAATGCAAAGAGGAATTAAAGGAGATATAAATTCTCAAGTACTCTGAATTTTCTTACCTGTACTGTTTTCCTTGGTCTCTTTTTAGATCTCGACTCTGTTTTGTAACTATCAGTTCCTATTTTGCCTATCCTGAAGTCAAACAAGTGTTTGACTATATTTAACGTGTTTGTTCATTCATATATTTGGCGTTTATTGAATCCTGACTATATACTAATCGTTGCATTTGGCCTAGGAATTAACTAATAAATAAAAGGGATTTCCTGCTTTTATGGAGCAGGTGACCTAAGGAACGATACAGAAAATTTAGCAGTGACCATGGACCTTTCTATTGATTACAAAATAATGATCCCATGCATTAATTTCTCCCCTCCCCACCCCACCATTGTTCTTTCCCATTGATGCTTTACTCAAGAAAATAGAATTCTGCTTTTTCATATACCTAATTGATTCTGAATGGGCTCTGCCAATGTTCAGGGTTCTATCCACTTGTTTTATAAACTGGGAAATGGTGTGGCTGTCCGTCAGAGAGCTTCTCCAAATATTCTGTTTCTCCTCGTTAGAAAAGTTTCCACATCTGTCTCTGTGTAACCATTGCTCAGTATTATTTTAGAGAAAAATGAATTTTGCTATTGTGATAGGGCAGAGGTTCTCAAAGTATGTTCCACAAAAACCTGGGGGTACCTGGGACCCATTCAGAAGTCTGAAGTCAAAACCATTTTCATGATTAAAGGGAACCACTATCTCTACTCACAACGCTTCTGACACCAAATGTGTGGGTTTTTTTGTCATTGACAATCAATTCGCTGACTCTTTGGATGTCAACTGGGTGTCCAGTGATTCAATTCAATTTTGACATAAACTACTTTGAGTTAATGTCAGCCCCACAAGTTAAGGGCTCAGTCCCATGGACAACCTGCATTTCAGATACAATCACAAGCTCCAGGTCTCCCATACTTCTGACTGACCAGCTAAATATTTAGGTTCCCTGATCCACTACTCAGTTTCAAAAATTGGTAGAATAGCTCACAGAACTCAGGAACAGTATACCTACTATTACTGGTTTATTATAAAGGATACAACTCAGAAACTCTCCTATGGGAGAGATGCACAGGGCAGGGTATGGGTAAAGAGCATGGAGAATTCATGCTCTCAGGGGTGAGCCACCCTCCCTGCACCTTGATGTGTTCACCAACCTGGAAGCTCTGTGTAACCCCCTTTTTTAGGGTTTTTATAGAGGTTTCCTTATATAGGCATGACTGTTTAAATTATTGGCCATTGATGTTTAACTCAATCTCCAGCCTCTCTTCCTTCCTGAAAAGGACTTTATCTTTTGTTAAGGTTTGTATTATAAACTAATACACTCATGGTTTTCTTAACACACAAAAAAATGACATCTAAAAAAAAAAAAAGACCACTTAAAATAGACCAAAATGCCTTGTTAAATAGTCAAGGAAAAAATAAAAGGTTTTATTCTGATGTCATCTTTAAAAAATGAAACTATATATTATGGAATAAATTATGTGTGCTGTCTTAGTATGACTGAGAATGAATCAAAGCTTAATTCTCAGACAAAAGAGTATGAAAAGAGATTATCTTCTACATTTCATGTTTGACTGTGTATTGTAACCACAGAGAGTCATTTGTCCTGAAGATCAGTTGTCCTAAATGTCTCTTTTAATCCTTTTTTAGTCATCATTTTTGCCTCTTCCTATCATTCTTTCCATTTCCATTTTATCTAGTCTGAGTGTTGACCAATTAATTTTTTTCCCCAGACATTAATTTATCAAAGGCTTTGTGTATGTTTTAAGCAAATTTAATTTCTGCTTGCAAGTGATATGCATAGTATTATCAGATGTCCCCAATCAAATAGAGCTCTGTGCTCACAGATATCACTAGACACTAGAGTCACGTGGGGATTTGGTGTCAGTTTATTAGTGAATGTTTTCAGATTAGGATGACTTTTACTTCTGTTTGCAACCTCAGAACATAAGACACTCACAGAATGAATACTTGGATAACAAGTTCAAGTATATGCCAAAGTATAGAAGCTTCCAATATACTAGAACTGATTTAAGAATACTTTTTAATCAAATATATGGTGATGGAAGGAGAACTGACTCCGGGTGGTGAACACACAATGGGATTTATCGATGATGTAATACAGAATTGTACACCTGAAATCTATGTAATTTTACTAACAATTGTCACCCCAATAATAAAAAAAAAGAATACTTTTTAGACATTTCCAGAGCCCTGTTTCCTTGGGTAGAGATACACCATTCATGTTGGGATAGACTGAATTGACGAATGCTATTCTAACTTATCAGAGCATTCTGCTTCTCTGTTTAGTTGTGACTTAAGGAGGGTGTACATTATTAAAAAAAAAAAAAAGCAAATCAAAATGTATTTTATAAAAAAACTAGAGGGAAAATTAGGAGAAGGAAAACTTTAGGAAAGTAATTATGAAACAAATAGAAAATACAAATATTATCTTATTTTTCGTTTTCCATAAAGAAACAAATATATATATATATATCTCCATAATTATGTATCTATGTCTTTTAAAATCAGTAACACATTTTTTTCCATTTAAGAGTACACTGATTTTATGATATCATTTTAACTTGCTATTAAAAAATGTCTGTCATAAACCTCTTTTTTTGTTTTTCCATGATAGGTCCCAATTTCTATTTCAATTGACATACTGACATGTCATATATAATATTGTTATTTTTGTGATCAGATTGAATTTCTGTTTAAAAAATTACTCTTATAGCAAAAAGAAAAACCAAGAATATAGAACTTTTTAAAATAATTTATTTTAAAATGGTAATATTTCATTATGAAAATGGTACATAATAATAGAAAATGTAAAGAATGCAGGAAAGTAGGAACAAACCCCACCAGAACAACTATTGACATCTCTAATATTTCCTTTTAGCTTTTCCCTATGTTATATAAATTTTATGTATTTAAAATTAAACTGCAGGTGATATTCCCCCCTTTTTCCTTTATGGTAAGAAGAAATCTTTACAAATCCTTGAGTGGGGTCTTGCACATACTAAACTCCCTTCTCCATTCTCGTTGTCAAAGAACAGTATGGGTAGTTCATTGTGGTCATGTTTATAAAGATATTTTGCGTCTGTTTATATGCATTATACCATTCAGTCTCCTCACGAACCCTAAGAGAAAATGGTTATTACAATAGCTATTTTACAGGCAAGAAAACAGAGGCTTTCAGGAATTAGGCACTTTTTTCAAAAAGTCCTATTGATAACAAGTGCCTGAATTGGAATCCAGGTTTTATTTGACTGAAAATCTTCCAGTGTTAATCCTACGCTTTATAACCAGCCATATCATGATAGTTGGTCAATAGTTAAAGTGAAAAGTTAAACAGGTTCGTTGACTTCGTGGTCATCGTAGCCGCAGAGACCACCTTTCCAGATCTGTTTTCCTCATTGAGTGATACATTCTCCTTTGGACAGGAAGGTCTGAGTTTATCCTGGTGAGCTAATATTCTCTCCGTAGTCTGTGGGAAAGTTGAGAATGCCACTGCTGCAAAGACCCGGGGCGTGTGCTGGCCATGGCTGGTGGCACCAGCAGGGTGCACAGTGGCAGCCTGTACAGGGGCTGTTCCTGGTTTGCAGTGGTGCCCTGGTGAATGAGCAAACCGTGATGGTGGCTCCCCATGAAAGAACCAACCTGGGGGAGGTCACCATGATCAAGATAGCAGACCTCAAAATCATCTTGTGGAAGTATGAGTGGGATGACCACTGGGATGAGAAAACCATCCAGAGCTTGCAGATTTCTGCTATCGTTCTAAAACCCAACTATGACCCCATCCTGCTAATCGCTGACGTCACCATCCTGCAGGTCCTGGGCATGGCTCACTTAGCATCTGCATCTAGTCCATCTTCTTCATGGCCACTTAGGACCTCAGCACCTTCTTTCAGGAGTCCCACATCACTCTGGCCTGCTGTAAGGTGCTAGAATATCTGAGCAGCACTGGCTTCAAGAATGACACACTGCGCTCAGGGATGGTCAGGGTGGTGGACTCACTGCTTTGTGAGAAGCAGCATGAAGACTACGATACCCAGTGTGTCAGGAAGAACATGTTTTGTGTCAGCTAGGACCCCATCTCCCCTTCTGACATCTGCACGCACAGACGTGTGTGTGTGTGTGTGTGTGTGTGTGTGTGTGTGTGTGTGTGTATGGTCCATCCATTTATCCATCCATCCATCCACCCATCCATCCATCCATCCAGCCGTCCCTCCATCCGTCCATGAGTGTGTTGCATGAGGCAATGTATACCTGAATGTGATTTTGCCCATGAATTTGGCTGTACTAGAGACAGACTTCTGATTTCAGAGAGAAAACTTAGTGGAGAGTGAGTAGAGCTCTGTTTCTGGTAGACCACTGCCTCCCTGACTGCTTGACAACCACTTACTTGGAAGACACCAGAGCTTGAGAGAACTGAGTTTCTTTAAAAATAAAACAAAAATAACATATAAATAGGAAAGAAAATCTTCCCACCCAACCAACCTGGTGGCCTTCTCCACTCTTTAGTGCAGGGGTGTCAAAACTGCAGCCCATGGGCCAACTGTGGCCCGCAATCCATTGTTAATTGGCCCGCAGCAAATTCCAAAAATATATTTAGTTTACTTAAATAAACCAGGTGAGGCAATACGTACTTCACCTCGAGTGAGTGGCCCGGCTGTTTGTGTATTTTACTGCATATGGCCCTTGGTGAAAAATGTTGAAAAAGTTTTGACACCCCTGCTTTAGTGGTTTGAATGTCATAGTCAGCTCTGGTCGAAAGAGGAAAAACCAGGGAGTTCTGGGTTTCGTGACGTCTTTTCTGAGTCTCTGTCTCTGTCTCTCTCTCTCTTTCCTTTTCCTCTCCTTCTTCTTCTCCCTTTGGGCAGGACAGCCCAGGACAGTGGAGCTTGCATGTGTCACATGCTTTTGTATACATTACCATAGTACAGTGTGGTGCTTTTCGTCCCAATCCCTGTATACATTTTAATAAAACAACGGCTGGTTTCTGACCTACAAAACAAACAAACAAAAAACAAACCCCCAAACCAAACAATGAACTAAACAAACAAAACAAAACAAAACAAATAAGCCCTAAAACCAACCAACCAACCAACCAAACAGACAAACAAACAAACATACTAAAAAACTTTGAGCAGTGCGAATGATTGGTATTTACAGATGATCGAGTGCATGGAATAGAAATGAGTGATGGAACCTGAATCTGATGAATTGAACACAATGGGAATGCCCTCAGGAAGTCAGAGGAAAAAGGTTTTCTGGAGGGAATGGAACTGAGGAGCTGATTACAAATGTCACAAATCACAGGCAGAAGGAAGAAACAGGAAGACTGTAAATGACTGAGACAAAAACTGAAGTGCAACAGCTCAAGGCTTTTTGAGATCAGGTCCTGTCAGTGCAATTAGCAGATGGCTTCCTTTGAAGTTCAAGGGAAGAGAAGCTGCACGAAAGGCTTCTCAGGAGCTGAATGGGTGGCGAAGAATCAGTACTGTAGACATCACACACCCAGACACATTCTCTAATGAGTGCTTTCCAATACCAACTTCAACTGACACTGAAGATACAAAAACCAGGTACATTTGACATGTGGTTATAGTTTTATTTCATCTGTCTTGTCACTTGATGAGGTTAGTTGCCCTTGTCCCAGTGCATTGTAGCAGATGTAGTAGTTTTACTTATGTGACATTAAAAAATATATCTCACTTTAAATATGTTAAAAGAAACCCTGATCATGTACTTTAAGGTGTTTAAGATCAGCCTTTGGTTAAATTTCTTTGCCTAATGTTTTCTGGAGGTCAGTAAAAAATGGTTAACTGTTTAAACTGATTGCAGAGACAATTAGTTTCATTCTAAAGGTGTTTTAGGAAAATGTTCTTGGCAATTGCTGCAGTTGCCTTTTCAAACTTAAGTGAAAATCAAAATTCAGAACTGGTTTTGGTGGACTGGTGGGAAGAGTCTAGAAGATAGGTCATTGGTCAAGAAAAATCTGGCCCAGATACTTTAACACCTTATGTGTATATTTGGAAGATAATAATTTAGCACTAATAAAAACCTTAGTGCTGTTTTTTACAAGTCAATTCATAATGAACTTTGTTATTCTTTTCTTTTTTTTTCCTGGAACATCTTAAAAATATGCCTTCCTTAAGGAAAAGTGGGTAATACTTATGTTTTCACTTATTTTATAGAATGCCCAAGTAATGTGTAACAAAGAATTTTTCTCAAATGCTTATTATTTTGAAATCATTGTATTAGATGCTATCTTTAATTTCTTTCTCAATATTCCATTTTGAAGCTTCCACTATTAAACATTTCGGTGTTATGTCCAATGTCATTGATTTCCGCTCATAATAAATCTGATACCAGATAATGATTTTTGAGGTACATTTCATATCTGTGTGTCTGCCCAGAATTTAGTATGAGTATTGCATGTACTCAATGAATATTCTATATGCTTAGTTCCTCCACACCTACAGTACTTGCTAGAATGTTTTGGTAAAGGATTTAATCCATGGAAAACCTGGATCTTAATACAAAATTATTGAATGGGAAAAATATATATTTAGTAAATTTTGGACTGATTACTGGTGCATTAAAAAAATTAGAGAATTAAGAATGGGAATATAAACACATTTTATTTTGTTTTAAATTAAATTTATAGTAAAAGAGTGAAACTATAATAGCTCACATTTCCTAATAATGTTGGTATATATTCAGCATTTAAGAACTACTAATTAAAATATACTATGTGGCGTGATATCTCTAGCATTACATTTTTGGAGATAATTTTAAAATAAATATCAGAGGTCTCATTTGATTTATAAAGTACAGTAAATAGAAGTTCTACTTTTTCCCCAGGGCCTCTCTCATGATTAAACAGAAATTGTTCATCTAGAGCTCCTGAAATAAGACATCCAATTAGGGTAGCTGTTAACTCATCACGAAACTGACAGAGGACAGTTGCATGTACAGGTTAAACATTACCTAAGATTGGTGGAAAAGTTTCTAAGGCATTCATTTTCAAAGCAGATAATGTTAGTTATGATAATCACTAACAACATTATTCTAGCTTTAATTCCTTCAATATTTTACAGTTGTTAGATTTTAAGTACGTATAAAACACAGCATATAAAGAATTTTACTTGGCCAAACAGTGTTAGACGATATCTTGAGTGGGCTATTCTTCCTTCTGTATAACATTTTGAAGCCAACACATATTTTACTAAAATGGAGAGTATCTATTTGTTTTTACTGTCATGTTTATGATGTTAAATGTTCATCATTTCATTTTTTCATGAATTTCAAGCATTTTAATAATTCCTAGGAAAGTCACTTTCTAGTTAAGGTACAAGTAATTTATATCCTAATCTGAGTCGAATCATGTGGGGGAATTCCTCTCTGAAAGTTAAGCTTGACCATGAGCTCTGCTTTTAAGGCCTTAAGTAGAAATATAGACCTGAATTATTTAAACCCTTCGTATATATAGCTTGCACGCAAATCTATTTTTCAGGTATTTAAAAGAATTTTTAAAAATTCTTGCAAAAACAAACTTGGAAAATACTTGTAACTGAGTCCAAATTTGTAAACTTCTCCTTGCTTTGAGCCTCATTTATGAGCTTCTTACTTAGCACTTGATGGCTGACTTGGGAGGTGGTGGTTTGGTGTAGTGGATCTTTGAGTCTGATGCTGGGCTTTACCTCCTGCTTTTAGCCCAACTCTAAAGAAAAGGCTTTCAATCATCACTGTTTTGCTTCCTATGCATGTAAATTAGAAATATCACCAAACAGGCTGAATAACAAACAAGATTTTCAAGAAATATTTTCTAAATAGAACAGCCAGATTCATCATGGTTAAAAAATGGTGGCCATACTTTTCTCGTTCATTATTTGTTCAAAGTATCCAGATATATTATTCAGTACTCTCAGTCGTAAAGGTCTTGAAACACCTTTTTAGTGGCTAATATTTTCTTGCATTTGTCAATCTTAATGAACAAATGTGATTAATGAACAAAGCATATACACACAATTCTTCTAAAATAAATAAAGACTGTGGAGGATTTTAGAAACTTTGGGTATTTTCAAGTAATTGAGAGCTTTTGAAAAGAGCACTTTACAAGGCAAACCTTGGACTCAGTTTGTAGCGAGGGAACTATAAGTTCTACAGTAAAGAGACAAAACTAGAAAACAAGAAAATCCATGTTACGTGGAGAAGACTCAAGTCAATCCACGGAGTGATGCTGATGTTTTGAATTAAGAGCTGTACCTCCCTTCATGCCCATGGCCCTCCCGTATTATGTCCTGCTTTTTAGCTGTAGCAGTGAACTCTGCTATGATTAACTCCTTTAATGTATGTGTGAGATAAGTCAGGTCAAAAATGGATCTCAGGATCCTCGGTTCTTGCTTCTCTTCTGTGGAATTGCTGAGGGACTATGACCTATAGTGTACCATGAAGGTGAAATGCAAAGGTCAATTTATTGGCAGGTGTCTGCATGTATTTTGTTATTATTTGCAAGTTTAATACTAACCAGACTAACCAGTCACTCCAAGTTTTATAGGCTGTAATCTGGTACATGTAAATAAAACTAAGGGTTCTTAAAACAAAGTCATAAAAAGTAGCATATTGCAATCCAGGAGCAGATGTTCTGTGATACCAAGCTGTCTTGCTTTAAGCCATCACTGGAACCGACAACTTACACTAAGTATTTGACTATCTAAAGAGAGAAATTTCATTAGAAAGATGTTAAAAACTTTGTTTTGCAAACAAATACAAAATAAACAGATTTTTATCCTTAAGAAGAGGAAAGGAACCCTATATAAGACTGAAGTAGAAAAATTCAACAAGTATGTATACAAGAAATTCTGATTAGTAGTGACTAGTGACTCATGACTCGCTTAGGTATCTCTTGATTAGATTGTGCTAAGTACTCCAATTTACCCGAAAGTTGAAAAAAATTACTCTCAATTTGGTTCTCATTAATTTAAATTCTCAAAGTGGCTTTAGTGATTAAATTTGATATATAAAAATGTGTAATGAACATCTGATTTGTTAGTTAGTCTTGGAAGTGATTCCATATTTATTCTAGCTCTCTTATAGAAAAGATCAGAAAGAAACTAGAGAATTTTCTTCCTGGTAGACAAACATATCACTCTCGCTTTTTTTCTTAATAAGGCAGGAGAGGTACTATGATACACCATGTTTCTCTTATGTTAAGATATAGAAGTTCACAAATGAGTAAAACCATAAATAAGGTCACTTAAGTGAAACTCGAGCCCCCTATACAACATCCCTAGTATGTTATTCTGTCTGTGCTGGAGTATTGGAGTAACATGTTAGTCTGATCCGTCTTTAGAGAGTTGTGTCATTCACAAGATCACTCAGTTAACAAATTTTCAATCGAGTGCCTATGATATGACATACATAGTCCTAAGAAATGCAGATGCGTACTAAACCAAGCAGTCCATTCCTGTCCACGTGGAATGTACAGACTGTTTTTTTCCCTTTTATGTCACATTCTACCTCTCTCTAACATCCACCTTTTGTTATCAATTTCTCTCATATCCACCTTCTACTCCTAGTTCTGCAAAGTTAACCAGACCTTTGTTAATTGATCGCTAAACTGATCATCTTTACATCAAATCTGATAAAAACGTTTTGAAGATGAAAATTTGAAATAGCAGTGTTATAGTTTACCTGTAAAACATTGCAACTCAAACATGCATGATTCTGAATCATTAAAACAGATGCACTCGATGTTTTACCATTTTCTTTCCTCTGGTCTCTGTTTCTGAGCTTACTTCAATTAAGCTCGGTGAGTAAAACTGATTGACAAGTAAAGTAATGTAAATGCAAATGTCTGAATCCACCATAGGGCAACTCTTTTAGAAGGCGATTGATGGGTTTGTAAATACAATACACAACAAATACCTATTTATATGCTGAGAATCAGCTACAAAAAACACAGTATTTTGTCCTTAGATATATTTTGTTGTTGCTTTATAGAGAACCACCAAAAATATTTCTTAAAAAAGACATACAATAGAAATTAATTATCTGCTGGTTATATCTGAGAAAAAAATTCAGCATATAATCTCATGCACCAGAAGACCAATTATTCTTTGAACCAAACCTTCCACCACTAATAATGAAATGGCAGCTATATTTTCTTAATTGGCTCATGAATATGTTAAAGGGATTAGAGTTATGATCCTTTGCATATTTATTAATTCTGTTTTCCTATTTATCTAGAAAGATTAACTTTGACAAAGGAATAATTTATATTGACCTGACTTTTTTGAATTTACAAAAAATATTTTATATCTCAATTTACTATCTTACAGTGTATACAGAATAATTGATGATTTTATCATTTCAAAAAATGGTAGCTGGGTTATTTCTAGACCTGCTCTTTATTTTATATTAATGCAAAATCTCCTTTTCAAAATTTCTAAAGGTTACTTCTACCTTGTCAAGTAGATCCAGGTGTTGTAACTGCCATCATACGGAATATTCTCTGTCCTTGTTTTCATTATAAGTGAAAGCATCCGTTTTATTAGCATAATCTTTTATAAACACTCTGGTGCTAAATATGTTCTAGCTGATAAATATTGGCAAGAGGCAGCATCTGAATAGGAGGAGGAGAATGTTGTCTGAAATCTCTTTATTTCTCTTTCAATGACCATCTAATTGGTCACATACAACCTCCATACCCTTATCTACTTTCTCCCCAGGAAGAGCCAGAATAGGTTTGGTGACATTTGTCATCCTGGAATAGAAGGACAAGCCCAAATCATGAGGACAATTTAGTGAATGATGGAAGGAAAAACAGAAAGGCAAGAAAAGTTCCAATGGATAAGCAGATCTAAGTGTGTTATTCAGTCAACCAAAGAATCTTTGCTCTGTGATTATTCTTCACTCCCAAGCACAGTTGCCATGTCCAGCTGTCAAAATTAAAGGACTGTTTCCTGAGGTATAGTCCTACCCAGTCCAAATCAACAGGAAATTGTTCATATTTTAGGATCACATTTGTCCTGACTAGTAAGTGAGATATAGAAATCATCTCTTACCACTGTGCACCTGCACAATACTTCTTAACCTTTATTCTAGTTATGGGCATTCTTGAATATCAGATAAAAGGTATAAACCCTCTTCTTAGAAAAGTGTGTGTGTGTGTGTGTGTGTGTGTGTGTGTGAGTGTGTGTTTGTGTGTGTGTGTGTCCACACATACATTTTCATAAACAATTTGAAGGGATTCTCATACTTCCTCACACCCAGCTATGATTCTCCTGGGGGCTATGGATTACAGGTGAAGAATCTCCTTCACTAGACAAGAAGGAAGTAGATGTTATCAGTGTACTCCATATGTCAAATGTTACAATACATTTTCTATGCACTATCTTATTTAATTCTTACAAGAATCCTGTGAATTAGTTTTATTGTCTCCATTTTTAAAATGAGCTGGAGAGCATCAGTCTTTCCCATGGTTAAGCATCCCATAACTGAAGATAGAATACTAAGTAGTTGCTTTATTAGTATTTATTACTACATTTTCCCGTTCTCCTTTTTCTGTTTTCTTCCCTGTGTAGCTTATATTCTAAACTGTGTTCAGTACAGATTTCTGTTTCTTAGCTCCCCAGAGTATTATTCTGTTTCCCCTTGTTCTTACTCAGACCAATATTTACTTCTCTTATTCTTCCTAATGGGAGCTCCCATTATGCTTCATGGTGAGGCCTTCTGTGCCATGCTATCTCTGCTTTCACCAGCTGCCTGGAAGCTGAATCTTCTGACGTGCAACCTCCATACCGTCAGCTACCCTCCCCTTACCAATAACCCCTACAGGTTTAGTCCCACATCTGTTCTTAAGCCAATACTAATTGATGCAGGAAGTAGACTTTGGTATAGTGAGTGTTAGAATTAAATTACTTTAACAAATCCACCAACGGCTTCCAGCAGCTTTGCCCCCAAGTGTCCACGGCTGCCATCCAGATTAGGAATCCAGTGTGTCCAGTGTATGCCTTTGTGTGTCTCTGTAGTTTCCATTTCATGGTAGTCCCTGTTGGCAGCATGTGAGGTCTTTTACTCTCTTGGAAATTAAATAAAAGAGAATTCCCCCTCAGAGTTAAAATACTAGGTAGTAAACCAGGGCAGAGATAAGCCAAGTCATGGGGAAGGTAAATTGTTCTCATGCAAACAGGGTTTAGTTGCAACTTGGTTGTCCATATAAATTTATTTAAATAAAGACTGTGACTATCAAAACAAGGATTGGCCAGCCATAGAAATATACAGAAAGAGGAGTTACATGAGAAAAATTTTGGAAATGCTAATGCAAAAATAGTCAAGAGAATGTATGCCCCAAAATACCTCTTCGAAACTTAAATGAGTCCTTTTTATGAAAGATATCCCTCTTATTAAGGAAGATGCTAGGAATTGTAGATAACAAACACAGAATCTTCTGCACCCATTCACACGAATATTTTTTTATAGTGAAGTGGTTGTGTTCTATGTTATCTTAGCCTAATGCTATTAAACAATTTATATATCAAATCATCCCTGTACTGATTCCATGCTTACCTAGTTATCATCCAATTATGATTTGATTTTCCATTTAGTTCTTTCTATGGGCAAACATTAATTGCTTATATAGATGGTAAATATCACTGGTGTCTATGGCAGTAATTTTTCAAGATGACTTAATAAAGTGGTCTTTGAATATTATTTAATTCCTCTTAAAGCCAGACTGCAGCTGAACACTTGCTGATATAAGTGGTCTGCTCAGCATGGCAGTTAGATTTCTTATTAAAATTTGCAAGGCAGAATTTGCATGTCTTTCTTGGTCTTGGGTGCATTTTGTTTAGGACCTTCAATTTTTCCTCACCTGTTTTCTGACCATCATCAAGAAGGGAAGCTTGAACATTTACTCCAAAGGGCAGATCCTCTGAACGGACTTACCTAATTGAGGAAGTTCCCAGGGCAGTCTTGCCTTCCCTTTAGGGTACTGTAACCAATTTTATCCTTCTGAATAGATTTTTACAGTGTCTGCTCTAAGATTGGACTGCATTTCTCTTTGCTCCCAACACTTTAGTCACTCTAGTTCCTCGGCTTATGACGTATCCAGTCTCATATGCTGCCATGAACTCTAGCCATTTGGATGGTATCCGCAAGCCTAGAAACAAAGCTTTGGCTTGACTGAATTGATGATAAACCTGCTGAGTGCCGGGCTCATGGACAGACAGTGCTATATCGCCTGTCTCTGTCCCCTTGCAATTCTGGCTGATGGCCTTTAATACAAAGAAAAAACTATAAATGATGCCTCCTGGCCATCTAGTGTGTGATGACAATCTAGATCTGCCCCTCTGGTGTTCAACAGTACTGGAAAGGTGAGCAGGCACTGATGCTGACCTGCTTTATGCCTGAGGTTTCTGTATCTTTTGAAAATTCTTCTTGGATTGTCTTCACCAAAGCCAGAACCTATGGTTAGATTTGTTTTCCCAACAATTTCTTCCGCTTGGTTTCAGTTTTTTCTTGCTTTTCTGATGGTCATATAATATAGGGTCTTAAATACTAGGCTGTGAAATAGGTATATGAGGTCAGACAATTAAGTTCGCTAACTTGTCCTAGGGCAAGTGCTACACACCTCATTGCTGAATATCACTATGGTCACCTTCGAAGTACTCCTCTTGGGAAGCTGTGCAGTAAGAGCAGAGCCTAGTCCACCCTTCAAAGCAATTTTGGAACTCTTTTTTCTGAAGTGGCCATCAGAACTGTCATTGATTTACCTTTGATGTCCTGAATGTCATCAAAATGTCTTCCTTTCAATATTTGCTTTATCTTTGGATAAAGAAAGAAGTCATTGGGGGCCAGATCAGGTGAGTAGGGAGGATGTTCCAATACAGGTATTTGTTTACTGGCTAAAAACTCCCTCACAGACAGTGCCATGTGAGCTGGTGCATTGTCGTGACGCAAGAGCCATGAATCATTGGCGAAAAGTTCAGGTCGTCTAACTTTTTCACGCAGCCTTTTCAGCACTTCCACATGGTAAATTTGGTTAACTGTTTGTCCAGTTGGTACAAATTCATAATGAACAATCCCTCTGATATCAAAAAAGATTAGCAACATCGTTGCAACAAGTTTGTGAACTTAATTATCAGACCTCGTATATGTACTTACTATAGCAGGGAAGGCTATGCCCTCCAAAGATTAATAGGCCAGAGAGTGCAGAATAAAGTGAAAAGGGAAGACAGTTTTAGATGGGAAGCAGATAGTCTAAAACAGAGTTTGACTCCTGCTTGTTTTTGTAAATAAAATTTGATTGGAACACAGCCATTCATTCATGTATTTTCTATGGCAATTTTTACTCTACCACAGAATTGAGTAGTTGTGTCAGAGAACACATAGTATGCAAAGCCTAAAGTATTTATCTGATTCTTTACAGAAAATGATTGCAGACCCCTGGTCTACATAATTACAGAGATAATTACAGAGACCTGGACTAACTAAGGGGTTAGCAATAAGAATAAAAAAAGTAGTTATAAGAGACATTGAAAAATGTTTATTGCAAGTTCCTGATAAATGTCAAAGAGGTTTTAATCTCCCAGTCTACCTTGGTATTAAATTTAACTTTTTGAGTAGTTTTGCCAGTGTGAGCTACAGGCACTCCTCCCCACTCCCTATCTGCCCCCACCCCCCAAAAAAAAGAAAAAGAAAAAAATGAACCTTATTCTGATTTTCTAATTTCTCAGAAAATAATAACTTATTACCTTTGAAACAATGCCCAGCTTTAATCTGAAACTCTGTGATTTAGGGAATAAACAAGGTATTCAATAAACTCAATGACAGGTAAAGTGGAATAATTCAAAATGGTGAAGACAAAAGACATGTTAATGTGTTAGTGAAGTACAGCTTGAAGCAAAATGAAAAATGTGTAGAATTCTGAGAAATAAGAGCAATGGACACATCTGACTTCTCAAGAGCAAAAGAAAAGGCTTTCTAGAATATAGATAAGTAGGCAGGTGGACAGATAGGTAGAATTCTGTTATGTTAACTGAAGTTCTTCTCTATGCAATACAATCTATTTCACTTTTTGCTGTGACCTTTCTCCCTATTTATTCATTAACATGCAATATCTCAAGGGAGAGATCACATTGAATACAGAGGACAAAATGTCAATACCTTGATTTCTGAGTTCCAAAATAGACTCTTGAGACTCATAGCAGAGACATATTCTTGAAAGCCAGAACATTTGACCTGTAAGAGTCAGAATATTTTAAAAGGCTAAGCCCAGAAGACATCTGGTGGTTTCCATAACTAAAAGTTTGGAAAAATAATAGGAACCTATCCCTGGACTTTAGGTAAAGGTTGTCCAAGTTAGAGGGGGTTGGAAAACTGGAGGGGATGTGACTTTATTTTAGAAACTGGTGTTGAGAAGATGTCATATGCTTAAGAGAACCTAGAACTGAGCTGCAAGTGGGTAGGGCTCTAGAACCTCCAAGTATGCTTAAGGCAGGGACGTGCAGGACACCGAAGATACCTGTGTCTTTTGTTACAGAGAGTGACTGGGGAGTTGGTAAGCCTTGTAGAGAAGCCCTGTGTTCTGCATGATCCGTAAGAGGTCGAGTAGCAATGGCCATAGATTCTACCTAGACGGGCTTCAGGAAACGCCACAGAGTTTTAGGAGAGTAGACAAATGTTTTCCATGTCCTTCAAATAAGCTGTGAATGTAGCTGAGAAAAGCTGGAGGATCAAAAGTCCTTGTTGGAGAAAGGAGGGAACAGAAGACATGGTCTCATGAAGGGAGACTAGATAGCATGTGGAATATCTCATTAAAGACCAACAAGAAAGAATAAATGCAAACAAATGTAGTATAAACAGATGGGAGAGCACCCATATCTACCCTCCCACCCAGTGTGATACTGCTTGAGCTGAAGGAAAACATGGATACCATTCTAGAGATAAAGGAGAGGGTAGGAAACCTAATTGACTGAAAAATTCTGATTTGTCTGAGAAAATATTGCATTGACTCTAAAAAGTCTGATTGGAATGAATTTATATTAAATAAGATAAAGCCCTTGCCAGTAAATAAAATGATTACCTTGACAGAAGAAATAATATTTTAGGACTATGTAGCAGAGATATTTTGTACTCTTAAATATTTGTACCCACCATGTATACATCAAGTGAATTTTCAAAAGAGGTCTGCCATTAGGTAGTAGGATTATGACCATTTTCTTTTTTATATATAGTTATACTTAGTAAATTTTTACAATGGATATGTAGTATTTTAATAAACATGAGCACTGATACATTCCAGAAGTATAAGGTTGTCTTGAAAGCCAAAACAAAACAAAACAAAAACAAAAACAAAAACTCATGCAGATTGCACACAAAGAATGTCGGTCATGTGTGTATGCACAGAACATGACTCGTTAGTGGCTGCATTCTGGAAAAGGAACAGTGCGGCTCATTCTTTGAGTGGACACACATAAAGGTATCTCTTTCATTCAAGCAGGATAATGGGGATATTCTGAGAGAGAGAGAGAGAGAGAGAGAGAGAGAGATAGAGAGAGAGAGAGAGAGAGAGGGAGAGAGAAAGGGCGTAGTATCATACATGACCCTCAACAGGTAAATTACACAAATCCTCCGCATCCCTGCCCAATCACCTCACTGCTTGTCAAAAGCAACTAGGAACAAAAGCAAAATCTTGTTTTAACATTTTACAGAGGACTCATTCCTTTGATATTCTCATTTAAAAATAAAAAGAGCCTTGAAACGGACCTAGAGTTCCTTTTTTTCTGGTTCAATGGGGAGCTGTTTTCCCAACAAGCATAAAATGTCTATCAATATTAAATTTCTAGGTTATTGATGGTGATGTGAAAAATTTGTTATAACAATGAGTAAAAATATTTTGAGGACATAAAGTTTTTTGACATAGGGGCTGAAGTGAAACTTTATATAGAACACTTGGCAGGACATTTAAAATGTTGTTTGCAAACATTTAATTTTACTATTTTTAAGTTAATTTAGTAATAGATTTATTAGAATAATTTTGTGAAAAATAATGACATGTAATATATATTTTATGATAATTTACTAAAAATCAAAATTACATGTGTGTAGGGAGATGGACTAAATAATGTATTGGCCTATATTTGCAAATATCATGGGTTGGTGGAGAGGTTTATTCCTGTTGAATAATAGGAGACTCAAGAAATATATAAATCAGTTATCATAAAACTAAATTAAAAGAACTGGAATTGAGATGTTTTTCTTCCTTTTACTCAGGTAGATATTTCAGGTATAATTATTACCCAAAGGAGCTACATTACATGGTTGATTTAGGTTAGCTAAGTAAAAAGAATTTTATACTTCAAAGTTCAACAGAAACAGGGAATGGCAATTTATGTCTTTACTGCCAAAGAAACAGGGAGCTTTAAGAAGAAGATTAAATGTAATGATAGTTTAAAACAATTCAGTATTACTAATAAAATTGTCAAAATTGAAAACTAAGACTGTATATAATGGAACTCACATAAACTTTAGAGATGAAATGCATGAAACAAGAGATGGTAATTTATTTCTACTTTAGCAAATTCATTGCTTCAATTATATTAATCCGATTCGGTTTGTGTTTTTTTTTCTTTTTCCCTATATTCCTAGACTTCCTATCTGATTGACCGAAGACCGAAGCTTACTGACATATATACTTGTATATATACACAAACACAAACACCAGTGACACCCATTAGATAAACTCTTAGGAAATGCAAGCCAAGCCTTTCATAGTGTTTATTGGACAGTTCTCAGGTATTCTTATCTCATCAAAATGGGGCATAAGTTGGGAAGCTTTGCTAGGTTAGCCTCTGAGAAGTTGAAGAATTCTAGACTTAAAGCTCACCATGAAACTTGTAGACAGAGCTCATTCCTGCTTAAAAATAATAATCTTTTCCTTGAAAAAAATAGTTTATAATATTTGAGTGTTTTCTTTTTAAGGAACAATTCAAGTACTATTTTAAAGGCATCGACCTCCTTATTCATCAAGTATTTATGAAGTGTCTGTAATACACCAGAAATTGTATTAGAATCTTGGGCTAGAATACAGCTCAATAGAAAATCAATCTATGCCTTCATAGTATAATACTTCAAAGTGGGAAGATCAATACTACAAAAACAAATTATCAAACTAATATATAATTGGAAAGTATAGCTTTAATTGAAGAAAAAATAAAGAGTCTGATGATTTAGGCAGTTGACTTAAGTTCAGGATCAGTAAAGTCTCCCTCAAGAAAGTAATCTTAAATTTAAAACCTGAAGGAAAATTAGGAATTAGGTGTCAAGTGGAGAAAAGAATTTCCAGACGGAGCGGGACGTGAGGCTGGAGATAGAGGCGGCACCAAGTTGCTAACAAATTTGATTCTTTACCCTTGGAAGAGTATTGAAAATTTTTCAATGAGCAGTTACAAAGTTAAATTAGCATTTTTAGTTTATTTAACTGCTGGGAGAAAAATGTGTTGTAGGAAAATAAAAGAAGATACAGGGAGTCTACATCAGAGATTATGGTGATTGGGACTAGAGCCATGGTGGGGAGGTAGAAATGTGAACCTGTTTATCTATCTCACCAAGAAATGAACACTGCATGAACAAATACTAAGTGTCATTATTTGCCTAAACTCATTATTTTTGTTAATATGTGGCAATATTTTAGAATAAAATCCATACTCTGAAATATTAGTGGAATACTATTTTTCCTATAACTTTGCATATCTGATACCACATCTGTGGAAAGCAGGTAAAAAGGAAATGCTGAAAGCATGTACTTTTGAAAAGTCTGGCACAGTGTTCACAAGATGTTATGTCCCAGACCTGCTCAGTTTTGAGGTCTACCAACAGTTAGTTCCTAAACAAATACAGCAGGGTAAGCCCAGTCCTGCCAGAATTCAGGAAGTCCAGTCTTTTACTAGTTTTATTCCCCAGGGCATTTCCAAGTATCTCTAGGGGAAGCTGACATTTTTCGCAAATCTGTTCTGGTGGCCATTTGGCACTTTAGCTAATCTAGGGTCTCTAAACCACAGCATGGCTTTTGTGCATGTCACCACTGTTGTATTGAGACTAGATTTTCTCAACAGGCTCTAGCTCCTTTCCCATCCCCCTTTCCCCAACCCCGCAGAGTCCATTTCCTGGCCTCAGACTCCCCATGGTAATAAGTGAGTAAAAAGATTTTTCCGAATGCTGGAGGATAACAGAAGAGATTTGCGATTCAGAGAGACCAAAGCTGGAAACTATAAATAGTCCTTCTCAGTCCACAATCCATGCTCCCACAATTTCTCCCCAGCCTGTGGTTTATAGTCTGGGTACCTGCAGGTACAGAAGTTTTCTTGCTTCCAAACTAATTCTCCTCCAATTACCACTCCTCCACCAAGAGTCTACTCCAAGCCATCAGAGAGAAGTGCACATTTCTCAGTGACAAATACCCGCAGGTATGCAACTCCACACCCTGTGAAGGCCATCTTACCATTGTTTTGCAGAGGGCTTTAGCCTCTTGATCTTGGGTCTCTCCATGGCAGGAGGGGATTTATGCTTTCCGTTTGCTATGGCAAAAAGATTACCCCCTGAACAAATCAATAATTATCTTCCAGCATGGTTTCAACCTTTAGAGAGACACCTGATCAAAGTCTCAAAAAAGGCTGGGGTCAGTATTGAATTCCTAGGGCTGCCATAACAAAGCACCTTAAACTGGGTGGCTTAAAAAACAGAAGTTTATGGTCTCACAATTCTGGGAACAGTAAATAAAATTCTAGAAGTCTGAGATCAAGATGGTGGCAGGGTTGGTTCCTACTGAGGGCTGTGAGGATGAATCTGATCCGTTTCTCTCCCCTAGCTTCTGGTGGTTTGCAGGCAATCTTTGTCTTTCCTTGGCTTGTAGAAGCATCACCCCATTTCTTCCTTCATCTTTACATGGCGTCCTTCCTGAATGCTTCACATCATCTTCCCTGATTTAGAGATTTAGAGGATGTAGAGGTATTCTGCAGTGTTTCTTCTAACTTTCCAGGCATGCTTGTTGGCCTACAGTCTCCTTCAAGTCATCCCAAACAAATCAATGTTTCTAGTATCCAGGTGGCATTCTTCCTTGTTTCTGGGGCTATTGTACTTTTCTACCACCCTCCTCTCAATTTTATGTTTTGAAAATTGGTCCCATGGCATTACCTTTCCAAAGTCTTGTCTGGAAGTCAAATACTGACCATGAACAACAGGAAAGAGGGGATGGGGGCCAGCCAGAGACGATTTCCAATGCAAAATGTGACCAGATGACTCACTGCACTTTTTTTTTTTTTTTGGCCAAAGTGGGTGGGCAAAGGGGGAGTGCCTTTCTGAGGGGTGAAAAGAAGGTAGCTCGTCCTCTGCAATGATGCTTAAGCCTCTTGTGTTATTTCTATCTCTGGTAATGAGATTTCTGGCTTTGAAATGAGTGGTTGGAATGCATTTTCTGTGATGAAATATGCACAGAATTTTAGACCTAGATTTTGTGGTGTAAGCCCTTCATTTGAAAGTTGAAAAAATTACGTCCTAGAGGAGCCAACCCACTTGAGTTAATTCTTCATCGTAGTTAGTGGCAGAATTGGAACCAGAGCTCAGGTCTACTGACTCCTGATTAAGCGTATTTTCTAATAGAGATATTGTTGCGCTTGCTGTTGGCATCACTCTTAACCTGCCTCAGTTCCTGCCTCGTAGCTGTTGTGAGGTTTATAAGTACAATAATATATATTTAAAATGTGGCTGAACATTAAAAACCCTAAACATACAAACAGAACAAACCCTGGCAGCCTGGTTATTCTAACAAATGCTCCAAATAATAGACTTTAAAAATGATGTAAATTGTGCCTTCTTGTTCAGTTCTGTATGGAATACAGCCTTTTCTCTTTTAGAATGATATTAACATGATTTTGTTCCGGTGAACTAACGTTCCTATCTTGAATTACTTCTTTGGCAGGAACAAAAATTAACATGTTAATGCAAAAAAAGACAAGAAAAAGCTCAACACTGGAAATGGCTTAAAAGTTATCAAGAGTCAAATGCCAGTGCCTCATTTTCATTTTAAAAGAAAACATTTAGCCTCTATTTAATAACCTTAAATATACAGACAATATTCATGATCATAACATCTCCCAGTCTTCCTTCTACTCATCCCTTTGAAGATTTCATAGACTTTTCACTCATTTCTGTTTTTCTTTTTTTATTCATTTCTTCCCTCAAGGAAATATTTATTGAAACACTATTATGTGCCTACTCTGTGGTTATAACAATGAACATGATATAGGCACAGTCTAGAGAGAAAAACAGACAATCATAGTAAATTATAAAAAGAATTGGATCAGCAGAACTTAGGGTACTAGAGAAGCTAGGAAAATAAGATTTAGTAACACTTGGTATTTTCAGATCTGCTGAAAAGTAGCAATTCTGTTACAAGTATATATTGGGGAATGTAAGTGAAACCAAAAGTTTAAAAATCATTTTTGAAGTCTAGCAACTCAGAGTTTTTAGTTTATCCTGATTGAGACCATTGGGAGATTTGAAATTTCTTCTGAGAGTAATTTTATGTGAATGTGATCCTGATCTGTTTTATTTGAGATGTAATGAATGAAGAGCTGAATTCTAAATGCGTTTGGTTTTGAGGGCTCATAAAACATTTTTCATTACTAAAATACTATCTACTGAAATTGAGAGTCTTGGGTTAGATATGATCGGTGGTCAATGGTGACACAATGAAGCAAAGGCTGTCAATAGGTGGGGATTTGGAACTAAGGAAACTATAAATGCACTGCAGATAGGAAGAGTAGATAAAGGTGGTAGAAGGCATTTTTATAAGGAATCATTTTATTAAAACATGACTTTGACTGATACACTAAAGTAGCTAACTGTTCCTAGAGGTAGTACATGAAATATTTTACCAGCTGGTTAAAGATAAGAAAAAGTAAATAATTACTGTTAGTATCTTCAATTGTAAGAATGAGAACCAGAGGGTAATACTCAATTAGGAACTAATAAAAAGGGCATGATTTCGTGATGAAGCGATCATTGCGTTCTGTGGGTGAGTTCTAGTAATCAATTCTGAGGACATACAACTTTAATATAGATGAATAAGAAATACCAAAAAGTAATCAAGAATAAAAATTAACAGAGAAGAATTAGAAATGCCACATCATAAATGCAGACGAGGAAGGGATGAGTAAAGCTAAGGAAAGGTAAATAAGAGTGCTCAAAAACTACCATATATGCCCATCGTGTGCAACATATATGAACAAAGTCAGGAATGAAGACAATATAAACAGTGAGAGGTACTGGAGAATCTTTTATTTCCTGTGGACGGGTAGTCATTCAAAAATGCAATAAATATGTTACTCTTTTTTTTATGGATTCAAGTGATATAACTACAAGCTTAGTGGAAATAGTAAGACTTTCCCTAAATGAAAATAAAAATTTTGAAGTAGATTGAGTAATATTAATATATATTTAAGGATTTTTGCTACAGATTTAATTCTTGAGTCTGTCATAAACAAAGCAATATAGCAGAAGGTAAGTGAGACTGAATTTACCATGAAACATAAAATACTATTAGTTTGAGGTCTGTAGGCAGACGTAACAAATAAACTTTATTTGCCTGTTAAGAAGTACTACTTCTTACATACCTGAACAACTTTGTCATTTATTTTGTGGCATCACTGGTGATAGATGGGTAAGAAGTTCAGAGAGAAAGTGAGAAGAAAGTTTCCCGTGCTTTTGACAGTCTGATTGTCTGATTTTCACCCTCCTCCTTTCAATACACATAAACACACACAAGTCCATATTCTTTGTTTTTCCCTTCCTGCAGAATTATAAAGCCCTATCGCTGTGCTAAATATAGAATCAAGATTATCACTCTAATAGATTTTACAAAAATATTTGAAAGTATAGAGGACATATTAAAATAAGAACTATAGGTGACAATATATTCCAGTCACTGTCTATGGCCTTGTATCTGTATTAAATCATGTAACTTCACAAGAATCTTGAAGAAGGTGCTATTTTCAGATGAAGAAAGGGAAACATAAAGACAGTGAGGAGCTAGATGCAAAGTAAGCCATCTGATTTCAAATCATGTCACTATAATGCCTCTCTATGTGGGTAAAAACTGAATGTAATATTTTCCCAGTTTTACTGAGTTATAATGGACATTTTGTGTTGCATTAGTCCAAGGTGTACAACATAATAATTTGAGACATGTATATTTTACAAAATGATTGCCACCAGTTTAGTTCACAATCCATCACCTCACATAGTTATAATTTTTTTTTCTTTTAAGAACTTCTGAGATCTACTTTCTTAGCAATTTTCAAACATACAGTACAGCATTGTTAACTATAGTCACCAAGTTGTGCATGACATCCCCAGAATTTATTCATCTTATAGCTGGAAGTTTGTACATTTTGACCAACTTCACCTATTTCTCCCATCCTCTATTCCCTCCCACCCTCCACCTCTGGCAACCACCAATCTGTTCTCTGTATCTGCTTTTTTAGATTCCACATATAAATGAGATCATACACTATTTGTCTTTCTCTGCCTGACTTATTTCACTTAGCATAATACCCTCGAGGTCCATCAATGTTGTTGCAAATGGCAGGACTTCTTTCTTTGTTATGGCTGAATAATACTGAATAAAATATTGAAAATATTTTTAGATCCGTTTATTAGTTTCAAAAATAGAACAATATAGAATCAATTTTGATTTTGTTATTTGAGAACAACTGAACCCTCTATGCCACTTCGGTGCCTAATTTTTTTCTCCTGTTTCTTACAACACTTTTTTAAAAATCTCTTTCAAAACCTGAATATTTCAAATTCATTTTAGAAATTCACCAAAGAGAGTTTGTTAAAAAAAAAAAAAATTGGTATCTGAGGGCATCTGATCTGTATCAGCTAGAATCGGGCTGCTTCAGTTAAAATTATTGAAGTAGCTTTACACACAGTTTGTTCTTTGGTGTATCAATGACAAAGTTGAAAAGAGATAGTCTGTACAAAGCACAAAATCATTAGAGACCCAGGATCCTTCTACCTTTCTGTTCTTCTTGACTTCAACCTGAAAAATAACTGCACTATGTAAGGTTGCTAGAGGAATTCCATCTGCGTCACTTGGGTAGGACAAAGGGGAGAGAGAGAGAAGGAGAAGAAGAAGAGGAGGAAGAGGAGGAGGAGGAGGAGGAGGAGGAGGAGGAGGAGGAGGAGGAGGAGGAAAAAGAAGGAGAAGAAAAAGGAGGGGGAGGAGAAGGGGAAGAAGGAAAAGGAGAAGGAGAAGAAGAAGAAGAAAGAGGGGGAGGAGAAGGGGTGGGGGATGGAAGAAGGAAGAAGGAGGAGGAAGAGAGGAAAGAGAATCATTATTTCCCATTTAAAGAAACTCCCTAGAAAATCCACAGGGCACTTCCTCTTCTCATTGACCAGAAATTAATTAGATGGCGACATCTTGCAAAAAACCTGGGTAATATGAAATCTTTTAACTAGAAACACTGCCACCATGAATAAAACTGGAGTTCTGTTACTAAGGTGGACTGCGTGAATGAATGTTGGTAGAAAGAACAAATAACCTCTGCCATTGCATCATAAAGATACTTGTGGGACTCCAGAGTGCCATGGGAAAGAGGACTGGGAATCAAAGCCCAGTTCAGAAACCACTTAAAACCTAAAAGAGTAAATGGGGGCAACTGTGTGCTAAGAAACTGAATTAGGTTTATTTGCACTCATTTATAATGGATAAACTTCTTTAATTATTGGGAGTCAACTTCTACCAAAGGCAGCTTCTTATAGGTTGGATTTACATACATAGCAATACTTACTTTAAAATTCTTTAAGGAACAAAAGAAATCCCAACTTAATTATTCTAAGTCTACATTCCCTGAAATCAATCAGCCATGATCTCAGCTCTTTTACTCCTCAGAACATAAAACAATGGCTTAAGAGGCAAGGGAGGAACCTCGCTTCCTTTCTTTTGATTTCTTTGTCTTATACTACCATCTATGAGTTCCAAGGTACAGTGAAGATACACGCCGAAGAAATCTTTAGATAATTACATTTCATTCTTTTCATCGCACTTCAAATTATAGACATGAAACTACCATCGGATAAGGACGTTTTCATAAAGACTTTACTTCTATGTTTTAATGGATGTTGATGAGAGAACATATGTATGCACAGCCATATTCGCAAACATTTGTAACCTCCAGCAACTATAAAGTCTCATCTGTTCTATAAAGAAAAGATCTGTTCCCAGTGCCATGTGCCAGTAGGTAGTGATCACTTGACAGCTACATTTAAAGGCAGCAGGCTCTTGATTCTGAATCCTATGCACTAAACACCTGTTCCCTGTCAGACATTGCAGCTGCCATTTTTCCAAGAGACCTAGTTATTTTGTTGGGACAGTTCCTTGTCCCCATTAGCCACATAAAAATAGTGGATTGCCTGAGATTTCAACAGGCTCTAAGCTGAGAGGAGAGCCCTGCAAGGCTCTTGACATGTGAAAAGAGTCACCAGAAGGTCCACACTTATCAACAGACAAGCATAGTTAACTGCCTCACCCCCAGACCTTCTGCCGTGGTAGACCAGCATCCTGGAATACTGTTGTTGGCATATGACAGTGACATTTCATCTGGCTCTCAGGTTCTTTTAAAAAACAACATTAACATCTGGTTATAAAAGTGACCCATATTTATTGTAGTAAGATAGAAATGTATTTAAAAATTATAAATAAAACCTATACATTATCAAGAACCACAAGCTGTAAAGTTAGCTTGCCATTGTGTTATAGATGCTGGTAGAAGACGTGAGACTCCTAGGTCAGAGACAAAGGACATTTTATTACAAGAGTAGAGGATCAGTATGTTTAGAACCAATTTCTGAGCCCTGTTTCCCACAGGGTGACACAAAGAGGGCCCGAAGATACCTGTGTATACAGTGGGTTATGTTACTGGCGTGGGGCTGCTGAGGTTAGGGACCCCCATGTCTTTTCTTATGGAGAGTAGCTTACCTGAACTTTGTCTTGGAGACAGACATTATCTTTATTGAACCAGTGTACTTTTTGCTGTAGAGGGAGACACTGTCTCTATTTCCTAAGACTGTTCATAATACCAACATTCTTAGAAAGACAGTCTGGAAGACGGAACAGTCAGTGCCTCTACTTGCAAAATAAGCAGAAATGTGAGAGACCCATGGAAAGCTCTCTCTTAACAAACATAAACCAACTTCTCAGAGAAAAACATTGGCACCTGTGTACAGACAGACATATATTTATTTTTAAAGGTTAAACCCTTCAGTAATACTGTGTTATAAACTTTACTTGAAAATAGTGTGCTTTTTGCTCTATAAACAGTGTTTCAAAAATACAGATTTACTATTTTAAAAATAGAGCTATTGTTGGGCTTTTAAAAAGGTTCTTAATTTTCACTATTATAAGCAATATCTACTTAAATTTTTTGTACAAACATTTTTGTGCATAGACATGATGATTTCCTTAAAATTAATTCTAAAAGTGGCGTTCTCAGTGAAAGTTAATGATTAGTTTTGTAGTCTGTAATAAATCTTGCTACATTGTTCTAAGGAAAGGTTATGTCAATTTATAGTTCTACCAACAATGTATAAAGGAATTTCTGTTTTAAGAAGACATTTTAATTTGAAAATAAAGCTAATATTAAAATATTAAAGTATTATTTGTGATTTTAGTCATCAAATAAATGATATAAGCTTATAAACAAATGCAACTAAGCACTAATTTATTTCCTTTCCTAACTGTCCTGTCAAGATTTCCTTTGAATCAGTATTTAGAGTTCAGAATAATCAACTTCCTGCATCCAGCAAGCACTCAATTAGAAGAGGGCTAGGGATGCCGCTCCAAATCCTCATTGTGTTTATATTTAGCAAATAAAAGTAAATGCTAAGCTAGATCGTAAGCACAAGAAAACCAAAGGAACAGGCTCCCTACTCTACAGGAGTTTGTAATCTAGGGTTTACTGTGTATAAAAGAAACTCCAAATAAACCTTGATGTACCATTACACATTGTCATCTGAAAATGTACTTTGTGTATGTAATTTACCCAGAATAAAAGACATTTACACACACATAAAATACAAAATGCACACACAGAGGAAACAATGCAGTAAATGTTGGATTGCTTTATTTAAATAAGCATCTTTATTTAAATAAGCATCTATATAAAATTGTTAATGGATAATAAGAGACATTCATTTATGTGTCCATCAGTTTATTTACCCATTCAACAAATATTTTTCAACTTTCTTTCCTTTTCTCTCCCTCCCTTCTTCCTTCCTACCTTCCTTCCTTCCTCCCTCCCTCCGTTCCTTCCTTCCTCAATTTTAGTTTTTCCCCATCAAGCCTTTGCTCCTCTGATTGAGATATTACAAGGAGTTTAATATATAATAGTTCCTTCCTACCCCCTCAAGTTTAAAACCAATGGAGAGATAACTATAGAAATCAGGCAAATGAGCATCAAGTTACCCACTGCATTACTTACAAAGATCTCTGCAAAATGTGGCTTGAGATAGTCTGACATCTTATTAATACCTCAAATTTTAATTTAGTCACCTAGTCATAGTCCAAGCTAGAAAACCATAGGCTTTGTCAGCAGAGATCTATCCTAGAAAACTTAAGGCATAGAGAAATGGAGGAAGTGTGCTTCCGGGGTCAATCTAATGCCAAAATGGGAATGAGCTTCTAAACTCATTAATCAGAAGAGATGGCAGGACAAGGCCTAGAATGATCCTTTTTAGAAGTTCTTCCACAAGGTTAGGTAGGAGGAGGGAGTTGACTTGATGCCCAGGAGATATGAAAGTAGGGAAGGATTTTAGAGATCTCTTGAACCAATTTTCTCATTTAATGCAATAGAAAAAGAGGGAGAATAAATTGCCCAAGAACTCACAATGAGGAAGAGGTAAAACCAGGATTAGTTGCCAATTTTCATAGGTGTCAGTACAATGATATTCTATGAAGTGTTTGGCAGTCTGGCAAAAATGAATCTGCATTTTGAAAAAATAATCAAGATTCATGCTTAGCAAAATTTTTGGTTTTTTTATTTAATACCACTCAGGTGAGTGTTTTTTTGTTATTATTATTAATGACTGTTTTTACACTTATGATTTACATTTAAAGCATGGATAATGTTTTCTTTTATCCTTACTCCATTTTTTTTTCAGAGAAGAAATTTATTTTACAAGGGACTTACATTTGTATTATTTCAGAATAACAATGATTTAGGGTTAATAGAGATGAATCTTGGCCTGAGAAGGGAGGAGACTAGAGGCTGAATCTCAAAGACTAAATTCTACAGCGATGACCATTTTGATGAACTGACTTATTATTGTTTCTAGTTTGGTGAAAGAAGCTTAGAATAGGGAGAAACATATAGGCAGCATTTTAGGATAACAGTTTTGAAGAATTCACAGCATAGCTGAGAAATTGGCTGAACCACCCTATAATTTTTATTTAATAAATTTGCTCTGCACTAGGAAGAGAAAGGCAGTTTCCTAAAAGTTCTTTGTTAGGAGAGGAGGAGGGTATGGTGCAATAAAAAAAGTATGACAGGGAATGCTTATTGTTTATGGTGGTTCGTTATTTCATAGGTTTCCTACACACACATACACACGTACGTGCAAAAAATGACAAAAGAAAGGGAAGAGCAAGCGATCATCTTGGGGTTATTCCATAAAACAGAAAGTGGATAAGAAAAGAAAATGACTGGCAATCAAACCCCTGAGTGACTCCACATTGCCTTTAATTTCCTTCTAATCAAAGGGCAGCACACGGTCGTGGGAGATGGCACATGCAGGGGGAGATTATACAGAGTGACTTCACTCTCAGAAATTTTGGCATGATTCCTAATCTCTTAAGCCTAGGGAGCATCTCTAAATTTTATATGTGTTCTTCACC
This sequence comes from Rhinolophus ferrumequinum, assembly GCF_004115265.2. NCBI lineage: Eukaryota > Metazoa > Chordata > Mammalia > Chiroptera > Rhinolophidae > Rhinolophus > Rhinolophus ferrumequinum. The sequence continues at coordinate 25,892,496 of NC_046287.1, forward strand.
TGAGAGAATTGATGCCTTCAAAAGAGCACAAGACAGAAGCTAAACAGACATGTAATAAAATTACCCTCCTGGAATGGGTCAGGAGCTGCCTGATAACTTAGTCTATGCTTACATCAATCCAGGAGCAGCAAGGGGCGTCTGCAGTGAAGGAGAACTGAAGGTGGCAGGGCTTACGGTGACAGAGCTCCTTAAATAAATATACAGACAGTAGACCCTCCAAGAAGAAGCCAGATATGGAACTATTAATAATGACCTCTGTTTGTCATTCTGTGGCGTTTGTAACTTTCACAACAAACATGTGTTTCCTTACGTAAAAGCAAATAATAAACTAATAAAGATATGGGATCAACTTTCACTGACAACCCTCAGAAGAAACCATGATATGCCTGCACTTTTGTAAAGATCACAAGTGGATTTTTTCTTTTTTTTTTTTAAAGAGTACATTCAAGTTGATCAGTGAGTTCATGCATCTGGGTAAATGGAAAATTTACCCAGGAAATATTAAATTTGGTGTCACCATTTTCATTATTGCTCATTTTAGAAATTCAGGTTTATAACATGTATTCTCGCAGAATTTTAAGGAAATCAGGCTATCTTGTGGTCATCAGAATTTATGGAACTCTATCCAATACCTTCTACTGGATTAGATTTTAGCTCTGCAAACAGTCTTATCTCTTAAGAGCTAGGACCTGAAATTAAATTATAAGTTGATACTATCAGTAGGAGAAATGTTATCTTGAGCCTGGAAGGCCAGAAGGCCGATTGAATCTCATTCATCACAGATGCACTTTGCTAGTGATGGCTGTGTTTGGATGTGAGGGTGTGTTTATGTGTTATGACCAGTGCGCTGGTTAGCTGAGCTGGTTAACGCAGTGCTATTGGAGGCCGCAGGAAAAGCTGTGGAGTTCCATAAGCCAGTTACCTCTGCTTTGTTTAGTGGTGATTGATGGTGACTCAGCTCCTATGTAGCAGTCTCATATCTAGCTGATGATCCCAATAATCGAACCCACTTTATGCATGGAAACTTAAAGCTATTTTTCTCTCTTTAGATTCAAAGAGGTTCAAAAAGTCGAATGGGTAAGCCATGCACTATGCTTGCAGGCCTTTTTGGAGAATCCACAGAGAATTTGCCATGCCCACTGTCTCCTGCTTAGGGATTTCTATACGTAGGCTATAGAGAAACTATGCCTTGTTCCATCTGACCCCGAAATACTGGCACTCTTGAAGTAGACCTGAAATGAATGTCAGTTAAAACCCAACCATTTTATAGACAAGGCCGTGGTCTTAATGAGGGGGCCTACAATAAGAGCTGGACCCCAAAATAAAATAACAGATCTGGTAAGATCCTCTCTTTTCGGGGGTTTCAAATATAAAATACACAGAGAGGGACACAAACACACGAGTTATGCCGAAGTAGAGCTTGATACAGAGAAAAAGTAGCAAGGGGAAGCGATAATCCAGTAGAAATTATGAGGTAGCAGATGCTGTGAACAAGCAAGAACTGTGTGGCAGATTGTAGAGCAGCAAATATTTCAGGAGGAGCAGCCAGAACACAGAAAGTAGTGACAGAGAGCGGAATAACCGTGCTGAGCAGTGCATAAGGGAAGTCTTTCTGCGGCGTGGCATAAAGTGAGAGCAAGGTCTTTACAGCCATGTTGTGTACTGAATGGCAATTCTTTTTGCCACAAGGCCTGACTTTGCTATTGTGGAAGGATTCTGAAAGTTATTTTAGTCTCTTGGAAGCCAGGTTATGCAGCTGCTTCTATTCTTGATTACTTGTGCATCTTTCATAATAAAACTCTATCACTTGAGGTAACCTGAGGGTGGCTTCGTACATGCTACCTGGAAGGTACTAACCTGAAACATTATTTGCATTATGAAGATGTTTTATTGCTTTGGGAATTACATCTCTGATTCTCATTAAATTTCTACCAGTCCACAAGTGTCATTAGCCTCTATCCCCATTTGGGGTGCTATTCAATAGTATTATATTCAATCGCTGCAAAAACAACAAACTCATCAAAGTCCTAAAAAAATTCAAAATATTATTGAAAAACGTTCCACTCAAATTAGTCATACATATTAAGTGAAAGCCTTTCATTGTATTCTTGGCCATTAAAAGAAGGCATCTTTTTTGGCTTTGAAATCTCATATAACCAATAATATTTTGACAACAGCTCTGAAGGTCATATTTTGGAAAGAATTTCATAAAGAAATATGGCACACATTCAAATTGTGCCAGGACAACCCATGTGTAGAAATGCTTGAGATACATATCGCTACCTAGTTTACTGATAATGACCCTGCATTTCTCCACTGGGAAGATATTGGAAACCAAAGCAAGTTATTGTGTCGATCCATGGTCATACTGTTTATTAAAACTTTCTCCAACTGTGCACGTCATTTGAAGGCTAAATTTTCTTCTATAAGGACAGATGTATATTATGTATAATGGAAATCAATTAAAGTAAATTTGGTTTCATATGCAGAAATCCACTTTGCATACCACGATTTCATGTACTTTGATCTGCATATGTAGAAAAATTAGAATTGGGCATTAATTCAGGAAATAAGAGTAGGGAAACATAAAAGAATAATGTGATTAAAAGCACTTATCACTCATAAGAATAAGATGAGAAAAAGTAACTTTCTAACTATAAAAAATTAAATGAGTTTCTTTTCATAGTATGAATAAAAAATAACAGAAAAATTAACAAAAAATTATGTGTTAATTTCAAAATAACATTTCTTTGGTTATCCGCTCTTTTTATTAAAACCCAAGCCACGGAATGAATGGTTGTTTGCCTTCACAGGTGTCCTAGTCTGTTTCGCTGTTATAACAGAAGTACCACAGACTGGGTGGCTTCAACAACAAACATTTTTTCCTCATAGTCCTGGAGGCTGGGAAGCCCAAGGTGATTGTAGATTTGTTGTCTGGTGAGAAGCTGCTTCTTTGTTCATAGATGGTCATCTTCTCATTGTGTGCTTCCATGGCAGAGCGCTGTGAGAGCTCTCTGGAGCCTCTTTTATCAGGGCACTAATCCCCTGTATGAGGGTTGCACCCTCATAACCTAGACATCTCGCAAAGATCCCACCTCCTAATACCATTACACTGGGCTTTAGGATTTCAACATATGAACTTTGGGGGAAATAAACATTCGGTTCATAATAGCCAGTTGAACTGTGCATGGAATTCTGCCAGTTCAGTTGGGGTATCTAGATGTGGAGAGCAACAGTGATGGCGATATCAGTGAGGGCAACAGCATTCTCTCCTCTCTCTTTTTCTTTCTTTCTGTTCTGAACATTTTTAACTTCGTATTTTGAAATAGTTTCGACTTGTAAAAAAGTTGTAAAAATAATACTTTCGTAGTTCTCGTATACCTCCCCCCTGAATGTCAACATATTATATAATTAGAGCACAGTTATCCAAACAAGTAGGTTGACATTGCTACAATACCCTTAACTAGTCTACATACTTCATTTAAATGTTTTCGATTGTCCCACAGGTATCGTTTTCATGTTTCAGGATCCAACCCAGGATCTCACACTGCATTTAGGTGGTATATCTCTTTACACTTCCATCTAGTGACTTCAATGACTATTTGTGTTTCATATACCTGACAATTTGAAGACCAGTGGCTAGTTATTTTTCAGAATTTAACTAGAATTGAAGTTATGCATTCTGGGCAAGAAAATCACAATAGTGATGCTGTGCCCTTCCCATCGCATCACACTGCCTGGTACATGATTTTGATGTGCTTATTACTGTTGATCTGTCAGTGTTCTCCACTGTAAAGTTACAACTTTCCCCTTGTAATTAATAAATGCACTGTGGGAAGATAATGTGAGACTCTACACATATTTTGTTCATCATCATGCTTTTGCATCAAAAATGATTCTTACCTGCAACAATAATTTGACAATAGTATTTGACAAATGGTGTGTTTTCTGTCCTTTTTGATTAATTAGAATACTACTGTAAGAAAGTGTTATGCTTTTCTTTTATTTATTTATTTATTTATATGGATTTCTTTTAATTCCAACTCAAACTCTCCCCCATCCCAATTATCACCTTTCTTACCCAATGTCACCTTTTCTTCACTGAGAGTGACAGAGTTGATCATGAACATGAAAGTGTGGTGGTCTTCTAAATGTTATTCCATTCTTCCACCTTATTTTATCTTAGGTTTCGTCTTCACTGATTTGACCTGATCATTATCTTGGGTTTCCAGGCTAATCAACTTAAATGACATTTAATTCTTATCTTTTATTACCTCTGTTGGTCCTGGTTTTCAGTACTACATTCTTATTTGTCCACTGCTTTTATTTAAGCTTGATTTTTACCAGGATATTCCTCCTACTATTAGAAAAGTCATTTTATTTAATTCAACAAACTGGAGAGTGTGTTGCTATTGCTCTTGATGGTATTTTGTCTGCTGGTTTCTATTCCTTCTTATTTTAGTAATGAATTCCATTAGGGGGTGACCTCTTCCTATTGTATGTGGAGGCTTGGTGGGATTATCTGAAAAAGTCACTGCCTTCCCCAGACAGGAAGGGGCATTACCATTCAACTGGAGCTGCCCACACTCTGTCTTCCAGGACTCCAAACTCTGAGTGAGGTGAGGCAAAGGCAGAGAAACTAAACAGAACAAAAGCAATTGGAGCACATTCATTGCCATGGTGGAGCCCTAAAGATACTCTTGCTTAATTCATGCTGACAAGACATCTGAGGCGCTGCTGGTTTCTGGTGTTTTCAGAACCTCATTCTCCACTCTCCCTTTGCATTTGTAAGTTTTCTAAAATTCTCTCAACAAAGACATTTTGTATACCTTAGCCAGGGCCATTTTCCATAGCTTGTGGGAAAGAAGCCCTCACTAATCTACTCTTATGAGTGAAGAACAGGAAATATTACTGTTTTTCTAAAGCTAAAGACTTCAAGATGGAAATGCTAGGGACTCTGCTGATGGGAAATAGATTAACAGCAAGGTAAGGAGGCTGACCTTTCCTCACAGCACAAGCTGATTGTCCCGGGCCATGGGACGTTTAATCATTATACTTGGCAGACGTGGAAAAATAACTAGTGAAGACTTAAATGCCTCAAAACTTTACCCAAAAACTTACACATCTCTCTCCTGCATCTGGTTTCCCTCATGCTGCTTCCAAGTCCCTTTGTGTGTTTGCTGAGCTTGGCTTGCCGTTGGCCCTTGTAGCCTTCTGCACTCGGCCTAGGTAAGTTTCAGCTGCTCTTCTCTTCCCGGTTCCTCACCTGGGAACTCCAAACCATTTTCAGGGTTTCCCTATTCCTCAGATTGTAACCCTAAGCTCTCTAAGTGAGAGTAGAGAATAAAGCCACTAGCTAGCTATTGTCTTCCATCTTCATTATATCTGGAAGAAAGAGAGGATATTCTTAACAAATTCTGTAGGGACAGGAGAAACTGTGATCATTTTACTAAAGTTGTCCTCATACCCCTGAAAAAGAGGCCCTATTCTGTAAACTGGGCCTCTGTCCTCCCTTTGTATTCTGTGCCCCTCGCTCTCAAGGCTAGGATGTACCTTACCTTTTAGGCAAATTTACAATCTCTTGTCACAGGGTATTCCTCTACAAGGGAGAGGTAGCATTACCAAGTGATAAAGATACAGTGGGTGAAATATTTTAATACCTTGAAATTATGGGGTTGAAGAATAAAAGGCAAACTTTATAAAGGCTTATGTGGTCGGAACTATGCAGATTCCTGCGTATACCTGGACTACAGTTCTCCGAACAAAGATATTAACATGAATAAAAAAATTTTGTGACTCAATATTGAAAAAACATGTTATGTTTACATTATTTTCAAAATATTTTCCAAAGGCCAAGGGAGCAAATCATGTCAGGATGGGAACAAAGTAAGGACATAATTACTGTAATATTCATGTTACCAAATGTCTTGATATTTCATATTGGAAAACTCTGAGAGCTGGCATAGAGGAAGGACATGCTGGGGGCAGGGGCAGGCATGCTCCTTTGTACATCTTCTTTCTGAAGTGAGATGCTTTCTCTCCCTCTCAAAAGAAAGTGTATGGCTAGTATCCCAACGTTTCTGGAGTGAACATGGTCAGGACTGTTCAGAAGTAGGGCAAATAAGGTGGGATATTGTATTAAATGGATATCTTACTTGGATTAGAACTCTTCTAAAGCAATTTCCTCCTTGAACAGGAAGTGCTGTAGGAACCCTGAGAGGCCTGTAGTGATACCCTTCTAACTTGACTGAAATCCTGCCCTGTGTGCCAAGAGCAGATCCACATGGAAAAACTGCCCTCCAAACAGAAATAGGAAGCTTGTCTCTTTGAGGTGTTCTTCCAAAACTCACAAGCTGACCACCTCCTTCCCATTCCCCGGTGTTGCCATAGAGTGGGGGTGTCCAAACTGCGGACCGCGGGCCAACTGCGGCCCGCAATCCATTTTTTATTGGCCCGCAGCAAATTCCAAAAATATATTTAGTTTACTTAAATAAACCAGGTGAGGCAATACGTACTTCACCTCGAGTGAGTGGCCCGGCTGTTTGTGTATTTTACCGCATACGGCCCTTGGTGAAAACCGTTGAAAAAAGTTTGGACACCCTTGCCATAGAGGTTTATCGCTGCTATCAGCACTGTTCATATTGTATTATAATTTTTTGTTTATACATTTTCCTTCTGTGCTAAGCTGTGAATTTCTTAAACACAAACTATGGCATTTTCAACTTTCTATCCTAAGCACCTAGCAAAGATCAGCCCCATATAATATGATTAATAAGCATGTTAAAAATAACTTTCTTTCCTTTGACCTTATAGTATTCTTGCTTTTCTGTACTGTCTCATATTGTTATTTTTATTTCTGGAGTGCAAATTCTTAAAAAATATTCTATGTCCACTGTGAAAATTTGAAGTTTTTAATTTTAAGTAGAACAGGTAACTTTCAAAGAAATTTAAAAACAGAACTTCTCCCATAGTGTTTTTACTTCAGCTACTGAAGTAAAATGAAAGAACAATGACTGCTGTAGCATTGAAGTTTATATCCATTGTGAGAAAAAAATTCCATTTTATTTCTAAGAATGTTACAGATTATTTCTTTTCTAGCAATATAAAGGACAAACCAACATAGGCAGGAACTCACTTCCCCAGCTTATCCTCTCTGACCTCCTTGGATACCCATAGCATATCTGTCCCTCCTTGCTTCTGGAATTTTCCTTAGGCTAATATGCTAGCACATAGTCATTGTGGGCTGATAATCACCCACTGGAATGGGAAAATTTTCTGCTTAATTCAGTAGAGATAAGATCACAGTTCTTAACAATAAACATATTAGAAACTAAGAGTAAGCAAACAAAACAGAAATGAGCAAATTTACAGAGTAACTCCTAGAAGTTTCTTCCTTCCTTCCTTCCTTCCTTCCTTCCTTCCTTCCTTCCTTCCTTCCTTCCTTCCTTCCTTCCTTCTTTCTTTCTTTCTTTCTTTCTTTTTGTTTTGTTTGTAATTTAAACAACATTAAATCACTGGGTACCTAGACCCTATTCCACACCTTTTCTAGTCTTCTAAGGTTTTCCTTCCATTTCCCCAGGGACATACTCTGTTATCCTACACTCCTGGGGCAATAGAGCGGCTGCTATTCTATGTAACAATCAGGATGTAACAATCAGGATAGCAAAAACACTTTCAGAATGGTGGAATAAGAACCTCTGAAAACCACTCATCCATAAAAGTAATGAGGGCTCTGGCAAAAATTGTCAAAAGCAACTTTTTCAGAACTCTGGAAAGTGAACAAAGATTTGCAACAATGTGAGGAACATTTATTCAAGAAAAATGACTCAGTATCAGTAAGAACAGTGAACTTTTGGTACTTTAATATGCCATATTTCCAAACCCCCTCTCCCCGGTAATGCAGGAGTCTTGAAAATTGACATCCTCACAACTAATGTATCTGTGAAAAACAGCAGATTAAAAGGTACTTGAGGAGGTGGAAGGGATTTTGAGCTTCCTCCAAAGCTTCATTCCCAGATAACTGTTATTGACATATCTGATATTTCTCTGGAATCTACTGCTTGCAAGGCTCATCTTTCTTTGACTTGACTAAGAGCTCATCACCATGGGGCAATTGTTGAAAACAATGGTAATACTATAAACAATTATATGCCAACAAATTACATGACCTAGACCAAATAGAGAAATTCCTAGAAAGACACAAACTACTAAAACTCAAGAAGAAATAAAAATCTGAATAGACTTATAACAAGTACAGGGATTGAATTAGTAACAAAAAAGAGAAAAAAAAGAAAAATAAAGAAAGAAAGAAGAAAAAGGCAAAGGGCAGACTAGTTAATATCATTAGTGAATTCTACCAAATGCTTAAAGAAGAATTAACCCATTCCATCACAAGTTCTTCCAAGGAATAGAAGAGGAATGAATACTTCTTAAATCACTATCTTGAGTATAAGCCTAATACCAAACTAGACAATAATATCAGAAGAAAATTGCAGATCTATATGCATTATGATTATAGATGTAAAAAGCTTCAGCAAAATTTTATTGAGTAGAGTTCAGCAACATATAAAAAGGATTACATACCATGAAAAGGTGAAATTTATCCCAGAATGCAACGCTGGTTCAACTTATGAAATCATGTTGAAATCAAATAATACGATATACTACATTTATAGAATAAGTTTCAAAAATCACAAGATTATCTAATAGATGAAAAAAAATTTTGACGAAATCTGTCATCCTTTAATGATTAAAAACAATTAAAGAGTAGAAATATAAGGGAGCTTTTTCAACCTGATAAAGTGCATTTATAAAAAAATCCACTGTTAATATCTTATTTAATGTTGAAAGACTCCTTCTCCTCTTCCTCCTTCTTTCCTCTTTCTCTCTCTTTCTCTCTCACTCTTTCATATCCCCTACATGTCAAACTCAAAACTATGCGGAAAACAAATCTGCATAGTTTCATCTAAAACTTGCTCCTAGTTAACCAAACTAATTTCTAATTCTTTTAAGAATTAAGTTATGAGATTTCACTTCTTATGTGTACCATAAACGCCCATATATAATTCTATTTTATTACTTACATAAAATGTTGTCATCTATTATTGAAATAATTTATTTAATATATTATCATCATCAATAGACTTTAAAGTCCTTAACATCCGGAACACATGATTATATTCCTGACAGTTAGTAGGTAGTCAACAAATATCTATAGAATGGCACTAGAATCTTAGAAGCTTAGTTTCTCATTTAGTTGATTTCCATTTTACCCCAACTTATAACTTAGGTTATAAAAATTTAGCATTTAAGAATTTACCAGGTACTGAGGACTTCATGAAATCTCTATTAGATAGACTTTAACTACTTGGGGGAGAAACTCTATTTATTTGTTTCCTATATATGGGCTTTTGGTCACACTTCTCATTTTTTTGTTCCAAAATTGTGAGTGTGCAAGGTCAAAATTATTCCATTTTAAGGTCCATTATTTTTAGCCATAAGGATTCAAACATCAAATACACTGAGGGATATGGACTGCAACAAAGATTTGGATTCTTACAAGAGTAAGAAAATTAAGACTCTGGGGAAAATTAGCATACTGAGCCACTTTGTGTTATGAAAGTATTTGTCATCTCTGTTATGTACCAAACTACTACTTAGAATTCTTAAATACTTTCAAATGGTTGCTGGTTAATATTGAGACATCACTGCTTCCAATACTTCCTCTTCCTTCTTAGTTTATAAAACTAGTTTCTCTTTTACAGAAACACTTTATATCTATTAGTCTGGTAATTTGTTTTTCTATTTTGAAGGGATGATTATAACAAAACTTTGTGAGTCACTACAAAATTATGTATACATTTTACTCTAAAAAATGTTCCCATGTACTTGAACATTATTTTATAAATTCTCAAACTCTAAATTCAGCTGGGCACTATTAATGATTTCCTTTTACTTCTTCAGAGTCACTATTCCACCTTTCATGTCTTTCTCAAACTAAGTATAACAACGTGTTCTTCCCCCTACGCAGAGGGAGACTGTATAAAGGAGTTAGTAGGGAAGACTCTTACTAACTAACAGGGATGGATTCATAATATGTTTAAATATGTAGTTTCAAAGGCAGGACTCATTATACCTACTGCAGGTAAATAAACATATTTAGCAAAGGGAATGGAGAATTTAAAATATGTGTATACTTTTGAGACAGAGTAATATCTTATTTCTAATTAATTGAAAAATAAATGTAGCCTAAAATTTCAAGTTTTATGAGTTGTATCTTAGCCCAATACTTTTAACTGCTGAGGGGGAGCCGAGTTTACCACCCCAAAATATGTCTTTTGGGATATTGATTATTGTAAGCTGGTTATTTTTAAGAAATAAAAGACTTAGGAAAAATCTTTGAACTTCCCCCTAATTGCCTAAAATAATTTATATAGAGGGCCTGATTCAAGAATGGAGCTATTATCATAGGTAACTATAGTTTAATATGAACTAAGCGTGGTAGACAGGGCAGAACCTAGCAAGACCTGTTTAAGCAAAGTCCTCTCTGTGCCCCATTTTTAAAGATGGCCAAGCAAAAATTTATTCACCAAACATTTGCTTTTCTATCTCCATGTGAATTGCCTTCCTGCTTTTTGAAGTCCCAACCCACAACCCCAACCCCTTCTCTTCAGCTCAAGAAGGCATATAAGCCTAAACTGCCAATTTGTCCTTAGGTCCCATATTCTCATGGAATCCATGTATGTACATATGTCATAAATTTGGTCATTTTATCCTGTTGTCCTGTCTCGTGTTAATATGGTTATTAGTTTTGCCAGAAGAATTTAGAAGTGTAGAAGGAAAAATTAATTTTTCCTTCCCCATCTATATTATATATGTGGCAACATATGACAATTATCCTTTATTCTCTTTATAATTATAAAAATTACAGTGTGTCTATTAAAAATTAAATTCACGCTTGCTATATCAATTTGTGTGTGATGTGTTTATAACTAAATACTAAGGATAACTCTGAGCTTTGTGTTTTGATTAACAAAATATTAAAATGCCAAGGCAACCTGAGTTTGGTGGCAGCAGCAATTTGGTACTTGCTGTTTCTCCAGTTGCTTTGACATACTCACAATGTGCACATGCCCACAAAGAGGTGGGAGGTATTTTTGTACCCCTGGTGTGATTTTTAGGGTAAACAGTGCAAGAATATGGGTTTGTTGGTGCACTGAATAGAGATTTTCCTGGAGTTTTACAGTAAAGGCTTGGAGAATGCAATGCTATTTTGTCCATCAGTCAATGACCAAGTTCTCGCCTTGAAGGGAAGAAAGTTTGTTCTCACAAAAGAAATGAGTAGTTATTCAACAATGACCTACATAGGCAAAAACTTGTTAAAATACCCCTTTTCTGTGTAAAGAATGCCCTTTAATATTAATCCAAAAATTATAAATTCAAAGTTTTAGTAGCCATGGTAAAATACTCAGTATATCTACAATAGGGATGGGCGGATTGGGCAGGAATTAGAAAAGGGGTGCCATCGCTGAATAAAATGCTGGTAGACTGGGGTTTCTGCCCCTTCTCCTCTATTGCGTCTCTTTATGCTAATACCCCCTGCTCTGGTTCCCTGGGAAGTTTCAGCTCAGGGTGTCTGTTCCACAGTAAGTTGTGATTCCCTGTATTTGCCTGTTTGCTTCTCCAATTCGTGGGGCAGTGGTTTTTCCTGTGACCTCACTTCATTTATGGATCTAAGAGGAGTTGTTGCTTTTATAGTTTGTCATCTTTTTGTTTGTTGTTAGGACAGAGTGGTGACTTCAAGCTTCTGATATTCCGGACTGAAATCACTCTTCCTGGTAACAGAAAAGGGGACTTTCAGCAGAACTATGAGCTATGAGTTCACTCCTCCATGTTAACAGGAGAAAGCTTAGTTTGACTAGTAAAGTCACATTTGTGAAGACTCTAAAAGATGGGCGCCTGTGAGAAAAAAAGATGGGCACCTGTGACTTGCATAGGAATCCCCACCTACCCTCCTGGGATAAAGGGTGCTCTGTTCCCCTTCCACCCCCAAATGTGTGACTAGAATCTTGGTGATGTCATAGAAAGGTAGGAAAAGGAAGTGAGACAGAGACAGGAAATGGATTCCCAACTGTACTGTTGGCACTATGTTGTATTAGGCATGCATTGAAATGAGCCCAGAGAAAAATAAAGAATGGTGAGTCTGAGAAGGATCATTAATTAATGTTTCCTCTCTGGAAATGGACTGTACCTCTCACTACACTCTTCTCAAAGTTACTACCGTGTTTCTCCGAAAATAAAACCTAGACTGGACAATCAGCTCCAATGTGTATTTTGGAGCAAAAATTAATATAAGACCCGGTATTGTATTATATTATATTATATTATGTTATGTTATATTATATTATATTATATTATATTATATTATATTATACCTTGTCTTATATTAGTAAAATAAGACCGGGTCTTATATTAATTTTTGCTCCAAAAGACGCATTAGACCTGATTGTCTGGCTGGGTCTTATTTTCTGGGAAACAGGGTAGGTGCAATAGTTAACAATAGTGGTCACAAAATAAAGTCTAAAGTGGTTTTCAAATGTGAACATACTTGCGATTCCATTCCTATTCTTTTTCATTGTAAAATCAAATTTCAAAAGAAGAAAGTTCATTTAAACATACTGTATCCCACTAAATTAAACTGTAAACAATTGCATTTTAGACGAATTTCTCCAATTTACTTCCACTTTGCAGGAAATTTTTTTAAAATTTCTAGCAGAGGAGAATATCATGAACTTGGCCCAAACTCCATGACTGGAGGTGTAGCCCAGAAACAGCTGCTTGGGTAGTTGTTCCCCTCCCTGCTGCTCTTCCCTCATTTAGAGTCCCGGGGTTTTGCTAAGTGCACCCACAGAACAAAATTATCTCAGTGCTGGTTGCCAACCAAAGAAAGGCAGCTAGTTGATTAAACAAAGCAGAAGATGTCATCTTACCTTCCTAAAGGTGTTAAATCAATAGCTTTTTTTCAAAGGGATAACAAAGAGTAGAGGGCATATAACAAGTGTTAAGTAGGAACTACAGAGTCTACATTCAAGTCTTCTTTGTAAAACTGGCCATGGTCATTCTACAGAGTGTGGTGTGCAGGGGTGCCCGCGACAGCAGCGGGTCCCTCCGGGCAGGCCTGGGCTCCAGCTGCTCATCGTTTTCCTGACTCTGATTCCTATCTCATCAAATCTACCTGTCCCCCTTATTCACTCCCTATTACTCTCCGCTATTTCCCCAAATATATTTCCCTCTCACTCTGTTCTCTGTTAAATATGGTCCAAATTGAACTTGTCATTTTTACCCTTCAAGTCCTACTTTATACTAAACAAAAATTTTTACTGGCCATTGGGCCTTCCCTGGGGCTGTCCAGCTGCCATTGGGTGATTGGGGTGTTTCCTGCAGCTGAAGTCTCTTGTAACTAGCAAGCCCTTCAGGCAGTCTGGACTCTGAATTTAGCTGCCATCTGGTATCATCTGTAGATGACAATGGCACTGCATCTTCTTTGTTGACTCAGCCCTGCTTGTACACCCCCAATTTCACCCCAAGCAACCCTTAAAGAGATTTCACTGCCCAGCTTTCCTTGTCAACCCATAGCATCAAGGAAGCTTGGGCTCTAGTTAACTTGCCAGGAGTTTCCAGAGCCATTGAGAGGCTAAAGCAAAAGGCCCCCGTGGGCCAAGTAGCGTTTCCTGTCACTCTATACCAGTATTTCTCAAAGTGTGACTTTTGGACTGGCAGCATTGGAATTATCTAGGAGCTTAAGCGGAACACAGATTCTCAGGTCTCACCCTAGGTGTATAATCAGGAACTCTGGTGATGGGCCCAGAATCCTGTGTTTTAACAAGCCTTCTAGGTTATTCTAATGCATGCTAATTTTTGTGAACCATTGCCCTTTGGCTTCTTACCAGTGTTCAATTGACATTTGGGGCAGGATAGTTCTTTGTTTTGGGGACACTTCTGTGCATTGTAGGATGTTTAACAGTATCCTTGGCCTCTACCCACTAGATGCCAGTAGCATTCCCTTAGCTGTGACCTTCTAAAATATCTCTACACATTCGGTAAAATCACCCCCTCAGTTGAGAACTATTGCTCTACAGTAGTTCTTTACAGGTTTTATGTCTAAGTGCTTAGTGCTATTTGGCCAATGATTGTTGACGTGAAAAACTCTATGTACATTGTATATAGAGTGTTACGTATGCAGTACTTCTCAAGCTTTAATATGCATTCAAGTCACCTGGGGATCTTGTTAAACATACTTCTGATCCAGGAAATCTGAGCTGGATCCCAAGATGGTGCATTTTAAACAAGCTACAAGTGATGCTTCTGTTGTTGCTCTGCGGACTATACTTTGAATAACAAGGTTCTATAGAATCTTGAAATATTTATTCAATGAAGGAATGAATAATTAAAACATAAGAATGTCTTTTTTAAAAAATGTGTAAGCATTGTTTTCCCTTATCATTTAACTCCTCATTGTTGGAATTTCTTTCCTTTCATAATTTCTATGTTTTAATATTAAGAAAGATCAACTATATTTTACTAAATGTAGTTTTTATATACAAAAAAGTACCACAAGATCTTTGCATATAAATTATACTACATTTAGAGATACATAAAAATGAATGTCCGAAATCTAATTCTTAGCCAATGGAAGATACACCATGCTGCTCTAAGTCTTAATTCATTTGGCTAATATCTCTTCAACACTTTCCCTGTGCAAGGCATGCTTGTCAGTTGCTCATCTAAAAATATACGTATGCCCCTTGTAATAAATGCATACCTACAGCTGTATGCTTTCATCATATATAGTTTCAAAATGATGTGAAATTCATGTTTACTCAGAAATGTTAATGCCTCATGGCCAAAAATACACATAAAAGAGAGAATTAGCCACCAGGGCTAACTTGTATTCATTGTCATCTCAGTTAGTGAGAAACTGCTTTTAAATGATCTTCTATTACCATAGGAGAATGATGGTGTTGACCATTACAGAAGTGGCAGGGTAATTTCCTTCTAGAACTAATGAATATCTAGTGCTTTCTTTGTTTCTCAGTTAACCCATTGACAGATGTGGCTTTGAGGTATGGAAAAAAGTCTGAAACTTTGGGGATTGAAAATTTTTTCCCCAGAAGCTAATGGGTTTTTTTTGTTTTGGCTTGAAATTGGGAAACACACAAAGGCACACTAGCAAATATTCGTGTGTATACAATAATACTGTGTGATGGATAATAGGGAAAATATCAGACTTGACATGCTGTTTTGCACCAAGGCTTTAGACAGAACTGTGTGGGGTGCCCCAGTTTAAAGAAAATATGAATGGGTTCAATGGATTCATTTTTATTGCAGCATCTAGACATGCCATTGAATTTTAATTTAAACTGTGCTTGTGTTGCAAATGAATCACTGACCATTGATGAACACATCATACTTAAAGTGCACTCGTTGTAGAAACATATGAATTCTGATTTTACATTGTGTGTCAGGGACACACGAGCTGTTCAGTAAACCTGTTTCCCCTTTCCCCTGGGCCCATGGCTAGAATACACAGTTAACCGTCGAACCACGTGGGTTTGAACTGCGTGGATCCACTTATATGTGGATATTTTTCAATAAATATTGTAAAAGTATTTTCCCTTCCTTATAATTTTCTTAATAATATTTTCTTTTGTATAGTATACTTTATTGTATGAATGCGGTGTATAACACATATAACATACAATATACAGACGTGTTAATTGACTGTTTATGTTATTGGTAATGCTTTCAGTCAACAATAAGCTATTAGTAATTAGGGAATCAAAAGTTATACATGGATTTTCAAATGAGCATTGTTCAAGGATTCTGAATTTCTCAGTCTCCCTTGCAGTTATGTAGGGCCATATAACTGATATTTGATAATTGAAATGTGAGCGGATCAGATGTGTTCCACTTCCACCCCTGACCTGTGAAATCTTCCCGTGCATAATCCTCCATGTCCGACGTCTTCTGCTGGCTTGATGCAGATGAGCACAGTGCACTTCAAAGCCATGTTCTGCAGATGGAGACGCCAAAATAGGAAGAAACCCAGGTCCCTGTTTGGAGGGAGCTGTCTGCTAGTCAGGAACACATGTTTTGGTTTCCCCATAAGTGAGAAATAAATTTCTCTTGTGCATGAGCCATTGTATATTTTCCAGAATCATTTGTTCTAACGGCTGGCATTGCCCTGATAACATATAGTGTATTTTTCCTATATAATTGGTGAGTCAGGCATAGATGCCTTTTTCTATCACAGATGCTGCTGCCACAAGTCGACTTTGGTTCCTTTTCCTCCTTTTTTGTAGGTCCTAGATCACATCACCCTCCTTTAGGACTTTATCGCTCTTCTATACTCACGTACTCTACCTGTTTCTGGCCCCTGTCTCTAATAGCTCTCAGTTTAGAGCTCAATGGTGGCCAGATGTGTTATCCAGCAAGCGGGAGGGAAAAGGCATTATAAAACGCCACCTCACTCCTCCTGTTCCTGCCTTCTCTGACAGTCTTCCTCTTTCTCTTCTTTATCTCCTTACTCCTTATCTTCCTTGGATGCTCTTCGTATTTGTCATCATTCCATAGAATTTTAATTCTTATTTCTCACCATGCTAGAGTTGCTGCTTTTGTTTTATAATTTTAAGTACCTCTGCTCAACCAGCCTCTAGCTATATCATGTTCTCTCCATGATGGGGCATCTAATCATGTGAATATATAATTTTAGATGTAACAGAAGGCATAGATGTGGGAAGATCACACAGAGAGAGCATGAGACGAGAAGACTCCCGAGGCACTTCAGTCAGGGCAGTGTTGGGTCATAGAAGCCAAGGGGAGAGATTGTTTCAAGGAGGGAACAATTGATTATGTTGATCTGGCTGAGATGGCAGCCACCATAAGACTGAAAAATGTTCTTTACATTTGGTAATAAAGCTCATTAGTGACCTCCATGAGAGCAATTCTGATGAAGTGATCAGAGGAAGTTAGATGGGAAAAGTGTTAGCGCATTAGTGGGAGATGCAGAAATAAGTAAGTGCAGGTGGAAAACTCTTTGAGAATTTTGTTAAGGATAAAGAAATTAGAGACCTAAGAAAATGGAACAAAAGATAAATAACTTTTCATGGAGGATGCGGAGTGATGAAGGAAAGGGTCAAGAAAGACATGGATGGAGGAGTTATAGACCCAGGTTGAAGGTGATGAATATTCACAAGAAATGGAGATGATCCTGAGCAAATTGTACACACAGGAAGGGGAGGAGACACCTGGAAAGTAAAAATTGAGAGGGCAAATATAAACTTTTTCTACTGAACCATCATGCCTATGAATGAGTCAGGTGGCATTTTTTTTCCTCTAAGGAGTCTTAGTCCCTTAAATAACAAAACATTATTCTGAATGATCAGAGATAGGAAGAGGGAGATGAGAATTGTAACCAACACTTAAATTTACACAACACATACATATATATACTTATTTCCACCGTAGAGAGATTCACTGTTAAAAGCCTATTGAAATGGAGCTGAAATACTGAAAAGATAAGTTAGTCTCCAGCTTTGTCAGAATTCATATTGAGATGAGAAAATATCATTCGTTTGTTCTTTACATAACTGAGCATTCTATTTCTAGTACCACAATCCTCTACTATATCTGGTCTTTCTTATTTAAAAATTACAGAGCATTGACATAATCAACGCTTCAAAGTACAGGGATGCTGTGCATCTTTAGCTCAACTGCACAAAAATGGAGATTAGAAAATATCCAAGAAAGACACTGACTTCCGTTTTAATGATCAGGCAAGTGTGCTAGGCATCACTTTGATATCAGTACCTAAAAAATGAATCACCAGGGAATAAAATAAATTTATCTCTAGCTGCTAGAATTCTAATAGAGAGCAATGATAAAGTAACAGGATAGCAATTAACTGATCAGTTAATAATAATATTGTGCCCATGATAAAAACACACTATTTTTAAAGTTACATTTTTTTTTTTATTCTGTTCTATAGCTAAACCTCACTAATAAGAGAAGCGTGGTTTCATAATTCAGTTTGAGTCAAATCCATTCAATTCAGGTCTGTTCAACTAAACTCAAGAAATATGGATTTATTTAGGAAGCCAAAATCATACCACATCTTAGATTTTTAAAAGCACTCACTTTTTCTTCAGATTTATGTACATATATAGATATGTATGTGTCGATATAGCCCATCCCCCCCCTTTCTCTCTCTCTCTAACATTAGAGTATAAAAACACATTATTTGAACTTGGAAATTTTGGCAAGACATCTTACAACAGTAATGGCACCAGTAAAAGAGCATGTGCCAAATGTATGCTTGGGGATATTTTGGAGAAATTAAATGTTTTCTTAATCACAGCTATTATACAATTGATGCTTTTTATTGTTGTTGTTAGAAACTTCATAAAAATAAAACTCCAGAAATTTTGTCTCAGAATTACATGAACTGAAATGGTGTTCTGGAATCTCTGTTTTATATGTTGCTATATGAGAACATTGGGGAATTGGGAAGAAAAAGTACTTTGGGGAAAGATAGGAGTGGCATCTTGGTGAGAGGTTTGGGGACATTAGAAAGAAAATAATTGGCCAGTGAGAAAACTTGTTGTGGCTGTGTATTAGTTTATTAGAGCTGCCATGGCAAAGCATCACAAACTGGGTGACTTAAAACAACAGAGATTTATTGTCTCACAATTCTGGAGGTGAGAAGCCCCAAAATCAAGGTACCGTTGGGGTTATTATGATTGCCCTGAAACTTGTAGGGTAGACTTCTTCCTTGTGTCCTTCCAGCTTCTGAGATCCTCATCAATTCTTGGTGTTCTTGGCTTGTAACAACATCATTCCAATCCCTGACTCAGTCACGTGGCATTTTCCCTGTGTGTCTGAATCTTCACGTGGTATTTTCATCTTCTTTTAAGACCAACAGTCATATTGGATTAGGGCTCTCATTAATGACCTCATGTTACCTTGATTACATCTGCAAAGACCCTATTTCCAAATAAGGTCACATTCACAGATACCAGTGGTGAAGATTTCAATGTATCTATTGGGGGATTCAAGCCATAACAGGCAGGTATGACTTAGATATTTTCGTACAGAGAGTAATGGCTAATATTCTGTTTTAGAGCTGTTCTGCGCCTAATGTTACTACTAAGTTTCCTCAAAAATAAGACCTAGCAGGACAATCAGCTCTAATGCATTTTTTGGAGCAAATATTAAAATTTAAATTTTACTGTAGTCTTATTTTACTATAATATAAGATTGGGTATAATATAATATAATATAAATTATATAATATAATATAATATAATATAATATAATATAATATAATACCAGGTCTTATATTAATTTTTGCTCCAAAAGACGTGTTAGAGCTGATTGTCTGTCTAGGTCTTATTTTCAGAAACATGGTAGTGCTGTTATCCCCAAATCATCAATTAACTTCTACAATGTCCCGATTGAGTAGCATTTTCACAAAACACACGGTAAAGGACCTTTGTTCCATGCCTTATCTGGTGTGGACAGAGAGGAAAGAACAGATTTGAGTGCTGAATAATGTAAGCTATGAGAAGTTTCTGTAACAGAGAAAACCCGAACACAGTTGCTTAAATAAAACAAAGGTTTAATTCTCACTCATCTTAGGTAGTCCATGGGTAGACCAACCAGTCCAGGTCAGGCAGCTCTGCACAAGGCCATCGGGGGACCCACGTTAGCAAGCGTTTTTGGGTCCAAGTTAACTATTCCCTCATTACCATTTTCTAGCCAGCAGAGAGTAAGAAGGAGAATGTAAAGTCAGCTTTCTTTTTGAAGGACGTGATTCAGAAGTTGCAAACATTGCTTCCTCTCAAATATCACTGACCAGAACTTAGTCAAATGGTCATATTTGGGCACAAAAGAGGCTAGGAACTGTAGTCTCTACCTGAACTATTGTGTGTCATGCTGAAACCTGGTAAGAGGGGGATTCTTCTTCGATTAATGATAGAAAATGGATGCTGGTGTATCATTAGCAGTCTCTGCCAACGGTAACAATAATTTGAGTGACACTGGGAGTTCACTGAGAATAAGAAATTGTAGTAGAGGTGAGCAAGTTACCCCCGCAGGAATTCCCACAGGCCCTAAGACTTCCCAAAGACAGCATGGCAGTTCAATGTGTAGCGGGGAAGGTTACTGTTTGGCAAAGGGTCTAACCAATAATTTCTTTATTTTTAAAGTAGAAAGTGACCATAGCTGATAACTAGATTTTATATAAGAAGGAGGCTTATGTTTGAATCTCAGAATTAAAAAGTAAACAGGAGGGAGCTATTGTCAATTACATTAAAGAAGTGTTGCAAGTTTAGTTTTATAAAAGGGGAAGTAGAGGACTCAGAGTTGATTTGTACTCAATTAACATATAGTTATTGAAAAACAAGCAACTCAAGAATTTTAGAGAGAAATTACAGGAAACATAAGGGGTAAAAAGAACAACAACAAATGAAGTCACCATCATTTTGAGATGTAAAGCAAGTTATTAAAATTTTAATAATGCTGGTATATTATATTATTGTTTTATATATATATATATATATCTTATAAAGACATAAATATATGAAGTTCTAGCAGCAAGTCCTAAGAAGTATTCTGAGTAATGAATTTAACATGTTGTCTCCTAAACCACTTTGAAAATAGACATGCATTTGGATGCACAAATAATGTCAATTTGTTTTCAAATAAATTTAATAAAAACGATCACACACATTAACATGTAATGATTAAACAACCAAAACTTTTCCCTCAGTTGAGAATAGCAAAAGATACCAGTCTTTTATTGTGTTGGAGGTTTTAGACAGTTCAGTTATGCAAACAAACAATAAATAAACATCCCCCCTCAAAAAAAAAAGGCAAAATAATTGAGAAATAAGACTGAAAGGTTGTCTTTTTTTTCTTTCTGACAGAAAACATAATTGTGTATACAAAGAAATGAAAAACAAATTTACATGCAAACAAAACAATGAGAACTTAGCAATATTGCTCAATAAAAAGCAGAAATAAAAAAACTATTTGTATATACCAATAACAATTAGAAAATAAAATTTAAAAAAATGCCACTTACAGTAAATCAAAACACATCAAGTATCTAGCAATAAATCTAAGGAAGATATTAAAAAACTCTGTATTGAAAATAACACTATTAAAGTTATTAAGGAGGATGGAAATAGATATATCATGTTTATAGAGTGGAAGGCAAAATTATTTAGATGTCAGTTCTCTTCAAACTGTTCTACAGATTCATCATAATGTCAACTAAAACCTCAGCAAGTCATTTGTGGAAAATGACAATGTTTAATAACATTTATGTGGAAATGAAAAGGAAAAGAATAGTTAAGTCAAGGGGCGGCTGGATGGCTCAGTTGGTTAGAGCACGAGCTCTGAACAACAGGGTTGTTGGTTCAATTCCCACATGGGCCAGTGAGCTGCACCCTCCACAACTAGATTGAAGACAAGCTGCCGCTGAGCTGCCGGAGGGGCGGCAGGATGGCTCAGTTGGTTGGAGCGTGAGCCCTTAACAACACGGTTGCCAGTTCAATTCTCACATGGGATTGTGGGCTGTGCCCCCTGCAACTAAAGTTTGAAATGGTGACTGGACTTGGAGGTGAACTGCGCCCCCTACAACTAGATTGAAGGACAACAACTTGGAGCTGATGGACTCTGGAGAACACACTATTCCCCAATAAAATTAAAAAA
Organism: Rhinolophus ferrumequinum; assembly: GCF_004115265.2. Classification (NCBI taxonomy): domain Eukaryota; kingdom Metazoa; phylum Chordata; class Mammalia; order Chiroptera; family Rhinolophidae; genus Rhinolophus; species Rhinolophus ferrumequinum. The sequence continues at coordinate 25,914,270 of NC_046287.1, forward strand.
AAAAAAAAAAGAATAGTTAAGTCAATTTGAATTTAAAAAACAAAGCAGGAGGATTTACCCTACCAGATATTAAGAACTAATAAAGAGCTAATTGAAACAGTTCGTATTGGCTCAAGGATAGAAAGCTATACCAATATAACAGAAAAGAAAGACCTACAGTCTCCATCTAACTGTACATATACAAACATCATGTTTATGTCAGAGGAGACTCAGCATTATAATGGAAGGTCTTTTCAATAAGTGGTTCTGGATCAATTGATATCCACTTGGAAAAAAATTAATCCTCACCTCACACCATACACACAAAAAATTCCAGGTTATTGTAATCTAAATTTAAAAGTGAAAATATAAGACTTTTAGACAAAAAGTATAAGAGAATAACTTTGTGACCTTGAAGTAGGCAAAGATTATTTAAGTAGAACACAAAATGCACTAACTTAAAAAAAAGATACATTTAACTAAATATTAGGAACTTCATTTTATTAAATGACATTTTAATGGAGTAAGAAGGAAAGTCTTACCATGAGATATGATATTTTCAATTCCCATATCTGAAAAAGACTACATCTGGAATACACAAAGAATATCTATTAATCAATAAGTGCTAAACACCTCAAAAGAAAGTGAGCAGAGTCTTGAAGGCATATTACAAAACAGCATATCACAATGACCAAAAACATTTGAAATAATAACACACGAAATAGCAATAAATGCACAAAAAGTCGCCAACCTTTGAGGGAAATTCATGAAAGAAATGCAAATTAAAAGCACAATGCAAATTAAAAGCACTCTACACTCACATAAATGATTAAGAAGAAAAAGACAGACAATTCAAGTGTTATCAAGGGTGTAGAGAATCTATCATACTAATAAATTTTCAAATACTGCTGTGATAGTGTAAATTGGTGCAACTACTTTGGAAACTCTTGGCAGTATTTATTAAGCTTAAATATACATATCCTATGACTCAGGGATTCCATTCCTAGATATATAACCCACTGAAATAAGTTCGTATTTTCACCAAAAGTCACATAAAAGAAAGCTCAAGGCAGCAATATTTATAATAACGAATAGCTGGAATTTGTTAAATTCCAATTAAGAGTGGAAGGAATAAGTAAATTGTGGTATATTTCTTTTTCTTAAAACTGTGGTATATTTCCTGAATAGAATGTTATGCAGAGATGAGAATTAATGAACAGAAACTATATGCAACAACATGGATGAATCTCACAAACAGGATGAGAAACAACAAAAAGCCAGTCACAAACCTAATGTATGGTTCTATTTATGTTGTGTTTAGAATCAGGCAAATTAAAAATGATGGTAGGGAGTCAAGATAGTGGTTACCCTTCGTTAAGGAGAAGTGATGGAAGGGACTATGAAGAGAACTTCTGTGGATGCTGATAATATTCTGGTTTTTGATTTGATAGGTTCTTTTTTCTTGACTTCATGGATGTATTCGTTAGAATTCAGAGCACTGTGCATTATGATTTGGGTACATTTCTACATATAGGTTATACTTCATACAATTAAAAATATCAATTCTATTACCTTATGGTTACATATCATGTGAAAGAGTTGGAAGGCATAATTTCAGCTTTAGGGAACTCTATAATTCAAGTGAGGGAAATGAAATTCATTCCGTGATATGATCTGAGGGACATAGAAGTAATAATTACAAGAAAAAAAATAGGCCACAACTTAAATGAGGAGGCTAAATTTAATGAAAAGCAAATGAGATTAAAAGAATTCCAAAGGATCAGCCTTTTCTTTAATTTCATTTTTGTATGGATACCAAGTGTTTGGAAAGACAAGCAATGTTATATTTTAAAAATGTGTATATCTTTTAATTTTTTAGAAATGTGTTTTTTATTTTTTTTTTTCAATTAAAACTTATAAAAAAGGACTCTAAGGAGATAAAACGGGCTATAGGAAATCTGGATGCAGTTTCAATCAGCAGACAATAGCAAAAAAATTTTTTTTCAACAATAACAAAGTTAAAATATATATATTAGATTCATGAAAAAGAAAAAATAGTCCATAACTCCATAGCACTTCTAAAGTTATTGATTTTCTATGTATGTGTAGCATATGTCCTCAGTGACATTTTCCAGTTCACTGCTCATCCATCTTTTTGATTCCTTAATTAGCCCACTCAGGTAGACCTATAGACCTATATATGTGGAATTGGAAGGAATTTTTGCAACCCCACATACTGATTAATTATTATGATTGCCATGGTTTCATCAGAAACCTAGAGAGAAATGATCTAAAAATGCAAATAACATAACCTTTTCAACAAGAAATTATAGCACTGAGTGACCCAACATTTAACTGCATAGTAAAATTAGGGCTACAAAAAAGTAGACACCAACCATAACTTGTATAATATACTCTAACTTCAAGGCAGTTTGCAACTCTTGGTCTCTTTTATGGGAGATCTATTTCTCAAAACAGGAATTGAGTCTTTTATGGGTGAATCTGAAGCTTTGAAATTCTTTTCTTATCCTATTCCTGTAAAAAGCACCTTTGTGGAGTCTGAGGTGATAATGATCCTCTTAGTAGGTGTCCTTTAGGCCTTGAGAGATCTAATGAGGTGAGAGGATCCATAAAATAGTTTCTCAGAGGTAAGATTACCTGTTGATTTGCACATATGCCCAAAGCTTGCAATGAGCGCATTTGTATAATTCTAATAGATTTCCAGAGTACTATTCTCTTTTCTATGCTAATGGCCAGAATCTACTGAGAAGGGAGCAATTTTAGAAAATCCTGAATAAAAACAAACTAAACATCCTGCCAATTTTTGAATCAGCCAAACTTTCCAATTGACTTTTTCTTTTTCTTTTTTTGGTTTATTTGGTTTATCTGGTTTGTTGATAAGTAAGAACAGCAATGATCACTAGTTATTCCCCCCTATTTTGTGCAGCCAATCTTAACTGACAAGACACACTGAAATTAAGGTGCCACTATTACTTAAATCAAACTTTGAAAAAAATTAAGACCGAAACAGAAAGAAATGACTGTGAAGGTAAACAAAAACTTGTTTAAAATGCAGTGAAAGAACATTATTTTGGGGTGTGGTTCTTTTGCTTCCTGCTGTCTCAGGCACTCACTCAATCTTATTTTCAAGAGCTGCACCTTCTCAGTGAAAAACAGAAAAGCAGCATTTATACTGCTTAAATTTACAAAACAAAATGCAGTGTGAGGAAATAAGCAAACTTTATGTTCTACCTTTGGTACTGTATTCTGGAGAAATTCCTGAAATCAAGAATCACTCTTGAAGAGAAAAATCTCTTTAATTTCATGCTCGTATTAGCTTATTATGTGGGACAACTAAACCCATTCAACTCATGTTGCTTGTTTCAAATATCTACTTTCTCTTGTATTTTCAAGGTGCGTATACATGTATGGAGATGCAGTCAGTGATAATCCTTGTGTTTTCTGTTTCCAACCTTGGTACCTAACATAATGGGAACACAGTGGCCTACAGAGAATGCAAAGACAGAGGGTTAGCTTTCAAATGACCATCCCTAGTCCTTTTTCACATATTACCCCACCCACCTTCAGTTTCCCTCTCCTACAAATTTGCTCTTGCTTCTCATTTTTACCGTACTTACTTGAATTTCTTGTCTCACTTTTCTTTAAAAAACTACACTCTTTATTTATTAATTTAAATTTTTTCTGTTTCTTTTTCTCTGTCCCTTAGTTGAATCTGTTTGTATATATTTTAATACATGAACATACATGTTTACTTCAATTAAGCTATTTAACACTAAGTGAAAAAACGATATTTCGGTCCATATCCCATGTTCTCTTCTGTGAAAAGAACTGAGGTAGCGTTTACAGTGGGAAGTTACGATTGCATTTTGTTGCTAGGAAATTGCTAAAGGGAATTAGCAATCAATAACTGATGCAGAACTTCACTACTGTGTAGATTATTAGAGTCAGCTGCTGACAGTTGTTGAGAAAAGGAAAAACACAGAAACTCTTCAAGATTGGTCTGGAGAAAGAGCCATTGCTTTTCAAAATAAATGTCCAATAAACTTAAGAGCAGATATTCTAGTTGGATTTGTAATGTTTCTTTTTCTCTGTTGTTGCGTGCCTGGAAATGAAGTATAATCTTTGAGAAAATACATGATACACCAGAATTAGTTATAGCCTTTAGAGAAGTATATCTGAGAGGCTTGAGATCTCTTTATCATTATGGAAACTTCAGTCCAGAGAAGTGAAATGAGTTGCTCAAGGAAAGTAATTGGTGAAATAGGAACTGAAACACACAGCTTTGACTGAGTCCACTGGGCTTTTCACTATTCCAATATATGGCCAGAGTCAGATATTGGTGACCACACTTATTGCCAATGTCTGTGATTCTCATGACAAGGGAGAGAAGGCAAAGAAGTTTTCATCACAAAATGTTTGAGGCAGCTCAGTGTTGGCTCCTGCTATTATTTCTTGCTGGCTATAAGGAGGAAATTACATGCTAGCACTGAGGAGTAAATGTTAGCCCACGTTCTCAGACCTGGCAGAAAGACCAGGTTAAAATGATGAATAGAAAGTGCGATTTATGACTGCAGTTTTGATGTCTCGATACATTTCAGTGAGAATAGAGAAAATAAAACAGGTAAGGCAGGAATTAACGGCAGTTTCTTTCACAGGGCCGCATGGTTACATGAGAATTTTATGCCAAAGAACCTTCACAATCTTGTCTTGAGCTTCATCTCTACAGATTCTGCATGACCTCCATGTTCCTCCTATAGCCTTTGTCCCAGCAAGACTGATAGGCCATCCCTGGATGCACTACGCTTTTATGAATTTATTTTTAACGGTCTCCATGTCTTTTTATACAGGTAGTCCTTGATTTTCACTATTCCACTATACATGAACTCAGTTACCATGGTTTAGTTAAATAACACTAGTCCCTTTACAACAGAATTCAAATTTTAGTTACCTGGTATACAAACAATGAGTAATTATATAAGTCTAAACTTTGATTCTAGGTCTTCAGTGCACAAATCACTTTTTAAATAACATGTGCATCATGATCAGTGACCGATCATGTCACTTCTTTTAAAAGCTGTTGGTGATTGTCTTTACACATTTGTTATTCAGACTGAAAAGCATAGAGTTGCATTGCCTCCTTGTCTCCCAGTGATAATCCCACATGATAGTTTACAAAATGGATAATGAAAGAGGGATTGGCCATTAATGGCGAAAGCGTAGCAAAGAAATGAAAAATGATAATGCTGGAAGTGAAACGAATTGAACATAAGTAGAATTATAGGAGAAATAGCTGAATAAGGGAATATGTAGCTCTGCCAGCAATCGAGACACTGTAGATGTGCTGCCAGAGGAATTTAGTGAAGGCTAACTTATCAACATAAGTGAGAGAAGTGGTAGTGATAAGAGGATGAAGATGTCCCATAAGAAGTGACAATGGCAACAAAACAAAATTAAACAACTTCACATTAGAAAAATTCTTGAAGATATTTAATGCATTGAAAGTACAAAGGATGAAGTGTTGGAAGCTGACTCACACTTAAAAGGCATAAGGCATAGAAAACTGACTAAGGCATAAAAAGATGCTTGCTCCATATTGTTGAGAAGCAAAGCACTGTTAAAACTACTTTGGCTATTTGTTTTTTACAGTGAGATGAAACACTTCAATTCTCAAAGTTTCTAATATTTAAACTTACAATGTGCAAAATAAATATTGATTTTGCTATTTTTCACCTACCTATGTTTATAATCAATAGCAAGACCACTTTAATGTTTTGAGAAAAAAATTAAGGGTCACAGAATATTCGTAATTTTTCCTATTGATTATTAATGTTGCTTTTCACAATTTCAGCTTTGCACAATCATTTGTACAGTTCTGTATGACTGGGCAAAGCCAGAACTGCTTGTAGATAGCATTTTGGATCCACTTCCATCATAACACCTGTCATGTTGGTTTGTCATTATTTATATGTGTCTGTCTCTCATATGAGGCCACTGAGCTTTTGTGGAATAGGAACAGCACCTTCCGTATATTTCCCCAAGGCTGTCTATAGTCACTTTCCCATAGCAGACCCCCAACTGTTGTGGATTGAAAGAGATATCTTCTACTATAGTTCAGAAATTTTACATGGACAGCATATTGAATAACATATGCTTTCCAAATTTGTGTGTTCTTGTACCTGAAGTCATTAAAGAATATGAGGACTAAATGGTAACTTTGAGAATTTTTACCTTTATAAGACCAAAGATATTTGAATCCTGTCCCTCAAACAAACAACAACAACAAAAAAAAAACAGCCTGACAAATATTAATACTATAAATACTTGATTCCTGTCACTGTTTGAATCAAGAATCAAGAATATCCTGATAATTTTTAGACAGAACTTTTGACTTCAAACCAAATGTTAAAGTATGCTTTTATTAAGGTTTTCTGATTAGTCACATTACAATATGCGCATTCATAGGTCTAGAGTATATCTGAAACACACTGGATCTAAAGTAGATTTTTATTGTTGGTTACTATTCTTTAGTCAATTTTGCTAGAGAGTTGTGATTATAGTGACTCTAGAAGGCTATACCAACTCACACAAAATTAATTGTTGGTAAAATGGCAAAAATTGTTAGTATCTTTCCTTTTATTGGATCTACTCAGTTTCTCCAGATCTCTAAACATCAGATCAGTTTTTAAAAGTCATTAGCAAACATGGATTAATTGAGAGCAACAGAAATTTTGCACCCTATAGGTTGTTATATATGTCTTATAGGCCAGTGTTTTGCAGACTATCTCCTGGAGAACTGTTGAGGACTTCCATGCCGTGTTACCGCGTATAACCAGCATACAGGTGACTCACCACACAGACTCAACCACACTGAACTGATCTGTACCCTGTTCAACAAGATGAGTTCACTGATCACATCAGAGCCATGTCAAATTGCTGTTAACAGTTTCAAAGAGCTTATTTTCAAATTCTGTATCTATCTTGTGGATCAGGTCCAGGTCCATACTTTGCATGGTGCTGCTTATCGGCTAGTCTTGGGCTCCGTAAGTTCAGTCTTTTGAGCTTCTTGACTACCAGACCTTCAACTTTTTCCCTCTTTAGCCATTAATTTTCGTATCACATCCTTCACCATACTGAGCACAAAACCAATGTTCAAGAAATGCTTATCAGACAAATAAATAAGCTAACGAACTAGTATATGATGAAGAAATCACAGAATAAAAGGAGAATGTCTATGAAAGGAATAGGAATTCAAACGTAAGACGTGAGATGCCATGAAGTGGACCTGTGCTTAGGTCAAGGCGTTACCTAATTGTTTCTGAAGGTGGAATTTAACAGTAGGGTGGATTCTCTGCCACAACTCTATCCCAAATATGTCAAGTCAAATATAACATTTGTGATCCAGCTAGAATAATGGTGGGCTCAATGTTTTCTGGAGGATTAGATTAACAGACTGACTTTGGACACCTGTAAAACAGATGGATTCTTCTGTCTCCGTTTCATATTGTATGGTCTCTAGCGCTCTGAGGATTAAAATGCTGTTGTGAGTTGTATGGTGTACAGGACTTAAACTCCTAACAACCCAACACTACTATCATAATAAATACAAAATAAGAGTAAAATTTACCAAGGAGATATAAAAAAGCTTTCATGCTCAGAGGATGGGGATACTGAAAGTCTAGCATAGAACAGATTATTTCCTAAAAGCTCCTTTTCCTTTTGGCATACCTATGGTGTAAGTGTTTTCCATGGGCAATATAGAAACATGGGAAACAAATATTTATTTTGTAAAGAAAATATTTTCCTTTTAAATGTAAAGTAATAAATGCTGGAATAAAAATAAATAAAAACAAATAAAAAGTATTTTATATACATATCGTATGTACAGACTTTATATGCATATATGCATATGTATATATTAAATATACAAAGTATGTATGTATATATTTTGTGTATACACACACACACACAAATAGTGAAGATGTATTAAATTAACAATGGATAAAGAAGTAAGCATTTTAACCAGGATTCAGTAATTTGCACATACAAACTAGGACAATGAATTATAGGATAATAAGCAAAGGAAACATAAAATGCTTAATGGATCTGGTACTCTGTTTATGGCTATAAAAACCTACTTTGAGTCATGTTTAATTGAAACATATGCTTTCCAGCAGTTTGCACATTTGTTTTGAGAAGTTAACCTGCTTCACTTTTTACCTAAATAAAAGATGGATTGAGACATACAAAACATATATGATTATATAGAGACTTTTAAATGTAAAATATTGCAAAGGATGAATGTAAAGTAAATAATCAAAAATTTGGTTTTCTGAAGAATTCTTGTGATGATTTTTCATTAAACGAACTCTTTGTTGGTAACATCTCTGCTAAAACTCTCTTTTCAGTATTAAGTCGTATTTATGTTACTCCAACTAGTAGTCTTCCATCCTCTCCAACAAAAGTTGAAAACCACTCCAGGCTTCCATTGATGGGCTGGTTTACATAATGGTGACATCATTCCCAAAGTGTTCCAATTCCAAAGCACATGAATCAAGTTATAATTGGGGCCTAAAAAAGATAAAGAAAAACAGTTTAATTCTTTATCCTTCCTTAGAAATAAATTCTGGTAATGTAGGCCATCAAATTGATTTCAGGTTTGGCAGCAAGTTTGAAATTAAGACACTGTAATATGGGATCAGTTTTGGCAAAAATGAAAAACATTCATTGTAGAGGTAAAAATAAGAAAGAAATTCTACCAGGTAATTATAAAATCTAAGGACCAGAGCTACCAATATCCTCCATCTTATATGATTGTATCCTGGAAATGTTGGATGTAAATGAAAAGTAGCTGGAATTCTACATTAAGGTTAATAAGGGACTTGGATTTTTAAAGAACTCTTCCTTAAAAAGAATTCTTCTGTAAACTGAGTAACAATGTTCTAATTCACCCATTGTATATTATAATTTAGACTAATTTCCACTAATTTATATGACAGCATTTCTTAGATATAGTTTAAATAATTCTGATTATGTGGATCAATAAATATTTATTAGGGGCTGACAAACAAAAATTAACAAGAAAGTAAAATAAAGATAAGAAGAAAAGGTCTATAAACAAACTTCCTAAAAAGGTAATCTACTATAAGTATGAATTATTTCTTTTTCATGAAAAGAGAAGAACTCATTTTCATTTTCAGTTTCTTCAACTACACAAACATAATTTAATAGGTGGTTACAGCTACTTGATAAGTTTTCAGTCTCATTCCTTTGTAAAATAATTAAGAATTTCTAGTGTAATTTCATAATTGCACTTTATAGATTTTAAAAACTTAATACAGGTTGAAGTACTACTTTAGAAGCCACCAGCTAATGTTTCTCTTCCAATGTCATCTGATTACGTACAACAATCATGATTAAACTTGGATTTTGTACAAGTATTTGGTAGCCGTGTAATGAGAAGCTATTAATTCTTTGAAACCCATAAATGCAATTTTAGAATAGTGAAACAATGTCTTTTTGAAGTGCAAAGATAATTGAAGACAGTTATAATATGTCAATAAATGTGTAGAATATGACAACCTCTGAATAGTATCACAATATTTTGAGAATCGTAAATGATGAGGCTAATGTCAGGCCTTCCTGTACCTAATTAATCATTCAGTTTAGCAGAGAGATACTAGTCTTAGACTAGATCAGCACCAGCAGTTACAATGAGAAAATGGACGGAGGGGATTCTAAAAGAGAGAAAGTGTGCCATAAGAATTATAGGATTATTTTAAAACCTCAAAGTGGAATCAGTTCCAGGGTCATTATTCCCAACGTTAATGTCATAAATTCCCTTTACAACACTCTGCCCATTTATCCAGCCTCTGCTCACTTTTCTCCATGAAAGGGCACATGTTGTTCCTTAAGACAGACCAATTTTGAGGTGGTTGAGTTGGTTGGTTGGTTAGCTTTTGACATATATTTGAAATTTACCTTTCTAAGCTTCTTCCCAGTGGGTTGGCACAACAAGTAAGAGAAGAGGACTCATTCTCCAAACTCCTCCACCCACCCACAGCTCCGTCCTTCCTCTCTTTGAACCAGTCCTTCCCTTTCAAATTTTCCTCCTCTCTTTTTGAAATTTCAAAAGGGGAATATAAATTATTCTGCAAGAATGTTTTAGGTCAGTGGAACGGACATTAATAAAAGAAAAAAAATGCCTGTTTACTTTTTTCCTGGACAAGTTCATCTAGTGAGTATAATTTTTGTGAACAACAGAACCCATTGATAAAACTAACTTGCAACCGGGTTCCAATTCAAGCGTCATTATTTACTAGTTGTACGAGCTTGGGCAAGTTACTTAACTTCCCTTCACATATTGTCCCTGCTGCTATTGAGGTTTTAAGTATTTCTTTCTTTGTTTGTTTGTTTTTTAAATTGTATTACATTTATTGGGGTTACATTGGTTAATAAATTGCATAGTTTCAAGTGTACATTTCCTAATACATCATCTGTATATTGCATTGTGTGTCACCACCCAAAGTCAAATCTCCTTCCATCATTATATATATTTGACCCCCTTTACCCTTTTTTATCGCCTCCCCCCTTACCCTCTGATAACTACCATACTGTTATCTGTATCTATGAGTTTTAGTCTGTTTGTCTTATTTGTTTGTTGCTTTCAGTTTTATATACCATATATGAGTGAAATTATATGGTTCTTGACTTTTTTCTGTCTGACTTATTTCACTTAGCATGATAATCTCAAGATCCAAAGCATTTGGATCAGTGCTTTGCACATAATAAGCATTCAATAAGTGTGAACTATTACTGTTATAGAACACATGGAGATGAGAAGAGAGAAGAATTAGGGGAGAAAAGAGGAGTGAGAAAGAGATGGCATGATAGAGTGAAGAAAGACTCATATTCTGTGGACTGTGGGCCTCACACTGTTAACTAGCTTCATTTCTGAAATTTCTCACCCAAACAAGGTCTCAGTCAGGAGGATTATGGCAAGCGCAGAATGAACTATCGAGTCCAGGGGCCGGTGTGTGAACCTGGACAATGTTCAATGCCCTGTTGAATAATACTGAGTTTGTTTTTGTTGGCTTTTATTTCATTCATTTTTTAAATTTTATTTTTTGTTGTTGTTAATTTCTGTTTAGATAATATATTTACATAATTCAAAATTCTAATGGTATCAACCGGTAGGGAAAATGTTACCCACACACTCTGTTCTCTAACCACTTAGTTCCCTACTCTGGTAACCGCCAATTTTATCTGATTTTCAAATGAGAATCTGTTATTATACCGCCAGTAGAGACTTACAGGTGTTGAATTCTAATTCCCCAATTTTGGGACTCTGGGTCAGCAAAGAGGCAGTTTTGAGATATGCTTTCCAAACACGTCTTTGATACCTGTTTTTACAATTCTTAACAGTGGGATAGTTATTTTCAGGGAATAAATTTTGGAAACTGGATAAATCTTTCGAGGATGCTGCCTTGTTGAGTTAACTTGTCAAGACTTTATGTATTTCATGTGGACTGTATACATTATGTATACCGTAAGAGAAAATCTTTTATGAAGAAAAACCAGATATGTTATGTTCCATGTAGTCTTTGATCTATGAATTTGTCTCAGACTTGTGTTTCATGAAGAAAAGCAGCTTGATACAATTTTATCTACCAACCTAGCTTCTTTAACAAAGTCTGAGGAAACAAAATCATATTATATTGGTCTGATTTGACTTTTCCAGGCAGTATACAAAAGGGTAAAAGGTCGCTGATCCTATCAAATATGCCCTGAAAGATAAATCTCATGCTTTGTTCATCTTCTCTCCATCTGTCAAAATGAAACTAATAAATAGTCCACATACAGCAGTAGAAAAATGAAAAAGCCTACGTTGTCAGCTAATCACTCACACGTCACTTTATCCTCACACCCAACTCCATGACTTGAAGAAGAATTAACACAAGTGAAAAAGCAGAATTACAACAGTCTTTTACTAGCAGAGCTTTTCTGGTAAGTATTAGGTTTAACCTAAAAATTAAAATGTGGGCACACAGTAATGGATAGTGGCATGCACTATGAATTACTCTAGCCAAGTTACCTTGTGGGAAACAATTACTATCTAAAGTTTCGCTTGACAATTATATATCCCACATGTTGTTGGCTTGTAGTGAAAATGGTTCAGATTGAGCTGTGTATGCAAGGTCATATAGTTTTACACTATATGAGTATGTAGAACAATTAGTATTATGTCATGTGGGCACTGTGACATCATTTTGAATGGATATTTGTGTGTGGCACCCTCAGATCATCGAATGGGGCTCTCTATTTCAGTGATATGTTAATTTCACTGGCTCTCTCTCCTTCATGGCATCATTATGATGAGAATGGCCAAGATGATTCTCAGTTTACCAGAGATTATTACACAAAAATGAAGGTGAAAGTGTACATTAAGACATTAATCATGCCATATGTCTCTAATGAGTTGTCAGTGTCAGGGAGGTCTCTGCTCCATATAGTCACCAAGGGATCCAGACTATTGGAGGATCTACCATCTTGTGGTTGCAACACTGGGAACACAGGGCCTCCTTAGTCATCACAGCATGAGAACAGATGCATGGCTATCTAACACCTGCTCTTGTGTGCTTTAGCCTGAGTCATGTGTTTAGCAGATTCTTCCTTTTAGTCACTAAATATAAAGTTGACTTCTCCCATCACATGTAGAACACACTCATCTCCCCAAGAAATCCTCAGGAGACCTCTGTCTCTTCCTTTGAAACAACTCAGGCCCATTCAGTCATAGCTTTGAACTCAAGCCCTCAGATTTCTAAGGAAGTCACAGCAGTCAATACATCAGGTATGAATGTGGTTTGTCTGGGTCTGGAGTCATTGCAATAAAAATACAATTTGTTTTGTATCTACCCTTACTCTCCTTGGCCACCTCAGAAGTTTATATTGAATATATGCCCACCTTGGGAGCTGTGCAACTTTATTAGTACACTCCCTGTTCAAGAAAGTTTGAGAACCCAAGAATTGTTTTAAATATTCAATAGATCATAGGATTTTCTTTCTTTTTTTTTTTTCATCCACGACTAAACTTCTTTGCACTACAAATTTCCCAAAATTTATCAGGACACCTATTTTGATTCTAGTCATTTCCAAATTCTGAAAAGTACAATGACAGTTCTTTTTGAGATGTATATCACAGGTTTGTTATTTATTTTTCCTTTTCCTCTCTTAATATAATAGTGACCTTTTGAGGAAAAACTATGCCCTTAATCTTATCTTTTTCCGGAGCCTTTTTATCCACTGTCAGGTCTTGGTGCTATATCCATGTTCTGTTTTTCTTTTTGTTTTGTTTTGTTTTGCTTTTTTTTTTTTTTTTTAAACCCATGGTTTCTTCATGCATTAAGAAGTTCTCAACATTAGGGATGTGAAGGCCAAACTCTTAGTCTAATGTTTCCCAAAAGTCTCAGTTTTAATGAGTCTTTCTCAATTTTATCTCTTCCCGTTTGGGATTTCAAAGCAGTTGGTCTTCCAATATTGCAAAATCTAGATTGTTGGAATCTTTTTTCTTGGTCATATTTGCTTGAAAACCCATCATTTTTCCTCTTTATTTTGCAATAACTTAACAAATCCAGGCAGTAGCAACCAGTCTTTTTCCCAATGACTCAAGATCAGAGTCTCCCAACCACAGCACCATTGACATTTGGGCTGGAAAACTCTTTGTTGTGGGGAGCTGTCCTGTGCATTGTAGGAAATTTAGCCTCTACTTGGCCTCTACTCACTAGAACACTCCCAGTTCCGACAATCAAATATGTCTCCCGATATTGCCAGTGTTCCCTTAGGGACAGCAATTGCCCTGGTTGAGAAGCACAAACACATTATATATATTGTCTGCCATATGAGTTATATATAATAAGTATCATTTTAACTTAATGCATTGTCACTACAGCCTCTGATGTTTTCTTTGCTGCTGACACATGACTGCCAAGTTAATGTGACATGTTTTAAGTTTTTGTTACAAAAGCATTCAAATTGTATTACTAATTTCTGCATTTGGCAGGGTGACTCATTGGCATAATATTAGTTTGTTCTACTCTCATGTTAAATTTACAATGGGTGACAGGATGAGAGGTGGGGATGTCTCTGGTCTACAGTCACTCAGGTACCTCGACTTATGGAGGCTCCGCTGTGTTAAAAATACAGCATCTGGAACATGTAGCCTTTCTTGGTACACGCAACAGAACCCTTGGAGATCTCTCCCCAAATCTTTTATGTTTTGCCTGTAAATAATACCTGTCACTTCCACTCAGAGCTCATTGGCCATATGCACTGTCTATCCACAAGTGGACAGGAATTGTTACTATCATGACTAAAAGGAGAGGAGAGTGATATTGGTAAGTGCCAGTAATATTTACCACAGCTTGTTAACGATAGAATTATTTTAAATTTTGTAGTAAACATAGAGTAAAATTGATTCACTTTGGTGTGTAGTTTCTATGAACTTTACCACATGCATAGATTCCTGGAAATATCATTACACTCAGGATACAAAACTGTTCCATCACCCCCCAAAAACCCCCATAATGCCTCTTTGTAGTCCCACACTCCCCCATACTTAATCCATAGCAATCACTGCTGTGTTTCCTATCACTATAGTTTTGACTTTTCTAGAATGTCATATAAATGAAATCATACAGTACTTAACCTGTTGAAACTGGCTTCTTTCATTCAGCATTATGTCTTTGATTCATTCTTGTCATTGTGTGCATTGATAGTATATTCTTTTTTATTGCTGAGTTTTATTCTATTGTATAAATGTCCACAGTTTGCTTAGCCATTCACCACTTGAAGGTTATTTCCAGCTTTGGGAGGTATGAATAGAGCTGCTATGAACATTCATATACAGGTTTTTTCATTTGTTTGTTTTGTTTTTTGGTATATGTAAGTTTTTTTTTGGTATGACATAATCTTTTATGTCTCTAGAGTGTAAATACCAAACAGTAGGTTTGCTGGGTCATATGGTAAGAGTATGTTTAACTTTATAAAAAATTGCCAAAAATGTTTTCTAGAGTGGCTATACCATTTTTTATTACTATTATTCATTAGTCAGCTTCGGCTGCCATAACAAAATACCATAGACTGCGTGGCTTAAACACCAGACATTTTTCCTCACAGTTTTGGAGGCTAGGAATCCAAGATCAAGGTTCCAGCAAATTCAGATACTGGTGAGAGCTCTCTCCCTGGTTTGCAGATGGCTACCTTCTCACTCTGTCCTTACATAGTGGAGAATGAAAGAAAGCTCTCTGGTGTCTCTTCTTATGAGGACACTGATTCTATTGAATCAAGGCCCCACTCTTATGATCTCATTTAACCTTAATTACTCCCTTAGAAGCCCTGTCTCCAAATACAGCCACACTAAGGATTAGAGCTTCAACATATAAATTTTGAGGTGACATAAACATTTAATTCATAACTTACCAGCAATGTATGACAGTTCCAATTGGTCCACATTCTCTGTAGCCCTTGTTATTTTCAGATTTTTAAAAGATGTAGTCATTCTAATAGGTGTGTAGTGGTATCTCATAGTACTTCTAATTTGATCTTCCTTAATGACTAAGGATGTTGAGCATCTTTTCATATGATTATTTGCCACCATAATATCCTCTTAAGTGTTCAAGTCTTTTGAACCTTTCTTTTAAGTTCAGTTTTTGTTGTTTTCTTATTATTGAGCTTTGAAAGTTACAAGATATATTCTGTATACAAGTCCTTTTTTTGATATGTGATTTGCAAATATTTACTCCTATTCTGCGATATGTCTTTTTATTGTATTAATAGTGGTTTTCACAGAGCAAAACTTTTTTAATTCTGAGGAAGTCTAATTTATGCATAAAGAATTATTCATCTATTTCTTCTTGTGTGACTTTTGTGTGTTTGTGGTCCTCAAACAATCGGTCCATTTCATCCATGTTGCTAAATTTATACATATCACGTTGTTCACAGAATTCCCTTTTTTTCATTTTAATGTCTATGAGGTCAATGTTGATTTCTCCTCTTTCATTCTGGTATTGGTAATTTGTGTTTTCTCTCTCTCTTTTTTTCTTTGTAAGTTTTGCTAGATGTTTATCAATTTTATTCATCGTTTCAAAGAAACATCTTTTGGTTTCGTTTATTTTTCCTATTGTTTTGCTTTCAAATTTGATTTCTTAAGTTCATTCTTTTCTTTTTTCTTCTCACATTGAGTTTAACTTACTGTTTTTTTTCTAGTTTCTCAAAGCAAAACTTAGATTGATGATTTGTGATATTTCTTCTTTTTGTGATAAACATTTAATCCAATAAATTTTCTCTTGAAGTGAACCTTTAGCTGCATCTCACATATTGTGATATTTTGTGTTTCAATTTTGTTCATTTCAAAATATTTTCTAATGGTTTTCTGAATTATTAAATTATAATTTGATAATCATATAATTGAATTATGATAATTTCATGGATTATTGATAACTGTGATGTGTAATTTCCAAGTATTTGGAGATTTACCAGTTATCTTTGTTATTGATTTTTAATCTAATCACATTATGTTTGGAGGCTGTATTTTGTATAATACTAATTCTTTTTAAAGCTTTCAGTTTTGTTTCATGGTCTTTATATAGTCTATCTTGGTGAATGTTCCATGTGCACTTGAAAAGAATATCTATTCGGCATGGAGTGGCGTGTTCTGTAAACATCAGTTAGCTACACTTGGTTATGGTGTTCTTCAGTTTTTGTACATCCCTGCTGATTTTTGCTTTATTTGCTTTGTCTATTATGGAGAGAGAAGTGTTGAAATATTGAGTTATAATTACAAATTAGTCTATTTCTCTTTTCTGTTCTGTCAGTTTTTGTTCCATGAATTTGAAGCTCTGTTTTTAGATACAGGCATATTTAAGATTTTTTTTTTTAATTTTCCAGTTAAATTGACTGTTTTATCATTATATAATGTCCCTCTTTCTCACTAGAAATTTTCTTCCCTCTGACATCTACTTTGTCTAATAGTAATATAGCTACTCCATCTTTCTTTTAATTAGTGTTAGGATGGTATATTCTTTTCCATCCTTTTACGTTTAACTTATTTGTGTCTTTACACTTGAAGTGAGTTTCTTAAAGCAGTAAATTATATCATACTTTTAAATCTAACTCAATAATCTTTTCTTTTTAATTGGGAGTTTGTCCACTTACAATAAATGTGATTACTACCATGGTTGGGTTTAGATCAACCAGCTTGCTTTTTGTTTTGTATTTGTCCTACCTGCTCTTTGTTCCCTTTCCCTCTTTTTCTGCCTTTTCAAAAAATTATTAATTGAGTATTATTTCATATTTCCATTTATTTCCCTTATTTGGATTACTTTCTATAACTCTTTTTCTTAATTTACACTTGATTTTATACTTGCATTTGGTGGGAGAAGTGAAAGTAGTCTGTTACTCAGTCTTGCTTGGAATCAGAATTGCACTAGAGGATTAAAAAAAAAAAATAGACTAAGTAACTTTCCATGTACCAGTGAAGAAAAAAGAATATTTTTAAAAAAGAATTTGGTATTTAATATTGTTTTTTTTTAAAGCATCAAAGTTCTAAGTATAAGAAGAAATATTATTGGATTTCACTATATTTATTTGCAGGTTAGTGTATTTTTATTTTGATTTACACATAGGGACAGTGCTATGCCTTGTGTTTAGAGCTTCTAAAGCCAGGTTAGTAGTGATATCTATCATCAGGCTTTACTAGCTAATCCTGTGTCTAACCATAGTCTTAAGATCACCAGAGAGCTTTCACAACCTGAATTCTGGAAAATAATTCTTCAAGCTGGGATCAACACCTGGACCACAAATACATTCATCCTCCCTTTTCCTTTTTTGCCACATGCACTCATGATATATGTCTAAGAACTTTTTCACGTGGCAAGTTACTTGGTACTATGGGAACTAAGGAGTTATCATTAAAAGGAAGTGGAGCAAAAGGTACTATTAAGTAATCAAGTGAGATATGAAAGGTATATTCACTATCTCCTTTACTCTTTACTGCAATGTAGGTATCAGTTCAGTATTACTATCATCAATGTACAATTGAGGAAACCAAGATTCAGAAAGATGCAGTAATTTGACCATGGTTGCAGCCCTAATTCCAAAATCTATGTTCTTCATGATGTCACATACTTCCATCCATTCATGCCACCTGTTTTGAAGAAGATAAAATCAAACAGAAAACTTCAAGACTTTAGGATCTGCTGGAGTGGAATGGGGTAGGAAAGAAGCAGGACTTTCAATAAGAGACTGAAATCCTTTATGTCTCTTTATACTCTCTTTGGATACTTGAAAGAAATAATTTACTTTGTAATGTTAAAATTAGCATATCTCTATTGATGCTATGGTATTGGGGTAGTTATTCTTTACCACAATCCCTCAAACTTACTACTTCCTTTCTCCTCTGTTTCCTGGGACTTCCTGGAACATACCCACTAATCTTGCTTCTGTTGCTATTTTCCCATTTCCTAGGCCACAGATGGAAAACAAAGGGTCAGGAGTCTGGCTCCTAGTTAAAAACCTACGTGGGATTTTTCAGGTCTGACCCCCGGCAATGATACAGGCTTTACCTGGCAGGCCTCAGTGGGAAAGCTACCCTCCTCACACCAGGCTGGGAGCACTGCAAAGCATTACAGTCCCGGAAGCGAGTTGCATCAAGGATTCAGGTCCCTCTGGCTGGTCATACTCTTTCACATATTTGCCTTCCTCGCCCTAGCACCTTCATTTCTAGGTCTCTTCATCCAAGATCTTGAGCAGAGGATTTCTTCAGGAGTCTCTGCTGAGACCTCCTTTACCGGAAGAGGAGGGAGAAAACTTGAAGACCTAGTTCCCCACTCTGCTTCAGTACCCAGTACTTTTCTACTCCTAGTCCTTCCTCTTTGCCCACCCCCCACCATCCCTGTGACCCCAGAATCTGTAGAACTTCAGGATTATTTTGCCTGGAACTTCTTCTGTAATGAGATGACTTTCATGTCTCTGCTGGTCCACCTGATTCTGGACTGATGTGCTGTTGCTTGAGGGAAAATGGAACAGGGAGACTCAGGGCTTTCTCCTGCTTATAACATCTCAGTAAGTGATTTAAGGCTTAAGTCTTTCATTTTTGACTTGTTGCTTTCATTGGCTACTCAGACACAGCTCAGCTTTGCTCTCTCACTCCCAGCTCACTTGGGCTTATGACAAAAGAAGCCTACCTAGAGCTACATCTGGAAGCTGTGGATCTCACTTGATTTCCTAGAAACAAACTTATAGATGAGCTTTCAGGGAAAGAAGGACAACTGATCCCAGCAAACAATACTATCACTCCTTTATTTCTCAAATTCCACTGAATTTCTCCTAAATTCTAGCTTTTGTAATTGTCATCTTTTGGTAAGCTTCCCATGGTAAGAAATGATTTTGTAGTGGTATCTGCTATATGCCTACCACATCATAAAATAGTTGTGCTTTTACTTCATAAAAGCATACAAATAACATTAAGTACAAATTGTATACTAACATCCCACCTCCCATAGATACCATGTATTTGATGAAAAACTGACTGACTGAATAAATGAATGAATGACCAGGTAACTATATAGGGAACTCAATATTGAATCTTGGAATGAGGGGAGAGAGTATCAGAAAGCAGAAAGTACGTGGTGATTGTGGAATCTCACAGGGGAAGGAGAAAAGAAACAGAGCAGCAGGTAGTAGATAGGAGAGAAAAAGCACAGAAAGTAGAAAAGGTAATACGTTCAATTTTTACCTCAAAAAAGAAAAAAAAAATCAATTCTCTGTCTCCTGATTGATGTTTTCAGAAAGTTTAATATGCTTCAGAAGAATAAGACCAGGAAATTGGAGAATGTCCCCAGCACTACCCTGCTGAGTTTCACCATGTTGAGTTTGAATGAAATAAAAAATCAAAGTATAGATATGTTTTATTTCCAATGGAAGCTAAAAGTCCCCTCACTTTTTTTTTCTCCATAAAAATCACTCCTTGAGAAAAACTAATACAACACCTGGGTCCACAATAGTCCTCTCCCCTCAGTAAAAAATGATTTTGACCAACATTATCTAGGATATTTCACTGTCTTGTCAACAACATGATAATTGGTATGAATGTCTGAAAATCAAAGCCTTTCAGAAATGATAGCCTTGATTTAGTCCCACTGGCACGGCTCTCATTAAATCAGCAAGGACGGTGTCGTACAAATGTACAGATTCCTTTAGTCATCACTGTAACCACCTCAGGGAGCCTCATTGAAAATGTACATGACAGATCAGGTAGGTAAAGCTGTTACTTCAATAAAAAGAAAATAGAAAATGAGAGCAAGATAATATAAAATTTCCCTTACAGAAATCATTAAGTAATTATTACTTGGATAAATTTTGTATTTTAAATAATCCAAAATATTCTGTATTTAAGAGCCTTGCAAGGACAAATAAATGTTTCACTAAATGTTTAAAGATTCTGAGTTAAAGCTAAAAGTAATCTCTATTATTATAGAGGGACCTAACATAGGTCCCTAGGATTATTTTGGGCAAAAATACTCAAATAATCTCATTGATAAAAACCATGAGGTAGATTGAGTTCTGCTTTGATGACTGCCACCATCACAGTCTCCACTTCCCATCATGCCCATTTTCCACACACATGCACAACTATAGACTGAATGCTCATGTTCCCCTCAAATTCATATATTAAAATCCTAACCCTCAATATGATGGTTTTAGGAGGTGGGTCTTTTGAGGGGTGATTAGGACATGGGGGCTTAGCCCTCATGAATGGGATTAATGCTCTTATAAAAGAAACCCCAGAGAGTTCCCTTGACCTTTCTGCAATGTGAGGACACAGCAAGAAGACAGCTGTCTGTGAACCAGGAAGCAGACTTCACCAGAATAGAAAACAAATGTTTGTTATTCAAGCCACCCAGTCTATGGTACTTTTGTTATAGCAGCATGACAGGACTAAGTAAGGCATGCATTTGCGAGCACACACACGGACTCCATACAGAAAGTGACTCCATACTGTAAAAAAAAAAACACACACAAAAAAAACAACCTGTCCAGAAGAACACTATTATGTCACTGAGAAGCCAATTGGAGGGAGAAATAGAAAACAAAAGCATAGTTAGTAGAGGTAGATGAAGAATAGGAAATAAAATAGGTAAGTGGGGAGAAAAGAAAAACATGAGGTGATGGAGACAAGTTGAGAGAGGGTACGAATGTATGGGAAAATGAGAATCACATACTACACGGATGGGAGGGAGGAGCAGAATGTAGGTACAGGGCCCAGTGGAACATATACGTAGAACCCAAGTGTGTCTCACTATGCTACAAAGTAAGGAGTTCGTTTTAAATCTTATCCAATGGAATAACTGAAGGAAAAGAGGCATTTTCATCTCTAAGACTGTCTTAGAGATGAATGGCTGAGAAAAATGAGGGAGGCACACACTTGGCATTTAATGGTACAGCAAGGTTCAAAGCATGAGAAGCTAATCAGCATGGTGATATTGGGAAGTTAGGAACAGCCATCCTCAGCCTTAGGCTTTAGAATAAATGACATTGGGGATTTTGAAAAGGCTTGGTGGTCTGTACCCAGAAGAGGTAATTAAGGCTGGAAAAGGCTGTTTATAAGAAACTTAGAGTAAGGTTAACCTCTTTGGGAGTCCATCAAAAGAATTAAAATGCTCTTAGGGCGAGTGTGTTCTATATCTGTCTTTCTGGTGGAAACAGCGTGGATGATGAAGGTGTGTGACCATTCCATAGTGAAGACAAGTCCAATGTCTTCCTTCAATGACAGGCCAGGTACAGCAGTGAAGACAAAACCACAGGGGGTGAGATAGAGGGAGCTCAACTCTTGCACTACAGCGAGAACATTTGGCTTGTCTTGATAATTTTACTGATGGGTTGTACACTCTCAAGACTAGTTTCTATTTTATTGTTATTGTGCCCAGTTCCTTTGAACTCTTATGATTCAAAGCAGCCTAGGGATCCCACACCAGGCAATGGTTGCAACAGTGCAAACCAGGATTTAAATCAACTCATGTAACAGAGGAAGCTTAGGTGGTGCTCAGAGTAAAATGCTTCAAAATTTAAAATAAACCAATATGAAAGAAAAAAAAATTATCCCTGTTTCAGAGACTATAAATAATGCAACAATCTTCCAGAAAGAAGACAGTTTTTAAAGACCACGTTTGCTAGTTGAGCTATTGGAAACTACATCATATCCAGAAAGCTGGTAATCTTATTTTAAAAGTTGCCTCTGAAATTCATGTCACTGCATCCCTGAGGAGACAGGAACAGTTGGTTTGGTCTGGAACTTGATGCTTTATACTTTTTCAGCAATGTGATGTGGAAATGTCTTCTCTTATTTAAGTGACCTGGACACTTATAAATGCCCCATTTAGTTATTTGGGTACGTTCTGTTACCTCTCACAAATTGTTCTTTATAACGTTTGGTTGGCAAAACTTTTAGCAGCCAGGTTCTCAAATATTGCAATTTCAACCTTGCTGGGCTCAGACATGGTAGGATTATGAGTGATAGAAGAATAAAGAACACTGAAAAATAGCTTAGATTAAGCTATAGGACATTGGATGAGCGTAAGTGCCTGAGGATGCATTTGAAGGATTCACTGAATCATAGCCTGAAGCAAAGTAACATCACAGGAGAGAGCTGAGGAACAATTATAGTTGAGAGAATGTGCTAGTATGTGTCAGTCAAGGAGGGTGACTTAGTTTGAGCAAAATTGCTGTCTGTAGCACAAGAGCACCATTCTTCACTTAGCAACATGACCCATAGCATTGTCCCAAGCAACAGAAAGGCTCTAAGTCTTCCCAATGTACTATGGCTTTACAGTCAGATATTGCATACGTAACTATCCCTGTAGAAAGAGAATTATTAGTGCACTGTTTTATTTTCAAAAGAAATGAGATGTAGTTATATAGGAGGACATACACAAATAATATAACCTTAGGATAACATTATTTGTTGGGAAAGTGAATTAGGTTTGAGAGAATGAAACACATCCATGCCAAATGAAACAGGTTAAGCAGAACAAGTGTTACATTATGTGATAGGCTCACAAACTGGTTGCGTGCTATGGGTTCCAAAGAATGTGCATAATTAGAGATCTTGGCAGATTGTAAAAATCTCCACCAGTTATTTCATTCCCTCTGTTTGTGTCTTTGGTAGTGCCATCCAAAACTGATTCTAGGCACTTGTGACCTGTCTGGTGATTTGCTTTGGCCAATGAGGACTACTAACAAACTTGATGTGACCAGAGGCTTGGAAAGTATTCGCATAGGGGGGCTTGCTCTCATGTTCCCATTTGGAACACTGAAGAAATATAGGCTTGTCTCCTAAAGCATAAGACACCATATGAAGCAAAAATGTGTCATCCAAGTTGAGGTCGTCCCAGACAAATGAGGTGCCAACTACCAAACAGTGTGAGTGAGACTGTCTTGGACAACTTAGTCCCAGCTGAGCTGGCCCCGAAGAACTGCCAAGCCAATCCACAAAAATCATAAAATTGTATCGATACCGATGTTGATATAGATATACCTATAGATATAGATACTAAGCAAATAAGTTTGTGTATGTTTTATGATGCAGCAAAAACTTACCATTACGTGTTTAAAATAATAATAATAATAATAATAATAATAATAATAATAATAATAACTTGAGGGGCTACCATTCCATGTGATATGCCAGGCACTATATTAGGTGATGTATATTTATTATTTTTAACCTTTAAATAAGGTAGATGTTCATAACACCAATTTATAAATGATATAATTTATGTTGCAAGGTATGAATTTAGTCATGCAAATAGTAAATAACAGTTCCAAGATTCACCCCCAGGACTGCCAGGCTGTGAGTTCCATGCCCTTTCCATTGTGCCAGGAAGATCATGGGGGCTCCTTTCGAGTTAGGGAATGAGGCACCATCTTAGGTAGACTGCTCAAATTTACTTGAAGTGGTAAAGCATTTCACACTCAGCTGTAATCTCAAGAATTTCTTATTTGCCTAGTGCCTAGGTGAGCAAAATATTTTCAATAAGTATTTCTTGAATTGATGTGAAAAGAACTGAAATGCATTTCAGAACAAGCTAGTTTGTTTAACTCATCTGGAAGTAAGATAGAATAGTGGTAATCGAATAGGCTTTTGTGTCAGAAAACATAAATTAAATCCTAATTTAAGCTGCTCATTAGAATACGTGACCTTGTGCAAATTCCTTACAATCTTAACTATCTTGGTAGAAAATGGAGGTGAGAATGCTTTGCTCACAAAATTGTAATACAAGTGAATGGAGTAATGTTAAAAACAAAAAATGAATTACAAATCTGGTCCACAAAAGTATTCTATAAAGATATTTTTTTAAAGACTTATTTAAGCGTAAAATATGCAATTCATTATTGACCATACTAGCACATCTTGTACACAACTTGTTTTTTTTTAATTAGGGCGTAATTGCTATACATAACAAAATATATTCCTTCGATTTCTGTTTATCAGACATAGCTTTTCCAATGGTTGATAATGACATAAATATTAGATTTTCTCCATATAAAGTTTTTATGAATTCCTATTCCTGAATTTATTGGTCATTACAGGAAATATTTCAAAATAATTGTGTTTTTCTAGTTTAGCACTTTGGCCTAATGTTTTTTAAAAAAATAGTTTACAATGAATAAAAATATCTTAGCATTGCCAATTTGGGATATTTAGCTGCAATAAGAAATTTTCTTTTACCACTCAACAGTAGCTGGGGTCCACTAGGAAAACTCCTATTTGTTCGATTTCCTTTCAGTTTGGTCAAGGGTAAGGAATGCCCCTCTTGGTACCTCTACTCTGCACACTGGATGTCTTACTGCCCTATGCTCTACTCCAGGGGGCTTACAAGAGCAGAAGGCTGTTAGGCAGCATGGTATCCAAAAGTCATGAGTGGGGGCTTCATAGAATAGTTGCATCTCCCATGTTGGGAAACCCACAAGGTTTTTACAAAAAATTTCAGAGCTTTCTGTATCTGGCATCGACCGGCTATAAAATGGACATTTAAAACAAGAGCAACCCAACAGATTACATTTCCATTTATGGAAAAAGGCTTTTTCCCTTCCTCCCATAGTTTTCCTCACTGCTAACATGGAGGAGCAAGGACCAGAAGAGAAGCTTCTGCAACCTCCCTCCCCAGGAAGTTTCCTCTAGCTTGGGCAAAGCTTGAGCCTGCAAGGTCAGTGGAGATGAAATTGAGGTTTTGTACTAGATTAGAACTTAGTACTAGACCTGATTCCAGAGCTATTTTAGCTACCTGGTGGATAAAGGGGAGGAGCCATTACAGAAATACAAACTATTTCAAATCTGTCTGCCATGAATTCAGACCTTTCACTATTCAGCCAGTGATATTTCATTAACTACTGTGTTTCCCCCAAAATAAGACCTAGTCGGACCATCAGCTCTAATGCGTATTTTGGAGCAAATATTAATGTAAGACCCGGTCTTATTTTACTATAAGACCGGGTCTTACAGTAAAATAAGACCGGGTCTTACATCATAATAATATAATATAATAATGTAATATAATATAATATAATATAATATAATATAATATAATATAATATAATATAATAATACTGGGTCATATATTAATTTTTGCTCCAAAAGATGCATTAGAGCTGATTGTCCAGCGAGGTCTTATTTTCAGGGAAACACGGTAGAAATTAGAGCTCTATTAAGTGATAAAGCTATATTTCAGTTCTGTTATAACAAAGGTTAGCAATATTTTCTGGCTTAGGTACTTCACAGAATAGTGAGGATTAACTAAGCTTCTATTTGGAGAAAGCTCTTTATAAACTCTAAAAGTGAGAGCTGTTTTTCTTGCAAAGGTTCACGGCTTGGATCATTTAGCACAGGACAGACTATGTAGCAATAAAAATGATTATTCACTACACTTTAAAAATAAATAATTATATTTTTAAAGAATTAAAATCATCTTTTGAATAATTGTACAACTTAATTTGAATAATTTAAATAACACTATTCAAATTATTTTTGAATAATAAATTTTTTTGAAAAAGGAAATCACATCAACAAATCAGTCCAATCCTTTGCTTTAACACAACTGTTTATGACTATTTTGGAAAGTTGGTCCTTCATGTTTAGTCTAAATCTCATTAGGCAAGTCTGTAAGAAAACACACTTTACCCTGTAGGTAATAATGAAATAAAAAGCCCATTTTACAGTGGTTATTTGCTCTTATTTTATATCTAGTAGGTTTCCTTTTTCATTTATCCTATTTGTATCAACAACATATATTAAACTGTGTCTTTCTATACACAGTAGTGATATA
This sequence comes from Rhinolophus ferrumequinum, assembly GCF_004115265.2. Taxonomy (NCBI): domain Eukaryota; kingdom Metazoa; phylum Chordata; class Mammalia; order Chiroptera; family Rhinolophidae; genus Rhinolophus; species Rhinolophus ferrumequinum. Next base: position 25,940,645 of record NC_046287.1, read on the forward strand.
AAAAAAGGCTATAGGAGCATAAATCCGAAAAGAAAATTATTAAAAGTTTATATAAAGTTGTCCCAAATCTCATAAGTACTAATGAACATAAAATAGTGTCAAAGAATTAGATGACATAAGCAACCTAGAAATTTTAACTCTTTACCCTGATTTATCAATTCACATAGATGTACGCTCATCAAATGAAAGAAATGTATCTATTCCTATATTAATTGTGATAAATCCAACTTATTACAGAAAAATCTCAAAATCTCAGTGGCTTAATGAAATAGAATTTTATTTCTCAGTCACTTAAATTCCAGCTAGCTGCTCTAACCTTTAAAAGTCTTAAATTTCTGGGCTCTCCCTTTTCTCTTTCATTTTCTCTTGCAAACCAGCCAGTTCTCTCCTGAGTTTATATCTTCCTTGTATTACTTTGCTGAAAAAATAGAACAAGAGCAGATATACTCTCTAGCTTTGACTCCTACCACTGTTGCTAGATATTAGGCATACATACGGTAGTAGGCATATGATCTGCCACTTCAACACAGATGATTGTTTTAGGGGATATTTTTTCATAGTTTACTTTTATCTGAAAATATTTTTATTTTGCCTTCATTCTTGAAGGATTCACTAGATTCTAGGCTGACAGGTTTACTACCCTACCCCACCCCCCAGCTCCCTACCCTCTGTCACATTTTTCAATATTTTAAAGATGTTGTTGCACTGTCTTCTGGCATTGTTTCTGATGAAAAGTCTGAAGTCACTGAATTGTTCTTCTGTATGTAATGTGTCATTTTTCCCTGGCTGTTTGAAAGATTTTCTCTTTTTCTTTGGCCAGCAGTTTGACTATGAACAGCCTAAGTGTGATTATATGTGAATTTCTCTCTTTTGGGATGCATCTAACTCCTTGAATTGTAAACTTATGTCTTTTAAAAAATTTAGGAAAATTTAGGCCATTATTTCTTCAGATATTTTATTCTGCCTTATTTTTTAATCTTTATCTGGGGTTCTACGCATGTATATGTTCTACCTTTTGATAGTATTCTCCAAGTCTCTGAGACTATTTCCATTTCTTTAAATCTTTTTTTTGTTTGTTTATCACATTGAATAATTTTTACTGATCTATCTTCAGTTCAGTGACTACTCTGCCACCTCCATTCTGCTGTTAAGCCCATCCCAATGCATTTTTAATTTTAGATATCTTTTTCAGTTCCAGAATTTCCATAGTTTTTTTTTATAGTATCTATTTCTCTGGCAATTTTTTTTATACTTTTACTCATTACAATCATATTTTTTCTTCACACCTATGAACTTAGCCATAATAACTTTTTAAAATTCTTGTTTGCTAAATCCAACATCTGGGTCATCTCAGAGTCAGTCTCTATTGATTGTCTGTTCTCTTAAGAATGAATTATATTTTCTTGCATCTTTACATTTTGAGTATTTTGGGGTTGTATCCTGGATATGTTGAATGTTTTATATGGAGTCTGGATATTATCATATTCCTTTGTCAAATCTTGTTTTTTTTTCTTCTTCTTTTCTGTAGTAGTAGTTTGGTTGGATTCAAACTGAAACCACTCTCTTGGGTAGGAGTTAAAATACCATTTCAGTTCTTTAATCAGGAGTTATGCCACTTGGCATCTTCCCCAGATATGTATGGTTCAGAGGTTATGCAGAGATTTCGGCAGAGTTTATATGCAGAATTTGAAGTCCCAACTCTCAGGATCTCTGCTTTCTAGGATTCCTCCTAATGAGTTGTAGTTGCCCAAAATTTAGCTACTGGTTCTTCATCTCAGAAAGCTCATGATTTTTCTGTCAGAGTTTTAGTCATTGTACATATCCCCTTGAACTCTATTCTTAGGGTAAAAGCAGTAAAAATGGAAAATTTTTCTTGAGGCCATCTTTTTCTTCCAAGTAGTGACTGCTTTCCAGAATCTATCTGCTTTTGTTCACTCTCTAGTGTATTCAGGAAAAGTTTTTGCTTGTTTGTATTTTGTGTTTGTTTGTTTTATTGTCATAAGGAAGCAGAAGCATCTTTACCAAATGCTCTGCCCCTGTTTAACATGGGTCTCCATTTTCCAAGTCTCTGATATCAGTTTCCTGCCGACATCTGAGCACTAAACAAATGCCTCCAAATTAATCACACCAGACTCTGACAGACAAACCTTCTCACTTTGGAAGCTTCACACAATTGAAAAGTTTTATTTTCCCTCGTGTAACAGTTGGTGTGGCTCTTCCTATTTGGTGGCTTCCCTCGAAGTGATAAATCATGACCCTGGGCTGCTACCTCCATGTGGACCTCTCATACACACCCAGGGGTGTACCCTGGGCAGTCAGCTCCATTCCAGCCAGCTGCTGAGGCGAAGCCATGGAAAATTGCATGGGAGATCCCTGGAAATGGTATACACAATATCTGATCATTCCAGTGCTTAAGATTCAGTCTCATGGTAAAATTTAACTGTAAGAAAAAGTGGGAAATGCATTTTATAGGTGTTACCAGTAGGAAATGGATTTGGTGAACAGATAAGAAGTCTTTTCAAAATGGACGGATTATTTTTATTGCTTACTATATTTTCATTTGTGTGCTTAGCTTTTTCAGCGGGGTTTCCTCAACTATGGTTTATTCCAATTACCCTTCACCAGCAGAGGTCATTGTGCACAGTGGACAGTGTCTCAGGAGAATCACCAGTGAAGAAAAGGCTGGTGTGGAGGGAACTGTTCCTGAGTACACCTCTGCAATGTTCGAAGATAAACAGACATTTAAAATAGCCACAGCCAAGCACTGTGAATTACATCACTTGAGGAAGGAGAGGGTGAGAGGGAGGGAAATGTGTATAAGAAACCCAAAATATATGGTTTTGGTTAAATGCCCAGGTTGGAGTAGATGAATCAGTGACTTTAAAAAAATGACCTGTAGGGAGAGAATGGACAGCCAGGAAGGTGCATCAGGGCTGTGAACTTGACTCAGCATATCTCCTCCAAAGCCCAGGGCTGGAGGTGCCTTTTGACAACCAGTTTCGTTCTTGGAAAATGATCAAATCACCAGTTTAAGCATAGATGAAGTAGTTTATAATGTTAGCAATCTATATCCTGCTTACAACTTAACATAGGTTGCTTTTAGAAGTGCCTGATTATGTCTTGGACTTTCTAGAATTTGACTCCACCTTGCAACTCACTTACAAAATTGCAAAATGGGAAAACAGACTCAGTTCACTTTATCTGGACGAAAGGGGGGAAAAGCTTAACCCAAATTTCTAGTATAACATCTGAAAAATCATGTCAAATTTCACTGGGTATCTTTTATGACATCAAAATAGTGACAATAGAAAGGAGAATATAGATGTTGAAAAGTTTATTTTTTCTTTTTCATAATTTGTAAAATGAGAAATACCCTTATGTTCCACAGCTATTCAAGTTGGATATTGTATTCAAATGGGATGCATCATAAACTTGTATAGAGAAATAGACTTTACGACTGCTTATATATTATCTCCTTGTTTTTATGAGATTTGGAAAATCTTGATGTACTTTCAAGTCTTGTTAACTTGAGGGTTATCTGTATTATAAAGAAAACATAGTTTTATGCTGTGAGTTGCTCTATTGTCATAAACATGCCTATTGTATGCTGATGGGAAAATAAATGTTTTGGAAATGGTGGGAAGTTGAAGAAATAATAGTGTCTGCTATTTGAAAAAAAAATTACCGTTAAAAGGGGAACTGAGAGAGATAAAAGGACAAAAACATTAATGTAAATCGTTGAACTATCAACTAATGATTGTCCTTGAATACAGTTATAGAAAATTCTGATGGAATTTTGTGAGTGCAAAGGAGAGAAAAGATTCAAGAAATAATGAACAATTTACAAGAAAGGAGAATTTTTAAAGTATGTGTATAGCAAGGTGAGCCTAGTCAACATGAAAATAACAGGTGTTCTGGAGAGGAGTGGGGAGCAGTGTTCTAGGTAGGAAGAGTCCATTAGGGTGAAGGAGACATGAACAAAAACTTTTTAAAGACTCCTTGGTGAATCTGGGCCAGCCCTTAGTGAGGGCAAGGATGGTGGAGGCAAGTGCAGGAAGGGTCCTCACATAAGATGAACTGTGAGGCAATAGGAAAGTTCAGATTATGCTAGGGGAAGTGATATAAGCAAAATGAAGCCCGAGAAAGAAAAGGAAAAGACCTGAAAATTATTACACACATTAGATGAATATGTAGAGAATTTGACCAAATGAACCTCTCTGTACAGCATTAAGATTATTTTGTTGCTTTATGCTCATAAGCACATCAGGGCTGAAATTTAGTGAATGATATCATAACTACAAACAAACTCACCCAATGTGGTATAATAGTTTTGGTGCCAGCCAGACTTAAGTTTGAATCTTGCCCCTGTTCATTACCTGGGACGTAGTTTGGGGCAAATTATGAGTACCTTAGTTTTACTGAGCATTCATCTCTATAACGGGGATAATAAAATTTCCTTTGCAGGGTTATTGACGGTTTCAACAGAGAAAATTAAGTAAATAATCTAGCATGGTGTTTGTCACGTAAAAAAAGTCTCCCTAAGTTATAGTGCATTCATTTTTTATTGCAATAGTAGTGATTGCCCAGGGATAGAGTAACTGCATTTGTTTAACTCATGTGCTAGTGTCTGTGCAGTGGTGCCTTTCTGAGTTCAGTATCATGCATATAATTTGAATAATAAAATAGGCTCTGACAAATGATTTAATCTCTTAGGGACCCTTACCCTTTGGGGATAGGGGAAATCCGAGAATAAATATATAAATAAATAGCCTAACTACTCCTTTAGATTTTAGAGCTGGAGAATATGCCAGAGGGAGAACCTAATTAACGTCACTGGCGCCTTAACAATCAATCAGTTATAGACAGAGAAGGAAGCAGGGGAAGAAAAAGAGGTATGGAAGAGAAAGGAGGGGGAGAATGCAGCTTCTAAGAGTGATGAGTGCACTCCAAGATCATGGTTCAGTGGGCTCTGGAGCAGCTTGTGATTTCTACCTGTATTTCTAACAAGAGCAATAGTTTCTCGGCACCTCCCCTCTATCCCTGTAACGGAGAATTAATGCCATAATGGATTGTTTCAACCAAGTTATGATAATTAAAACAACTTACCTTTATATGATGCCTCCAGAACTTTTTCTCATTTAATTCCTGTAGCAGTTGCATAATACGAAGAATTGATATCGTCATCATTATAAAATTATCATTTATGGAGAAAAGGCAAACAAGAATGTTTAAAAACAGGAATGCTGTAATGTCTCGAATATTTAGCATATGTTGGTTTATTTGTATTGTATGTAAGAACTGTCAAATCCAATTAACAATTCTTAAATGAAACAGTACTGATGTTGAGATTTCTGTTTTTAAAAATACTTCAGAGCCTATTTCTCCTTTGCCTTTACTTCATTTAGTATATAAAAAATTTACAAGAGCTAAGTACAATTTCTGGAAGCTATTCAACAGCTGAGTTAGAATTCATTCCAACTTTTTGGCTGCCATCTTATATTCATGATAGCAAGCCTTTTCCGTATGTTTGTTTTAAAATATGATACTCAACATGCTTTAGTCTATGACCTAACTGAGATATACAAGTGAGCAGAAAGATGCAAAGTCAGTAAAAATAATGAAGGTAAGGCTTATATTTGGTGTGGGTGAGGAAGAGATGTGCTTCCCACCTACCGTGGGTTCATATAAATCAGTGCTCCCATATGTATATATTTTTCAGAATATTAAGAGATAGACTACTTAAAAAAAGAGAGAGAGAAATGTAGAAACTGTAATTAAAAAACCTACACAACATGTTACAACTTTGGGAAATTTGTTTAACCTCTTGGGCATCATTTTCTTAACCTTAAAATACTGATAATTATAAGTATGTATTGGAATAGATAATTATAGTGTTTACTACAGAGGGTTATAATGAAGATTCAGTAAAGATTACATGGCAAACATCTAAAATATTAGCACAAAATAAGAGTTCAATAAATCTTGCCTCTTTTGTTTTTTTTTCTTATGTTTACCATTACTATTTATCATTCTTTAATAAGAGCTACAATTAGGCACATAATAACCTTGACCATTTGCTGCCTAATAATCCAAGTACTGGTGTGTTCCATTGGATTTATCATTTCTTGTCAGCCAGCCTCTCTCACAGGATCAGCTTATTTTAAAAGAACAAAACAATAACAAAGCATTCTGGAGCCATTTCTTAGGCTCTTTTTAAAAAGAAACCCAGACTTCCGTAAACTGTTTAGATAGACATCCTGTGAAATTTTTAGGAATCTCATTGTAATCCTCTTATTATAAATTGGCATGTTTACAGGCATTTTAATCCAATCATAATTGAAGACAAGATATTAATCAATTATATAGCCTCCTTGTTACTTTAACTGGTAACTATGTTTAAATTTAAACTTTTCATGCTCATGTTAAGAACTGAAATAACAAATACTTTTTTTATGTGATGCTACAAATCTTGGGTTATGTTGTAAGCACTTCTTTTGTTGAGTTGTCTCCCACTATTGACCTGTTTGTTTGGCTTTTTTTAAAGGGTAAAGGAATGCTTTTTGAAATTTTAATTGGCGATTCCACATGCAGATTTATAATGCTAGCAAGCAAGTAATTTCCAAATATTATATGAAGACAGTTCTAAATACTGTGTACTCAGCATAGTGACTGATTACAGCAATTGTAAATTTAGGGGTCATTTGGTGAAAGCTGGAATGAGGAATCCATTTAGTGGTTGCAGGTCACTAATTGATACCTTTGTAGGAAACTTATTGCCAGAGAGGAACTAGAGCACAAGGAAATGTCCTTTTGTAAACACTACTCAAACTGTCTATTCATTAAGCATTTGGGAAGCTTTGTGAACTTGGACAAGACTCAAGACCATTATTTTGGTCACTAGAGCAGCACTGACTTGAAAGTGTTAATTTAATTTCCTAACATGTTCAGAAGCTAGCTGGATGACCAAATCTACATCATATTTTATCCCTCAGATAGAGAACCAGAGGGGAAAGCTGATTTAGATAAAGCATTTTTATGGAGCCTCTATAATATTATAATTAAAAGAATACCTAAGACAGCATCTGGCAGTGTTAACGTTTAAAGAATATCAAATATCAAATACCTGCATTTGCTCTGCAAAAGTATGTGTTTTGCTACTTGGCTTTTCTGAAAGACCTGTATCAGTACTTATTTTTGCTAACAAGAGAAATCCAAAGAGGATTTTTGCTCTTACAAAATAAAAGGTGAAAAGTGAAACTAAGGTTCAGTGTTTGTTTTTCTACGAGGTGTTTACAGGCAGCACAAACGTTGATCAGTGAGAGCTGAGAGCGGCACCGCCAAGCTCCTTCCCTGGGAACCATGCACAGCCTGTCAGCATCAAGCTGCCATAGCTTGCACTGTATCTGTGAGCATCTGTGCTTTATCTCGATTTATTTGTGCATCTGTTAGCAAGATGTGTCCTAAGGTATCAGAGAAGCCTAAGCTCAGAAGGGTGTTAGGCTTAGTGTAAAACTGGACACAGCTAAGCTTTTCAATCCTGGTGAACAAAATGAAGACAGCGGGCATGTGTTGAACTTGCCTGCGTCCACCACTCAGACTATTCACACACAGAGAAAAAGAATCTTGAAAGCTGCCGAAATTTTTATTGGTTCTGCTAGTAGCAAAGTGGTTTCTTTCATTTGGCATCCAGTAATGGATAAACAAAAAGTCTGTTGTGATTGATGGGTGTAACAAAGCATGGTGCTCCATTAAGTTATACTTAAATCAGTCAGTCTTTTTAATAAGTAAAACTACACTGTACATACATTATATCTACTTTATACAGGCTGTGTATTTATCACGTACTTCCTGCTTTTACTACATGTGAGTGTTATTTTAGGTTTTGTGTGTTATTTGGTGTGATTTGGTAGGTTACTTTGTGGGTATGGAAACGCTAAAATTTTTTTCAATAGAAGTTGATGGTGATTGCTTCTTTGCTTTACACCCTTTCAGCTGACGAAAGTTTTCCCAGGAACACTGTACTTGGGGTGGGGCGGGACTTTTAATATCACCACTGAGCTATTATCAGCCACACCCTGTGGCCTTTTCTTGTCCTTTTCATATTTACCTTTTCTGTAGTATTTGGCCCAGCTAACTACCTCCTCTTACTCAACGCTCTCTTGTTTTTCGCTTTTTGTTTTATATTTCTCACACCTCACTCTTGCGCTCTTCTGATTCAGTTTCTCCTTCCCTGACTGATTCTTCAGTCCTTCTTAGCTTCTCCTATCTGCCATTCCCTACTTAACCACCCCGCCCAGATCCTAAAGGTCTGCTTTTATAGATATTTTCTAATGTTTCTCTTGTCTTCCCCTGTACTTTATTCCAGGGGAACTGTTATGGGCTGAATCTTTGTGTCCCCCACCCACTACTCCCAAATTTATATGTTGTTCAAGCCTTAACCCCCAAGGTGATGGTATTTGGAGGTAGGGCCATTGAGAGGTGATTAGGTTTAGATGAGGTCATGAAGGTGGGACACCATGTGACATTAATACCCGTATAAGAAGAGGAAGACAAATCTCCCTCCACTCGAGCAAAAAGAAGAGGTCATGTGAACACATAAAGAGAGGCTGGGCACTGTACCCCAGGAAGAGGGCCCAACCCAAGCCCTGAGTTTGCTGGAACCTTGATCTTGGAATTAAATGCCTGTTGTTTTAGTCTCCCGGTCTATGGTATTTTGTTATAGCAGCTCAAGCTGACTAAGACAGGAAATAAATTTTATTTCTTCCATCTTCAGTCTTCAATTTGATGGGCTGACTCCGCAGTAGAAACCACCACTCAGACTCCAGTTCCAGCTACCTGTTGGGCCATGCCGGTACTTTAGTGTCAACAACCCTAAACAGATCTGATAAGTCCTGCTTCTCTCCCTTGTTCCCTAAGTTGATCACTGGGATCATTATGTTCTCTCGAACCCAGGTTCAAATGTCTAGATGCTGCTGTAATTTTTTTTCCTTTGGCTCATTACCCTTGACTCCCAACTCATCTAAACAGTTAGCGCATGCTGTTGCTTATGTAGGAAATTGATAATATGAAATGAACTTTATGTTCTATATAGTTCTAGTATCACTTTTGAACACACAACTTACTTATTCTGGTGATGGCGGTGGGTGAGAAGGGGGTGTCAGGAGTACCTAAAATTGTCAATTTAGGTATATAATCTCTTCCTGTTTAAAGCAGTCCCTCTAAGTACACAACAGTCTCAGTCTCTTTTACAAAAAATGGTCTGTCTTTCCAGGTTTCATTCCCTTTCTCTTTCATAAGAATTAGTCTTGGTGTAACAGACTAGTCTTTAAGAATATTGTCAAATTCCTTTGTAATAGTTAAAGGGTCTCGTTCACTTCTACTCTTCAATTCTTGTAACCCCTAAGTCAAATGTCTGCTTCTGGCTGAATAAGGGGAAAGGCATGTAAAAGCAATTTCAGGGAATAAAACATGGTAACACATCCTATAACATAATCCTGTTCAAATGATATGCCTATGATGCCTCTTGAAGGCAATTCTTCCTTTCCATCCTGCTCTTCTGTTGGACTTCTGTGAAACTCTGCTTACCAATTACTGTGACTCTACTCTCCTCCCGGAAATTCATGCTTCGCCCAAGTAATAGTTACATTTTGTCACCAGCCTGTTCAAGTAGGTTTCGGAGCCTGAGTATTAGACCCAGACTTCTTCACATCAAAACCAAGATTTCTACAACCAGGCCTATACTGTCATGTCCTGAGAAATGCACTTGTTCCATACTTTCCATAATAAGAGAGTATTCACTATATCACAGACGTGCAATCTCTATTTTTCACCCTGTGCATACTAGTATTGCTGCTCAGAATGAGCCTGCACTCCTGGATCTGCCTAGGGAAATTCTATATATCCATAAATACCCTGCTCATATGTCACTTCCTCCCAGGAATATTTCCAGATTCTCTTCTCAGGAACGAATTCTTCCCTCTTCTATCCTGACCATGTTACTTTCTCTGCATTTCTATCCTGCTAGTTTTTACATTATGCATTGCCTTACAATCAGTAGCGTATATCTCTTCCTCTTTAAGTTTTGATATTTAAGTTCCTTGAGGATAGGAGTCAGGGCATATTTATATTTTGTATCATACAGAATGCCTAGAAATATCAAGCCCTCAATGACTGTGAGTTGAATTGAACAATAAAAATGGTGGAGATAATAAAAATCAAAGAGTTGCATTTTATTATCCCTAGTACATTGAATCTATACCCCGGAGACTACGTTGCTGGCGTATTTTGTATTCCTTAAATTATGCTTTCAATTTCAAGGAGGTTCTTAGATAAATAGAAAAATACTGATTTTTTTCCTTATGGAATAAATATAATGTCTTTATCATGAGAGTAATAACATCATTTCAGATTCCAAAGAAGTAACTTTGGAAATCTTGCCAAAATCTATCATGCTTTCTTTTTTTCATTGAGTGTAAAAATTGGGCTCTTGCTAAAGTAGCTAAAAAATAATTTTTTCCTCCAGATAGATTTTTAAAAATAAAGCAAAATTCAGATAGCTAGCCAAAACAAACTAGCTGAAAGAAGTTGATGGAGTCCCAGAGAGGTTATTTCATTTTGGAGTTCAAGTGGCAAAGTGGTTATTGTATTATGTTAGTCCTAAATTGGCATTTGGCAGCAGAAAAGAATTGTTTGCAAGAAATAATAGCCTTCATTTCCCTAAATGCCAGTCACTTCTGGGATTCAGTCTGAAGTCCCTACTTTTATCTTAATCCATGAGAAGGCCCCTCCCCCTTGTTCTAGGGCTATGTATTATTCACTATGCCTTAAGGGAACTCACACTAGTAACACAAGCTATCATTACTCTCCCTATTTCAGGATTGTCCCCAATAAAGTCTATAATCACCTGTGTTGCAGTTGAACCAGGGAAGGTAGGAAAATGGCTACTATAAAGCTGAAAATTATGATGCTCTTTGAGAAGACACATAAAGCACTCACCTATTTTATCAACTTATTTTTCAAAGCCTCTCTTTAGATGTTCAGTGACTTTCTTAAAAGAGTGATTTGCTCTCATCAAAAATAAATAAACAAGTAAATAAATAAGTAAATAAATAAATAAATAAATAAGTAAAGTTCCCAACCCTGGTTGCAAAGATAGGCCCCTTTACTGTAAATCAATGTATTGCTGTCTTGTTTGCTCTGCTGCAAGAAAGATGGACACAACACCGAACCAATAGTGCTGTTTCCTCATCTCATCTATCTTGTGGCTCTGTTACCACTGCATCCAGCTCTTAACCATTTCAGCTCCCCTTTGCTGTCATTGTTACCGGGCTCTGATAACAGCTACTTAAAGATATAGAATGAGTTTATCTTATTTTTCTTATTTTTCTGGATGTCAGATGCAAAAGATTGGATTAATTATAGTTCTGTTTATGGCACTTTCCCTTTATTTATCTGTGCCAAACACTTTCTAGTTATTATTTTAGTTACGTATTAACTTATTTGTTTCTCTTTTTGCACCATTCCTCTCACTCTCCACTTCCCCATCCCTAGACACAACAATAGACAACCATTCTAACATGTTGGTCATATAGCCCTGTTTTTATGGGTTCTTGTAAAGCACATTGTTTATTTGTGTGCATGAAATTTTTTAGGTGGGTGATATTGCAGTAAAGATCTCTTTCTGTTTTTTTAGTTTTTCACTCAAATTAGGCTTTTAAGATGATTCCATGTTGTGTGTACATTCACTCGTTGCTTCTACTGCTGTTTTGTATTCTCCTGGTGGCATCTAGTTGCTTTTTGAAGGAAACTTAATCGACTCCAATTCCCTGTCAACAAAGATATGCTGCAATAATCACACTATAAGACCTTGTTCTGCATGAGAATATAAGATAAATTCCTTAGTACGAGATTGCCAGCTTCATAAGCTATGCATATGTGTTAATTTATCAATTTAAATTTATCAAGATCCTGTGCATTTTTGTTGAGTTAATTATTTGATGTTTTATAGTTTTTGTTATTATTGTGAATAGTGTACTTTAAATGTATTTTCTAGGTTATTTCTGGTATAGAGAAATGTTATTGGTTTTGTTAATCTTGTATTTATTATTTCTAATAGCTTGTTGACTTTTTTCATCTGAAAATAATGACAGTTTCACAAGTTTATGTTACTCCTTACATCTCACTTATTTTCTTTTCCTTTTAGTACTAGCTAGACTCTCCAATATGTTTAAAGAGTGGTGCTGAAAGAGATTCTTGTCTTTCCCAGTCTTAATGTTTCTGCATTAATAATATTTATAATGGGTTTTTGTTACATAATCTTTCCTAAGTTAGGGAAATTCCATATTTTACATGGGTTTGTGTTTTTTTTTGTTTTTTGTTTTAAATATATAATTACAATTAGTGTTGAAGTTTATCACATGCATTTCATGCATTTTCTGCATCTTGTAGCAAATATATATTTGTACCCTTAGGTTACTATTGTAGCAAATTAAGTTGATTAAACATTCTGCTGTTGAACTATCCTTGCATTTTGTAATAATTAATCTTGATCATAATGTATTAAAATTTTCTTATAAAATCACAGTTTTTTTTTTTTTTTTTTTTTAAAGATTTTATTGGGGAAGGGGCACAGGACTTTATTGTGGAACAGTGTGTACTTCCAGGCCTTTTTTCCAAGTCAAGTTGTCCTTTCAATCTTTGTTGTGGAGGGTACCATTCAGGTTCAAGTTGTCCTTTCAGTCTTAGTTGTGGAGGGGCGCAGCTCAGCTCCAGGTCCAGTTGCCGTTTTCTAGTTACATGGGGCACAGCCCACTATCCCTTGCGGGAGTCGAATCGGCAACCTTGTGGTTGAGAGGATGCGCTCCAACCAATGAGCCATCCGGGAGCTCAGCGGCAGCTCAGCTCAAGGTGCCATGTTTAATCTTAGTGCAGGGGCGCTGCCCACCATCCCTTGCAGGACTCGAGGAATTGAACTGGCAACCTTGTGGTTGAGAGCCCACTGGCCCATGTGGGAATCGATCCGGCAGCCTTTGGAGTTAGGAGCATGAGCTCTAACCACCTGAGCCACCAGGCCGGCCCCTAAAATCACAGTTTTGTTTAACATGTTTGCATTTGCATTCATAAGTAAAATACAGCTATCACTTTATTTTCTATGATTGCCCTTATCTGTTTTTGGAATCAAATTTTATCAGACACACAGAATCAGTAAGGCAATTCCAACTCCTATTTTGTTCCTTTTAATTTCCAGAATAATTCGTAAATGATAAATATTATTTAAAATGTTGGCTGAATTATCTATAAAATAACAGGGGGTAGGGCTTTTTGGGGGGCATATCATTTTTTCTTATTTAATGCTTGTTGGTTTATTCAATTTTGCTGTTTCTTCTTGCTGTAATTTTTTTGTTTTTTTATAGTAATCTATCCATTTGATCTGCTTTTTAAAATATAATTGTTTATATTATTCTCTCACTAATTTCACTATTTCATGGAAGATATTTCACCACTTTCATTCTATATTTTTACTTGTAATTTCTTTTATTTTTGTATCACTTTTCCAAAGTTATGTTATTAAAGTTTTCAATGACTGATTTTGTTAATATTCTTTTGTTGTCTGTTTTCTATTTTATTAATCTCACTGTCCTTTTTATTATTTCCCTTCTTGGATCTTTGAGTTTTCTCTGTTACTCAATTTCCATTATCTTTTCTTATTTACCAATAAATTTATTTGGAGTTGAACTTTTGTTCTAATTACTACTTTCACATATTTTTTATCTCAGTCTTTGTCTTTTAGTGTTGTCATTAATATTCAGTTCTAAGCAGTTTTTAAAAAAATGATTTCCTTTATAATACAATGGTAATTAAGTGAAATACATTTAGTTTTCAATCATATGGTTTTGTTGTTAATTTTTAATGTTATTGAATTACAGTCAGAGAGCATAGTTTACATGACACTGATCCCTTGGAATAAAATGAAGCTTTCTCTGTAGCTTAATACACAAACTTTTCAAAACTTTTTGGTGTACATAATATAAGTGTATTTTCTGTGTTTTGATTGTACAAGTTTTATTTAGCCAAAGCCTGGCTTATTAATTGATTTGTTCAGATCTTTGATATTACTGTTTATTTTTTGTCTGCTTGGTCTATGAATTTTGAAGAGGATAATATTAAAGTCAAAATTTATAATTAAAATTATAATCAGTTTCTCCCTGCAATTCTGTCAGTTGTTTCTTAGTTTGCAATCATATTGTTATATACATATATGTATGCTCATAAGGATTATATCTTCCTGCTCTGTCTTTCCTTTACAATTTATAGCCTTCCTTTATGCCTTTTATAATATCTTTTTAAACTATTAATGTTGCTACTCAAGATCTCTGTTGTTCATATTTACCTGACATGTTCTTTTTCAAATTTGCATTTTCATCCTTTCTTTGCCTTTTCATTTTCACTGTGTCTCTTGCAGAAAACATACCTTGGAATCTTTAAGGAAAAAAGAATGATTCTCTGTCTTTTAATTGACGATCACAAACCCTTTACATTAAATAATCTTAAGACAAGTTTTTGCAATTTTGTTCAAATTTTTTACTTTTGTACATTTTTCTTTTCTTGCTTTTTACTGTCAATCAAATTTTTAGTTTAAGAGTTATAAGTTCAACTTTGTTTTTATTGCCATTGTCCTTAATTTAAGCTCCACATTCATGTTTATTCACACGGCAATTCTTTACAAACTTATGAATGCTTTCATTTCCTTCTCCTTAAAACATATTTTAGCATATTCTCTTGTTCACTTAGTTTCTGTCTACTCATGGTATTTTCTAGAATATTGATTCTGAGTGTTTTAGAATTTACATTACTTTTATTTTTTTTAAATCTCAGCTTTTCTTTGCAACAAGTTTACATGGAATTTGATGGTATTTATCATCCCTATTTCCTATATCTCCTATCACAACCTCCAGAACTTAATACCCTTATCATTTCATTATTTCCACTAAGAGCATTTTTAAAGTGGGTTGTTTTGTAGCAAATCTTTTGAAAACTTACTTGCCAAGATAGATTTTATGATAGCTCGAATTTCAATGATAATTTGCACATCAAGTTCTAGTTTCATAATTATTTTACTCTAAACTATTACCCCATTGTCTTTTTAATCTAGAATTCTTGTTGAATTCAATTGATGTCAGTACGATTCTTATTTTTTTTAGATAATTTACCTCTCTTTTGAACTTTAAAATTTTTCACTTTGATATTCTTTAATATCACTGTATTGTTTCTGAGTGTGGGGCTCTCTTGTGGCACTCCGAGTACTTTTAAACTCAAATCTTTCATCCTCCTTTAATTCTGGGAATTTCTTGCAATATTTCATTTCATTCATTTTTTTTATCTCCTTCTGGTGCGTCTAGTTTCTAGATTTGGCAATTCCATGTATATCTTCCATGACACTTTTATTTTCTGTCTCTTTTTCCTTTCCTTCTGCCATCTGGGAGAGTTTCCCAATTTGATATTCCAGCTCAATAATTTGTTCTACCTGTGGGTTCATACTTTTTTCCCACCCACTGTGTTCTGTAATTTTCCCATTCTATTTTTTATACTAAATACTACCACATGGTTCTTTTTTAAAAATAATTGTTTCTGCTTTATATATGATATATAAATAAATTATATATAAATAATATGTATATTATATATAAATATTTATGTCTAATATCTTTCATTATCTTTTAAGTGTATTTACCATACTTCAGTATATTTCTCCTTGTGTGTGTGAGAAGAGGGAGGGGATGAGATTTAGCACAGAGAAATCCAAATACCACAGAACTACTGTTGAAGCGGATTAGTGGACATTTGCTTCTGTCCAAAATGTCCATGGAGACATTTGTCCACACCAAGAGTTCCTTGATGTTTGGTCCTGTCAAAAATGTTCACACTTAGGGGAGGCCCATTAGCTCAGTTGGTTAGAATGCAGTGCTCTTAACAACGAGGTTGTCAGTTCGATCCCCCAATGGGCCACTGTGAGCTGTGATCTCCATAACTCAATTGAAACAACTACTTGACTTGGAGCTGATGGGTCCTGGAAAAACACACTTAAAATAAATAAAAATAAAGTTAAAAAAAAAAAGCCTTTAAAAAATAAGTGAATGAAGACAAGAAAAAATGTTCACACTTAGAAAATGTTCCTGGGTTTAAATACCCCATGATGTTTATTTATACTTTTGGTTTATAGGATTAATGCATATAAAATATGATCATGTTTTATTGGTCCAATAATTGTGTCATGGCTCTATTGCCAATAATAACCCTTCTTACCACAGTGCACCAAATATCAAATACCTTCTAGAGTGGACCCAACATCTCAGTGGATGTTATAGACAGGACCAAATTTCATGCAAGGTTGAAGAGTCTTTTTTACAAATTTTTGGTCAGGAAATACCTCTTAAAAATAAGCAGCATCTAGAAGAAGCAGTATCCTTAAGTTGTCCTAACAAATCCAGATTGTGGGTGGTGGAGAGGGTGGAGTTGGAGCTGATAAGAAGTTAGTAGTGAAAGTGTGATGGCAGTTGGTCAGCCTGCACCAATTATAATTAGCTCTACATCCCAATGGGGTTTCCGAACTACCCAAACATTACATCACCAGTGATTCTCCCCAGGCCAGCAAGGCAGATACAAGAGCAGAAAAATGAAAAAAAAAGATATAATTTTGTGTAATGAGATGAGCCTCAGAGAAAGTAAATTATTAAAGAACTTTAAAAATGGTGATCATTGAAAGCTTCTCTGAGGAAGTGACATTTGATATGAGGCCACAATAAAAAGAAAAAAAAATCAACAATGGGAATATCTTGAAGGAATGTGTTTCAGGCTGAAGGAAGAACAAGTGTTAAGTCCCTGAGATTAGAATAAACTTTTCATATTCAAGGGTAGTTGGAGCACAGTGAGCGAGCAGGAGATTTGTAGATGAGGTTTTGAGTTATTAGAGAGCAAGACTGTGTAGAGTTTTAAATGTCAAGGCATAGAGTTTCAGTTTTACTCAACGTGCAAATTGAAGCCATTGAAGAGTGTTAGGGGGTCTTGGCAAACCATGATTATATCTGAGGTAGGGTAGTTACAATGAAGATGGAGAAAAAAGGCAGTGGTTTAAAATATAACTGGTGAATATAGTTGCTAGCATAAAATATTCATTTACATCATCTTTCATGATTATTTTTCAACTACATTTTATTCTGGAAAATTAAATCAATGTCTTCAGCATTTCAGAATGCTGATGTTTCATCAAGATGTTCTTTCATTATTGTCTGCATGTCAATCTTTATCTTTCTAAAATTTGTATAAATCACATTAACCTGATGATGAATGCTACACATTGAATTCTCACATTTCTCAACTTAATGCACGCATTCAGGCATAGAACATAAATGTTTTAAG
This sequence comes from Rhinolophus ferrumequinum, assembly GCF_004115265.2. Lineage (NCBI taxonomy): Eukaryota > Metazoa > Chordata > Mammalia > Chiroptera > Rhinolophidae > Rhinolophus > Rhinolophus ferrumequinum. The sequence continues at coordinate 25,958,060 of NC_046287.1, forward strand.
CAGGCAAGGGAATGAATTTCTTCAAGTTAGAAGGTTCTTCCTGTATTCACTGTAGAGCTCCTTATAGTTCAGTCACATGGTTCTCATTATTTCTATCAATTCTACACCAACTTTCTTGAGTCTACCTCACCTCAAAAAATGAAAATGATGCCTCTTTTCACAGTCCAAAGCATAAGACAGATTTTTAAATCATAAGAGAATTATGATGCCAAAGTACATAATTAAATGTGCATCAGACATTTTTGCTTCTAAAGTCAGAAACCACACTTTATCACAGAGAATCCCCCAAGGATAGTTTCTCAAGATCTGTGGGCTAGTTAGTGATGAGGGTCATTTTCCATAATGAGTAAATTAAATGACTATTCGACGTCCTTTCCAAAACAGAGTCAAGCTCCACACATTATGATGGTGTGCTATTTGTGCTATTAATAGCTAGCAACTTTTAACTGTAACCATTTGTTAAAATAGTTTAAAGTTCTTCACTAGGCACCATAGTACACAAAACATGGGACCATCTTCTACATGTTCTTTTGTCTCCTGCTTTTTAAAACATAACAATGTACTGAATTTAAAAATTCCAATGAATAGTTCTGAAAGTATGATTTTAAATAATAATAATAGCTTTTGACCTTTTTTTCTAAGTGCTTTATGTTTATTTATTCATTTACTTCTCACAATTTTATGATGTAGGTATTATTTCTATATCCAGAGTTATGTGGTTAAAATAGACAAATTAGCTAACATTTACAAAGTGCTTGTAATGTGCTTAGTCACTGTGAGGATTGGGTGATATAAATTATTTATTTGTATTTTCCTGGTAATTTTATAAATTTGTCCCATTTGTTAAACGGGAAAACTGCTCACAGAGGCAAAGTAAATTGATCAAGCTAATTACTGGAGCCACAATTCAAACCCAGGTTTAAAAAAAAAAAAAATCCTTAAAAAGCATTACAGTTAATGTTACTGAATTCCTCCTCTCATTTCAATGCCCAAGCACCAGAAGACCTGTCCTCACCAGAAGTCAAAGTGTAAATTGCTATCTGATAGTTGGAGTTTTCTGGAATATGAAAAAAACAGTGTTTTCAACCTATAAAATAAGCAGAGTGATTTCCTGATTATTCTGCATTTGCCTGCCTCCAGAGCCATTTTGCTCCTTTCCCTGCCCTGTGACTAGGGGTAGTCCACCTGGTTGTTTTCTTGGGGTTGGCCAATGGAAGACACAATAGAAGATGGGTAAGGAGAGAGAAGAAAATAAAAACATTTGTTTCCTCTCCCTTCCTTGGTTTGAGGTCTCTGGCAATAGCCACCATGTCCTTCCGCACCTGCAGCTCTGCCCTGGAGGCTCCTCCAAGTTGCCTTTCTCCCTGATTTCAGGAAATGCCTTTTCTTTACCTTATCCTTTCAGCTAGGGCAATGGCTTTCCACTGTTGCTAATCTCTGGAAGTTTTATAATCCCTCATTGTTCTTTTAATCCTGCTCACCTTTTCTGTAAGTAGTAGTCTGTTCATTAAACTCTCTATATGAACCTTCAAGGAAGAGTTCTGTTTCCTACCAGAGCCCTCACTGATTAAAAAGAAAAACACGCAAATTAGATTGATCAATAGATTGTATTTTCTCATAATAGAGATAAGGAAAGCAGGATCTTAAAAAATTTTTTATAACATTTTTTTTTTAGTTTCAGGTGCACAAAACAATGTAATAGTTAGACATTTATCATTTATATCCCTCTCACAGTGACAACCCCCCTCTCCCATCCACTACCCCCTCTGACATCGCACAGAATCATTACATTTCCACTGTCTCTATTCCTAATGCTGTGCTCCGCTTCTTGTAACTATATACATATATATATATATACACACACACACATATATATATATGTATATATATGTGTGTGTGTGTATACACACACACACACACACACACACACACACACACACATATATATGTAAAATTGTAGTTGACATTCATTATTGTTCAGCTATAGCTTCAGGTGTACAGTGCAGTGATCAGGCATCTACATCATCCCTGAGGTGGTCTCCCTAACGAGACAAGTGTGCATCGGATACCCTACAAAATCTTTACAACATTATTGATTACATTCCACAAATTGACTTTCACATCCCCGTGGCCATCTTGTGGTTACTGACTGTGCTTTCTAATCCCCTCACCTACCCCTTACCTCCACCCCCCTGCCCATCTAGCAACCCTCAGTTTTTCCTCTATGTCTCTGAGACTGTTTCTGATTAGTTCATTCATTTATTCTTTTCTTTAGATTCCACATATAAGTGAGATCATATGGTATTTGTCTTTCTCTGTCTGACTTATTTCACTTACCATACTGTTCTCTAGGTCCATACCTGTTGTTGCAAATGGTAAGATTCCTTCTTCTTTATGGTTACGTAATACTCCATTGTATAAATGCACCACAGTTTCTTAATCCAGTCATCTACCAATGGGCATTTCGGTTGTTTCCATGTCTTAGCTATTGTGTATAGTGCTGCAATAAACATAGGGGTGTATAAGTCATTTTAAATTAGAGTTTTGGATTTCTCCGGATAGATACCTAGGAGTGGAATTGCTGGATCATAAGTTAGTTCCATTTTCAGATTTTTCAGATACCTCCATACTGTTTTCCATAGGGGCTGCACCAATCTGCAATCCCACCAACAGTGCACAAGGGTTGCCTTTTCTCCACATCCTCACCAGCACTTGTTGTTTGTTGATTTATTGATGATGGCCATTTTGACTGGGGTGAGGTGGTATCTCATTGTGGTTTTTATTTGCATTTCTCTAATGGTTAGTGAGGTTGAGCATTTTTTCATATGTCTGTTTTCCATCTATATGTCCTCTTTAGAAAAATGTCTCTTCATGTCCTCTGCCCATTTTTAATTGGGTTGTTTGTTTTTTTGGAGTTGAGTTGAGTTTTTTATAAATTTGGGATATTAACCCCTTATCAGATATATCATTGGCAAATATCTTCTCCCATTCATAGGATCCCTTTTTGTTTTACTGATGGTTTCCTTTGCTGTGAAAAAACTTTTTAGTTTGATGTAATCTCACATGTTTATTTTTTCTCTTACTTCCCTTGCCCGAGGGGATATATCAGTAAAAATCTTACTCTGGGTAATGTCTGTAAAGTTTCTTCCTATATTTTCTTCTAGGAATTTTGTAGTTTCAGATTTTACATTTAAGTCTTTAATCCATTTTGAATTTATTCTTGTATATGGTGTAAGGAGGTGGTCCAGCTTCATTTTTTTGCATGGTCTGTCCAGGTTTCCCAGCACCATTTATTGAATAGACTTGTCTTTACCCCACCATAAATTCTTGTTTCCATTGTGATAGATTAAATGACCATATAGGCATGGATTTATTTCTGGGCTCTCTATTCTGTTCCATTGATCTATGTGTCTGTTTTTATGCCAGTACCATGCTGTTTTGATTACTGTAGCCTTGTAGTATAATTTGATGTCAGGTATTGTTATACCTCCCACTTTGTTCTTATTTTCAAGATTGCCGAGGCTATCTGGGATTTTTTATGGTTCCATATAAATTTTAGGATTATATGTTCTATTTCTGTGAAAAACGTCCTTGGTAGTTTGATAGGAATTGCGTTGAATATGTATATTGGAAGGCAGGATATTTTGACAATGGCATTTGGAAGTTATGATGGCAGCCAAAATAAGTATCTCGTGCAGAGAGAACAAGAGAACCACTCAGCCAGGTATTCCTAGGATTCACTTATCAGCAGTGGTATCCATATTGCTTGGAAGTTTCAATTTCTCTTAGAACTGTCAATCAGAGTCTAGCCTCTATGAAAATGTGGGACCAATAAAATGGGAATATTAAGAAGTAAAAATGCTGTAGGATACTTCTATAGAGACATTTCTACACTTTGAGACAGAGGAAGTGATGGATCTTGCAATATAGTTGGGAGAGATGGACTATGAAATTACAGATCCTAATTTACTCCCCAGGCTAGCAGCCTTGGAAACCCTCTATTACATGCTAATGCAGCACTATCATGTTGTTGTGGTAGGGGAAAACAAAATTGCCATTTTTATTTAAATTCTCAGGAGAACTTATTCTAACATTTATTGAGGCTTCCTCTCTAAGCAACAAGTGTCATTTTATTTTGAAAAAGCTTTCTCTTATAATTGACTATATCACACAAAGTATTTTTCCTTTCCACTTGAATTTAATTTTTATATTTCCTCACAGCTGTGTGCAACAAAAGAAAATTGGTTGAGTCCTGTAGGGCCATGAATATACTAAGTTCATTGATTTCTATGTGATTTTATTTAAGCGTGTGAAAATGTCCTAGTTCCTCCATATAACCTCAGGCAATCTATCTAGCCTATGCCTACATCCTTTCAAGACATTATTTAATGACAAACTCCAGTATGAAGTCATTCCTGACATACCCTTTTCCAATCTCCCCAGGTAAAATTTATCACTTTTTCTGTGGTTGCTACTGGCCACTGAACAAAGCCAATGTAAAGGAGGAAACTGTCTCTACCCATTTTAGGTTTTCAGCTGAAACGATTTAACAAAAAGACAGATTAACAAGAGAAAAAAATCCAGGTTATTAACGTTCAGCACACATCACACAGGAGAAAGCTAAACCAAAAGTAACTCAAAATGGCGTCTTAGAATTATAGCTTATATAGCATCTTCAACAAAGAACAATAAATTTGCAGGGAAATGACAGGACAAAATAAAGCAGTTTCAGGCTTCCAAGAGCAGCAAACTGTGAGAAAGTAAATATGTGGGAGGAAACTAGTGGGGTAAGTTTTGTTTGCAGATTCCTCTGGTGCCATCTCTAGGCTGATAAGCGTCTGTCTGTCTCCAGTAAAAGGACAATTTATAATCTGCCTTTAGGCAGAAAAGGGGAAGCATTTTCTGTGTTTGCTGCTTTTTAATCATACCTTCAGCTCAAAATAAGTTTTATATCAAAGACATATTTTGGGGCAACATATTCTGGTTTCCTTCACACATTTCCCAAGTTTTTCTTTTTCTTTCTTTTCTTTTTTTTTTAAACCAGTCTCTCTCATCTACCACTTTGTAAGCTCCTTGATGGGAGATTTGTGTCTTATTTGTTTCTTTAATATCTAATGCAGTACCTAGTCATGATTTTGGTATAGTAATGATTCTTGAGTGGATAAACAAGTATCTTTTTAATCTGCCATATGATATGAAAAGCAAGTAGGTTTTTGGTTCAACTTTTCTAGACCTTACACAGTCATGTCCTTTTTAGTATTATTGAGAAATCATCTAAGAATAATGGAAGCAGATACTCCTAATTTGCCTACCTAATATCTCCTTTTCCCTTACTCATTAAGTTTTAGAGGGAAGCGATATGTTACATTTAAAATATTCCTCTCCCCAGATGCCCTTGAAGCTACGGGTGGTCATGTTTTACAGATCTAGCTAATGTGACACAAGTGGAGGTCTTCATGGAAAAATGGGACTTTCTACACACACACACACACACACACACACGCACACACTAAATTGACATAAATTTTTGTCACTCTATCTGCATCCTTCTTCTTCATTAAACGTAGACGTGATGCCTAGAAGTATAACAAACAGCCTTTCTATTTTCTATGTCCAGAGGTAGTAGTAACCTGGGTCTTTGTGTATCAGCTGTACATGGCTTTCAACTTTATTCCTTGTTATGTGAGATTACTTGTCTGAGCCATTGTTTGTCAGGTTTCTGTAATATGTAGCTGAATACAACCCTGAACAGTTCAACAGTGTCAGTCTCCTGGTAGCTTTCATTAATTTTTCACTTGTCATTGATTCTGTGGACAGGAAAATGACTAAGAGCCAAGATGCAGGAGGTTAACACAGATTCCCAGTTATTCTAAAATAATTTCAAGTGTTGATTCAGTTGTTCCCCCTTCTTTTTAAAAGTATACCTTAATTATCTGATGGCTTTTTTTTTAGATAAACTTGATGTATAGGCCCCTCTAGTAAGTGATGACAGCTTTAACAGCATGAAACAAGCGTGACCTTAAGAGACACATGATTCTAGTATCAAACTGCTGTCAGAAAAGAAGTTTTCAGTGTAACTGTAAGAAAATTAAAAGAATAATCTGTGGCAAAATTCCCTAAGTTTGACTAGATCACTTTTAAATAAATCTACATATTTAGAAAATTTATATGATTACCTAGACGATAGCTATAATGGGCCAATGAGCCACCTTGGCCTTCACTTTGGTGGTTATGATGCTTAGCTTCAATTCCCAACAAAGATGTTACTGAGATTATCGTATAGCTATGGAAATATTAGGATAACATCTCCTTTGAAAATGATTCAGGAAAAGACACACTATCCTATTCCCTGGTGTGGAAGTTTATGGTCTCTGTCAAGTACTTTGCCTAGAGCCTATTCAAAGAAGCATTCTTAGGTAAAAGCTGGTTTTCCTTGGAGGAACTCCTACAGCCTACTTCTTTGAAGAGGATGGTCTTCTCCCTGGTGAGAAAACGTCATAATTGATTGACAGCTCTACCCCACCCCATTGTTTGACTAATTTTCATGCTTCTGCTTATGAATCTACCTTTTCAGAATACTAGCATCCTAGTTCCTTGTCATAGAAGTAACCTGAAATAATTTGCTGAAATAAATTACTCTAGTGCGTAGACTGTTTATTGACACAATTAGAAAGTGCTAGTTAGGCAGGCTTGTTTACAACTTTTCATTCCTGTTTTCTGTGTTGATGGATCTTGCAGAGTAGTGGCGTCTCTCATTTTTTGCTTCCTAATTTCTTGAATCTGTATTATGCAATGCCAGCAGTTGATTGGTCTGAAATTTAATTTGGGTTAGGAAACTCCAGTCAAAGGGAAGTGTTTCCAATTCATTCATTTAGGAATTGTCAGTTCAGTCTCACTTGGATAAAGTTAAATAAGCATTCATACTTGAATCTCATTAGCCTTGGCTGAGATGTCCTTTCATAGGAGCCCCTGATTTCTACAAACATGAATGATAAATAGTCATATAAAAATACAGCTTGGTGATTGTGGTAAAGCTGATAATAAGGACATTTTCCATTAAATCATTGAAATAGTCATTGTGCATTGCCTGTCACAGTACCCAACCCTCCTTCCTCTTTTCTAACAGAAATCAGTTTTGTTACACAATTCAGCCCTACTCCACGGAGTACACAAATATTGGAGCAGCTGATTCCTCCTCTTTTTCTAGAGGCGTATTGGTAAAAGGAAAAAGGAGCCCAATTTCGGACAATGAGACGTGGAGAGAGGTTTTCTAGGGGATTCAGGAAATGATTTTCCTCTTTTTTCAAGGTTAGCTTTGTTGTTCAAGCTAGTTCGAGTTGAATTTTCCATTACGTGCGGCTGAAGGGATTCTAACTGATAAAATCACTGCTTATTTTCCAATAAATTTCTTTCTGAATATAGTCACAGGAAGCACTTTGTATCCTGCTATTTTTCTTCTTTCTTTCTGAAAATAAGAGCTATGTAACTTATTTGGTTTATTTTGACCTCTAGGACTATTACAGCCAATTTTATGCTCAACAACTATGTTGACATCTGGTACAAGCATATATTCTTTTATTCTTGATTTTGGAATTCTTCAGTTTCTCCTTTTTCATTTGAATGATCATGTTTGTGGATTTTTCTATAGTTCACATTTGTGGAATAATGAAAAAGTATATAATCTTATGTAGATTTAATGTGTGAGAGATACTTTTAATTAAACATTTTATTTCTTCTCTAAGTAGTTTTCGAACTGTAACTGTTTTATGGTCTGTGGATCCTATTCTCTAAAGAAAATATTACATTGAATGCCAGTATATACAATGAAGTGGAATTCTTCTGGTTGAAGCTTGGGCAACAGGCCTGGAATCACACCCAGTTAGCCCAACACCATACCTCCCTACTTACACATAACTAACTCCCTCAGTCCTTCTGGACTTTCTTCAGGACCTTTGGAAAATCCTTAAATCTTCTGTTTCTTTCCTCAGAGCTGATACATTATTTCCAAAAATATTAGACCATAATCAAATTATGAATGAACTTCGAGTGTTCCTCCTAAAATCATTACAGATCATTCTTATATAAGTGTATCCTTAAATAGACATACTATTCATGTTACTAAGTAAAGAGACTTGATCAACCGAAATGTCGTAGTTTAAATGGATGTAGTCTCTGTTGTCAAGGCAGTAAAGCAACAACTATAAATATAGATTAAGCACAGATATGGGTATTCTAGTACAGATCATAAACAAAGCATATGCTTAGAAATCTAGCTTTTATTTCTGTTCTCTTTACCCTTTCTATCATTTCACACTGTAGATATCAACTTTTTTCTAAATTTTATGGTTTATTCTTTCATTCTTTGTTTTTATTAAAATATAATAAGTATGAAAACACAAAAATGTATATGTATGTGATTATGTGTATATATCTTTGTTAGATAAGTGCTTAACTGCTAGCATACTTTAGATATTATTCTCTACTTCTTTTTTACTCAACAATATATCTTAGAGATGGCTTCAGAGAAGTATATATATATTCCTCATTCTTTTTTACATTTAAATGATTCTCCATTGTCTGAGTATTTCTACAATAATTCCTCTATTGATGGACATTTGGTTTGTTTCAAGTCTTTTGCTTTTACATATAGTCTCACAATGACGATATGTGTATATGACACATATGTACTTTCTACATATCTTTTTTTGAAAATTTTCAGTGTATTTTTGAGATAGAAATAAAATTTGGACTCAGCAGGTAAATGCGTATGAATTTTGTTGGGTATTTCCAAATTTCCCCATGTGTTACATATCTTTCCGCCTTTGCATCAGCAAAATATGAGAGTGCCAGTTTCCCCACATCCTTTCCAAGAGAATGTGTTGTCAAAATTTTGGAAATTTGTCAATATAATATGTGAAAATGGTAACTCAATGTAGTATAAATCTGCACTTTTCTTTTTATGAGCAACTCTGAACACAGTTTTATATGAGGTCAGATAATTAAGTTCGCGAACTCATCCTGGAAAAAGTGCTACATACCTCATTGCTGAATATCACTATGGTCACCTTTGAAGTATATTCTCTCCTTGGGAAGTTATGCACTGATGCCAGCGCCTAGTCCACCCTTCAAAGCAATTTTGGAACTCTTTTTCTGGAATAGCCATCAGAACTCTCATAGTATTACCCTGGATGTCCTAAATGTCATCAAAATGTCTTCCTTTCAATATTTCCTTTGCGTAAAGAAAGAAGTCATTGGGGGCCAGATCAGGTGAGTAGGGAGGGTGTTCTAATACAATTATTTGTTTACTGGCTAAAAACTCCCTCACAGCCCTGTGAGCTGCTGCATTGTCGTGATGCAAGAGCCATGAATTGTTGGCGATAAGTTCAGGTCGTCTAACTTTTTCACAGCCTTCTCAGCACTTCCAAACAGTAAACTTGGTTAACTGTTTGTCCGGTTGGTACAAATTCATAATGATTAATCCCTCTGATATCAAAAAGCGTTAGCAAGTTCACAAACTTAATTGTCTGACCTCGTATATGAAAAATAAATGTAAGTTTATTAACTTATGTATCTCATATATACATGAGAGAAGAAATCAGGGATGAATAAATCAAAAGGTGGCTAGAACTTGGGTTTATATAGCACTTTCAAGAAGGAATAATACATTTGTAGAGAAATGATAAGACAAAAGGCAGCAAATTGTTGAAGGTAAATATATGGGGTCGGGGGTAGTAATCAAGTATGGTTTGTTTGCAGATTTCTTTGGTGCCATCTCTGGGCTCATAAGAGACTGGAGTTTAAAAAAACTCCAGTTTAAAAAACAAAATTATACTCTGCCTTTAGGCAGAAAGGGGAAGAGTACACAGAGCTTTCCTCTGTTTGTTGCTTCTTAATTGCCTTCAGCTCAAAAAATTTTTATATCAAAGAAGCATATTTTGGGGTGACATATTCTGGTTTTCTCTAGAAACACAGACTATTTAACAAGTGGTTCAGGTATAGATAATTAGCTTTGGAGAAAGGGATTCCTCCTTTACACTATACACAAAAATATTTGATTCTATGAGAATAAAAAATATGTATGGAAAAAAATATAGAAAAAATTTAGAGAAAAAATATTGGACAGCATCTTTATGATCTAGGGAAAGAGGGATATCGTAAACAAAACATGCAAAGTACAAACCACAGAGCACAAACCCAAGTACATGAAAAGAAAAACATCTGTGAATTAAAACAAATCATAATTTGAAAAGATAATCTAAGTGAAAAAGGAGTAGAACTAAAAATACATAAAGAGTTCCTAAGTATCAATAAAAGATTTTATTACAATTACAAAAATGTGCAAAAAATATGAATGGACAAGTTACAAAGTGATACCCTAGTGCCAGTAAATACATAAAATATTGCTATCTTCACTATTAATCAGGAAAATGAATTACATACCAGGTTGTAATGTAATCAGGTTGCATATCAGATACCATGTCATACATGTCAGTTAGTCTGAAATTTTTAAAATGACAAAAGTATTGGCAAGGAGGTGGGACAATTGGACAATACATAATACACTAATATACAGTGGTAAGAATGTAAATTGATTAAATCATTTTTAAAACAGACTGTCGATATTTTGAAAAGTTATAGATATGTATAGAATATGATGTAGTTATTTCACTTCCAGTTATACATAATGGAAAAATTCTCATACTCAAGCATAAGAAAACATGTTCAAAAATATTTACTGCAGCAATTTTTCTAAGTATGTGAAATTGAAAAGCATTTAAATGTCAATCAACTGGGCAATGGATAAGTAAGGTACGTTATATGCATAGAGTGAAATTCTGTATAATGATAAAGTGGATTACTTAGAAGTACTCATAGATAGATGGATACACTTTACAAATAGTGAACAAAAACATTATGTCATAGAAAAACACTTAGGTATAATACTATTTATATAATATGTAAGGAATTAAAGTAATTCAGCCCCTATAAAAACCATGGGAGAGAATAGGGCAGACAAAATAGGCAAATATTGATAATTATTAAAACTAGTTGATAACTGTATAGTTTCATTAATTATTCTCTCTGTATTAGCGTTTATTTGAAAATGTCTAACAAATTTTTAAAATGTCAAAATACATGAATACATAGTAAAATTTTATTTCTTGTGTTAGTAGGTATTCACAATTGTTTTTTAATTTGTTTATAGTAACTCTGAGTATGTCTGAAATCTTTCATTTAGAAAAGGGCCAATGGAAGAAGAGAGATATTACTCAACAAATAGTTTAGAAAAACTTGTAGGTGTAAGAAATGCTCAAACCTCTAGAGAAATTTTATGAGTTTATTTGAGCCAAATTGATGACATATGCTGCGGAGCAAAATCTCCAATGCTCTGAAGAATAACAGTTTTGCATCTTCTTCTATGCATTTGAAATTAAGGACCTGTTATATTTTTCAGAATTTTGTGTGCATATATTATTAAAGTTGTGAGAACTTAATTTATCATTTTTTCTGCCTTTCTGTATTCTGATTCACTGACATGTTTTTATCTTTGATTCCTATTTTGTTTTTTTCTTTAACTTTTTTCTCTAATGTGTTTGCTTAATTCATACATTTTTCTGTTTCTTATTTGATTCTGAAGCATTAAAGAATATCAAGCTAAGCAAAATAAGTCAGATGGAAAAAGTTGAGAACCATATGATTTCACTCATATGTGGGATATAAAACTTAAAGCAACAAATGGACAAGACAAACAAACAAAAACTCATAGAAACAGACAACAGTATGGTGGTTACCAGAGGAAAAGGGAGGGAAAAGAGAAGGTACAAGAGGGTAAAGGGGGTCAAACATACTTACTGTAAGTTTAGCAATTCTATTCTTGTGTATTTACCTAAGATAAATGACTGCAAGTTCAGACAATTATGTTTGCGAACTTGTTGCAACCATGTTGCTAACCCGTTTTGCTATCAGAAGGCTTAATCATGATGAATTTGTACCCACTGGACAAACAGTTAACCAAGTTTACTGTTTGGAAGTGCTGAAAAGGCCGCATGAAAAAGTTAGACGACCTGAACTTTTTGCCAACAATTCATGGCTCTTGCATCACAACAATGCACCGGCTCCCATGGCATTGTCTGTGAGAGAGTTTTTAGCCGGTAAACAAATAACTGTATTGGAACACCCTCCCTATTCACCTGATATGGCCCCCAATAACTTCTTTCTTTACCCAAAGATCAAGGAAATATTGAAAAGGAGACATTTGGATAACATTCAGGACATCAAGGGAAATACTACGACAGCTCTAAAGGCCATTCCAGAAAAAGAGTTCCAAAATTGTTTTGAAAGGTGGATTAGGCACTGGCATCGGTGCATAGCTTCCCCAGGGGAGTACTTCGAATGTGACCATAGTGATACTAGCAATGAGGTAGGTAGCACTTTTGCTAGGATGAGTTCGCAAACTTAATTGTCTGACCTCATGCATGGAAAACAAGGTAGGGATTGGATTATAAGATAGTTAACAAGATTATGTGCTCCCTTGAGGGTTAATGCCCACTTCCAGGGGCATAACTTCTGGCATTTCGAAGGTGTGTTAACTTAGATGCACAAGAATGAACAGGGCCAGCTTAAAGAAGTTATGGCCTTGGGCATGACTACCCACCATGACCTGCCCTGTCAGGAATTTATGATCACATCATCCTGTTAAGTTACTTTCCATAGAACCCCCTTTTTAAATCCACAAATCAGTCATCTGGAGAAATAAACCAAAACCAAAACAAAACAAAAGGCAAGTGAGAGTTTTATTGGCATAGACTTTTCTAGAGATACCAGTTTTACTTCCCTGTGGGCACCCAAGATACTGTGTTCTGCAGATGCACATGTCTATTGTAAACCAATGGGCTAGTGTTAATAAATTAGAGACTAGTGAATGATTGTTTATGCTCTTTCCTCTGTTGCAGATATCTGTGTCTCGAAAGATGAAGACCCATGTTTTGCAGCGGTAACATATTTGGTAAGGTCATCACTTCTGATAATGTGAGAAGCAGCATGTGTGCCTGATGAAAGCGTGCTTCTGGTGCGATAATAATTGAAACATAAAGTAATGTGTGTTGGTTGCTATGGGCTGTATGTGGTAAGGAATTACAAGGAAAAGTGCTCAGAAAAGAATTGCCCGTTTATAAGCAAGAATAAAAAAAAAAGGGAGTTCAGATATTTAGGGTCTTGCATGAGTAAAAAAGAAATTGCTCCTCAACTCCAAATAGAAGAGAGAAAATGTAGAAAGACTTTAAAGTTGAACCTACTTTCGGAAGAAACAAACAAAAACCAGTTAAGGCTTTGGCCTTCACACTTCTCCTTAAAAACCTTTAATGAAATAAAATACCTCAGACCAAAGATCAAACTAAGGGCCTAAGGCCCAGTAATCTTTTCTATTGGATAAAATGACTCAGATAAAGTGAAAAGATTGAAGGGTTCACCTCTCATCAAATCCAGATAGACTCACACCTTCCTGGAATTGGGAGAGGTGAGAATGTAAGAATGGAAAGAAACGCAGTTGATCTGAGGGCTGTGTTGGGTAAAGAATTGTAGCTGTAATTGCTGGCACATGGAATTAATTGGACTCAAATAGGCTAAAAATACACAAGTTTTAAAAAAGTTGTATTGCTAAAGAAACTGTGAGCCTGAACTAAAAGTGTTTAAGACTATTCAAACTCTAAAGGCATTCTTGGGCCCTGGGCAGAAAGTAGGCAAAGAAAGCTGATATTCCCTTAGGACTCATTTTAAATGAGTCCACGAAGGATGAGAAAGGAAATAAATTTCTCCTTGAGGGTGGAGCCAGGAGTCACAGAGAACCAGGACCATGTTTGATCCTCCCAGAGAGTACTCAGGGTCTAATCAGGGTAGAGGGCTCACAGTATGTGTGCACAGAAGCAATTCAGAATTCTCTGGATCAGAGACTCTTGTTTCCCTTTTCAACCATTGGATGTGTGGGTGCTAGATAACTTTTCATTTTAGTTGATAGGCTTCCAGAACTATCCATAGACTTGATATAGAGACTACTATATGTGATCCAGCAATTCTGAACTTTGAGCTTGATGCCATTACTGGAGGACACTGCATTGCCTCTCTTAGGTGGGTTTAATTGTAATATGTGTACAGGAAGGAGAACGAACTGAATATTTGGAGACTGTGGCACGTTTTACAACTCCTTATCAAAGTTTCCAGTCCTCCTTCTTTTCCAGTCCTCTGTGCAGTGGGGAGGGCTAGAGGACTGGTCTGCAGCAAGGCTGTATCTATTGAGTGGTGAAGTCTGATCTCTAGGCCCCAAACACTAAAGAGATGGGGCACCACTCTCTGTGTTCTCCCTTCTGCAGTGAACACAAAGCTCTGAGATAGAGGTACTATAAAACTGAAGCTCTCTGGAAAACTGAGCTTACTGCAAGGAGGACACCTGTTGAAGAGGTCCAGGACTCACATAGCATTCACATGAACAAGAAAAATATGTTTAGCCACTCAGATGTTAAGGCTTTTTATGACACAACTTGTCCTCATGGTACATTTATCTGAGATCATTTAGTACTAAATACATACATACAAACATACATATATATGCATATATATATATATATATATATATATATATATATATATATATCTGATGGATTAAATAGTTAAAAGGAAAAAAATTCCAACTTTTATTAGGTTGATGCAAAAGTAATTGTGGTTTTTGCAATTATTTTTCACCTTTTAAATCGCAATTACTTTTGCACCAACTTAATAGATCAAAAAAATATAAGTAAATATTTAACTTACCTCAAGTGAAGAAAGGCTTTCTACACAAAGGAGTGACAATCAACACAGGTGAAAATGTAGATCTGGCTACCTACCTACAAATAACATTTTTGCATATCAAAAATATAAACTAAATTAAAATTAATGACATACTGTGGAGAAACATTTTTTGCAATAAAAAGTTAATGTCCTAATGTATAAGGAGGTCATAAAAATGAATAACTTTAAATATCAGCATGTCCAAAAAGGGCAAACCATTTGAGCTTAGAATTCTTACCATGTGTGAAAGCTGAAATACAGACAGCCATCTTCCAGAGTCACCAGCATCTGAACCAGTGATGAGGGAAACATTGGAGTTCCTGCTCAATTAGCAATCACAGAAGATTGCTGCCCAACCTGATCCCAGGTTGCAAATAAGCACCCTGGAACTATTGGACATCCCAGAGCGTATGTATATGTACATATTTATGAGGTGTGAAAATAACTGATTTTAGATTTTAATTTTGAAATATTTTTCTGTACTTCTGATTTTCTTCAACAGGCACTTAAAATTAAAAAATATATATATAAAAATCATATACCAGGGGTATCAAAAAAATGTATACAAGTGGACACTGGTCATCGTTGCTCAAGCAGTAATTCGCCATAATCAGAAGTGTCTGGACGCTGATGGTAACCACTTTGAGCACCTCTTGCAATTGCAGAAGTCAAACGTGACTTGTATTCATCTTTTGTTTTTGGTATATATTGAGTATTACAATTTTAAAACAGTTTTCCTTTCTTACAATGTGGATACATTTTTTTTGGCACCCTCTGTATATATATATGTCTCTATCTGTCTATCTATCTATCTATCTATCTATCTATCTATCTATCTATCTATCTATCTATATGCCTATTTGGATGAGGCAAAAGGAATGCTCTTGGATCTTCTGTTTGTAAACCACAGGATCTAAGATAATAATGATGGTCCTAAGGACCCCAATAATGTCCTATTTAGGAAGTTGGTTGAAAGGCATGGCCTGTAAAGGGCTCTGACCTCCTGGGAGAGAGTGATTCATAAATAATATTACTTTTTTATGATTCGAGTGTTTTTGAAGGACAACTAAAGTCTTTATTAAAAAGGCATTACGCCCCTATGAGATTTTCCCATCCCAAAGATTAATAGCGTATTTGAGGAGGCCTGAGTATTTTTCTATCTGTAATCTTACGTGAAGAATTATTTTGTGCAGTGCCACAGGTTAAATGCATATCATGAAATTCACTTTCCTCCCTCCTGCCATTTCTATCACTTAATTCAATGAAAGTCTACAAAAATACAGTGTGACTCAGAATATTGAAGCTGTAGCTAAACAAGAAAAGTTCATTCAAAATTGATTTTCTTTCAGGAATCTTTGATATTCTTCATTCCAATTGTTCACCTCTAGTGTTGGGCTCAGTAAACACTTGAGGAAGTTGCCATGCACTGCAGCCTGCAGGAGACATGAAGGAATGTAGAGCGGGATAATCACAACATCATCAACTCAATTCTCCAAGGTCGCTGGCCAATAATGCTGTTCTAATTGAATAACTTATCCACAGCTATTTCCCCTGGGAAAGCCGAAGGCTCAGCCTCAGAGAAGAGGCAGATGGTGCCGCATATACAATGAAACCTGTAATTTTCTCTTGCCATTGGACACGTTAACAGTGAGCTGTTTTTGCTTATTCTTTAATATTTTATTTTAATAGTCCCTTCCCAAATTATAATGTACCATGAAGCCGCCAAAGATGGATGCAGTAATACATATCATGTTTAATTTATCATACCTCTAGCTCAGCGAACAACTCACGTGATAATTAATCAGCAGCGTGGCGGTCAGGTGCAAACTGAAATGAAAGCAACAGAAAAGAACCCAATTAAAACCAAAAGGGGAGATGAGTCTTTAAGGTGGCCTGGCATTAACTAGCAACAAAGTCTGGCGCATCAAATGCATTCTAATGCTGAGGTTTGGAATGGTAATTTGCCATAGAATATGCACACCCTATGTATTTGGTGAAGACAATGGGAAGGTTGTGTTTTCTACTTTGAGACTGATTCAGCCTCTGGGACCTGGAGGAGGATGAAGGGCTCTGTGGCTGCTTGAATTTCATCATTCAGTGGCAGCCGAAGTGAAAGAGAGAAGCGTCGGCTTCAGGGGCAAGTGGGGACAGCCCATCAGTGGTCTAACAACACGACAGATGACAGGCCCAGAGGCAAACCTAGGACCCCCAGCCTATCAGCTTTGAAGGCTGCCAAACGGCAGCTGCAGCAATGAAGGTTATCTGGACTTCAATGTTTGAGCCTTGCTGGGGTCTTTTTGCTCTAGAAACAGCCCTCTATCCAGAGAGCCCTTCCTGGAGAAGACTGAAAAGGCACCAAGGTTGAACGGACACAGAGAAAGGAGACCTATCACTCTTGTGCAATACTTCCTAGGCAAAAACTGGCGTAAAGAATGTCTCAGTCTTCAAAGATATGTCTCTGTGGTTTACCTAAGAGGGGGAAAGCTTTCATAGCTGTAATGAATAAGTGGATCGTTGTTTATATTTATCAGAAATGCCAAGGCATGGGAAGAAAGCTCTTGGGGTCACAGGGCAGCACAGATCTGCCTGCGGTAATTGAAAACAGGCAATGAGATTGGGTGGATTTTATTTGGGAAAAGGTAGATCAGTGCTGCAGCACTATGGCATGGATAATTCATGATGCCTCTGGTTTGTATTAGACACCCAACATGCCTTTCAGAAAGAAATGACACAACAATTAATGTGTCAAATAATAATGTGCCACTTGGAGAAAGATAATTGTACCCAGCGTTAGATAGTTATTAGGTCAGAATGAATGTTCATCCTTTCAAAGGCAGCGGCGTCTATTCACTCTGGCATCCTACTGTAAGTACAGTATTGTGTTCATAATCGCACAGGCTGTAGCCAGGAACACTGGGTTTTATCTGATTTTTCTCCATTTGGAATAATATTCTGATTTGGAATAATTCCCTAAACAGCAAACTCAGTGATGTGAAACACAAGTGAGGATGATGAAAGACAGATTGTTAGAGATGGAGGAGGGGATTTCCTTTTTGTTAAAAAAAAAAAAAAAAAAAAAGCATGAGCACTCTCTCTGAGAAGGTTTGAGCATATGTAACAAAAACTATCAGACCTGAGTTCGCTCATGTGTAAAAGACAGTCTTTCCTTCTGGTGATTTAATACATAAGGATATCAGTCAGATCACGGCCTCAGATATCCTTGTTTAATTACTGGTGTCATGACGTACTTGATGTGGGACTCAGACAAATCATTTAACCTCTGTCTTCTCATCTGAAAAATGCAAATGCAAAACCTGCTATATATTTAGCTCCCAAATCTGTTGAGGAACTCAAGACAAATAAATATGAAAAAACGTTTTGTAAATATAAAGGACTGTATCAATATAAGGCATTTTTTCTATTATTAATGTGCCTACTAGAGATCAAATATGTTACCTTTTGAAGTTTTCCTTTAAGAGACAGTTTTCCTTTAGGGAAAACTGGGAAATGGCTTAGGTCCTTAAAAATAAAAGAACTTTTAATGAATAGGGGGACTCTCGTGACCATCTGCCCAAGACCCATCTAAATACTCACTTCATCCAACCAAGAAGGAGGAACTGAAATACATGATTACTACATATGCATATGTTTCTGCTTTATTTAATCAAGCATGATTGTGATGAGATAGGAAAAAATATTAGAAGGAGAGATACACTGTATCTGGGGGTTATTTCATCGGCAGAGTCCATTCAACTGCTTATTGTCATAAAGGTGTTTAAAGTAAATAAAATGTGATGACATGCTATGTAAAATATTCAAAGTGTTCAGGAATACTTCATGGGCAAGAGCAGAACATCTTTCCTTTGAGATAATGCATTCTCAAGTGACATTCTGACTATATTGACCACAAATAGTAACAGAAAAAATGGACATCACGGTTCTTGACCTTGAGTAGCTTATGACAGACAATCTGAAAGGAATCTTGTTCAGGAAAGTCAAACCAATACATAACAAACAGATAATTAAAGTAGGTAGTGCTGAGAGGAGAGATGGTGAATTAACCTGTTGAAGATACACACTTTACTATTTCACATTACAGAATACAGGTATGTCTGTTCTAACACCACAGAAGTGTTCCTGAAAAAATCTTTGTATTTTGCAAAAGAGTGCCTGAAAATTAATAGGGCTCATAAGCAAAACAGGATTGGGGCTAATCATTCAGAAACTATGAACCATTATAAACAAAGGCAACCTTCAATTAAATATTTATCAGTATTTGCACTCATAAACACTCTCAGCCCTTCCTTCGCAGTCTTAAGTCTGAGGCCTTGTGTTTCCTCCTTCAAAATTTAGAACAGTGAGGGAGATTGATCAAAATTAAAAATCTGGTTTCTTTCAGTTCTAACAAGATGCAGTAGCCCCATTCCTCTCAGCTTCTCCCAAAAACAAAAACAAAACCCTGGACATAATACAACATACGGACGAGGTCTCTAAAAGGTGAAAGAAGAAGGTGAGTTGCCTAGGACCCCAAGACTTGAAAAATAACATGGTGGTGAGCTCCCCTAGTTTCCTTATTGTTGCCCATACATTCCAGATAGGGTACTTCAGTAGCGACCAACCCAATAACAACCAACAGGCCTGGACATAAAAAGCTCCAAGAAAATCCTGTTCCCTCTTGTGAAAGGACTGAGGAAAAAGTGGTCTGATAATAGAAAAACATTTTGGAAATACCCACCCTTCTCCAGCTCCAATTCAAGGGAAAATCTCTAGAAACTCCACACCCACTTGGCATCAATAAGGTTGTATAAAGTGGTAGGAGGTAGGGCTTGGGGCTCATTTGCATTCTGTGTGTCTTTTTTTGTCCCCTCCCTGATTGTAGTAAGGACCAGAGGGCAACTGATCTTACAGCCTCTGTGTGAATTGGTGCTCCACTTTCACTGGAAACTTATCCTCTGGACTTCAACCTCACCCATATGCTCTGAGGCATTGGGAGTCAGTGCCCCATTTGAAGTCTCTCTATAATCGTACCTTGAAAATGATACCCCATCACTTCTGTCTTTTGATATTCAATACAATTAAATGCCTATGTCCAACCCACTTCAAGGGTAGGGATGAAGCTCTGCTTCTTGAGGAGAAGCATAGCAGATAACTTGTGCATTATCTTTAAAGCTACCACAGAGGGTTTCTTAGGAGTGGGGCGTGTTCAAAGAAGAGGGGACAACACATGTGGAGAGGCCCATGGTTTGAGGTTTGAAACCCATAAACCATTGGTCTTTGTGATCATCTGATACGGGCAGCCACTGAGTGAAGCAGTGGCATGCACAATGAGCAATCTAATGTAAGCGCTGTCCTCCCTCCCTAGAGGACAGAGGCTGGTGTTGGCACTGGTGCTAAATTTTAAGCAATTTAGCGGATGGGCTGCAAGGCAGTTTCTCTTGAATTGGTTGGTAATTTCTGGCATAATTCCAAGGCATAAACAAGCTTGCTCTTTCAAGTAATTCTCTAGAAAATAGTCATTTTATGTGTATTGTTTTAAAATAGTAATCAGTGACATGAAGTATGGTTGTCTTAGGCTGAATAATCTCTTTCAGGAGAGGTGAACCCTTGGGAGTAAGAGGTTTAAGCATAATTTTATACTGGTATTTTGTGACAACACTTATTTGGCCATCTCCTGGTTATTATAACCCTTCCAGACTGGGGAATCATCAGTGGCCCCCAAGATTTGCACACAGCTTTGGGGTTCTGCTTGCCATGAAACCATTAGCTGAAGGAACCATCCACTGTCCTGAAGCCCTGCACCATCTCCTTCCACCATGAATCATCCTGTGGGGACAGAGCCAGGAGTGCAGTTTCCAGGCTCTCGGCCTCATGTGGAAAGGTGCTCACTCAAGTAGTAAATGGCCATCAACTGTGATTGGATGGCCATCAACTGTGGCTAGTTGGCCGTCAGCTGTAACCAGTGAGCCATTGGCCACTAATATAACTGCCATGGCTATGCTAGCAGCAAATTGGGGCTAGCAAGAAGATGGGGGCTGAGCTAGCAAGAGTGGCTTGCAGTTAGCAGGGCGGATTGCAGCTAGCAAGTGGGGTTGGTTGGTTGACAGAGAAGCAGACCTGATTGCAGGCCGTGTGGATCCTGTTTCCTGTGTCTCCAAGCCAGCCGCCAGCGAGACTATAGTGGTATGATGCCCCTATCTATGGCTCCGTGGGGGTTCCTTTTTGGCCGCACCATGTCCTGTGTTCTTATGTAGGGAGCAGGACCAGAGACCCCGCCTGACACCCTGCATGACACATCCCCTATCACCTTAGGCTTACACATTCCCTCCTCCTGCTGGGGAGATCCTTGCAGTGCTCTGGCCTCTCGTCTCACCTCCATCAATTTTTTCCTCCACTGTAATTCCATATCTGCTGATGGATCCATGGTCACATACATGCTAGATGAATGATTCTCAACCTGGGACAAAATCAATTCCAGGCTCCACCCCAGACGATTAAGTTAGAATCTCTGGTGAGTCTCATGGGTAGCTAGGGTTGAGAAACCGTAAACTTGAACTAATTTATCTCTAAAAATCTCAATTCTAAGCACCATTCAGTAAACACTACTTCCTACCTATCCTCATTCCGACATCCTATTTCAATTAGTTTTTAAACCTATAGCACCTTTGAATCCATTGACACTTTTTGACAGTTCATCTCCCTCCTCAGGTCCTCACATTTCATGTACTAGAACTATAGTTCAGCGCTACATAGCCACTTTCTTGAAAGTTTCATAACATCCTTAGTATTCACTTTATTCATCATGCCTGCCTAGCAAAATTCCAACCTTGGTTAAATTAACTAAATGCCTACCTAGTTCATGTTGGCACCCAAGCAGCAGACCATTGCTGAGGAAAATCACACAAATGCTTGGATTGATCTAGTTTCAATTTATTATCAGAAGTTCATACAGACCCATGACATTGCCAGATAATCCCTCTATACTTCTTTAACTGTTTTACTTTCCTGGTTCTTCTGAGTGATTATTATATGTCACCTCTATAGTGGCTTGAATTGTATCCCCACAAAGGATGAGTCTAAGTCCTAATCTTGGTACCTGTGAATGTGACCTTTTTTAAAAAAATAAGATCTTTACGAATCTAATCAAGTGAAGACTATCAAGATGAGATCATTCTGGATTTCGGGTGGGTCCTATATCCAATGATGTGTCTTTTTAAGAGAAAGGAGAGAAATAGTTACAATGCCTAGGGAAAAATATCATGTGAAGATGGAGGCAGTTTTAGAATTATGCTGCTGCAAACCAAGGAATGCCAGGAGCCACCAAAGGCTGGAAGAAGCGAGGAAGAATTCTTCCCTAGAATATTTAGGGGAAGCATAGCCATCTCAACATCCTGATTTTATATTTTCAGCCTCCAGAACTTGGAGAGAATACATTTTTGTTGTCTTTAAGCCTCCCCTCCCTCAGTTTGTGGTAATATGTTATGGCAGCCCCAGGAAAGTAATACTACCTCTCATCTCAAAACTCGAATCATTCTTTTTCCTCCTCCTCCTCCACCCATGGATGACCTCATCTTGTATTTTATTAATAAAATAGATGCACTCAGATGAGATGCACAATCTCATCTTCCCACAAGCCAATAAATTCGCTTTTATCTGTGTACAAGTGAATAGTGGCTTCTCTTTTCTTAGGGTCCCTCTTCCTATCAGAGGCCACCCATCCACTACTCTTTCTGGACTCAAGTATTTATTCATCCAGTTACCCCCTTTTCTGTTCTGCACTATCGTCATTCTCTCCTGGATCATTTCCATTTGCTTAACAACATGCTTTGACATCAGCTACCCTAATACATATATTCTCCCTTTACCTTATAACCCTCTTCAAATACTGTTTATTTTTCTCTTCTTCCCCAACAGTTAATCTCCTCAAAATAGTTGCCAATATTCACTCTTTCCACTTTCTTATGTCTTCCTGATTTATTTTTATCGCGTTTTTCTTTCCACCATTACACAGAAACCCCTCGACTAAAGTCACTAATGCCTTGATTTTGTCAAACCCAACAGGCAATTCTGTCTTCATTTTACCAAACTTGCAGCATTTAGCATAGTTTACCACTCCATCCTATCTGCTACTTCCAGATTCAGGTATCTGTAAATTTTACCCCATCATCATTTCCATGACAGGTTGAAATAGTTTGGGGAAATGACATTTGTGAGTCGCTACTACTTTTCAGACTTTTTGCTTTTAAGTGTGTCTTTTTAGTGCTTAATAGGAGTTGGTTATTGTGTTTTATTTTTATCATAGTCATGTACATGAGCCAAATGTTCTAGGAACTAAAAGACATTTACAGATGGCCTGAAAAGCCACAATCTATGGCCAAAATAATTTTAAGCAAAAATGGAATCTCTGTTAGCAAGGGTTTACTGATAAAAACATAAACACAAATTAAGACTGCCAAATACTAAAAGCAAGCAGACTCTAATTTTTTTTTCACATCTGTTATGCTTGTTTGTTTTTCTTCCTTAGTGGTAGATAAAGAATGTAGATAGATTTGCATAGTTTCCAGAGTAACATTCTATGTTGGGAACACATAGCTCAGTATCTAGAATGAGGCTGGGCATGAATGATTTTTGTACTGCCAGATGGGAGACTCGGGGGAGAGGCTTGTTAACATGAATGTTTCTAAGTTTTACTCTGGATATGACAAATGCAGGCTAATAGAAATCCAGATTAGTACTCAGAGGGAGCGGGACTAGAAGTGGGGAAGATGGTGGTGTCTTTGTTCATATATATGAATTCTTCTCAGGGAGAGTTGGTCTAGGCTAAGAGAGAGAGAGAGAGAGAGAGAGAGAGAGAGAGAAGGTGAGGGAGAGAGAGGAGAGAGGAGAGAGAGAGAGAGAGGAGAGAGCGGAGAGAGAGGAGACAGGAGGTAGAAACCAATGAAAGATAGGAAAATTGGTATTTAAATGCTCCTGCTGCCTTAGCTCTCTGGAGAGGTGACACTGCTTTCCAAATTTCCACATTTCCCCTTGGGGTTAATGGACTTTTCCCTAGTCACCCTTGTGGTGGCTGATTTAATCATGCAACCTTCTCTATGTCATTTCCCCACTCCTCTGCTCGTGTTTTTGTACTTCCCAAATAATTACTTGCATTCAAATTTGGTCTCAGGATCCATTTGGAATGAAAATCCAGGTACAACTAAACTGTGGGATGGTCCATGTTATGGGTTGAATTGTATCCACCTGTCCCCCTACCCTGAAATTCAAATGTTGAAGTCCTAAATCCTAGTACCCCAGAATGGGACATTGTTTGGAAGTAGGGTTGTAGCAGATGTAATTCATTAAGATTAAATTGGACCCCTAATCCAATATGACGGGGGTTCTTATAGTAAGGGGGAAATTTGCAGACAGAGACAGACACACCAACAGGGAGAACACGATGAATATGAGACTGAGGTTGTTAATGGTCTGAATTGTGTCTTCTCAAAATCCACACGCTGAAGCCCTAACCCCCAATATATACAGGGCATAGGTCCTATAAGGAGATTATTAAAGTTAAATGAGGTCATAAGGATGAGGACCTTATTTGATAGAATTAGTGTTTTTATAAGAAGACACACCAGAGTGTTATCTCTCTTTCTCTCTTTCCGCCATCTAAGGACACAGGGAGAAGTTGGCATTCTGTAAACCAGGATAACTTTCACAGAAACCAAATGGGCGGACGTACTGATCTTGGACTTCCAGACTCCAGAACTGTGAGAGAATTATTTTTTTGTTATTTAAGTCATCCAGTTAGTGGTGCTTTGTTACAGCCGCCCTAGCAAATTAATACAACACGAAACTGAAAAGTTATGATAGTTAACGCAAGCTTACACACTGTCTGTGACCCGTGGTTTGGCCGAGGCGGGGATCTGTTTTAGGAAACCCAGAAACTGAGGCAGATGTTGGACTTATTCCCCAGGGCAGGACCAGTGTCATAGCCAAGATTTTGTCAGTTGATTTTCTTCTACCATCTCCCCTGTTTCCTTATCAGATATGGAGCTTTTACCTTATTGGTTATTTTTTTCCCCTCTTTACTCCTTTAGCCATATGATCTATAGGCATAACAGTACTTAGCCAATTATAGAAAATTGCTGTAAGGTGATTTTTTACTTTTCTATAAAAAAGGTAATAAATTTGATTTTCAAGAGTCGTTTTACCTTAACTCTCAAGGAGATACCATCACAAACCGAGCTTTTAAAGAAAACTCTTATGCACAGAAAAATGTTTCTAATGAAAAAAAAGCATGTTCATTGAAACTTTAAAATGAACGAAATGGATGAATGAATGAAATAATTTAAATATTGGGCCAGAAAGAGTCCTGGAATTAGGACCAGAATATCTGAATTCGAAGACATGTTCTGTCACTAGTACTTAAGTAAATTTGGAAAAGTCCATCTCCCCTCTTCAGAGTCCCAATTCCTCATCTGCAGAATGAAGAGACGGGACTTGGTTCCCTCTAAAGCACATAGGCCTTTACAATTCCAGTGTTTCTGCGATGCCTTCTCACCTGTGCCAGGCTCTGCTCCTGGCAGGACCGAGGACCATGAACTGATGCAGCCATGGAGTGGCCCCAGGTGGGTAAGAAAGGCTCTGGCTCTACTGCAGGGTTCGATTGCCAGGCCTAACTGACAAAAATACATTCGCCAGCGGTGACCTTGTGGAGATTTTTCAAATGCTGAAAATTTATACCCATGGATTTTCCTCATGATTATTTTCGGCCTCACTGCATGTTGTGTTTCATTTTGTTTTTAAAATTGTTTTGGAGCCCTCTCTATTACTAGAAACTTTGACAGTACTGGCAATCATGGTGGCGTTCCTCCCCACACTGGGAATTAATGTGCAGTTAGCCTCTTTCCAGACCATTTACCTATTGCAGAGGTGTGAGCTCTATTTTTCTCTTACTCCAAAATCAGTTTCCTTCCCCTTAGACATAATGGCCCAAAGGACTGGTTAAGAACAGAATTTTCTTCCTTCTAAGGTTTTGTGTCTGCATTAATATTGCAAAACTAAATTGTGAACTATAAATTCTATGTGCAATATAATCCTGTCCAAGAGCATAGTCGTGTATGATTCTAAGATGCGTCAAAGCTGGAATTTAGAGCAGGTAGAAGATCAACTCAATTTATGGCATTGTGGAGACTTCGTGAATGAGGCAAAGCTTGGTTTGGACATTCAATGAGTTATATATTTAAAGACAGTAAGGGGAAGGCACTGGAGAAGGAGGAACGTGAGCAAAGGTGGGAACGAAAAAGGCTTCGGCTACATTCAGAGACATAACTAATGCCCCAGTTTGGGCCAGATTAAAAAAGATCTTAAAGGAACTCCTTAATGGGTGTGAAACTTACTCTTGGGGTAATGCAAATGTTTTGGAATTCGATAGACGTGCTATTTGCACAACACTGTGAATGTACTAAATGCCACTGAATTGTTCACTTTAAAACAGTTAATTTTATGTTACACGAATTTCACCTCAATTTAAGAAAAAAGACTTTAAATGGCAGATTCTATATGAGTTTCTGCTTAATCTGACAAGCAATGTGGGGCCATTAAAATCTGTGGAAGTGGAGGAGTCACATAATCAAAAACAAAGACCATGGTGATAATTTTGGAGATGAACTGAATGGGGACACATATGAAGTGGGGTGACCAGTGACATGGTTATTGAAGTAGTCTGCCTAGTAATTAAAAACCTTTTCTTTTTAAAGAAAATTCTTTTCTTTAAACATGCTTTTGTGCAAATTTCCAAATGTATACAAATTAGAGAAAATGATTTAATGAATTGCATGTACACATCATCCAATTTCAGTAGTTTTCAACATCGTGCTGAGCTGATTTCATCTGACCCTGGCCCCCAACTCACCTCCACACATTTTGTTTCATTTTGTTTCCTGGAATATTTTAAGGTAAACTCTAGACATCATATCATTTCACCAGAAACAAACAAACTTCTGAATACATCTTCAACTTATTAAGGATATTTTTTCTTCTTCCCACCAAACAATTAGTACTGCTAACATTTAAGGGTACATTCTTAAAATCACTGTTTTCCTAATGATATGAAAGGTAAGTTTAAACAGTGGGGGTGTTGTAATGGTCTAAACAAGGACCATATATTGCATTTAGTTATTACATGTCTAAAATGTCTTTTTTCCTACAATAGCACCCTGACACTTTTTTTTTTTTTTTTTTTTTTACACCATTGATGTGTAGGAAAAATGTGTTACTTGTCTTGCAAAATACTCCACATTCTGAATTTGCCCATTTGCTGTCAAACAGTCCTCTCTTGGGCCGGTGGAAACCACTTCAAATTAGATCCTGTTTCCTGTTGACATGAAGATAGTATTGAGAGAAAATAAAGAGCTGGAGTGCTCACTGCTATTTATCATTGCTTAGAAAATTTCGGAGGATCGAGCTAAATAAATATGAATATATTTGCAAGAAAAAAATCATGAGCTAATAGTGATATTTATAATCAAATTTAAGATAACGTGGTCTTAATTTCTTTGGTTGAATTTTGGTTGTATATCTTATGCTGAAAATATTACTTTTTAAATGAATTAGTGAAATTATTTATTTATAAAATAGTCTTGAAATAATAATATAGTATTCCTACTAACACCGGACTACTGACAGCAGCTTGCATTTTCTTTGCCAGGAGAATTTTTGAAATTACTTCTTTCCATATCACTCAAATCAGGGTATGCCAATTCCTTTGGCTTTATTTGGGAACACCTGTCAAAACCGGCTTTCTATTTCCATTCTGCTGTCACTGCCCTAATTCAGTTCATCAGTTCTTCTAAACTGGATTATTTCATGGTCTTATAATCTGTTTCTCTCCTTCCCAAACTATCCTCTTCCAAGATATTCCGTACTTTTGTGTCAGAAGTATATATCTCTAAAACAGATTTGATTAAAACAAACAAGCAAAACAAGCTAAACTTCAGTGGCTTTTCATTATCTGATTAATGAAATCCAGACTCCTTGTCCTGAGGGGTAAGGCCTGCCTCCCCAAAAATGAGGCAATATCTTTAAATATCTCCAGTCCTGGTCTCTAGCTTCCAGGCATTCTGTTAGGAGTTCTGCCCTTGTGGGTACAGCACCCTGTGTGTCTGCCATAGAATGTACTATATAAGGGAGAGAGAGACAAAGGGACTGATATCACAAGGCCCCCAGAAAACAACTGAAAAATGTTTTTTTAGTTTTTGTCCTTTTTAAAAATCTATTTGGTTGCTCTTCAACCATTTTCTTTTCGTTTTTGACTCTTTTTCCAAACAGTTTCTAATCTTACCCTTCTGATTCGTTTTCTTAGACTCCCCCACCCCGAAACTATATTTTTATCTGTTCCCTCATACAGAATAATTCTCTCCCAGCTCTCATCATGAAACTTCTATTGCAAAAGTATCTGTATATGTAGTAAAACAATGGTTTCTCCTCATAATTATCCTTACAGTTTGGAAACCATATTTTATAACTTAAATACATCTTTTTGCTTCTCACCCATCCTTTAATGGCTTATCTATATTTCATGTAACCAGTTGCTCATATATCCAAGTTTCCTTCTTCTATTTTTTTTACATGATGTTTATCCTAAACTGCCTTCCCCATGTAATATTCCAAGAATTCTCTGCACTTCGAGACAAAACTCATTTACTTCTTTCTTTTTGTGTGTTACATGTCACTGAGTTGGCTTGGATGCCTGGAAACCCTGTGAATGAGCGATGTCCACAATGTCCTGTCCTCAACAGCCCTGCTCAGCTCCTGTAGACTCCTGCCTATGGCTTCTTTTATGGAGTCAGTCCATTTCGTAGTTATTCCTCCTCTTTTTCTGCTGCCTTTTAGTTTCCCAGGATTATTGTCTTTCCCAAAGAACCTTGCCTTCTTTTGGTGGACCAGAAGTAGGACAGTTTCAATTTTGTCATTTTTGCCTCCAGTGATGTTTCAGGCCTAATTAGCACGAGGACCCCCTTGTTCATCTTTCTGGTGGTCCAGGGTATCCTTAGAGCTTTCCTCTAGCACCATATTTCAAATGAATCCATTTTTTTCCTATCAGCCCTTTTCACTGTCCAACTTTTACATTCATACTTAGTAATTGGGAATACAAAGGTGTGGATGATGTTAACCTTGGTCCCTAAAACACCTTTGCTCTTGGTGGTCTTTCCTAATTTTTTCATTGCTGCCCTTTCAATCTCTTGCTTTCTTTTTGGCTGCAGTCTCCATTTGAATTGACTACTGAGCCAACT
This sequence comes from Rhinolophus ferrumequinum, assembly GCF_004115265.2. NCBI lineage: Eukaryota > Metazoa > Chordata > Mammalia > Chiroptera > Rhinolophidae > Rhinolophus > Rhinolophus ferrumequinum. The sequence continues at coordinate 25,987,159 of NC_046287.1, forward strand.
TTCTTTTTTAACTTCTATGATGTTAAACTATCTCTAACTGGTTTGCATTTCTCATGTTTTTCCACCAACTGAAATCCCAGTCATCATTCAAAGTTTGCCTACACAGCATCTTCTTCAGGGATTTTTTTTTCTTGTCCTAATTCCAATCTAGCACTCTCTCTTAAAATTCCAGGAGAGTCTATGCATGTTTCACTTAGGTCATTTATGTCATCATGCTTGTATTTGTCTATATCTACATATGAAAAGTCGGACAATTAACTTTGCAAACTCATCCTAGAAAAAGTGCTACCTACCTCATTGCTGAGTATCACTATGGTCACCTTCTAAGTATTCCCCTTTGGAAGCTATGCACTGATGCCAGCGCCTAGTCCACCTTTCAAAGCAATTTTGGAACTCCTTTTCTGGAATGGCCATCAGAGCTGTCTTCGTATTACCCTTGATGTTCTGATTGTCATCAAAGTATCTTCCTTTCAATATTTCCTTGATCTTTGGGTAAAGAAAAAAATCATTGGGGGCCAGATCAGTGAGTAGGGAGGGTGTTCCAATGCAGATACTTGTTTACTGGCTAAAAACTCCTTCACAGACAGTGCCATGTGAGCTGGTGCATTGTCATGACACAAGAGCCATGAATTGTTGTTGTAAAGTTCAGGTTGTCTAACTTTTTCACACAGCCTTTTCAGCACTTCCAAATAGTAAACTTGGTTAACTGTCCAGTTGGTACAAATTCATAATGGAGAATCCCTCTGATATAAAAAAAAAGATAAACATCATTGCAACATGTATGCAAACTTAATTTTCAGACCTTGTATGTCTCCTTTATTACCGCACATTTTGACTGGGGGGAGACCTTATATTATTCACTAATCAAAGTAATCCAGTGACTTAATTCATCCTATGTTGAAACAAATAATGCAGCTTAGTAGTATCTAGATTTAAATAACCAAATATCATCTATATTCTCATGATGTCTTCTGAAATTTAATAATGTCTCATAGTAAAGAATAATATAAGAGATAGACCTGTGAATTTTATAGATACTCTTCCTGGAAAAACGGCATATCCTCCAAATGTTGCAGTCATTTTCATGGTCACACTTGTTTCCTTTTGCTGCCTCGGGGGAGCTGGAGAACTACTGTTCCTGTTATTTTCATTTCCATGTCTGGGCTGTTTAACTCTTCCCTATGTTCTGTCCTTTTAATCATTCCTTAATTTGAAATTAGTGTGACTAGTTACAGTTCCTGAAAATAATTCCATTACAAAGGAAGAATTTATGTTTTGGAAAAACATGTTCTACCCAACAAACTACCGATACTCGTTATGGAACTAAATCTGTGTGTGTGTGTGTGTGTGTGTGTGTGTGTGTGTGTGTGTGTGTGTGAACCAGTTGGTACCTGCAAAAGTGTGGGCTGCTTACAGATGTGCAAAAAAAAAAAATCACGCATAATATAAATTGTTAATAAGTGTAATTATTCCACTGCTTCCCCTTGTAAGTCCTTTCCTTAGGGAACTCTGAAAAAGCCAGATGCTGATCTGGGAAATGTCCCAGAATTATTCTTTTGAAAAATATCAACACTCCATTACAAAAGGTCTTGCCTGGAATTATATTGGAACTCAGCTTCTCATGATTATAAAGGTTTAGAAGTAGCAACATATTGGAGCAAAACTTGCAATTTGATGGTGAGCATTTTTTAATGGATTAGGAATAATGTGAGTTTTGGAATTATCTTTAAGTATGCTCTCATTTCCAATGGTACAGGTAGATCTCTTCTGGCAATTGCTGGTGTAAGTGCCCTCTGAGACTCCCTCCACACTACATAGCAGAGGTGCTGATTGCATAGTTCTTGGCATGGGGTGGCTGCCCAGCCACACTGCTTCTTCTGGGGCAGCTGCTGTGGTTGTAGTGAATGCCATCACTGCTGCACACCTCAGATCCTGTGCAAACTGTAAATACCATCTTCTCTGTCTACTGGGTATTAGTGGAATTTGTGAATTTGATTTGAATGAAAGGTGGGAAGAGCAAAATACCGTTTCTCCTTTCTTGCTAAAAGTGGAAGCCTCCCTTTGTGAGCATGGTACTATTTTGGTGAACCTGGAGTGGGGGTAATTTTGAAACATGCCTGCCATTTTATGAATGACAGCTCAGAACTCAAGGGTTTTTTTGATGGTAATTATAGTATCCAGTTTAGTATACTGACATAGTAAGAACTTATGTGTATTTTTGTGGATTAGGCTCTTTTGAAATTTGAAGGAAGACCACACGCTTACAAAATGGGATAAAATGGTAACATTAAATGCCAGTGCCTTTGGAGCTTTTGGAATGAAACTTTAAAAATAACAGGATATAACACTCCTGGTGACAGTGGCCCTGTGCATACTGGAACCAAACCTGTGCTGTACAGTAAAGAAATTTATAGTGTGTTTTAACTTTACACTAAAGGATCAAAATATAAAAGTAGGTATAATGATATGTGTAACTTTTTTCCATTATTCAAAAGAAATATATTATAAATGGCAAGGACCTTATGAAAACACTGAGAAAGCTGGAATAATATTCATGGAAATGAACCACCTTGTTCTTATTAAGAACTACCTACCCACTAAATTACTTTTGGTTCCATGTTATAATTGGTTTGTGGGACAAAAGAGTTGCTTACATATGTTTATAAAATGTATTGTTTGGGTGATGAAAAAATCAAATGTTCAAATGTAATAAGTGATTTAAACACAGAAGCTATTTTTACTATGTTGTAATTTAAGCTATATCTGAATGTAGAGCCACTCTTAAAAGTGTGGTGTGTACTTTTAGTGAAGAAAGCCAATCCTGTTTATTTAAGTAGCCTATAACAGCAGAAAATAATTGTACATACTCCAAAAAGGTTCAAGCTTAGAGGGAGAAATTTTTCAGTACTGTACAACTACTCATATTTAGCAAGAAAGGAGAATTTGAACTTGAAAGGAGAATTTGAACTTCAGGTATCTAAGCACTAGACACTTCAGTGACTACATACAATTTGCTTGTGGATAAAATGGAACTGAGGGAAGGGATAAGAAAATTATGCTTCCTCTGAATTATCAGCCCAAATCTTTGTAATTCCCAAAGCGAAAATATTTGTACACTGTTGACATATTGGGCTAGGATTCCTGAATCTGCCCTTCATGTTTCTGTAGAATTTGCCATTGTAGACCTTGCCACAGAGTATTGTACTCAATTTGCTTACAGATCTTAATTTTCTAATAACCCAGCCCGTGGTGGAAGGAAGGGTTTTTCTTAAAGTTTCTTTGTATTCTCTCTCGTTTTTAAAAAGATTTTTATTGAAATAGAGCTAACATACAATCTTATATTAGTTTCAAGTAGCCATAATAGTTCATCAGCAGTACTCACCTAGCACTATACAGAGTTATTATGACATTATTGATTATATTCCCTATGCTAAAGAAGTGATCACCATGGTAAGTCCAATAACCATTTGACACTGTACCACGATATCACAATATTATTGTTCTTTTCCCCTCTTTTTACATTTTTCAATTAGAGTTGACATTCAATATTATTTTATATCAGTTTCCAGTGTATATATAGCATTGTGGTTAGACATTTATATAATTTAGGAAGTGAGGCCCCTGACTAGTCCCACCTGGCATATTATTGATTATAGTCCCTGTACTTTACATCCCCATGACTATTTTGTAATTACCAATTTGTATTTCTTAATCCCTTAAACTTTTTCATCCTGCCCCCAACCTCCCTCCCATCTATCACCCTGATGGCTCTAGTACCCATCTGACATCATACCTAGTTAGTACAATATTATTGACTATGTTCCTTATGCTATACCCTACATTTCCATGACTACTGTGTAACAATCAATTTGTACTTCTTAATCCACTCCCTTTTTCATCTACCCAAAAACCCCTTCCCATCTGGCAACCATCAAAATGTTTTCTATATCTATGAGTTTCTGTTTTGTTTGTTTATTTTGGTTTTTAGATTCCACTTATAAGTGAAATCATATGACACTTATCTTTGTCTAACTTATTACACTCAGCACAGTACCCCTAGATCCATCTATGCTGTCGCAGATGGCAGGATTTCCTTCTTTTTTATGGCCAAGTAATATTCCATTGATATATATGTACCACCTCTTCTTTATTCATCCATTCAGGGGCACCTAGGTTGCCTTCTTATCTTGGCTTATGTAAATAATACTGCAATGAACGTATGGATGAGTGCATCCTCTTGGAGTAGCATTTTGGGTTTGTTTGGATAAATACCCAGAAGTGGGATTACTAGGTCCTTCTTTGTCTCTTGTTGTATAGCCTTTGTTTTTTAAAGATTTTATTGGAGAAGGGGAACAGGACTTTATTGGGGAACAGTGTGTACTTCCAGGACTTTTTTCCAAGTCAAGTTGTTGTCCTTTCAGTCTTAGTTGTGGAGGGCGCAGCTCAGCTCCAGGTCTAGTGGCCGTTTTTCTAGTTGCAGGGGGCACGGCCCACCATCCCTTGCGGGCGTCGAACCGGCAACCTTGTGGTTGAGAGCCCATGCTCCAACCAACTGAGCCATCTGGGAGCTCAGCGGCAGCTCAGCTCAAGGTGCCGTGTTCAATCTTAGTTGCAGGGGGCGCTGCCCACCATCCCTTGCGGGACTTGAGGAATCGAACTGGCAACCTTGTGGTTGAGAGCACACTGGCCCATTTGGGAATCGAACTGGCAGCTTTCGGAGTTAGGAGCATGGAGCTCTAACCGCCTAAGTCACCTAGACTTTGTTTTAAAGTCTATTTAAAGTCTATTTTGTCTGGTATAAGTATTGCTACTCCAGATTTTTGTTGTTGCTGTTTATTTGTTTCCATTTTCATCCCTTTACTTTCAGTCTGTGTATGTCTTTCAATCTGAAGGTGTGTTTCTTGTAGGCAGCATATGTAGGGGACTTGTTTTCTTATCCATTCAGCCCCCTTGTCTTTTAATTGGAGCATTTAATCCATTTAAATTGAAAGTAATTATTGATAGGTATGTAGTTATTGTCATTTTATTATTCATACACACACACACACACACATATATATATATATATATATATATATATATATATATATATATAATTTTTTTTTTCTTTTTAAAGAAGTCCCTCTAAGATTCCTTGTAATACTGGTTTGGTGGAATTTCATGACTAGTGCATCTCTTGCCCTAAAGAGCATCTCTAGCACTAAACAGGGGTGACTATGGTATCATTTTGGCTAGGTTTCTGTTATATTTCAGGTTTTTTCAAAATATAAACAATGTAATTAATACAAACTTTATTTAACAAAACCTTATAATATACAGTGAGTTTTTACATATATGTACACACAATGTAGTAACATTCCCAATCTCATTTAAATGTTTTATTTATTAAATTAAACATTAATAGAAAACAATCGCAAATATTATTCATTTGAAAATTAAAATAGTACTTCAAATAGTTTTTATTTGTCATTTTTAAACTGAAACTTTGAGAAACATAGAGCATTAATTGCCTGATCAGACAATCGTGATCTTCACTTTGTAACAAATATACTTGACGTAGAAAAATTTCTTTCATTTTCTGTAGACGTTGGTTGAATTGTTATGAGTGTGTCTAAAAGCATCTTCAAGTTGGGAGTGAGAGGATGTGTTGCTTCTTATAAGCTCATTTCCTTCCTTAGAGAAGCAAATATTTTGTCTGCATGCATAGGGCTAGGCTTTGATGTCAAAGTTGATATTGCTTTAGTAAAAGCAAATATTGCTTTAGATCAGATTCTGATTTAATGTCAGAACTCTCTGTAAGGACATCCTTTGTTTCTTCTCTTGGAACTTCTTCTGCTGTAAATGTTCCTTTAAAAAGTCTTTCCATTAATGATTTCACCAATCGTGCAATTGCATTCTTACTTGACAAGGCAAAATATTTATCCTCTTCCATCTCACATAGACAACTAACATTGCTCAAGTACTTTGTGAGAGACAGAAGATCTCTATTTCTACGTTTAATCAATTCAAATTTTATTTTCTTTAAAAGCATTAAGAAAAAATTAAGAAAGACCTATATTGTGCAGCGAATATTTATAGCTAAAAAGTGCCACAAAACATTATGATACGAGATTGGAAATTATTGTAATATTGGAATAAAATATTAGCAGTGCAAGTTGTTTTTAAATAGATTTACCCACAGTAGTTGAGAGAGCCAAGAACAGTCACATACATCACAACCGTCAGCCGCAAACAAACTGATAGAATGTGGTTGGTAGTATCCGCCATCGCTTTGTGGAAACGATTCATCGTGGAAGACAGAAAACAGTTTGTATTTACACAGAGAACTATTTATTTTCACAACCCAGGATTTGACTACAATGACATATTAAGGAAAACTACCTTAGATTTCCTTACTTCACCTGAAGATGACTTTGTAGTCAAATCCTGGGTTGTGAAATAAAATATTCTCTGCATAAATATAAACTGTTTTCTGTTCTCCATGATCAAATGTGCTCGATTTACAAGAGCTAAGACTAGCTGGTCATGTGATATCTGATTCTGGTGTCACCAATGCATGTCTGATGGTGTGTAACATTGTAACACAATGTAACTTTAGACAGTGATAAATAGGAAAAATGTCTAAGAGATACATTGTGAGTAGTACGTTTATTTCCCATTGTGGATATTACTGGGTTCATTCAAGGAGCCAATTTTCCCAATTTCCCAACCAACTTTTCTTGGGATTCGGGAACAAGAAAGCGAAAAAATTCCCAAGAACAGGCGGGAAGGAATTCCTGCCCAGAAACCCTACCTGAGCCACACAATTCTTGTGTGTCCCTTGTGTGGGTTGTGTGTGCCTTCCTCTTATAGTTGAGCCTTGGTTGCTATTTGCACATTCACGGGAGGGATTTTCCCTCAGATTCATTGGTTGTGAGTACTGGCTGTGACTATAGTGGAGGAGTTGTGGTGCAGGGGCTGACCCTACAGAGCAGGATCTGTCTCAGCAGGGCTTTTGTGCCTGCCCCATCAGCCCCTTGGGTATGTCATTCTTGGAGGCAGCTGGGTGATGCTCCAGCTTGTTTCAAAGCTGGCCACTGGGGGCATTAGTCTCAGGGCCACCTTGGAGGGGATCTGCTGCAGGTCAAGTTCAGCCACAGCCCGTGCCCTACGTGGGGCCACCCAGCAGAAGCGCAAAAGAAACCCTCATATAGCTGTGATAATGCTGGTGCTTCAAAGTACCTGGAGAGGCCACGCTGCAACCAAGGACAGCTGCCACTAGTGCCAGGCTTAGGGCTGCTCAGCCAGAGGTACAGGACACGCTCAAGCCAGATGCTGCTCATCTGGGTTCCACAAATCTTTAAGAGACCCTAGGAAAGTCTGCAGCATGAGTTAAGGAAGGCAGTTTGTATGAAAAAGCCACTGGAAGCAGCCTGGGTGTGCCCAAAAGTTGGGTAGGGTTTGGTCTCAAACCACCAGGGCTTGGCGAATGAATGGCATTAGCCAGCTTGATGGAGACTCCGATATGGCAGCCTTGTGTCTGCACACAAGGAAGGGGGAGGGATCAACAAAGAAACAACAGCCTCCACCAGTTCATCCCTCCAGGAGAAAGCTGTGCCTCCAGTCCCCGTCCTAAGCCAGATAACTCAGTTCCCCATCATATGCCCCTGCTGCCTTTCCAACTGCTTCCCTGGCACTGGAGCTCAGAACCAGTGATTTTGTGAGTGGGTAAGTCCATGTGAGGTCCCTTTAGGAGAAGCAGCTGGGACTCAGCCGCCCTCTGTCTCTCTCAGTCATAATCTCTGCTGGTTTTCACAACCATAAGTTATGGGGACTTCTCTCCCCAGCACTGGAACCCTGGGCTGGGTTGGGGCTGGGACCTCTTACTCCTCTGGGTCGGGGAGAGAGGCTCCACAGCTGAGATATCCCTCCTGATTTTTAATGGTCACATGCAGGTATGGGACCAGCCTGTTCTGTGTCTCTGCTCCTTTTACTAGTCTCTAGGTGGCTTCTTCTGCATGTCCTTAGTTGTAGGGCTTTGGTTCAGCAAGATTTTAGGTGATTCTCAACAATGGTTGTTTTGTAGATTAGTTGTAATTTTGATGTGATCGTGAGAGAAGGTAAGCACAGTGTTTACCTCCTGCCATCTTGACCGGAACCATCAGATTTCTTTGTATTCTCCAGTTCAGTGATTGATGCTTACAAGACACGCAATAGATGGCAGAAGCCCCAAATTCCTTCATGCACGAAGGTCTGTAATTTAGGTGAAAAACAGTCTTTAACAACTCCTAAATACTTCAATTAATGGTATGATTTGCAAAATTCTTATTTGAAATTAATCATCCTGAGAAAATTCATAGGTATCTAATGTGGATGAATTGAAGTATTTTAACTGTGTGAGGTAGGAGGGAAACGTAAATTCCATTCCAAGGATTGCACAGGTGTTGTAGGACTGAGGTTATTATATCATTATGGGAGTCTGAGCAGGAAGAACAGTTTCTGGGAGGCTGGGCGAGTATATGATGATATCAACTATTAATTCAGCTTATGCAGATTTTGTTTGACATTTTGATGTTATAGCTAAGTAATAGTTAATAGCAGTTGGATTTATGGGACTTGATATTGGGGGAAAAGAGACCTTTAGAAATGTAAATAAAAAGTTATTCATGTATGTATGTTAAGGGCAATAAAAACTGCAATTACCCAAAGAAAGATTGTAAAGAATGAAAGGAAGAAAAAAGCATCAAATAAACAATATGTCCTTGGTAAAGATTGCTGATGAGAAACACTGTGAGGCTTAAATAAAGGGGAAGGAGGAGATGGAAAATGATGAGGTGTATACCATGGAAGTGGGAAGGTGTTTGTTAGTGAGAGTAAATGATGATGGTGGTGATGATGATTTTAATGAAGATAATGATTGTAGAAGAGTTAGTAGTATTTGGCAGGCACTGTTCTGGCATGCCACTTGCATTAACTCATTTCATCCTCCTAGCAACTTACAAAACAAGCAGTATTGTTATCCACATTTTATAGATGAGGGAATGGCGACTTGCTGAAGTCACACAGCTGAATAGTGGAGGATGCAGGATACAAATGGAAGCAGCCAACTCTACAGCCTAGAGAAAGAGAACATGGGAAAAAGCTGCAGGGAAATTGGGTCTTTCCAAGATCCAGAAGTCACCAAATGCCTACATCAGGGCCTGTCTTTATATCTTTGCTAAGTTCTTTGCTGCAGACGCATCACACGTTGGTAGGTCGACCCACGTGAGGGAAGTTAAGAGAATAAGAGTAGTGACTTCCCTCAGTATACCTCTCTCGGCACACACTGCGTGGGGCACAGGGTGACTTAGGGAGTGTGTCTCCCACCCAGAAACTGTGGGTTGTTCTGTTATGCTATATATTCAAAACTTGGGAAATAACTATAGTATTTTACCCAGAAATATTAAGTACACATCTGAAATAATGATCATTCAGTTTCTTCCATATTCTGAGCACTGAAAATATATTTAAAAACTGTTTCATTAGCAGAAGAAAAATGAGAAGAAGGGAAAAGAGAGAGCTAGATAGCACCCACCTTTGGCCCCCAGAGAACAGACTAGATACACAGTAAAAATATTGCCAACATGGTGTCTTCTAAGTAAATGTGTAGGTGAGCACCAAAATAGAGTTACAAGTTAGACTGAGTGTAAGCTAATGAAATTCTTACAGGAAAGTGATAAAGATAAATGCTGATCACTACTTACTATGAAATTGAATCTCAATGTATCGGTTGTTCCCTTTGGGGGCTCAAAATCCACATCTGAATAACCTTTATCTCCGTAGTATCTACCAGCCTACCACAATTCTTAACAACAACAAAGTGAACAGCTTAAACCGGGAGTTTTCCATCTGGGTCCCCTGTACAACAGAAATTCTTCAGAACCCTCTCGATGCATTTGAGAAGAGAGAGAGAAGGGCGGCCCACAAGCCCTGCCTATCCCCTGGCTTCAACCCCAGAAGCTCTGCTTTCCTCTCTTTTATCAGTTTACACTTAAATGATTACAAATAATGTTTATTATCTTAGTCAGTTTGGGTTGTAATAACAGAATACCATAAACTGGTTAGCTTGTAAAGAACAGAAATTGATTTCTCACAGTTCTGGAGGCTGCAAGTCCGAGGTCAGGGTGCCAGCATGGTCGGATTCTGGTGGAAGCCCTCTTCTAGGTTGCAGACAGCAAGGAGACTTCTCATTGCATCCTCGCGTGGAGGCAGGGACAGGGGAGCTTCTGGGGGTTCCTTTTACAAGGGTACTTAGCCCATTCATGAAGGCTCTACCTTCAGGACCTAATTACCTCCTAAAGGTCCCACCTCCTAATACCATCTTGTTGGGGGTTAGGATTTCAGCATATGAATTTGGGGGGGCGACACAAACATCCAGTCCATTGCAATCATGATGATAATAATAATTAAAACTCAATGCCTTAAAGCATCACACATCTTTGAAGCCATTTCTACTACTTATTTTTAATACCTTATAGAAATTGGTGACAGAAATATTTCCTTATCAGTTCTATTCAGTCAGGTCATCTCAAGTGTTGATGACAAAGATCAACTGACACCCTTAGATTTGATTCAGATCTTCAGAAATACCGGAAGGTGATATTTTCACTTGAGACTTTCAAAAGACAACTGAAGAAATCGTTGGGAAAAAATAATAAAGCATTTCATACTGTGAACTTCAGAATTCACTTGTCATTATTTTATGTGTATTAGAAATAAAAACCAGACCAAACTGTAAAATAGGAAGGGTGTGGTGTAAGAGGTTTGGCTTTAGAGTTAAACATAACTAGGTCCTGCTTCTTGTTTAACTACTTAGGTGACCCATGGGTAAACTCAGTCACCTCAGTTTCCTCCTCTTTCAAATGGCAGCAATCACATTTACCTTCTGAAGTTGTGGGGGTTAAATGAGCTACGCGAATTGTCTTGCATGATAGGCCTTCTTGTTAGCTGTCAACGCTCCTCAGCTGTGGGCACAGGTAGGTGAGGTCACATGTCTGTTCTGTTGTGGCTTCTTTGTTCTACTTCAGTGCTTATGACCTGTGTCCTTCCTTTTGGCCTGCTGGTTGCCACATCGGTTGTACCAGCTCATGATGTTAATGCAAATACGCTAACATCAGAAAACTTTCGTCTTGGACAAACTGTGTCTGCAGTTGGGCAAAGTGCCAGTTTCAAAAGTCAGTGTTGCTGCCGCAGTTATATGGAGTTCATTACTGATATAGCTCTTGCTCTTTCTGTTCCCGATTTCCGTTGCACATACCCCTGCCTTTTTTCATGGGCATGAGTGTTTTATACAACTCTTTCCAAGACTAATGGACATCATGATCTCCTTGTTGGAAAAGAATGATCTTCATGTTCTTCTCAAATTAGGATGTGGCCTGAGGCTATACTGCTATGTAGAGGATTCTTTCTCATTATTCAAAGCCTTTCTCCACAGAAACATCTGTTTTGCCCAATGAATGATGTCACTAATGAGGCTAAAAATCTTTCTAACCTGATGGAAGGAAACAAAAACATATTTATTGAGGATCTACATACTGCCTGCCACTGGTGGACATTTTCATATACATTTAACCTAATTTATTAATCTCATCATTTAATTTACTCTAGTCTTACAAAGATTCTGTGGAAAAAGGTATTGAGAGGCTACTACAGATGGGGAAATGAAAGCTCAGCTACCTTTGAACGCTTCAAGACCACTGCATAATGTTTGGTTATTTTGAATAATCATATTGAATAAGTAGTTTGCATGATTATTTTGAATGATTGAAGTGAATGAAAGTGGCCTTTGACAGCCAATACTTAGAAAATATGCTTATATCATGGAAAGCACGAGAATTATTATGAGATCAGAACATGTGTCATACTTTATATCTCTGTCTAGAAAAATGTTGCAGGCCAGTAACAAACAGTCCTGCTTGGACAGAGCCCACTTTAAGGCCATGACTGGTGAGTCATGAGTTCTTCAATCTTTAGAACCAACTTGGATGGTGGATGTTATCTTCCACGAGCTAATTCTTACCAGCGTAAGAGCTACCAGCACTGAAGACACAGCTTCAGCTGGGCTGATATGCCAGCTCAGAAAGGACTGTGGCTTTTTAAATGAAAGACAGTGAAGTTATTGCTAATTTTTGCTGTTTTGAAATTTTCTTTCATATGCACATGGAGAACTACACTTAGAAATCAGAAGGAAATCTTGGTAATTCATTCCACATTCACGTAATTTGATCAAATTAACTACTTAAAAATGAACAACAAAAATGTTTTAAAATCAGGCTGCTTGCAATTTTTCACATTTCAAGGTATTACTGTGGCTAAGAGATTCCCAAGGGGAAGCTATCCAGGCAAGGAACACGTTTTTGTTGTTGTTGTTTTTCCTTGACATCCCCCAGGTTCTTCCCACAGAAGAACTCTCTCCTTTTCAAAAGGAGAACAATTCTCCTTTTCAAAAATAAGCAGTTCTTCTTCCAGCCACACCCTGTCTTCATTTGGGGACCTCTCGGCGCCCTGTCATTAAAGGCGGTGTACTTTGGTCCTACCTGGTATTTTCTGCAGGAAATTGAAGAGAAGTAGAAAGATCTAGGCCGTGATGATGAATCACCTTTCTGTCAGTGGAGCCAGATTATCTTGACCGAGGTGAAGTGGCCTCCCTCTAACAGTGCACCGCAGACTGACGAGCTACTGAGAGTATGGAAGGGGCCTTGGAAAACAGCAGGAACATACTGGAAGCATCCTTACGGAAAGGTTCATAATTATGAACTTTTCTTCATGTCTCTCTCCCTTTCTTTTCACCTTAATGCTATAAACAGTTGCATTTGGACCTGAAAAAGTGCTTCCTCGCCTCCAAAACACAGTGTACTAAAGAAGCATTTGTTTTATCCATGTACAACTGTGGCTCAGTGGGGAGTGACCACCCAAGCTCTATTTAAAAAGAATCTTCAATGGCCAGAAACTCAGAAGTACCTAGAGTAATTGGGGCTGCAAGAAAAAGGATAATAATAAAAAAAAAAATGCGCTCAAAGCTCTGAGCTGCCTTTCATGGAAGATGAACGTAGTTTTAAACTTGCCTCTTTCTTATTTCTTAGCTAGTGTGGCCTAGCAAAGGATTAAGCCACTAAGATCCTTAGAGGCAGTGGAGGTGCTTTCGGGGAAGGAAAGGCATCTGCTTACCCCCACCTCTTAGGGGATTTAGTTTAAGCTTCAGAAAGCATTTGTTTCTCTTGTTCAGATGCTGTCTTCTTGATTTCTTAAAAACCTGTTAAAACAGTGGTCTGATTTGGCTTGTTTAAGAAGGTTCTTTTTCCATTTACTTTGCTACCTAAGAGATTGGGAGAGGCAGCTCTTTTGATGAAAATTAGAAGAAAACTTTTTCCTCAAATAGAAGAAACCAGGAGAAAAAAATAGCTAGGGCTTCTTGATATTCCATGTTGCAATTGTTACATGGTGCAATCAGAAGAGGAAACTGCCTTATAAATACTTGTAGCTTTTTAAGCCCGGAATACATCGCAAACCTATACAAAAGATGCAGTAATATATTGGGAATGAAGCAATCAGTCAAATTTGCTTCATTTATTGAAGTCTAGAAAGAAAGCAGGATTAAAAGCAGGAGGGGACAGGAGCTTAGGCCTGAAGCAATGCATTTATATCAGCAACAAAAATCAAAGTCGACTTTTACATTGGGATTTGAACCTTATGAAATCCATATAAACCTGCTCTCAGAAGTTCCAGCTCAGTCCAAAACTAGACTGAAGGCAGAGAAACAGGCAATATTCTGTTCATGTATTTAATGTCTCTCACCAGAGAGCTGGAAAAAAAAATTTTTTTTTTCCAAGAGAGGGAGGATAATTCCTGGACCTGGAATAGAGACTTTATGGCAGGCTGATAAACATTATTCATGGTTCCTGATCTGGAACCAGAAAAGCCCATTACCTTTTCACATGCGTTTTATAATAAAACACGTATACCTATCTTTAGGTACATGTAACTATGTCCTGGGCACCCATTACGTGCCTTATACGTCTCACCTGAAACCTCTCAATAATTCTGAGAAATAGTTACAATTTTTATAGGTTTATAGATAAGATAATTAAGGGTCAGAATGGTCAATTAGCATACGCAGGAGCACTCAACAAGAAAGCAGAGAATAGAGAGCGGTCCTGGTCCTGAGTTGGCTTGATCCATGCTCTTCTTCCCAAACTCCGAGTTTAAAATCATCCATGAGGCTTGATGTGAGGTACTCCAAGAAGTTTTCTCTTCGGGAATACCTGCATCATGCTGGATTTTCAATAGTGTTCTCAGGCTTTCCCTTTCTCTGCGCTTAGGTGAGACCGCTGTTTTCTCTTCCAGCTGGCGGTTACCTGGGCTGCATGACCAACTCCAGGGGGCGCCGTTCACACATCCTAAGGCCGCCCTGGCTGTCTCAGCCTTGGTAGTCATATGTCAAATTTCAAGTTATTTTGTCACATGACCTTTGCCTCCTCTCTCGGGTTATCAGTATCTAATACTGTAGTTTTACTCCTGAGAGGGACTGTAACATATATCAGTAGGTTCTGATACAAGAAGGAAAAAATCGCCTATGGGGCAATGGGGTGGAGGAAGAAAGCTGTTTTTCGCAGGTAGGAGATTTTTTTTTTCTTCTTTGTGACTCTTTTCTTGGTTTTTCTATTTCTGGTGATTTTGGAAACTTGTTTTCCATACCTGCACTGTCTACCCACAGGCTTGTTTTGAGAAGTTAAAAAAATAGAAAACAATAGATGTGTGAAGATTCTGAAAACTAAAAAACACTCAAAACTATCTTATACACAGCCATTATATGTATCTCTCAGAGGATCATTCTGATCATGTCACCTTCATGCTTGTGGACATTCAAGGATTACCTTTCACCTGCAAAATATGTTTACTGTCTGAGCCTTGTATTTGGTAGACTATCCTCTGGCCTTCTTATTTCTGATTGTTTCCTTATAGTTATCCGATGCTCCAGACACTCCAAGATACAGAGTGTTCCTTTTACTTATCCTGAGTTTTTCTTCCTTAGTGCCTTTGATCATGCTGATTGGTTTTTGTTGTTGTTGTGATTTTTTCTTTAGAGTAGAACTGTCCAAGAGAAATTTCTGCAATAATAAAAATGATATGCACTATCCGCTATGGTAGCACTAGCCACAAATGACTGTTGAGTCCTTGAATATTGGCTAGTGTAACTGAGGAACTAACTTTTCAATTTCATTTTAATTAATTTAAAGTTAGATTTCAATAGCCACCTGTAGCTAGTAACTGTCGTATAGGACAACCCAAACCAAAATGTTCTTCTCTGTCATTTCCTGTCCAATCCATTTATCGTTATCTTGTACATAAGTGACTTCATCCTTAAGAAGGCTATTTGTGTTCCTACCTGGTCATCTTCCTTTTTACCTTCTATCTAAACTCCATTTAGGCTTATGGGTTGTAACTTGCATTTTGGATTTGCTCTTATCTCACCTTCCCTATTAAGTGACAGGCTCCTGCTAGTGGGATCTGATCTCATTCAGTGTTGTCTCTAGAACATTGACTACTATAACCAACAGATATTTGCTGAAAGACTATCCAGGCTGCCCTGAGTGAGAGTCACTCAGTCACTCACTTAACCAACCAGCCACCCACACTCCCTCACTGAATGCTCACTGCCTGTCAGGCCCTGAGTTCAGCACAGGATCCGTGCTACCTCTGAGAATGTACACAATTCAGCAGTGAGTCACTGAGATGACTTAATCCTGGGCACATATATACGAGTAGGAAAAAAAAAGGATATATATATGTGTTTTTTTTTTCCTAATCGTAGTTTTTTTATCACTTAAAATAAGCCTGCACTCAGTGACCTCACTGTAACAAACACTTCTGAGAAACAACTCCCTAGGCACAGGGGATGGAGATATGAATAGAAAACTACCAGGTTGGAAGAGCTCCCAGAATTTCAGGGAGAGACAGACAGCAGACAACTCCAAATATCACATGCAAATAAGCGTGGCATATCCTGCCATGTTCCTTTGCCTCTCCAAATAAGGAAATCTCTCCCAGACCTTGCAGGTGAGTCATGCTCTCCAGGAGCTTCAACGTGGAGCTCCATCAACCGAGGAAGTAGAAGATGAAAAGCCCAGTGTGTAAATGTCCTTTCCTCTTAGCAACAACGTCTGGAGGAATAAACCTTTGTCAGATGGGGCACATTTGGCAAATGTTCAGGCGTGCAGCATTTCAATTGATGAAATTTCTTTGTGGAACACTGTTCCCAAGGGTAAGGGAAATTGGAGGGTGAACAATTAGATGCTGGCGCAGCCCCGAGTGGCTCATTGATGCCTGGCCTAGCACCTCTCTGAGGGCTGTCAGAGCCTGCAGCAGGAACTGCTTCTGTCACTATCAGTATCCCGCAGGAGTCCTGTCTGAGCCCAGCCCAGCCATGGCCCGGAGGGAAGGGAGCGGCGCAGAGCTGAAGATAAGTCTCCAAATCGGGCAGAAGCAGTGAGTGGGGACAGAAAGGGGGAGGGCTGGCAGCGATGAAGTCAGAGGCACAGCAGCCACCGCAGCTGAATCAATTTGAAGATAAAAATAGTGCCTGCCGCCCCTGCTTCTGCAGTGATTTCATAAAGGTCTCAGCTGCGTTGGAGAGAAAGCCAGCATGCGTGTCCCTACCTCCTCCCCAAACCCGTGAAGGGAGAAATAATAGCAACCACAACCAGAGCTGAAATGCTGTTCTCCTGCATCTTCTCCCTCTTTCTCTCTCTTTGTTTTCCGGTCTCCCATTCTCTTCCTGAGTCCCCAGAAGGGCCTCTTCTCTCACCTGTTCTCCTTAATGGGATAATTAAAGATGGAGACAAAGATGGGTTCTTCAGGGGCTGATAGAGATAGGGATTGCAGACATTCAAAATGGATCCAGATGGCACCCTTCACCCTGACTTTCAACCCCTGTGACATCAATTGAGGTGACTGACTGCTCTAAAGACTGAAGCTTTTTACCAGACAGGAAGCAAAATCCCTTCAAGGATGAGTCCCACAAAGTCAAGCCCACCTCCTATTTGCCTAGGTGAACTTTCCTGCTTGGGCATTCAGAGAAAACAAAACTTGGGATTGCCAATTAGTGTGACTGTCCCAGGAGGCACAGATTTAGAGGTCAGTTTCTGTGACGGATGTGAGAAACCTCTCTGGATTGGCTCTAAAAGGACATGGAGTGAATAGAGCTTTGGCACTTTGCAGAGTGATTATCCCTGCAGTGCAGGGAGGTAACCTTTCTGCTGCTACATTCTGACATTTGCATCGAGGCAAATGCATCATTGGTAATTGCACCTGAGTGTCAAAGCCACTTGATGTGTATGTTCCAACCAAGGTATGAATGAAGACTTTAGCATTAAGGGATGGGAGGCAAAGAAGAAGTGCAGGCAAATTATAGGAGAAGAGATAATGGAAGTGGTCATAAAAAGTAATGGCTTTGGATTGATGTTTCCTTCATACTCCTGCAAAAGGAATATATTCAGATCAAATAACACGTTGCTTGTGAAAGTGCCTAAACTAGTATCTTGCTCTTAAAAACACTACTTAATAAATACCATCCTACATACTTTCAAATTGAATATGCTTATGCATCCCTCAAGAGCAAATATAAAGCTAATAATATTTTAATGAAACCAAGAAAATCAACAGTGTCATGTGTAGGCAAATATTCAAAGAAGAACCCCCACATTCTCTGTTTTCATCTGATTCATTTGTGTCAGGGAAACTTTAGCCATAGGCCTTTAACTCAGTAGGTATGAAATACAGGACCTAGAGACATCTTAAAGACACAGGACCCAAAGGTCTCTTAAGCTGTGAAGTCCAAAGTGAGCACTTTGTTGTGCATTTTACATATCACTCTGCAATAGTTTCATTCTGTTAGAAGGAAGAAATAGTTCCTATCCGAGAGAGGAATGCAGCATTGCCAAACTCTCCAGTTTGGCAAATACAGCAAACTATTAGTCAACTACATTGGGAATCTGGCTTTCTCATGAGGACCTATTGTTTACAGAAATAACTCAGCTGAGAAATAAGCAAACATTCCCCCTGAATTACTGTGATACAATTCACATGGCTTTTCAAGCATAGTTACAACCATTGAGAGAAAATTTAAAATCATTACAGAGGTCCCTCTTGGTTCTTCTGAAAATTTTGATGCCCTTTGAATATCCTGATGACTGTTTTCCCACTGACAAACAAAGACATCTGAATTAAAGCCAGTTTATGCTGTGTTGGTTTCCTAATACAAATTTGTGAAAACAGAACAAGCTTAGGATGAATGGAGTATACTTGATAAAAATAAATCAAAATTTAAAATATAATTGAACTGTTTATTTTCTTATAAAAACATACTTTAAAATCTAAAATGCTTTTTGAAATTCAGCCAAACAACCTTAATCCTATGAGTATTCAAAACATAGCTGACAATTTTACAGAGTACTGTGGGACTTTCTGCTTCTGGTTGCATTAGGACAGAGCCAAACCTACTTGACTTGCAAAGTGTTGGTCTGTTGTTGACAATGGAGAAGGCTAGGATGAGCCAAAGGCTTCAATAGAGCAGCAAAGTTACACTGGTCTCTGTCGTGAATCAGTCTCTTTTAAACTTGTGAGCAACTTGTAAGCATGTCTGTTATAGTCTCTATCATTAGCCAGGGCCTTCACCATATCGCCTAAGCAGTGATAAAAATGCCCAGATGCACCTGACAGAGGTTAGAAGTGAAAAGAGCTAGGGAAGACAGCTAGGATAGAAGCGCTACAGACATCTGGTTTTCGCACTATAACAGAATGGGGTAAAGTAGACTGTATGTGTCTCTGACACATAGATATGCTGCATAATCTATCTACCATCTATCTATTTAATCTTGAAAGGAATAATAGAAATCCTCAGCTTCCGAAAGCAAAGAGAAAACTCATAGCCTGAGAAGGCAGCTTTTGGCATATCAGGCTCAGTGACGGGTCCAGTGACCCCAGGCAGGGTCAAAGGCATGGCAATGGATATGTGCAAGGAAAAGGGATAGAAATGGCGTTCTTACATAAAACCAGGACTTTGGAAGGGCTGTCTTCTCCATAAAAGGGGATTAGACAGACCCACCCCACTAGACCAAAGAGGCACTGGGAGTTTGTGAACTGTTGAAACAACAAGGCTGCTCAACACAAGTTCTCAAACTCAACTTTTGTACTACCCATAAGCCATTTGGTGTAGGACTCCAGATTGTTTTTGAGATTAACAAACAAAAAGATTCTGATTGATAATCCCCCTGATAATGTTATGATAATAATATTACTTTGTAGGAATGCTATGACAAAGATTTTTCCATGGGCCTTCCTTGAAAAATAAATGCATGAAATAAGAATCTACCATTTCAACAAGTTGGAAGACACAGAAACACCAGTGAGGAGGAAAAAATAGAGTACAGATGATAAACAATGAACAGATCACTATGAAAAAAATGAATAGAATTTACAAAAATAACTTCAAGAAATGAAAACAAATTAGTGAAATGACATCAAGGAAAATGTTAAATAGCAAATTTGACACAGCTGAATGGAAAATTACTGAACTGGAAAATAGACCTGAAAAATTAACTGGAAGTCACTGCACAGATAAAGAAATGGGACATATGAGATGTGAAAAGCCATGGGGGATAGAATGAGAATAACCAAAATTGGAGTTCTAAAAGGAGAGCAGAGAGAAAATGTGGTAAAGATAGTATTCTAATCTATGATATAATGGCAAGGAATTTTTTGGAATTAATGAAAGACATGAATTATTATACTGATGAAGCCCTCTTAATTCTGAGAAGTAAATTAAAGCAAATCTATACCTAGACTTATATGCATAATATTTCCAAACAAAAAAAAAAGACAAATAAAAAATCATATTAGCAACTTCTATACTCCATTCCCCCTATCCAAAAGTATACATTACCAAATATTGGTAGGACAATATAAGAAAGGGAAATTGGGGACCAATATTTTTATTATATTGTGAACATACATACAAAAAAAATAATGAAATATTGGCACATTAAATATAACAAGTGAAACATTTACCCAATGAATAAAATAATAGTTTAATCTTTATTCATAGTATTCACCAGTGTGATAATATTAATTGAGTAAATAAGAAACATGATGATAAATTTAGTAGATGTAGAAAAAGTACATGAAAAATTTAATCCCAATTCAAGACTCTTAGTAGTCTATAAAAGAAAGTAAATTCTTGAACCTTACACGAGGTATCTGCCAATATTACAAGAAATGTCATACTTAATGGTAAGAGGTTGGAAGCACTTTCTTTAAAGTCGGGGCTAAGACAAGCATACCTTCTTTTACTCCTAGTATTCAATGTTTCATTGGAGAGAGTTAGTGCAATAAGACAAAAACAAACAAACAAACAAACAAATAAATAAATAAATAAATAAAAGGAAAGAAAAAAAGAAAAGAAACAGAAGAAAATAATGGAAGTATAAGAATTGCAAAGGATAAAATAAAATCTTTATTTTTTTCAAGTGATATGATTATAAATATAATTAATCTAAAAATATTTGCATCAGTATTAATAATAGTGTTCAGAAAATTTGCTGAGTTAAATCTCAAAATAGAAAATTTGGTACATAGCTTTCCTATATACCAGCAACAACCAATTAAACAATGTAATGATTTCATTCTAAACTGTAAGATAAACATCTAAAGTATTCAGAAATAAATCTAACAGAACACCTGCAAAATGTTTATGGAGAAAGTTCTTAAACTTGAGAAGTAAATGACACACACACACACACACACACACACACACACACACAAACACAATATAAAAACAGTACTCATGGATGGATGGCATGAGTCAATATTATAGAGAAATAAGTTTCACTGAATTTACTCTGAAGATATAATACACTTCCAATCAAACTTTTTGGAGAATGTAGCCAGGTGATTGTAATATTCACATAGGAAAATTGCCCAAAATAACAGCAACAATTTAAGGAAAAATAAAATGGGAGAGCTCCTGCTATGAAAAAATCTATATAACTGGAATGATTTATACTTGTTGTTTTGGTGCAGTGTCAGACTAACATAAAAGTAGAACAAAATATGGAGAATAGAAACAGACTAATTAATGCACATAAGAAACTTATTAAATGGCAAATGTATCATTACAATTCAATGAGGAATGAATAGGCTATTCATTGAAAAATGTTGGGATTAATTGACTTCCCATGTGGAAGAAAATAACATTATATCTACATACTGTAAACAAAAATAAACTCCTGATGCATTAGATACACTAGAGGGAAAAAATTTTTAATTTAGAAAGAAAAATAAGAAGGTAATTTAATGATATGAAAGAATGGACAATTTCCTAAGCAAGCCAAAAACCATGAAATCATAAATATTGATAAACTAGACTTCATTCAAAAAATTATGCACTAAAAAAGAAATCATAATAAGGTTATTTTTTTTAGAAGCCACAAACTGTGAAAAGAAATATTGTGCCCATAATTGGCACAATATTAGTTTTCAGGACATATACATCATTTCTACAGATCAATTAGAAAGAGACAAACAATTCAATAAAATATGAGCAATGAAGATAAAAGATAATTCTCTGAGGAAAAAAATCTAAATAGCCAATATAAACATGAAAAGATGTGGTATTTCTATGAATCAGAAAATTTAAATCAAGATTATCATAGGTTTTCATTTCATATTCATCCAATTGGCAAAAAGAAGACATCTGTTAATATCAAGTATTGGCAAGGATGAAACAGGAATTCTCCATGTGTGAATATGTAAATTGGAAAACAATTGTATCGGTCAGAGTCCCAGCAGGATATAGATGATACACTCAGAAAAAGTAATTAAAGAGAATATAATGAAGTTAATATTTATTTACAAAGCTGAGAGTAAGAGTTAAGAGAAATTGGCAAGAGATGGTGAAGCTCTATGGGGTTAATAAGAGTAGAAGGCTGTTAGTACCTTAAGCCTGAAGGGTGATGACAAGAATAGCTGAACAGCTTTTATCTTTTTAATTTAATTTAATTTTATTGTTAGTTTCAAGTGTACAAAAACAACATAATGATCATACATTTTCACCCCTCACAAAGTGATGATGCCCCCAATCTACTACCCCTCTGACATCATATATAGCTCTTATAATTCCACTGACTATATTCCCTATGCTGTACTTTACATCAGTGAGTGTGTGTGTGTGTGTGTGTGTGTGTGTGTGTGTGTATAATTATAGTTGACATTCAATATTATTTTAGATTATTTTCAGATATAGCACGGTGGTTAGGCATTTATCTAATCTATAAAGTGATCCCCCCTGGTAAGTCCAGTACCCATCTGACACCCTACATATTCTTTACAACATTATCAATTATATTCCCCCTACTGTGTTTCACATACCTGTGACTCTTTTGTGACTACTAATTTATATTTTCTAATTCCTTCAACTTGTCATCCATTTCCCAACACCCCTCCCATCTAGCAACCATCAGTTTTTTCTCTGTATCTACGAGTTATTTCTATTTTGTTGCTCCTTTATTCCGTTCTTTAGATTCCACATGTAAGTGAGATTATATGGTATTTGTCTTCTCAGTCTGACTTACTTTTTAAGAACAACTGAAACTGATTCAGAAACTGTGACTGAAACCCAGCTGAAGCTGTGATCTTCATAGAAGCATGCAGAGACTGATAAGCCACACCCAACCATGTGAGGGGCCTACCTCCCCCCAACTTATACCCTCTAACCTCCTGCTGGTACTTGCCATTGGCCAAACCCAATAGGAGCCTAAGGTTATGAGAGCCAAATTGGTATAGATCATAAAGGTTAGTCTCCTGGGTTACAGAACAGTGTGGAAAAAGATGGACAACGTCAAGAAGGGCAGGTAGAAAATATCCAGTACAACCACAGTGGAGAGAAATGTAATAATATTTAGTAGTTTTGAATATGTTGTGTTGAATATGCACATCCTGTAACCCGTGGTGCCATTTCCAGGTATATACTCAAGAGACACACATGTAGACAAGAAAACACATTGAATTCAGTGCTTGCACACTGAGGAATTATTTATAAAGCAAAGACTTCTGCAACAATTTAAGTGTCCATTAACAGAAAATTTGGTAATATCATAATATTTATACAATGAAATGCTATATAGTAATAAGTATGGGTGAATTAGAGTTGCATTATAAGCATAGGTAAATCTAAAAAGAATACTGTTACATGAATAAAGCAAACTGCAAAAGCCTATACCCAAACATATGATTTAGATGCATTTTTGTAAATAAGCATACACAAAACTCCTTTCACTTTTCATGGAAACATGCATGTACAGTAACAGAATACACTCTTGTAGAAGAGGGGAACACACCAACTTCAGAATGATGGTTACCTTTGAAGAAGGAAACAGAATATCTGGGGGAATTGCCTTCATTTGAAAATTAAATATGTCTATATTTTTATAAAGAGATTTGAATAAACTGCTATCAGCTTTTGAGTGCAAGTCTATGTGTGGGTATGTTTTCAGGTATTTTCTCAATAGTGGGATTGCTGGGTTTTGTAATAAGATTAACTTTATAAAAATATGGATAAACTTTTCAAAGTGACTGCACAATTCTACCTTCCTATTAAGCCTGTTACAGTTGCTCCATATTTACGCAACACTTGGTATTGTCAGACTTTTACATTTAGCCTTTCTATCACTAGTAGAATGTATGTAGTGGTACCTTGTGGTTTCAACAGGCATCTGCCTAATACTAGTGATGTTGAGTATCTTTTCATTCTTTATTTGTGTATCTTCTTTGGCAAAGTGTTTATTCGTATCTTTTGCTCATGCCCCTCGCCACCCACACCCACCCCGCTGCAATGGGTAGTTTTATTGAGTTGTAAGAGTTCTTTATATATTTTAGGTACAAGTCCTTTATAAGATATATATTTTGCAAATATTTTCTTCTGGACCTTGATTACCTTTTCATTTAAAGCAGATGAGAGGTTGCTGGGAGGGAATTGGCTGCAAAGAGGAATGAGAGAATATTTTTCAGAGTGATGGAAATTTTCCGTATCATGATAGTGATGATTTGTATACGAGTATATATGTTGAAACTTATCTAAATGTATACTTAGAATTGATTCATTCCTTTCTCTATAAATTATACTTTGATAAAGCCAAAAATAAAGTTTTAAATTAAGTGTGGTAAATTTTAACATGAGTTTTTTTTTTTAAATTGGTACATACATTAGTGCTATATTGACCTTTGTACTGTTTTGTATGTTAGAATTATTTTGTAATTTTAAAATATGGGAAAAACAATGTTTTTTTAGGTTTCAACGTTGTAAATCTGGCTTCTTTGATGAACAATTGATTCAAAGGGGAAACTAATCTAGAGTGAAAAATATTAAAATGAAAAGCAGATGCATCCCTTCAATGTCTGAAAAGCTTAATTGTTCTATCCAGATTCTGGACGTTCATTAATTAATCAATTGTGCATGAGTTAAGTGCAGTGCTGCTGCATTGAAGGGGTGGCAGCTATAAAGTGTCGTGTGTGAAGTGCTGCACTAACCTTCACAGATATTTCCACTTGGTGAGAACGTTTTAGGCTCTCCAGCTGCTTTGATTAGGGAAATTCTTTAAACGTTATTAAATTGATCATCTGGTTTAGAAATCATCTGACTGGCAATTTACATTTTCTGGAAAGATACCTTCTAGCCACTGGCTCAAGTGGCCATTTAATCATCCTGCCATCTATTCAAAAGACAAATCTCTACCCAAAGTATGAGTAAGAGGCTGCACAGCATACTAGAGAATACGTGGCTTTTAGAATCAAATAGACTAGAGTTACAATCTTCTCTTAGTCACCAGTTAGCCCTGATGTCTGGGTAGGGCACTTACCATATCTATATCTTAATTTCCTATCCTACAAGATGGAGACCATAATACCGACCTCAAAAGTTTCCTGTGAGTATTAAATATCTACTTATCCCACTAACCGTATCACACATGTGAGATAATGTAATGTTCTTGTCACATAGTAGATAATGATCAATGAAGGTGTTATTAGTTGTTTCCTATCTTTATCTCTTGGACGCCACACTTATCTATTATTATCCATAAATGCAGTAAAAATGTACAGTAGGCTATTTCCAAATTAATGCTGGGTAAAAACTATTGAAGAGAGAGTATTGAACATAGAAAAGATATGAAGTAATGATTGTTAAGAGCACTAAATATATTTCAAAATTTGATAAAATAGATGTTTTAAAGTCAAGGATCCCGAACTATTTTTATTTTATTAATGTATTTTTAACAGTGTAGCCTAGGTTAAGTGATTTATGACAGCACTTTGTAGCATATTAGTAAGTGCCTTGTAGTATATTTTGTAAATACAGTGACATTTTAGCGATAAGAGTTCTCATTACATGTCTCTGTTATTAAATCATTTCTCCAAAGACAGGTTGAACTGCCAGGTTTGGGGTAAGAATTACCGAGTTTATAGATTCATGAAGTGAAAATCAGTATGCTTGAGCTGTATAATATATATTCACAATGAAGGTTGAACATTGTAGAACAAGAAATGATTACAATACTCAGGTTGTAAAAAAGTGAGCAATATAATTTTTTTGAGTACGTAAGCCGTCTTATAGTGACTTTTACTCTCACTCTTTGCTTAAATGAGAATAACATTTTGTTACCAGCATCATTATATTTATTTGGCTTAACCGAAAAAAAAAAATGTGGCCATCTTGGCAGTATTTTCATTTTTCATTTAGAACTTTATTTAACTCGGGTGGAGATTAGGACACCTTGCATGTCTAGCTGACAGAGACAGAGCTGACTGTTGCACTTGAGCTGGAATTCTGGCAGTTATCAAAAGGAGTGAAAGTAAAATTAATCAAGTTCAAATTTTGATAAAATATTCTTGATTCCAATTACAACAATTGCCACATTTTCATTTATTAGAGAATTGAACCAAGAAGTCCATACAATGTAAAGGTGGCAATCTGGTCTAATCTTACACATCTCAGTGCAAATCAGAACTATATCCTTAAGGAGTAGTGTGGGTCAATTGTATTTCCCAGGAGAGTCATTGAGTTGGTACCATGAAAAGAGTACTTGTTTATAAAATAAAGTTAATAAGCATGTAGATCTTTTATAACTAGATGAATATTGATTATTGAATTTTCTACTCTGGACAACAGCAATGAAGTCCTGATTTCATTCCATTCTTGTCCTACAGAACCTTGCTTAGAGATTTGGGTATACAGGAAACCAATACAAGATATCAAGCACAGGAAAAGAACTTAGGGCACATAATCTCTTATCAAAAGCAAAAGTGACTTTTGGAAAGTTTCAGATCAGTGATTCTCAAACTTTAGCTTGCATCAGAATAACCTGGAGAGCTTGTTAAAACACAACTTGTTGGGCCCCCACCCCAGAGTTTTAGATTCAATAGATTTGGGATGGGTTCTACGAATTTGCATTTCTAACCAGTTCCCAGGTGATACAGCTGCTACTGGCCACCATTCTTGAGATGCTCTGGTGTTTGTGTCATGGATGTCAATAAGTCAACTGCCCATTTCGTAGCAGCTGGGAGAGTATAGGATCTGCGTGAGTAGTCTCAGACAATTATCTTTCATTTATTCACTTACTCAATAAAAACTTACTGGGTGCCCATGGGGTCTCACTAGGTTCTAAATATACAGTTATGAATAAGACTTAGATCATCATTGGTTTCTATACGCCTAAAAGCAAAATATGGAATTCTAATAAAGTGTGTGATGATTATAAGGATGTTATGAAACATAAAAGAGGGCTAGCACTTAGATTTGTGGGGTGGACAAAGAAGTCTTTTTGGACAATGTGACAACTCTTTCTACTTTTCTGATATCGCCACTAAACAAACAAACAAACAAACAAACAACCTTATAACTTTTGGGCCAGTGTCCTCTCCTCTGAATTAATGGGAGTCCTTTCTTGGAGTGTTCAACCTGCCACTTCTCTCAGCTACTCACAAAAAACCCACAATACCACTATTGTCTTATAAAAATGCAGATATGATGACATCATTCTCATGCCTAAAACTTCCTCTATATTCAGGATAAATGCCACACTTCTTTTTCATGATCGTCATAAAAGTCGGTACGTTTAAAATTCAATCATGCTACCATCCAGCCAAACGCCTTATACTCTAGTGTCGTGGTACTTCTTGCTCATTCTGAACATGCTCTTTCTTTTTTCTTTTACATCTAGGATATTGCATATACTCATTTCTCTATTTAGATATTTTTTTGTCCCTGTATTGCCCACCTCATCTTATCTGTTGCAGCTCAATGTTCTGGTGTTCTGTGAATCCTTTCTTAATCCTCCCTGGCAGATAGGAACTTCTTTCTCTACATTACAAACATTTGGTAGACATATGCTTGTTGGGTATGATGGGCTAATGATTCATTGACTTGTCTATTTCCTAGATTAGACTAGATTCCAAAATGAATCATTCATTTTGCAATTATAGTATGCACACAAAACTAGGTACATATTAGATGCTTTATTAATTGGTCACTGAATGAATAAATGAAAAAATGAGTATAAATGGAAAATGGCAGGTGAGTTATTTCTACCTTGGAGATTACCATAGCCTAATCTTTTGTACTTAATACCAATTTTGGCGATCTGGGTGAGAGAATCTGACAGGCACAGCTTGAGTCTAGAGTGCATTATTTGTCCTCTAAGCTCTAACGTGTGAAGGGTAGGGTAGAATTGTGTGATACGTAAAGTTTTTCTTGTCGGCTAGTGTAGGCAAGTTAACCACCAAGGGCTAGTAAGGGCATAGGTAAAAATGATAGATTCATGTCTTGCATTTATCTTCTTTCCAACCCAACCCACAAATATAATTGATATTGGCATAAAGATATTAATCCACAAAAGCAAAAATAACAAGAGAAAATAGCAGATGAGAGATTCAATGAAATGTGGAGAGATGAGAAGCTAAAGGAAAATAATAAGCAGTTTAGGAGAGAGAACAGAGAAAGTTTAAACCTAATTATCTGCAGAGGGGAGTTATTGGATAAGCCAATTTACTCCACAGAATTCTGAGCCTTAATGATTAGAGGTACCCGGACAGAGAGAATGAAGGGTTATGCAGTTATGCAAAGTGATGTTTCCACAAGGGATTCTTTTCCAGCATTTTCTGGAAAATTGTGTTTTTTTCTGAACATAGAAAAAAATCAGGTGTGAAAACAAGCAAAAGAATTACAATTTTCCTGCAAGAATTAAAGCTTAATAATCACTATAGAAATGTTACTAGTTTGAAGAAAGAGATAGATATCAAGTTGGAAGCAAAAGCAAAAATCACTGATATGCAGAATCAAAGAATAAGATTAACATTTCCAGAACTAGGACATGAACAGAGGAGAGAAGCAGTCAAGATTTAATCAGTGGCTTTTGCCAAGTTCTAAGTGTGTGTTTGTGGCCCCATCTGCAGCTGAGGGTGCATCATTTTAACAAATAAAATAAATATTAATACATTTATATGCATAGTGTACTTTATACAAATCCTTAGAGTGTTGTTCCAAGAAATAACAAGTTCTGGAAGCAAAATAAGTTCTTAAATTGGCAATTTCCACACATGATTTGGTGTAGTGATGTTAACTGTGTTAGGATATCAGAATGTTATGTTAATGTAATACTACCCAATAATGTTAGCTGGCTTTTTCCAATTTTTGAAAATACTCCATAGTCTACAGTGGTTTGTAAACACTCTAACAGAGGAGATGCAAGGCAAACAAGGTAAGACTGCTGTTGAATACTCAGACATAGAATCAGTAACTGATCTAAAATTCTGAATCACCAAAAGCAATATAGATTCATTCAATGGCACAACCAAATTCAGGGCAAGCAAGTGACATGTTTTCCTCATTGAAAAAGGAAGTGAGCTTTTATGAAGCAACATAAACCCTAACATTTAAACTGAAGATTTTTTTGCACTCCCTCTACCAACACTGCCACAAAATGAAAGGAAGTTTTCCAGGAAATGGAATATTTGTTATGAAATAAAGATCAAGACTATTGGACAGGACTAGAAACATTTTGTGTGTTTTAAAATTTCATTTTAAGAGAAATTAAAATATTTTACACATTTGTGGTATTACCTTTTAATACTTTGATACTTATTAACATTTACTTTTATTTTGTATTTCCTTCTTTTAGTGCTTTCTATTATCAAATATCTATATCACAATAGAGATCACATTTACATGTCATTAAAAGATATAATTTGTTATAAAACTATTAGTTCATAATAATCATAAACTATGTATTTATTACTTTTTTTTTTTTTTTTTTTTTTTTTTTTTTTTTTTTTTACCAAAAACCTCTGCAAATTTAGTTTGACTCTATCATGGAAAAATGATTTACTAATTATTATTGTTACTCATTCTTATTGAAAAACACTCAAATCATTATGAAAAATACAGATTAAGTTATGATTTGGGGACTTTCTAAGAATTCCTGAGAATTTTGATTCCTCAGTGCAGAATCCTGTGAAGAATTTGGAAGCACAAGAAAGGAGTTGAACACAGAGAAGTTGGAGGAAGGTCTATAGAGAAAGGAACACTGCTTCCTTTTATAATTAAGAGATGAGTGCCCCTCTCCCTCCAAGCCCAGGCTTCTACCCCCCCACACCCCCAAGCATGGGGCACTGAGAGTTACAGTTTTTGGAGAAATGTTTTCAGACTCAGGGAATCTGTAATGAAGATCTAGGGTGACCAGTGAGTTGAAAAGCCATATTAAATAAAACCTAGATACGCTACTGGGGAACCATTCTCACCCTTTCCTCATTTTAGAACCAAATTGTTACTGGTCAGAGAGAAACTGTCTCTAATTTGCTTCTCCTCTCCCTATCTGTTGGATTCAGGAGCATGGAGGAATCCATAGCCCTAGTTTATGACATGAATGTAAAAGCCTGCTGGACCCTCATGCCCCATACATATCCCTGCACACCAGTCAAGATTTCAGTGACTCAATCTTAAATAAGAATGGATAGCCAGGTTAAAGGATCTCCAAGGATTTGAGAAAAACCTCCAATATGAAAGAGAAAGGCGAAAACAAATAAACCAACTAATAGAAAATAGAGGGACCCTAAGGAGTCAGACAATGGGGAAATTTTAGGAGCAGGTGAAAACTTTAAAATAAAATGGTTAATATCTTCACAGAGACAAGAGAAAAATTATACCAATAAAACAAAACAAAAACAAACCAAAAAAAAAAAAAAAAGGAAAGAAAAAGAAACAAGCATGACACAACAAAGGGCTTTTGGAAATTTAAAAAAAAGAGACATAAAATATTAAATTTAAGATTTGGATGATGAGATTGATGAAATCTCAGGGAAAATGCAACAAATGATTAATTAATGGAAAATCTGGGGAAAATATTAAAAATTAAAGATTAAGCCAGAAGGCCCACTACTTAAATAATAGGTGGTACAGAATTAGAAAACTAAAACAAACAAACAAAAACAGAGGTGCAGAAATTATCTAAGAAATAGCATAGAAATACTTTTCAAAACTGCCAGGAATAAAAAGGAGATCCTAAAAGAATCAGGCGAGAACGAAAAATGTCATACAGAAGAGTTGGGACGACAATGGCTTCAGGCTTCAAAAGTAACTCTGAAAATTCGATGCAATTGCAATTGGAACATTGCCTTTAAATGTCTTTTCTGAGCAAAAATATTTTTGACTTAGAATTCCGTATGCAAAATATGAACTGTGAAGATAAGAATGTTGAAAATCACGTGTTATTTCTTAGGAAACAATTGGAGAATGTTCTTCAGAAAATAAATAAGGAGTTATTCAAGAAAAAAGAACATTTGGGATCCAGGAAATGAAAGATTATCCAATTCAAGAGAAATCTGATACGAAGGAGAGTATCAGGTGTAGGAACAAAAATACATGTTGGAATCAGATGACAGGACACAGTACAAAGAAAGTTTCCAGAAACAGAAAAATAAAGAAACTGATTTTTTTTCATATATTTGGGCCCTTGGAAAAATATTCACAATTGTTTGAGAGATCTGTTTCACATTTGGAAAAATTAGTGAAAATTCATCAAACACTAAAAAAAAAAAAAAAAAAAAAAAAAGGAAAAACAACAACAACACAAATTACCATAGTATACTGCTTGATTCCATTTTGAAAAACATTTCTTGTCTTAATAATGTAAACAGTTGATTATCTAAAATTTATAATAAAACAAGACTGGAGAGGCCTGCGTGTCAAAGAACTGAGGTCTCTGGCCAGCAGCTAATAAGGACTGGAGGCTACCAACAGCCACAAGGTGACCTGAGAAGTGGAGCCCCTCCCACTTCGGCCTTGAGATGGCTGCAGCCCTGGCCATAGCCTTATGGAAGCCCCTAAGTAAGAAATAGCCAGCTAAGCTGCTCCAGGATTTCTGACCCCTAGACATCAAAAAAAGTGTTTGTTGTTTCAAGCTGTTAAGTTTAGCAGTAAGTTGGTATGCAGCAGTAAACAACTAATACACCTTTCCTTTCTTAGACATAATATGATTGCCAGAAACGACAATAATTTTCAATTATATAAACATTATTTTGCTTGATATAGAACTAGGAGTTTTTTATTTTAGGATTTATTAGTCCCCAGAGGGATTGCTTTGCTTCCTTCACTTTGTCGCTCAGGAAACATAGTTAATGAATCAGGATCAAGTGGAAGAAATGCTGTTAATGATATTTTTGTTTGTCTAAATATGTTGGAGAAAATGCATCACAACTGGCACGCTGTAGTGACAGCCAGGATAACCTGACCTGTTAGCACTTTGGTCCAATGATCTCAATATGGATCGCATCCACAGCCTGGAGATAGAAACCTGTGTATCACAGAAATCCATTTTCCAGCTCACAAAAGATTGGTTGAAGTAGAGACCTCATTCTAGTTGAGCCAATCAGATCCTCTCCTAGAAATTTAGAATTGGGATACATTGATAGAGTTATTTAACTGTGGAGATCTTAAAGGAATGTTATATAGACTTAGGGTCTACATGCAGCCATGTTTATACAGACAAATTGGAAGATAGTTTACAGAGTGATAAACCTGAAATCAATAAGTAGAAAGAATCATGATCAAATAAACCCAGAGCTTTGTGTACACAACACACACACACACACACACACACACACTCAGACACATGGTTCCTTCAGCTAAATTTCTTTTTAATAGGCTCTGTGAGCATTTCTTCTTTCTTTAGTAGTTTAGCTTTGGTGGGTTTCTATTGCTTGCACTTAAACCATTCCTGGCTGAGATGGAAGTTAGAATAATTCATGGGGTTTACCTGAAACGTGAACTAGAGGAGCCACTTCATTTCTAAGCTTTAATGAAGACTGTGTTCCTGAGACACTTCCCCAAGAGAGACAAGAACAGTATACTCGCAAGCACTTCATAGAATCAACCATCCATAAACAAACAAACGAAGTTGTGATTTCTTTCTTTCAAAACATTTCTATATAAATAAAACTTCCTAAGTATCAGTTGATCCTAATAGGAGCCATTCAGTCTTACTCAGCAGTCTCTAGCATGGGAAAACTGACATATCTGAATTTATCAGCTTCTACAGTTATAAAAATCACCTTATAACAGTAGATTATTCATATATATTAGCCAGGTACATAGGTGCATTCCTAGATTGTTTCTTATTGTTGTGGAATGTCATGGATTATATAACTCTGGAACTAATTTTGAATCTCTTTTAAGATTTTCTGTTTAGTAGACCCATTCTTGATGTTGTCTCTGCAATAGAAAGGTTCTCATAATAAGTGAAAACCAAGGATAATCCCAAAGCTGCCTTCAACAATTCACCATTCGTATTCATCCGCTTTATGCTGTGAAAATATGTGGTGGTTTGAAACCAACTTGCATTCAACAACATTCATTTATTCAAGAAATATTTGTTGAACCTCTTTTATTAGCACATCCTTTGTTAATTTTGGATGGATGTATAAATATGGGTGATTTCCATAACTTCTCTGAGTTTTGGTTTTATGATCTATTAGATAACAATATTTTTCTGATATTTATATGTTTGTATGTGAATTAAAAATCAGTTTATTCATGAGTATATAGTAGAGATATAATAATTGTTATTTCCTTATAATTATGCATACACACAAACAAATTAAGTTATTTGGCATCCATTTGAGCACTGGGACTACAAAATTCAGGCAGCAGGACAATGTAATAAAAACTAGAGGAATAAGAATTCTGCCAACTGAAAATAAGTCTAACGCCTAGAATTCACTACTCATTACAATATCATTGACATCAATAGAGCCCTTCCTTAGGCATGGTCAGAGCAGAGCAGTGAATCCATACAGAAGTACAGAAGGTTGGTTAGTGACCTAAAATCAGTCAGAATGCCTTTACTAAAATGCATGCACTTCTGTGTGGATTGGTTGCATCTTTGAAGCTTCTGACTCTTTTTTGACACAAAAATCTAATACATTAATAAGCACCTTTCTAGCACACATCACATTAGCAATAGGAAATTAAGAACAGAGTATAATCCTTAGGCACACCTATACACTCAAGCAGCAATTGACAGAAACCAGAAGTCAACAGGCAGGAAAATCAATGAAAAGTAGGCACAACGACGCCATACACTGATGACTGAGCTGTTACAACCTGGCTCAATAATTAATGTCCAAAATAAAGGTTATAAATACAACCAAGCTATAGAGAGAAGGGCCAATAATATTTGAAAGGCTTTATTTAGTAAGCTAAGGTAGTGAGTTATGAAGATCAAAAATGTTTTTATATAGGAAAAGAGTGGTAAAAAGTTGAAGTTTTGAATATTACAATTTTTGATATTCTTTAAAATTCAGTTATATGGAATACAAGAGTTCCTGACAATGCTGAGTAATAGAGGCATTATTTGATATATTCTATACAAAATTTTAATAGTACAAACAGTTCACTACTTTTAGCAAATACTAAAATATCTAATAAGAGTTATAAAAGGATGTATCCATAGGCACCAATTGAAATAATTTTTCGGTTAAGTACTCCTGGCCTATGAACTAGTACTAGGAGGCTATAAATTCCTTTCAATGTTTATTTAAAACATTATAAAGTAAACACAGCAGGTAACTGTGTAGAGAGCATATTCAGTTTGGTGTGTCACAGCATTGGATCTTAAAAGACTGTTACATGTAATATGGTCCTGCAGTCAAGCAAAAGCATAAGAACTTGCAAAAGGCAGAGATTCAAACTTGTGGTTAGAGAATGAGGAATACAAGCAGACCAATTAAAGATTAATTTTCCCCTTGTTAGTTGTAGACGTCCTTGTCATTACAGGTACATTGAGTAGTACTAAATGTAATTTAGTTTTAAAAATTCTATTTGTTCCTATGCTAAGTGTTTAATTTTTCTTTTTTTTAGATAATCTATTTTTCTGATTGAAAACTATTTTATGTAAGACTCTGGGGCTTATTCTTGCATCATTTTATATTTCTCACATTAAAAAGGAGCTATCTTATATTTTACCTGCAGCGTTGACTTCATGGATATGTTACTCTGCAGTTACACAGGACCCCACACTTAGAACGGGTCCCTCTTTGGTTTAATGCTCTGATGCCTCCATCTTGAAATTCTTAATTTTTTAACAAGGGGCCCAGAATTTTCTCTTTGTACTAGGTTCTCCAAATTATATAGGTGGTCCTGTTCATCTGTCTTAGACTTCTGCCCAATTAGTCTATGAATTGGTGATTTTGGTATTTAAAACTTAATAGTCCCAATGCTTCCATCACAATCTACCACAAATTAAGTCTAAAATATGTGTAGTTCTTGCCTCTGTTTTATGTGCTACTTCTTTCATCTCTAGTTAAATTATCATATAAAACAAGGAGACCAGTGTAACAGAAATAGAGAGTCCAGAAACAGATTACCACATATACGTACGTTGTCACTTGACAGATATGCTATTGGGAGTCATGTGGAGAAAGTGCAATGGATATTGCAATAAATGTTGCTAACACATTGGGAAAAAAAGAAAATTATACTTCTAACTCTTACCCAACCAAAAAATCAGGTCTGGGTAGATTAAAATACTAATTGTGAAATGCAAAATGTAGAATAATAAATGTGATTATATTAAAAATTAGATCTTCTTGTGATCATGACACCCTGAAAATATTGAAAAGTCAAACCACAAAAATCTGAGAATATATTTATATCACATAAATTAGAAATAACTAACATCTGGGAGAAAAATTCAAACAGTTCAAAAGAAAATTGGCCCAAAGATTTGAATAGGCACTGCAAAGAAGAGGAAACTTGAATGAACAATAAATGTCTGAAAATAGACACACAGATTTACTAATAATCAGGAAAATGCAAATAAAGAGTAGAATGAGACACCATATCACACCCACCAAATTAGTAAAACAATTAAGTCTGCATATTACCAAGTATCAGAGAGGATATGAATCAACCGAGACTTTCATACATTGTTGGATGAATCATAAATTGAAACACTTCTTTACAAAACAGTTAGGTCTTACCTGAATATAAAAATGACATGCCCCATGACCCATTAATTCCATCACTAGGTTTTAATAAGTTAGACAAAATCTTATTTGTACACACAGCTTAAGTGTAGAAGAAAATTCATAGCAGCGTAGGTCATAATAGATTATATTGAATATATAAAGTGAGGTATCATGATTCAATGGCATGATATAGCAATGAAAATGAATGAAGTACAGCTACAAATATCACCAGAGATGAACTTCACAAACATAACAATGAATGAAAGATACATAATTCAAATTCATGTGATATAATTTCATTTACATAAAGCTTAAAAGCAAGCAAAACCAAATAATACTTTCCTAGGGGCATACATACGATGCTAAATTCATAAAAAGCAAGATACTTATTCTCACATTCATGAGGATAGTAGTTTTTCTTAAGTAGAGGAAGAGAGGAATATACCATCAAAGACTACTGGCTCAGGGACTTGTAAGTTACTGCGAATGTTTATTTCTTAATGAGGGTTTTGGCTACTTTGATGTTGGCTTCGTTATTATTCTTTAAAATATACCTGTAGGTTTTATACTCTTCTAATGTATGAATATATTTCATAATGTAAAAAAAAAGTCTCATGTTTCAAGGCACTATGTATGTAATAGCTATTGTACTTAAAGGCAACACCTTTTAAGAAGATCTACATATTGCTGAGAAACCTGCAGTGAAAATGATAAATTAATGCCTAACTCTTGTACACATAATCTGCCAGGATAAACAATATTATATTTATTTATGCATTGAAGAGTTTTTTAAAGAACATTATATGCCGGATTCTGTGCTCTTTGTTTTTGTAATAAACATGAATATAATATGCTTCTGATTGCAAAAAGCACAAAGTCTTGATGAACAGAGATGGATATAAATATACTGGTTTGAATGTTGAGCTTTACAAGGAGAACGGATCTATACCTTTAAATCTCCAATGACATTTAAGGTTATAGGATCCCCTCCAATAATTTTTACTTGCAAAGAAGAAGAGGTATTATTAAAGATCTCAAATATAGATTAAAGCTGGTTTTCTAGGAAAGAAGACTGAAGGAGGCAGATATCATGGTTAAGTACTTGAGTGTCGTCTCTACTTCTCACTTCCCTGTTCCTCTGTGGAAAGGGACAGGATCTCTTTTATAATGTGAGTAAGAAGAGGTAGTGAGGATGATAGAAACTGAGCCTGAAAAGGTAGTTGGAGACTTAAACAATGACAGGACTTTTATGCCATTCTATAGTGTTTGGACTCTAAGTGATGGAGAACCATCAAAAGATTTAAAGTAGGTATCACCAAGTGAAGGTGAATAGTCACATTTCTCTGTAAATTAGAGTTAAAGGAAGACGAAAGGCAAATAGACCTCTTCAAGAGATTGAGTTTGAGAATGGGAAATGATGGGGAACTGTGAAAACAAAGTCAGTCAGTTGGAAATCAAAAACTGAACTTTCACCAAAATTTAGAACCTTTTAAAATTGAGTATCTGATTTAGATATGTGCAAGGTTTTTTCTTTCTCCTTTCTTTTTGATAGAAGGATCTTTGAAGATTGCGTTGGGTGGGTTGGAGTGCAATAAAAGTTTTTGCATACGGCACCATATTCTTACTGGAAAACTAAAGCAACGATTCTCTCTGCCTAGTGTGTCTGCCATTGATGCTGTGGTTCCTTAAGTATTTAAGGAACCGTTGGTTCCGTTGTATTGAAGTTCAAGTACTGTGGCACTATGTGCTTTAGAGATTCTGCTCCACAAGAACATTACTTCAAATGGGGGAGGACGTTCCTGGTATAAACCATTGAACAAGCAGTACTTAAAATCATGCTACTATTCCAGGTGGGAGATGCAAAGTCGGAACTGTTTATTTTGATTTCTTGCTTACATTTTTAATCTGAGTCACTGAAGACTTGGTTACAGAAAACAAGAATCTAAAGCATGTAGCTAGATGTTATTGTCTCAGCAAAGGAATCCATGACTGGCAGACTCTTAAAATTTGTCTGTCAGTTTCAGTGTCTTCACATGGGTCTGTCTCTGCAGTTAGAGGCTTAATTCAAACTCTATAAATGTTTCTTCAGAAAGGAGCTAGTTAATTTCCAAAAGTCTGGAATCAAACCTGTACATTTCTACCTGTTTTTGCTGAGGTGGTATTGCAAATATTTTTAGCCTTGTAGAAACAACACTTCACTAGCTAACATCAGAATACTCTTGGAGTCAGATACCAGCATCATTTTTAGTGCTATGAAAACCAGTATTCTATATTTAAATTTTGGGCCAGGAAAAAAAAAAAAAAAAAGACACCCAAAGCTGTTTTTTTTTTTTGTGTTATGAAATAAACATTTCCTCTACAAATTTCTTTCTTACATTCCTGCATTGAAGAAACAATGCCAGTGGAATTTCTACATATAACAAATGCTCTTCTAAAAATTCCAAGAGGAGGACATCATTGACTTGATCCCTAAGCACTAATGGGATAAAGATATATAACCCTATGGTTATAACCCTATGGTGTTTCGAACTTTGTCACTTAACCTGCATTGTTCTCAGTTTCCAAGTTGATATAGTCATATGTATCTTTGCTCTATTGACTTATTTTGTGATCAACTGAAATAATAAAATTATGCAATTTTGGTATATTTCCAAAGATCAAATGGGAACTATTATTAAAATAATTTAATTCAGTTAAAATTTCTAAACAACAAAAGAGATTTTCCATCTCCTGGCTCCCCAATGTGCAATCTGAGGATCAGCAGCGTCAGCATTACCTGAACATTTGTTATAAATACAGAATCCCAGGCCCCACCCAACATCTACTGAATCAGAATCTGCAGTGCAACAAGGCCTCCAGGGGATTAGAATGCACATCAAAGTTTGAGAAGCCACGCTATGGTTGACCTTTACAAATGTGCTACTGTAAAAATTTGGTCATATAAGTTTTCACTTTACCCAAAGAGTAGGATCCTAGGAATGTGCACTCTTTACAGGAAATTATTATGGTTGTAGTTTAACAATGATCAAATTTGGGATGTCTTAGAAAAAAATAACCTAGCTGAGTTAAATTGTACATAAGTGGAAAAGTGATTTCTCTGGTAACCCAGATTTCCTAGGTGTTTAGAATTAGGAAATTGAAAAGTAATCAGTATAGTTGCTAAGGTACAATCATAATGGATGGAACCCTTTGCCAAATGGTGAATGAATGGCTACAATTTGGCATCAAACTGAGATTCTTGCTGTTTTTTCATTGGTAGCACATGAAGTACTTGCTACCAATTTTGAGTTTGCTGTGACATGATGACATATAAAAAGTCATCTTGATATCTGAGAGAAAAATGGTGTCCAAAATGTCCATATTTATAGCACAAGAGTAAGAATCTTCTGACACACAGCTAATTTATAATGACCGAGAACCCACAATGTTGATATCCATCTTGAATATGCAAAAACAATGTTTTGAAAAGAAAATATCCCTGGAAGAGATAATTCATGATTATTAAAATATCCGTTAAGATTTTTTTATACTGTTAATCGGGATTTAACCATAGTAAGGGTGAAGCAAATCATTTTGTTGTTGCAGTGCTAACAGATTGAATTATGACTGAAAATTATGGGCCAGTATCAAAGATCTCTACTGTTAGTTCAAAATGCTTGCGCTTAAGCAACTCCCTGAGTGGCTACCTTAGGCACTAAACTCATTCAAAACTAAGGAAACAGGAAAAGGAATGAATTCTTTTCATCATGTTGAAGGGATTATTCTCGAAAATATACATGGCCTTCCAAAAATGCTTTGTTGCTACTGTTTTCAGTAGCAAAAAAACCGTTTTGAGTAATATTGAATTTTGAATGTTCTCACATGTTCTCTGACTGCTAACACACGTTCATTTGTCAAACTTCCTTGAGGCCCTGGTATGTGCTATGTTCTGGAGTGCATGTCAGGGATTCAGGGATAAAAGCAGAGCCACTCAAAGGAAGAAACTTGGCATTTGACTTTGCCTCCCATGCATTCTCTGTATGGATTTAAACAGTCTGAGAGTTCAGGTACATCAGCCCTACTGCAGATACTTTCTAACTTGTTTGCATTATCAGTTTTCACAAATCTGCATTCTGTCCTTAAAATTTAGTGTAAAAGGGCCTGATATCTCCATCCGCCTTTTAGACGTTATTTCACTTCTAAGTGCGCCTGTCAAAATCTTACCCATTTTTCAAAGCACATTTCTAATTTCACCTCTTCCATGAAACATTTTGTAATAACTCCCTAGAACACCCCTAAATGTTCAGTGTTATCTCTCTTATAGGTACTCACATAACACCTTTCTCTTATGTTCCTCTATTAGTTTATTCCCTCCTTAGGGATAAAGTCTGTCTCTTATTCATTTTGCATCTGCATACAGTTCCCAGTGGATTACACATAAATACCGTCATACATATAACATACAAAATATGTTTTAATTGACTGTTTATGTTATTGGTAAGGCTTTTGGCCAACAATAGGCTCTTAATAATTAGAGCGTTAAAAGTTATAGGCAGATTTTCAACTGTGCAGAGGTCAGCATTCCTAACCTTGCATTGTTCAAGGGTTAGCTGTATATAGTTATCTAGTCAATTAGTTGTCATCTAAAGTAACTATCTCCACTCCAAAGAGAACTTGAGATAGTACTAGTACTAAGTTTCCAGGATCAATCATGGCAATGGTTTATGTAATTCTCAGTGATTCATCAATAACTGAAATCAGTCTTAGTTTACATCCAACCAAATTTCAGGTGCTGATTGGCAGGTGGATAAAGAAATAGAGAGAAATCCTTCATACCTCTGGATACTTTCTCAAAATCTGTTTCAAAATTTCCTCCAAATAAAAGACTGTATCTGCAGCAATATGTGTCAGAGAGAGAAGTGTCAAGGGAAGATACACTGAATAATGAAATAACACCCATCTGTTTAAAGAGGGCTTGGCAGTCTTATCCCAGAAAGGGAGCACTTATTTCCTCTGCCAGAAATCAGTTCCAGGGATACAAAATAGACTCAGAAGTACTGTGGTTTTATTTAACACATTAAATGCAAAAGATCTAGCACTCTTAAGGCTTCTGTATAACCAGTACCTACGTAACACAATCAACTTTAAACCCAGCTTTCATGTTTGCTGTTTATGATTTTATTGTAAATGTAACTGGCTTATTGAATTAACTGGACTCCATGGGAGTAAAAATTTATTCCATTCTTTCCCAACACAGCTCCTTTAAATCTACTCTCTAACTTATACCACGACTCCTCAACACCTAAGATGAAATCTCTGCCATCTCCCATAGATTTTGTCAGTTTTAGGTAATAATGATTTAATCCATTCCAATAATCACATGAATCCAAACCATCTTCCTGTTAAATCTTCTCTCCTGTCTCAGCTGTACGTGGAATCATGGTGTATGGTAAAGTTTCTTTCTTTTCCCATCTAATTCTTCTACTATTCCTGTTTTACTCACCAGGCTGCACTTAGCTACTCCAGAGATTGAACTGAGAAAAGAACATGATATAGGGCAGAACAGCTTACTAAACTAGCACAATTGTAATCTGTCCTCTGCGTATGGAGGATTCTAAATGGCGGGTCTTCTTCCTGTTGGTGGTTTCATAGGTTCCTGTTGGGATCCCTCACTTGTATATAGAGTAATATAAGTGATGTTTTGCGGAGCTGGACACTTATGGCCCCATCCTTATCTTGTTTTTTCATGGTTTACCTGCTGTGGGAATTACCTTGCATGGCATTTTGTTTCAGTGGAATTCCTTTCTAAATGACTAGTGTGGTTCCCTTCCACTGGGTCTACAGTTGGTGCAAGGAAAACATATATTTTTGTCCCACTAAATTCTGTCATCAAAATAGCTCTTGAATTTAGACTCTTCAGGTGTAAATGAGGTATCAGGTACTGGTATCAGTATAAATGCTAGGTGACACTAAATCAAACTCTCCCTAAGAAGTTTTCTTGAACCCTACCATGTATACCTCACTCTCACTAATTGGCTTGAGTTACAGGTAGAAGTTCTGTTCTCCTAAGACTGAGCCACCTGGGGGTTTTTAACTCTCAAGCTAGTCTTAAGAGGTCTCCTATACTTTTGAAAGTTTTAACTTCCAGGAGCCCTACCAGATTCTCACTGTGCAAATATGAGAAAAAAATCCCCTTCTGCTTCCAGCAAGGGTGAGGGGGATAGTAACAATTCTGAAACATAGAGCTCTCTATTTTCATTAACAAGATCTTCCCTTAAGGGAAACTGTTTTACCTGAACCTAACCAACCTGGAGGAAGGGAAATACATAACTCTAGCCCCTTCTGGCCTTTAATGTGGGGGAATGGAAATACCCAATTCATCTTGGATGAGAGACTGAGACCTAATCATAGGATT
Source organism: Rhinolophus ferrumequinum (assembly GCF_004115265.2). Lineage (NCBI taxonomy): Eukaryota > Metazoa > Chordata > Mammalia > Chiroptera > Rhinolophidae > Rhinolophus > Rhinolophus ferrumequinum. The sequence continues at coordinate 26,029,136 of NC_046287.1, forward strand.
AAAGAACACATCTCTGCCCCGACACCTTACCTACACATCAGTAGGGCTCCTGTATAATAACAAACCATTGCAGCTTAAAAAAAAAAAAAAAAAAAAAAGTAAGCCTCAAATGCTATTTAAGGAGTATCTAAGAAAACTGAAGGACAACAATGGAGACAAAAACAGCACACTGGAGGAAATTTTAGCCTCTGACACCATAGCCAAAGCAAACAGGAAATATAATCTATCTCCTCTCTAGAAAAACAAAATCTCATACTAAATGCCTATTTACCTCAACTCTTTCTACCCAGTACATCAAGTATGGCTTTCAACAACAAATACAAGGCGTGCTAATAGGTAAAAAAACAGCCTGAAGAGACAAACACAGAATCAGAATCCAAGTCAGAAATGATAGAGATTTTGGAATTATTAGAATAGAAATTTAAAAGAACTATGATTAATATACTAAAGGCTTGTTATGACTTTTTAAAATCAACATTTAAAAATATAACACAAGGTGCTGATGGTGAGCTACAATTCCACAAAAGATGACAAGAGAAATGGAAATAGATAAGTTTATTATTTACAGGTCATGGAGGAAGTACATGGCATGCCTTGAAGGTCCACATGGGGAGATCAAGACAGGGTGCAGGCAAAGAGAAAGGCAACACCTGTGGCCATGCCTTTATTAGAGTCTGTGGGTGTGGTGCTTTGGATGGATTTGTCAATTCAAACCAAAAATAAATAAATAAATAAATAAATAAATAAATAAATAAATAAATAAATAAATAATTTTGGTAGGTTCCATGGAGGTATTATCTAAGAGGCACACAACAGGTAGGTCCTGGGAGGCAGGACAAAGAGACTGTTGGGAAAGTCCTATCAGGAACTTACATTTGCTTGTGACTTTGTGAACTCCTATCTAGAGCATGTGCTTGCATAAGGGAGCTGGTGTCAGTTTAAGATCCCTGCAGGTCACTGGGCAAACAAAATCGATACCAAGGCAATGATACCATGGAGTAGCTTAGCTAAACTCTCAATAGGGCTCTAATGGAAGAAAATTGACAATAAACAAGAACAGAAAGGTAATGTAAGCAGAGATATGGAAACTTTGAGAGAGTCAAAAGGAAATGCTAGAAGTCAAAAACACTGTAATAGAAATGAAGAATGCCTTTGATGGACTCCTCCATAGACTGGACATGGCTGAGGAAAGAATCAGTGAGCTTTAAGATGTGTCATTAGTAACTTCCAAAATTGAAATGCAAAGAGAAAAAGAATTAAAAAGATGAAAAAGAATATCCAAGAACTGTGCAACAATTTGAAAAGTGTAACTTATACAGTATGGGAATACTAGAAGGAGAAGCAAAGAAGAAAGAGAAAAATACTTGAAGTAGAAATGGCTGAGAATTTTCCCAAATTAGTGACAGAGCCAGGAAACTCAGATTCAGGAATCTCAGAGAATTCTAAGAAGGATAAATACAAAAACATCTATACCTAGTCATATCATATTCAAACTGTAGTAAATCAAAGACAAAGAGAAAATCTTGAAAGAAGCCAGAAAGCCAGAAGGAAAAAAAAACAAACAACCCCCTGCACCCCCCCCCCCCCAATGAAAATACAAAACCTTACTCATGGAGGAACAAGGATAAAAATAACAGTAGACTTCTTTTCAGAAATCATGCAAGCAAGAAAAGTGGAGTGAAATATTTAAAGAATTGAAAGAAAGAAAAAAAAAACACACACACAACCTAGAGTTCTGTATCCAGCAAAATTACCTTCAAAAGTGAAGGACAAATACTTTCTCAGGTTAACAAAAATTGAGGGATTTTGGCACCAGTAAAACCTACCTTGCAAAAGTGTTAAAATAAATTATTCAGGAAAAAGGAAAATGATATAAAAACTTGGATTTACATAAAAAGAAGCACATTATAGAGGTAAAATAAAAGTAAAATAAAATCTTTTATTTTTCTTATTATTAATTGATCTCACAGATAAAAGTTTGTTCAAAAGAATAATAGAAACCATATATTTGGTGACTATGAATATGTGAAATGAATGGGAGGGAGGAATTGGGAATTCTCTGTTATGAGGCAATTTACCTACCCATGAAGTGGTATAATGTTATTTGAAAGAGGATTTGGATTAATTGTAAACATATATTGCAAACTCAAGGGAAATCATTTCTAAAAAGTTTTTAAGAAATATAATTAATAGTATAATTGAGAAGAGAAAAAAACAGAATCATGTAAAGTGCTCAGTTAAAACCAGAGAAGGCATAACAAGGATAGAAGACCGAAAAAAATAAATAAATAAATAAAGAAAGAAAGAAAGAAAGAAAGAAAGAAAGAAAGAAAGAAAGAATAAGGACAATGAATAGAAAACAGTAGCAAATATTATACATATTAATCCAAAAAGTATCAATAACAACTTTAAGCATCAGTGGTCTAAATAAACTAATTAAAAGACAGACTAGGGTTGGCTGGTTAGCTCAGGTAGTTAGAGCACGGTGCTCTTAACAGCAAGGTTGCCAGTTTGATCCTCACATGGGCCACTGTGAGCTGCGCCCTCCACAACTAGATTGAAACAACTATTTGATTTGGAGCTGATAGGTCCTGGAAAAAACAAAAACAAAAACACACTTAGATAAAAGTTAAAAAAAAAAAAAAAGAGAGAGAGACTGTCAGAGTAGATGAAAAATCAAGACCTAACTATATGTTATCTACTTCTTGTAGATAACCTACTTTAAATACAAAAGCACAGATATATTACAGGGAAAGAGAAGAAAAAAGATATATCAGGCTAACACTCATCAAAAGAAAGCTGTAGTATCTATATTGCAGAAAAAAAGACAAGAACGAGGGAAATGATCAAGGACAAAGTGGGTCATTATACACGGATAAAGTGGTAAATTCTTCAGGAAGACATATCAATCCATGATTCATATGTACCTAACAACAGAGCATCAGATATATATGAGGCAAAAACTGACAGATCTGCAAGGAGAAATATATGAATCCACTATTATAGTTGGAGACATTAACACCCCTCTTTTAGTAGTTGACAGATCCAGTAGACAGAAAATCAGTAAGAACTTAGTGAACTAAATAGCACCATCAGTCAACTGGATCTAATTGACATCCAACAACAGTAGAATACACATTCTTCTCAAGCTCACATGGAACATTCACCAAGATAGACCACTCTTTGAGTCATAAAAGATAACCTATCAAAATTTGTGGGATGAAGGAAAACTGCTTAGAGGAAATATATAGTACCAAATGCATAATTGAAAAAACAACAACAACAACAAAGATTTAAGATTGATAATCTGAGCTTCTACCTTAGAAAACTAGAAAAAGAAGAGAAAATGAAATTCAAAGTAGGCAGACGAAAGGAAAATACTCTCGGCATATATTACATTTGTAAGACTTGCCTTTATAGAGGAAATCAAGTTCAAATTGAATTTTTACTATGTTTTAGACAAACATTCTATATCTACCATTTTCAACATTCTATATCTACCATTTAATATCTGAGTAGGATCAAACAATTATCAAATGTCTCTGAAGTTCAATTTCTTCATCTACAATAGAGACAATAGTACCTATTTCATATGTTTATTGTGAGGATTAAATGGAATAATTCATAAAAAGCACTCAGCATAGTAAACATTCAAAAATGGTAGCAGCTGTCTTCACAATCAAATGCATCTTGATAAACAATACTGAACATACAAGGAAAAATGAAGTGTGATGAGATAAGTAAACAAATTGTAGAATCTATTATGTAAGAGAAGCTTCCTCTTTGCTAGAAACTCTGCTTAAATGCCACCTTCTTCAGGGTTTGTTCTTATGTGAATCCATCCTAATATCGATGGCCTATCTTCTCCTGGTCCCCACAGTGACTGAGCGTCGAGACACTTCATCTCTTCAGGTTCTGCTAAAATATTCCATTCATGCATATTCATTTACAGGAGACTTTGTAGCAGAAGGGAGAGGCTAATATCATGTACCTCATAGAAAATAATATGGAAATTCTTACTAGATATTTCTTTCTAGTAAGCCCTGGCAACAATGGTTTTGCTTAATGCAATTTCTCCCCATATTGTGCCAATTCTCCTGCTTCTCTCCTTCTGTGAATTTTCACTTCATAAACTTCAAATTCATCTCTCCCTGCTATACAGAGTGATTCAGCTCTCTCCTTGGCTATGCCTCTCAAAACTTGTATAACAGATCATGTAACCTGGACTCAAAGAGTTCTTCTTCAGGACAGCTCATTTCAACTCTTTCTTGCCTGGCCATGGATGAAATCCTAGGCCAGTCTCACAGCTTTTCCAGGGGCTTAAAGTGTTTCTTAGTTCATTTATGTTCAATCCAATCTAACATCAAGCTTCTTCTCATTCAGACTGAAGCTTCCATCCTTCCCCAATCTAAATGTAGCTCACACTGGGACAACTACAATGGGGAAGGGTTTTGTGGTGTGCTTCTTCATGATTTGCCCTCTAGCTCTTCTCACTGTGCAGCCTCTTGGTGGAGAGGGAGGGGAGGTAAGGTTCAGTAAGTCTGCAATTTACAGGTGTAATCTGGTACTCATGCCCCTTAGGAATGTTGCGTGCTCAATAGCCCTTTGTCTGAGCGTAGGGCAAACTGAGGGCACCTCAGCAATCCCTACTGGGACTCTTCCACCTGTGGCTCCATGGTATTTATAGGCTGATGTTTCCTGTGCTGGCTTCCTACAACTCTCCACATGGTCCTGGATTCCTTTAGTCCATTTCTGTAAGAGCAACATCATTTTTTTTCAAGCAGTCTTCATGGGTAAGCCTTTCTGAAGTGACCCAATCCCCCCTCCCTCTACTGGGTTCAGATCTGGCCCACAGGAAATTTAAGTTTCCTTGCTCAGTCACACTCTGGGAAGTGGAGGCTATTCGCAGAGCAGCACTGTCTCTAAGCTTGGCCGTTGCAGTTTTCTCCAGACAGGTGTCATTATTGCTCAGTGTTCAGGTGAGAGAGATACCACAGTACTCTAACAATAGGATCTCTGAAGAAACCCTTTTTACCAATACACCTTCATCAGTCACATCCCCTTCTGTATATCCTGAAGGTGGTGATGGTCTATGGTATACTGGACCAGATTTGGCATCACCCCTTAGCAAATTGTGCACAGATGTTTTGGCACCATCATTATTGAAAATTTGTGAGTCCGGAACACTGTTTGTCTTAACTTTAGGGTCTCATCCAAAACTAAGACAACAGGATAATCCCCATTTTAATATCGTTTTTATTTGCATATAGAATTCCATCAGTATATTCAGCAAAACTTAGGAGTATAGATTAGCAATTTTTTGCATGTATAGTAATATAATACACTGAGTTTCAATTTTTAAAGACACAATTTTTTGTGTTATCTTTCATTTCTTATACTTTGTGGTAAGTTCAAATTATTTGAGGGCGTGCTCAAGAGATACCACCAATGAAAGAGTTGGAGATGGCAATTTAAGTATGAAGAACCTTTCCATGTGGCAAATGCTCAAGGAAAAGTCTTTGTCTAATGCTCACAGGGTAGGATGTCTCTCACATTTAAAATTTTCCTTAGGTCTATTTTCTAATGTCTAGAAGTATCGACAATACTTCTATGCATATACAATATCTTCCAAACATTGACATTCTTCAATAACAGTAAAAAACAATGTAATTTGAAGAGCTCACAGCCTTCATTTAAAAACAAAAACCTCAAAGTTGAATGAACTTTAAAAAAATAGTTTCAATTTCTTTTTATTTGCATCATAAAATTTGAACTTAATAAACCACCAGTGGTATAAATACATTAGAAGCTAGGTTGCCAGTTAACATCTTTTTGGCTGTGCAGAGATAACCAAGCATAAAAAAAGTTAAACAAGTTTGACTTAAATGTAATTATGTTGGAGACAAATTTAATCAGATGCTTATCAGATTTCCCCAAGGATACTCTGAAGCAGCAACATTAATATTGTTTTCCTAAATATTCACCAGAGCCAAATCTTCAGTGGAAATAAACAAGGGAGGTCTCTTGCAGAGCTTTTGAACCCAGTTTCTTCTGCATATTCTCACTCCATGCAAGCATAAAACATCTTTACGGGCAATGGTGCTATCTGAATTAAGTACATTGGTTGTTGATCCCATGTTGACCAGCTAGTGTTGAGACTGCATTACAGTAATTGCTTGTCTGATTGCTCAGAGAATCCCCTAATGATCCTAGTGAGATTAGGGAAGCAGGAATGTAATGGCAGGTGTGCACAAGAGAACCATGTCATCAAGTTAAGAAGAGTCGTTAGCATTACAGGTGGAAAGCTTTGCTCCGATCCACTTTCCTACCTACAATGCCTTTTCAGCCCATTAAAATGTTTTTTTTTTCTTCACTTAGACATGTGAACGGGAGTGCCTGAATTGTAAATAATTTGTGACTATTTTGTTCCTCAGGATATGTGTTAGCATTCACATAGAGTAAACAAGTTTGCAATAAAAGGGATAGAAATAGAAAAGCTTGACACTTTGACTAAACAATTTATGTCATAGTGCTGGTTTTCACCTACTATCGAGATCATTCAAGTCTCTGAAATTTAGTGCTAAATCATCATTTGAATGTTTTCAAGTTCAGCCCCAACTGCAGTGAATCCTAACTTGTCTATAATAGATTCTTCCCTGGAGTCAGATTTTATTCGCTTTTTGAAATGTTTCCTAAATATATTATAGACCATCTCATCTTCCTTTTATTCTGCATTAAGGTTTCAAATAATAACATGATAAATGGTGCTTTGATTTCAGTGTTACAGTTCAAAGATATCTTACGCTAAATTGTTAGGGAGTATGAAGATGAATGGTACTGGCTTTTCATTCATTTATTGTGCTTTAATGTCAGGGACAAAACAAGGTGCCACCTGCCCTTGCCTTTCTAAAAATAAACCGAAAGAACAAAATTGGGTGAGGGGCTGGGGGAAGACGGTGTATCTGGTCATATTCACAGATCGCATTTTGGAAGGAGGTAAATTTGAATTTCTGGTTTTTATTCGCTTTTTCAGATTATTTTAAAACACTTGTTCAGTAAAGAAAATGTCTTGTAAAAATGTGCTTGGATTTCTAATACAGATAGACACACACTACTGAGTGGAAGAAAAAGGACAGGAAAGAATAAGTAACGCTGATTTAGTGGCTACAAATAGCTTCTCACTTATGTCTGCTGATATCATTGGCCACCTCTTTGCAGTAGCCATTGATCACCATTTCATTTTCTATGTGTGCATTCCAGTTTTTGAGGAAATGGTGTGTTATATGATCAATTTTCATGCTTTTAGGGGGAAAGAGAAACTGTAAATTATTACACAAAGACATGAGCATTTCTCTGAGAAGCAGAAACAGACGTTAGTACAATTTTCCCTTGTTTACAAGGTTCCTGGAATGTCTTTCTTGTAAATGGTATTTTGAGTATACACTTATTACATCTGTCTTGTCTGCTATATTACAGTCTCAGGAAGTCCAAGAAAATCCTAGGATACCCACGTTAAACAATAGTAAAAAATCTTACTCTTTTCTAATTACACACACACACACACACACACACACACACACACACATACACACACACACTTCCTTTCTCGTTTTCTCCACCCCTTATTCCCACTTTCCAATGGAATAGCAGCTGTGTTTAGCATGATGAATTTCAATAAGATATACCAGATGTTGGAGACACCTATGTTAATAAAAATAAAAAAAAGAAATAACTCCAGAATCTGTTCTCTGGAGACAGTTCCAATTTTTTAACCATTTGTAATTCAAGAATCTGAAGTGAAAAGGAAAGGTAATTCCAATCAAGATGGGTTGCTTGTGTCCTGCCAAAGGTAATAGAAACACTTTAGGTTTTATTAGTAGGTGGGGATAAGGGAGGAACAGCACTTTCGATATGAAAGATTAATGTAAATTTATCCCATATCCTTTCAAAAAGTGAGTAATCGAGTCAGCAAATATGTAGATTCATGGACAAACAGGACACGTTTACACTTAAGGCTTTAAGTCTGCTTGGACAGTATACTGAAGATTCTGTTGTTGAGGTCTGAAAAAGGAAGTTGTCCCGCCAGCAACTGTCCTTATTATTAATGAGCTATAATTGCGTACCTGGCTAACTCCTTGTACACTGTCCTAAAAACAGAGTTAAATGCTCGTTTAGTATAATACCAACTCAGCCTTCTCTATTTATTGCTGTATTACAGCCGAGAAGAAAGAAACTAAAACTTAATGAATCCCTACTATGTGCCAAGCATTGAATTAACATGATACTATTTTATTTCATTTAATTCTTGTTTAAATCTGTGCCAGAGTAAAACTGAATCTGGGAGGGATTTAGAAACTTGTCCAACTACCCGGCAAAATGCCTGGTTGTCTAAATCCTAATTCTCCTATCCTTCTTTTTCTGAGGGATGGTTGTACCATACTATCTTTTAAAGAATCACCGTAAAGGAGAGCTTCATTGCATACTATTTTGAAGTTATGTGCAGACATGTCTATATTAAGTCAGGCCTGTATATTTCTGTATTATTTCAATATGGATTTACTCAAATTTTGAGGGATTCAGAGATTTATGAGGAAATATCCCAATGTTCTGTGTTAACGTCTTTTTTCTTATCTTAAAGACATAGTAATCCTCTTCATTCATTTTGCTGTTTCACTCCCCTATTCATATAATTTTTGACTTTTCTGAAAACTTTAAATGTACAAATTCATTCAAAAGAAGTATTTTAAAGGATTTGGCATATGTGGAAATTGTAAGACTTGGTCATGTACGTGGTTGCATTTATGTTTGACAAATTTTATTCTGAGAAATCGAAGATGGATCCAAATAATCTTCAAAACCTGAATTTTTCATAAGCTTTTACATTTTCCCAAATATATAAAAGATGCTGCTATACAACAAGAAAATCTTATAGTACCAACTAGAGTAATGAATGTATGAGCTTACATTAAGGAGATTCTTAGCTTCCATACAAATCAGAAATGTAAGAGTTAGACTGATTTAACATACTCACAGCTGGAAAGTACACATGTTTTGGCTTATTTGCCTACTTTTAAAAGTTTCTCAGTCCAGATGTTCAGTAACTGCGACATCTTTTTTCACTCTGCATCCATCACGGAGTGCCTATCACCCAGTTAGGAGCAAAAAGAACGTAGGCTGTCAGGTAGACCATAGAAACTATTGGGGTTTTTATTAGTGCCAAATGTCTTATCCACCCTGTACTTCTTTATTTAACAAGTTCTAGGTTTGAAAAGAGAAAACTGTCTTTAAGACTTAACTAATAATTCAGTATGAATTTTCACATAAGGTGTGGGGCAATATCAACATATACTTCATATTTATTAGAATAATAGTGCCGTGCATGGTTTCAGGATAACAAGTTCAATCCCTTCTGTAAAATAGATGGAACTGACCTATAGAATTCATTTGTTCTCTCTTTCTTACTTGAAGAGATATAACAGTTTAAAACCCCTTTGTTTTTCCCACTATGTCCCTTGTGCTTGGAAATTACGTCTTAATTTCCACTCCCAATAGCTCCCTCCACTTCTTGAAATCTTAGAAATTATTTAGAACCAAGTTTAAAAATCCAACTCCTCAGTAAAATCTCCTGTAATCTTAAACCCCTAAAAAACACCCAAATACCATCCTTCCCGCCTGTAGCATTTGCATACCACTCTTAGAACGTTTACCATTTTGCCACATTTTATAGTCATTTCCATTCATATTTATATCCCCTTCACTAGAATTAAATATCTTGTGGATGATATTTTGACTTATTCTATTCCCATGTATAGTATGTTTTCAGGAAGAGTGATTCACACATAGTGTTTAAGTAGTTTTTGTTGGGTTTTGTTTTTAATGGAATTAAACCCAAACAGAATATAGACAATCATTACAAGAGTTTTCCACAGCCTCTTATTTGAACTTAGTCCAGATTGTCATGAAATCTGAGCCTCCATTTCCCCAGCTACAAACACAGCTTTTCATTTCTTTTAATCCTCCACCTACACAGAAACAGTGGGCACAAGGGGCTCTCACCTCATCAGCACTAATTGAATCTTTGCTGGATTTCATGGTACAAATAGTTAGAATACTAATCCTGTGCAAAGCTGAGGCAACTCATAATTTTACTTGAGATGAGTCTAGGGAGAGAGAGGTCACAGCAAATTGATTAGTGGAAACAGGCTCTACTGGTTCATTCAGAAAGGCTTGAGTGAAGGAGGTGTCAAAAAAAAAAAAACACCTCTGGTAATATGAGCAACTTCACTTCTACATTCCATCTTTTGTTTGAACAAACTCTCTAGGATTCAGTTGTGAACACCCTTTCCATATCCTCTGATTTAATATACTTCATTCTACTGTCAGAATGTGGGAAATACAAAAGATTCAATTCAGTAATATCTCTCTTGAACAATATATGAAAAATGTTTCAAGCATACTATGTGCTTGTGGCACTAATTTAAAGGTTGGTGAAGTCTGACCAACCTTTAAACACTTACTGCATTTTAACACTTAACAAAACTCAGAAGTTGCCTAATAAATGCATTGTGAATATTTAATGAATGGCTAAAGTAACCATACTTTCAGAATGGAAAGTTTAAAAAAATAATGTCTACAGTTTTTTTTTTTTTACTTCTAGAGATTACTCATGCTCATTTAAGCCTTTCTTGCTGAATAAATATTCGGAGTTCTGAAAGTTACATATATTCCCATCCACTAAACAAAAATAAGTGTGGGATTTCTCAACTTCTCATCAAAACAGTTATAAGCAAAGAATCCATTTCAACTATTTTCCCACCCCATTAAAGTTTCTGCATAAAATTAACCCTGATAAAGAACAATTTTTGTCAGGCTTGAACTACAGTCATGGTGACGCACGTGGAGCATGGGTTATTCCCAGTCCACAAACACTCTTAAAGTCTCTTTGGAATGAATATCTGGGTGAGATGAAGTCATCTTAAAAAATGTAATGGCTATAAATAATCTCCTTCTTTATAAAATAAATAGACTAAGTTAATATCTTTTCTCGGTGAGCTCTCCTATGTGACAACTTTGAGACTAATGCCCCTTCTTTTTCCTCTATGTTAGTGATACCTACTCATTTTGATTGGCTGCTAGCTTTAGGGCACCATTTGGGGATATGCCTCAAAAGCAAGATACTTTAACATGTTTGTACCTTTTTCTCTAGTCCTATGCAGCTGTGGAAACAGAATGGAATATACATTAGAGAGGGTGGGCAGGTGGATTTAAATAGGAATAGTGTTTTCTAGTGGTATTTTTTTCCCTTGAAATTCTAATATATTCAACTTACATCTATTGAGCATCCATTATGTGCCTGGTACTGTCTCAAAGGACATGGCAAAAACATAGGAGTTATCATCAAAGGAAGTAATAATCTAGTGGTGGAAACATGCACAACTGAGTTCTTTGCCAGGTGGAGTGTGATTCATGCTGGGTAGACACAAAGTTTGAAGGAGAAGTAGTTCAGTAACAACTTTAATTACAACGGAAAGATCAAGAAAACCTTCCTGAAGGAAGGGGCACTTGCATTGTGTCTTGAAGGTTGGGAAAATTTCAACAGGCAGAGACAGGAGGAACCAGCCTGTGATAAGATGGAAAACTAGGAGCAAATGTTTAGAAACAGAAGAGTACATGCTAGATTACATATTGAATTCATGGAGGTTGGAGAGGATATGGTTATAAAAACAAGAGTGGTTTCTGGGTTTTGCTCTGTGGACAATGGAAAACCATTGAAGACTGATAGAAGAGAATAATCTTCTTTTGTTTTGATTTTCCACGTAAGTCTTTTATAGAATAAGATTAAGAATAAATAAAGACGTTGCTGAAAGATTACTCATATAGCGATGCGTCTAATATTTTAGTGGTGGAGACTCGGAAGTAGGGCAGCCAGGTGGGATGCCATTTCAGTTATCTAAATGAGAACTTTAAGGTGATAATAAGAATTCAAAGGAGGAAACCATGTTAAATATACCATGAAGACCAAAGAAAGAGCACTTAGACCCAAGTGAGTGTGAAGAGTGAGAGAGAGGGAAGACACCTAAATGTTTGAGTAGAAAGTTTCTGAAGAGAAGCCCAAGGTAGGGAACTTAGGATAATTGTACACCTGGGGGCTATGATTGTCAGAGTTTGCCACTTCCAGGCTGGTACTTGGGATTGTAATGGGAGGGGAGGACTGTCAGTGGAGGCAATGGTATAATACAAAACTCAGGGAGTGTGCAAAACTGACAATCAGGCAGGAAGTCAGGGTACACAATTGAGGTGCAGAGTGTGAAAGCGTCAGATGACAGACATCTAGGTTCTCGGAGAAAGAGCAATTGTATGTGAGCCAAGAGCAAAAGGGGAGAGGTTCTAGGAAAAATGCTGTCATTGAGTCTCAGCTGATCAGGGTGAATATGATTACATAAACTGTGGGAAATTACATTTGGAATTCAGAGAAAAGTTGGAGGCTAAATGCGGAAATATATTGAATTCATTTTCATAGAAATGGAATTCATATCATGGGGGAATATGCCACCAAAGAGAAAACAGAGTGAGGGGAGAAATGATATACAAGGAAACTTAGGTGGAATGGGTTCTACTAGTAGTTGAGAAGAGGAGGAGTTACAAGGCCAGTGGGTATGAATTTTCCAGGCAAAAAACACCCAAGGTTGCCAAAAATGTGACTTTATTTACTTTCCCACAACTAAACTTAAATGTCTCCAACCCCCATTTTTTTCTGGAAGGCAGAAACCTTATTCTAGTGAATAAATTCCAGGTTTTTTCAGGCATTTAAGTTTTAAAGTTCAGTTAGTTCAAAATTTTTCCCAGTTCATGCCTTACCCTTGTGAAAACTCTTATGGTGCCACAACGTGAGTGAGGAGGGAACAACTCGTCCTGGGCTTGGCAGAGCAGGCTGAGGTGTAACTTTCCATCTGATTCTCATGTGCCTCAAGTGGGGTTCACTCATCCATTCATGCGGACTTCCATTTTCCATGGAATGCCTGTCCTCCTTTGCCTGATCATCAGATCACTAGCAGGTCTGCCAGCTCTCTCCTAAGCAACTTCCTCTGGCTTCTAGAATACACATATGCCTCCAGTGCCAAGGGAGAATTTTTGAGGCTGTCTTAGGTTATCTCTGAGGAATTAACTCCCAAAGCAGCCATTTGTATTTCCACCATTTTTGGACAGCAAACTTATTTAGTTTGTAGCCATGCAAGTGTCAGATGAGAATTAGTCATGAATCTTTTCTACTCATGGATTGTTCCACATTTCCCTGAGGTATTCTATTCAGTCACCAACTACTATATTAACTACTAATGTAAAATACTAACTGGAATGAAAGAAGATAAGGAAGGTGAATAAATTTTGAAAGACTTTCATTGACCATAATCTTTAATTGAATGTTATTTAAAATCAAGATGTATGTATAGAAACTTTAATGCTAAGCATGGGATTATGCTAGACTCTACTAACCTCCCAAAAAATTCTTGCACAGCAAGTGAATTTGGTCAGTTGGTTAAGGAAAGCCATGAGTTTCATGATGTCCTACTTTTAGACTCTGCTGTGTTTGCCTCGGGCCCTTCTGCAGAGATTTTCTCAAGTCTTCTGTGGCAGCAGCAGTGTTGGGGATTGTACAGCTGCTTGGGTCCAAGGAAAGTGGGATTTGAACTATTCCTTAGATACATTTTCAGACAATCATCCTGTTTTTTAACCTGAGCCCTTATCCCCATTTTCAGAGATAACTGGTGCTTCCAGTTTTGGATCCTTTCTAGGATTCTGTGGTGAAAATTAGCTCTCACTGTAGGAAGTTATGTTCCAATGTTGTTGCTCTGCTAATAATTACACTTCAGTATCTGCATTCTGACTTTCAAAATTGTGTTAACATTTCTCATCTGTTTTCATCTCCTCTCCTTTGAGCATTGTCCTTATAGTAACATTTTGTATATCTTTTAATACTTTTGTCTTTATTTACTTTAATTTCATAATTGTGAGAGTACAGGATGGGGCACAGAAAATGAATATATCTTATCTACCTTATTCAACTGAATTCCCTCCCATAGCATTCTAAGTCCCTATGACACTGTGATGCTGACTTAGGTCTGATTCAAATACTTAAGCAGTTTAGTGCTGTATCCAATGAGCAAAGTCTAAGGATTGACTGGGAATTAATAAGGCCAAATGATAATTATAGCTATCATTAATGGAATGCTTACTCTATGCAAGACTCTCTTTTAATCTCTTTCAGATATTAAATCTTCACATCTATATGAGGTACGTTCTATTTTAAAGATGAGGAAAACGAGACAGAGAGGTTCAGCAAATTAGAGGTCTCACAGCCTCTAAATGGTAGAGCTGGAATTCTAACTCAAGCTGCTTAACACCTTAAACAGAAACACGTTAACATCTACTTGAGCAATAGGGATTCAGGTTAGGATTTAACCTGAGTAGAAACCAGATTGTTATCTGTTCCTTTTTCATTTAAATTCTACATCTATTTTTAAGTTGTTAGTATGCAGGACCACTAATGTAGTTCATCAAACGTCAGCCACCAGATTGTAGAACTCCAGGAAGGCCATTCAGAACAGTCTAGGCTGATCTCGCTTAATCATGATTCACAAAAAATGGCAAATCAGTACACCATTCAGAGACCTGGCATTCTTATCCATAAATTGAAGAGATTATACTAAGAGATAGTAGTAACAGCCAAGGTTTATTCAGCTCGTCATATGCTAAGAACTTCATATATACATATATATCTTTTTTCATTTAATAATTTTTCAGTTGTGAGATGACATAAGTAAATGAATATGAATTTATTCCATTACTTTCCCTTTCAGGACACTGAAATAGATCCCAAATATCTAAGTGTCAAGTCCGAATTACTCTTTGTACTTTTAGGGACCTGTGTATTGTCCATATGTGTATTCTAACAGTCATTCAAAGACTCATTCAGTTCTCTTAGTTTCATAAAGTCTCTTTTTTTTTCATCCAGTCCACACTGAATCCTTTCTAACTGAGAGTATATATACAAAATGCAATGTATTGGTGATTAAATGCAAGCTTATATTCATCTTCTTTTGTATGTTTCTTTTGTTCACCAAGGAAATTATAAGCTCATGGTGGGAAAATACAATATCTTGTTCTTAATTTTAAAATGTCTCCCATGGAAACTCTTATAATGCTTGGCACAAGTTGAAATATTATGTTTTTAATGTTGGTTCAGAAATTAAGAAAACCGAAATGTGAATTTTTAAATCTAGGCTTAGGGATACAAAACTTTTTTCTGTGTTCTTTGAAAGACAGAAAATTTCAAATATTTTCGATAGATTTATTTTTAATTTAAACTTGATTCTCTATTTTCTCACTTTAGATTTAATATTTAAATTAAATTTATGGATTTCACTGTAACATCTGAGAGTTCAGTGGATTTGCCAGATTTTCGTCCTCTGCTTCTCAGTTCAATGGTTGGCAGAGAATGTGACATATGAAATTGTAATAAAATTAGAAAGTAAAATAAACTCACATCCATAAGAAAAGGAACAAATCTGTAAGAGAAATTCATCTTCCTTTTAATACTCCCCCTTTCTTTGACAGAATGATAGTGACTACAAACAACTCATGGGAAGAACCTGCCAAAATAAGAATACTTCTTGCAGTTTTTAGTCTTAATTTTTCCATAAATCTGTGCATCATGTCAGCAGATATTTATTGATGATATATGATGTTGGACGTTTGATCCACAAACTTACTTGCTCAATAAAGTAGATTTCCAACACAGGCTTATTAATTTTCTTGTTATAATTTATATCTTATCTTCTTCACTGTATTTTCTGGTAATAATTTTATATCTATGTGTCGATACCCTAATAATACTAAAAACTCTTTAAGTATCACATGACTTAAAAAAATCGGTATAATGCTAGGCTCCTGGGGCTCAATTAGAACATTAGATTAGTTGAGTAATTATAAAAAGCAAAGTGGTTTTTTGGGAAAACATCAGGAAGTTTTTTATTCTTTCTGAAGACTGTAGCTGATTAAAAAAAAGAAATCGCATTGAAGATTGTGTTTCCATAATCATAGCTGGAAAGAGAAAGTTGCCAAGGGCCAGGATTTGGAGGAGGTGTTCTTAAGAACTTTTCAACTGCACTTCTAACAGTTTTCTCAAGCCTCTATGAAATTATAGGATACTTCTGTGGTGCACAAGCTGGTTAATACTCTTTGAAAATAAGTCCTAGGCAGAAAAAAAACTTGTGTTTGTAGCACTTGTGTTTGTGAGTAGGTATCTGTTCTATTTATTTAGATCAGGGATTGGTATTCTACGACAGATAGGCCAAATCCAACCACTGCCTGTATTTGTCAATAAAATTGTATTTGAACACAGCCACATCTTTTTGTTTCCATATTGTCTACAGCTACTTTTTTTTCCCCAATAAAACATAACAGTTAAGTACACCTCAGAGCTGACAATATTTACTATTTAACTATAGAAAAAGTTTGTCAACCCTGATTTAGATGGTCTTAGGGACTCTTACTCTAAGTGCTGGTAAGTGTCCTGTACTCAGTAGTTGATTAATGAAAACCACTGATTAATTAACTCACTCATTCAGTGGGTGTTGAATCTATCTGATTTGGATCACATAGCAGCTTCGACAACATAAAACACAATATTTAATCTGGTTTCAAAATCCTCTTGTATACTTTCCAAATCCCAAATTATCAGAAATTGTGGGGTGAATATTATAGAAACAAAAGCATGAATTTAAAAATTATAATTCCTAGAATGGCCATGAGGAAATGTTATTCTGAAGGTAAACCTTATTCTCTTACGTTAACAAAACAAGTATTATTTGATTGATACCATCCTGCCAAGTCCTACTGTGCTTATTTACCTGGAATTATAATTGATCTTTTAATAAATAAAGAATGTTTGCATAACTGTAATTTATCAAATCCTGTAGCAATTAGAATCTTTACAAATGTATTAATCAGTTCTAATACAAAAATAGTGTGGGAATAGACTTTGCCCTGGGCAGTGTAACGTTGAGAAAAAGTGGTTTCTTCTGATGAATCCATCTACTTTCTTTTATTGGTTCCCATTTGCTTTAGAA
The DNA here is from genome assembly GCF_004115265.2 of Rhinolophus ferrumequinum. Classification (NCBI taxonomy): domain Eukaryota; kingdom Metazoa; phylum Chordata; class Mammalia; order Chiroptera; family Rhinolophidae; genus Rhinolophus; species Rhinolophus ferrumequinum. Next base: position 26,046,262 of record NC_046287.1, read on the forward strand.
GTGAGTTTGATGATCAAAGGGAGGAGTTAGCTTAGATTTTCAAATACAAGAGGCTGCCAAAAAAATGTATACACATTTTAAGAAAGGAAAAAACTATTAAAATTACGCTGATGGTAACCACTTTGAGCATCTCTTGTAATTGGAGAAGTCAAACGCAACTTGTATTCATCTTTTGTTATCAGTATTTATTGAGTGTTATCATCTTAATACAGTTTTTTTCCTTTCTTAAAATGTGTATACTTTTTTTGGCACCCTCTGTATGTCCCTTCCTTCATCACTTGGCTGTTATTTTTGATCTTTGTTCTAAAGATTCTGTTTCATATATTTCTTTTTATTGTATACTACTTTAATTTTCTTTGGGAAATCAGTTTTTCAGCGGTCTATATAAGAAACTGAAAATATGTGATCAGTTATCACATCCAGCATATGTATGAATCTATATAAAGTTAATTAAATCAATCAATTGACTTGGGTCCATTGCTGAAAGCCAAAAGTAGGTATCCCTGATTAGCTGTGAGATAATGGGAATACATCCGGTTATTCCAGTCATGGTAGAGAAGATATTTAGCTTCATCCTGTAATTAGCATTTTCAGAAGGACCATAATTATATATTACATTACTTCTCCAGGCCATTCACACAAGGGGTCTTTCTGTAAATTTAGAAGTAACTGTAATAACATGAATTTTAATGATTGACAGTCATGGGCTAACTGTAATCATGAACTGATGGCTTTTTGTTTTCTGAAAAACTTTACTGACTTTCAAATATATTACTTGGAATAAATACCCCTTATAGGCTAAGTAAGTGAAAATATAAATAACGTCTTTTAAGAAAATAAACAAATACAAAACCAAAACCAGAAAAGAAAAAAAACCACCCAAATTTTTTATTGGATGAGAAGTCCCGCTCTTGCCAATTACTTAACTTTTGTAGTTCATTTATAACTTTATGCATTCATTCCCACAAGCATGAATTAAAAAAATAATTATTTTCTTTACCTTTCTTCAGAAGTAACTTGAAGATTATGTTATAAAGAAAAGAAACCAAGCTGAGACATAAACATGCAAAATACTATGATCAGGCTTTCCAAACACACTTTGCTTTGTATTTTAAAATGCACTCCTTATATGCAAAGCAACAAATGGTAAATATACATGATCTGTAATCCACGTACAGTTGCAGCTATAAATCTAGAAGCACTATTGCATAGTAAGATACCTACACACGCAAAATAAGGCTGTAAAATCTACTTCAATTCTAATTCAAATTATCAATGGTGTTTATTAAATGGCTGAGCTGTGTGACTTTAATGCAAGGCTGATTCTGCCATCAGAAAGGCTAGCTTGTTTTGCACTGAAGAAGTTTGATTCGTAAAGTAGTTTTGTAGAAGTTTTGTAGTAGTTTTGTAGAAGTTTGATTCGTAAAGTAGTTCATGATCACTGAATGCCTAATGGAGGCCATAAAATTCCCTTCACAGGTTTTGGTGAAAGCTTCTTCTCTTTGATTGTTTTATTTCCCGTCCCAGATTGGAGAGACATCCTCGATTGTTTCAGAATTAAAATGTGAGAATGCCAGGGAAGTATTTTTCTGATAAGCATATTCCCTTTCTGACTGGCTTAAAATGCCGAAATGCTGTGTGAGAGGAGCTTTGAAGTTTGACACCTGTACAACACCACAAATCAATGTAGAAACTCTATAGGGAAAATTAAAAACCAAAAAATTTCTTCAGCAATTAGGTTATATTTCTGGAGGAGACAGTTTTAAAATGTATCAGAAAGGTGTGGACAGCTCTGCTCACTACCCTAAGCTGGTATTTGTTTTATAAGCATGAAAGGCTAGATGTCAAAGGGGATCCATTATATGGTGATGGAAAGAGAACTGACTCTGGGTGGTAAACACACAATGTGATATATAGATGATGTATTACAGAATTGTACACCTGAAATCTATACTAATTAGTAACTTTACTAATAATTGTCACCCCAATAAACTTTAATTAAAAAACAAAAAACAAAATAAGAATCCTGATTGGGAGAATGCAGTCCCCTCAATGAGCAACTGTCAGCGTGATCCTCTGACTGCTGTGGCTGGGCATATAGATGGCGGTGTTACTCCCTCTGATTTGAACTAGTATTAGTCATGAGTGAGGACTGTAAAATCAGGTAGCTACAAGCATGCCTGTCAATAGTAGGAAGGCCATTTCCATTTCACTCAAAAGGTCTTTGTGAATGAACTTGCCAGCTTTTACAATGTGGTCAACTTTTATATAAGCAGTTTAAGAAACATCAACAAATAAGAATGGAGAAATCCAACACAGTATGCAAAATATACTTCATAAATGTTTGAATACCTTTACTTTAAAGTGAGAAGACTATGGTAACCTAGTACAACTGTGAATGATTCATGATTTTTAAATGAAAAAGATTGACTCATTAAAACACAATAATAACAATTACACCATTCCAACATATATCTGATTTCATATAGGGATATTTATTTGAGTGTTGGAAGAAGGAATTATTAAACTTGTTTCCTGCCCTTAAAGACAGTAAAAATATTGTTTTTAATAAAAAAATTAACAACAACAACAAAAACCTTAAAAATTTCTAACTTCAAGTTTTAGAAAGGATTTCTATAACATTATAACTATAATTATAATTATTAATTAGAATTAGAATTATAACTAGATATATATAATTATAGTTATAATTATAACTAGAGAAAGTATGAAAGAAAATCATTTGTCTTAAAAAGACATTCTTCCTTTCTAAAAGGCAGTGATGGTTAGGTTTTCTGGAGCAAGGTCTGTGTATTATAACTGTAAGATATAATGTTCTTACCATCTCCTTTATTCTTATCGCGACCACTACTACTAAGTATAAATGATAATATAGAGTGTATTATGCATGTGTACTTAAATCAATGTGGTCCTTACATAAAATAAAGTTATTGTTAAGACCTGGCTTTATCTTCAGGTGTTTTAAAGCACAGCCTTTTGTTATCTGAGCTCTGTTCCTCAAATTTCAAAAAATCATGTTGCTCACCTGCACCTGACTAAACATAGTGAGCAACAACAGATATTAAACTTTATATAACACTTATTAACATAAACCAAGATCCTGAATGGAAGCAATAACTCATTAGTGACACAGCAGTGTCACTAATGAGGAAATATTTTTAAATGTTATGGATTTAATAGCACACAGACCTTGGCTGACCCAATTTAAAATGACAGATAAAATTTAAAGACTAATATTTTACCTTTATGATCGATAAATTATTCATAGTCATGTCATATGGAGTCTAGCCATTAATATAATTTAAAAAAATTTGTACTAACACAACATAGTTAACTCTTTCACCTCAAACTATTTTTTTTTATTTGAACTAGTTACCCTACATTCACAGTATATGTGAATGTATGGTTGCATTTTTGTTTCAAAAAAAGCTTGTCAGTATGTATATATCAATTTATTTCGTTTTAAGTCATTATGTACAAATACACGAGTACAGATGCATGTTCCTTTACATTATCTCTACAGAGAGACAGTAATAGTCATTATTATTTGTCGAATGATTATTTTGCAAAGAACATAATATAAATCATCACATAAATTCTTACCTGAAACACTTTGAAGTAGGTTTTATTATTAGTGTTGTTGCTGTTGTTATTATTCCTATTATTAGTTTTAGAAGATGAAACAAACTTAGAGATATAAATTAACTTGCCAAAGATTATATCACTAATAATTAATTAGATTATAGGTCTATATCTCTTACCATTAGGCACTCTACTTTCCCTCTGTCTTTCACTATCTGTGCTACCCCTTCACCACTGGTACCTGGGGTTTTACAAGCATACTAAGTATGAGATAACGAAAACAAACAACAACAAAATACTTTAAATTTCCAAATATTTTTCAGTCTCTGGAGGTAAAGGGCAGATGTCTTTTACTTAGGGAAAATCCCAACATAAGCCCTATAGGTATCAATGTAAAGTATATTTGGGGGAGGAAAACTATAACATCACCATTAATCTGAATGTAAATAGTGTTCTTTGAAAAAGCAGATTGGTCCAAGTGTGAGATAGAACTATATCTCTAAAACTTAAATGCCCTTTCCTTAGGAAGGTGGAGTGGGGGTAAGTACAGAGGTTTGAAGAAACGTCCTTTACCCCAGTTGCAAAATTTTTGTTCCTGTTTCATGACTTGTGTGTGTGAAGGAACAAGTATCAGTGCAAATGGAAAAAAGCAGGACTTTATAGGAGAGAGAAGCATATCAATAAAACAAAAGCTTGAGTGCCAATACTTCATGTTTCGCAGGTGAAAAACACAGCGAACGCCTAAATGGCTTGTATACATTACATAACCCTTGCTCAGACCTACAGTTGCTTAGGGGTGGGGGGCACAGCTTTCTGAGGATACAGGAATCCTACATATGTGACTAAACTGCAAATTTGGGATGCTTCTGTGGTTCTGTAAGTGCTTCAAAAGACAGTGGTGAACTCAGCTTCTTGGGTTGATATTGGAATCAGGGCAGCTAACAGCTCTCTTCGTTTCTATACCCTTGGCTGCATTGAGGGGAACAGACTGGATAATCTCAGTTTCTTTCAGTCATAATATTCTACAAGTCTAGCTAATTTGTTCCCTGTCACCGAAGTTGCGACTCTCCAGCCACCATCTCCCATCATGCTGCCCTCACGCCCCTTTCTGTCTTCCTCTAGTGCTTATCACCGCTTCCAAATTCCTCATTTTCTTTGATTTTTTTTTTTTTTGTAAATTGTTATTTATACTAGGATTTTACCATGGCTGTCATATTGATTATATTGTTTTGCATATTTACTAGTACATCATATTTATTATAGCAATCTGATTCTAGTCGAATGGCCTGGGGATTTGAGACACATGTGCCTCTAATTTAGCAAAGAGTGAGGAATTCTCTTGCACTCTGTATAGTAGATAGATTCCAATACTGAGACATACAAACAAGAAAAGCATCTCCCAGAATCAAATAAAGTGTCAGTATGCAAAATAGAAGAATAGAATCAGCAGAATGAGATTAAAAACAGAACATATCAACAGAGATAATGAAAGCAGAATCTGACTAAAACACAGAATGAGAAATTGTCTTAGCTTTAGAACTTCTGTCAGCTCTGCTTATTAGAAAATAAAAACTTGGAATAATGTATGATACATGCTTATAGCATATTATTATAATAGGATAATATACAAATACATATACGTGTAATCTATTCTGACTAAAAAAGTAGATATATACTAATTTTTTAAAGCACTCTAAAAATTATGCAGAGAAGGCCTTTGGAAGATGTTCATGGAGATATTAGTAGGCTTCTTTAAAAATTCTGAGTAATAGCTTCTTTAGAGGCAAACATAGCCAAAATAAAAGAAAACAACCTATCCAAGTATCTATCATAACACATTATGGCCTATAAGTCCCCAATTATAATAATTCATAAAATCAAGCCAACTAAAATGAATGTGATGATAGAAACAGCAAATACATTTTCAGATAATGAATAATTCTTTCCCCAGAGATTGTCAGCGGAGGTTAGTTACAGAAGTTTTGCTGGATTTACCAAGATCTTAGTATGACTTTATCTCATCAACATATTGCTGCTGCTAGTTTTTAAGCCTTTGTCCATCCTGTATATCCTTGGACCTTGTGGTTACTCTTATGGCCTTTTATCTGACTGAACTGTGTACCAGTGGCCTATACTTTAAACTCTATTTCCATAAGCTTCTAATTAATACTCAAGGAAAAGTTTAGAAATGGAGAACATCTTGTTTAATGCAGTTAAGTCATGTTTAGGAAACCACTAGAGATTGCCTCTTCCCTTCCTCTCCCTCCCCTTTGCTCTCCTCCCCTTCTCACTCTCTCTCTTCTCTCCTCCCCTCCCCTTTCCCTTCCTCTTTCTCTTTTCTCCTCTTTCCTTTCTGTTCTTCCCTCTCTTCCTTCCTCCCTTCCTTCCTTCCTTCTTTCCTTCCTTCCTTCCTTCCTTCCTTCCTTCCTTCCTTCCTTCCTTCCTTCCTTCCTTCCTTCCTTCCTTCCTTTCTTTCTTCCTTCCTTTTTTCCTTGCTTCTTTTGTTTTGTAAACACGTAGATGTACTAAAAATCTCTCCATTGGCAGGCTATAGCACCTCTCTTCTGTGCTTCTCTGCCAATCTTTACAAGAGACTTTCCCAGATACGCTTTGTTTGCTTTCTACCTCCCAGTAGTTCAGTGTCACTTTTTTATTTCAGTGTCATGGCACACATAGAAAATAATAAATGACTAAACCTGACAATGGCTCTGGGGACTGTCTCAGAGGATCCAGCTGTCCCAGGACTCTCCTGGCTATTTTAAAGTACTGAGAGGATCAATGACAGGGTGTACTTGGAACCCCACCAGGACTCACCACTGCGCTGAGGTAGAACTGCAGGATTCTCTGCTCAAAACAATTCATGCCAACCTGCATTCCGCCTACAGTGCAAACCTGACGTGTTCCCACCCAGTTCACTTGAGATTCCTTTGCTATTCAACATAATATATGCTTTTGCTGACCTTATTTTGTATAATATAAACATTTCTTATTGGCCTCCTAAAAGATCTTATGTCCCCTTTCTTCTGTAATCTTATTCCTTACTTCTCTTTCTGCCTGCATGGAACATATTTTGTGCACCACCTCCATCCTTTCGGCTCACCCTTACTTCAACAGTTGCTGTTATAGTCAGCAGTAATCTGATGCCATGTGACGCAGATTTCTGGCCACCCTTATGGTGGACAAAGATTTCTTATGCCTCTGGTAGGAGGGTTCTAGTACAGATGCCTAGGTTCTGCAGTGAGGCCTTCTCTCCTGCAGAGAACTACTCACCTGTTGAAAAGCAGTTCTTGGCATGCCACTGGGATCAGTAAAGACTAAGTGCCTCAGCAGGGGAGGGGAAACTGAGTGACTATGAGATCAGAAACACCGTCATTAACTGGGTGTCGTCAGACCACCAACTCATAAGTTTGGGCTACTGGAGTAGCAATTTATCCTATCATGAGTGGTTCATTTGAAATAACCCTGAGAAGGCCTGGAGGACACACGTAAGTTTCAGGTCCACATTCCTTTGGTCGCTACTACAGTTGTCTTGATGCTTTGCCTCTCTCTCTTTCTCTGTCTCTCTCTCTCTGCACCTATGGCTTCATGGTAGGGATGCTTATAACCAGTTAATAGAGAAGGAAAAGCACAGGCCTAATTCATAGGTAGGTCATTCCCAATATTTTGGCCCCGTTACCACAGTGTATCCTGACTCAGAGGTGACCCTGAAGGACAGTGGTATGGGAAAATCCTTCCCATGGAACAGAACTGTCAGCTGTGAGGCTGGTCACTCCTTCACCTGTGTGGAGGTGGATGTGACCTGAGGTATAAATACACAGAGTCTCTGCACAGGTGTGAGTGGTTTAGCTGGGTGACCTAGCGACCCAGCAACTCTTACTTCAACAGTTGCTGTTGTCATCAGCAGTAATCTCATGCTGATAGAGATTAATCTTCCCATACTGGAAGATTGGAAACCAGGACACTGGGGGAAAGGCATGCCCAGGGACAAATGGCAATGGGTCCAAAGTATGGCAATTTTTGTATTTTATGTTGTTAGCTATCAAGGAGCATTAAAAAGCCAGATAGACAGGTGGCTTTGTCCTGTGAATGGACAAAGCCAGCCCGCCTGTCTCCTCTGAGACCCAGTGTTTGTGCAGTGGGCCCATGAGCAGTGGGTCATGTGTGCTGGTGGCCGATGTATTGCATCTCAGCTCCAAATTCCCCCTTTTTGCCTAGGTTGTGAAAATAGATCTGGGACCTTTTAATGTGTTTTCTTTGCCAGATGGCACAATCTTAAGCTTTATTGTAGAGGAGGTGGCAGAGGCATTGCAGGAGATGACTGATCCTTCTTGGTTCCAGTGTGCTGCTCACCAGATTGCTCTAGTTCTCTGGCTTCTTCAGCTCTGGCACCTGCAGGGCAGGGCTGTCAGCAGCACCTAGCAGCCAGCAGCTTCCCTTCACCCTGGTGCTTTTGTAGCCCAGTGCTTGTCGGGTACCACGGACAACTCTCCCCAGCACCCTAGAGAGAGGATAACCAGCAAGTTCTACCAGCGTGACACCACAGTGACTCCACTGCCATCCAGCTGTGTCCCCTCCAACAAGGTCTTGATCACAGTCCTGGGGTTGAAGGGCTTCTCCTTTGTTTGTTCAGTCTTAGTCCTGGGTGTAGTGGCTACTCCATATCTCTGCTACGCCAGTATTCTGTGAAGTTCTCTTTATTTCTTACTAGCCAATCCCTCATTTTCCAAATACTCACTTGTAGTTAATAATACTTCCTTTTTCCAGCTTTATGGATGTATAATTGACAAATGCAAATTGTATATATTTAAAGTGTACAACTTGATGTTTTGATATACAGGCAGACCTCGGAGATATTGTGAGTGAAGAAAGTGAATTGTTATCTTTTTGCTGGTGGAGGGTCTTGCCTTCAATTTGTAAAAAATGCAACATCTATGAGACAATAAAGTGAAGCACAATAAAATGAGGTATGCCTGTATGTACACATTGTAAACTGATCACCACAATCAAAGTATAGCTAATAATTCTTTCATTACACTTTCTGTGTTCAAATTATGGTGTGATTTATTTTCCCGGATTGAACCCAGACTAATAACCATGGTAATAGAGCTAGGCATGGGTGCAACTGGATGGGCTCCCTCTCAATAAGCTTGACCTTGCTATCGGCATTGCTAAATGCCTTTCTTTCAGCAGCAAAAACCAGTGCTGAGGTCTTGCCCTGACTCCATCTCTTGAGGATTCCAGCTAGCCATTTGGTGGCAATGGGATTGTCACTAGACTCAAAGAAGTACACCTAAATTCCTGCCCGGTAACAACTATAAATGAGCAATTACAGGAATCACGATGCAACATGAATTAAACTGTGAACTCCATCTTCTCATGGATGAAGTCACCCTATCAGACGAGCAGGCAAGCTAAATTCACTTAAGTGTTGACTGAGGATGAGAGAAACCGTGAGTGGGTGGTAGAAGAAAGATGATGAATATTAATGAAGGCATTAAAATGACATTAGCTGGAACTATAACTTGTATATTAAGTTTTTTTTTTTGACATTACATACAGCTACTAAATCATCAAAGTATGTGTGATGGATTGCGTTATGGGGTAGGAGCAGGTATGAGTGGTGTAAGGAATAGTCGTGTTTGTGCCCCACCTCTTATCCTCTGGACCCTCCTTTTTATTCCAGTTATTACTGTGGCACCCAGTTGTATTCCCTGGTAAACTGAAGAGATCATCCTTATAGATCTAGTTCTTTTCTAGGGTTTCCCTCCTTCCACCCCAAGAGATATCTCTGGGAACCCTTTCAGTCATTCTGACACAAGCATAAATCTGGAAGTGCAAAGGCATTAACAACCCAAGGGGCATACCTTGACCATTTGGGACTGGAACCTATGAATAAATGTTGCCTCTTTATGTTACTTGGGTGGAAAATTGGGGAGCACATTATACATGGCTCCTCAGAGGTTCCCAGCAGGACTGAACCCCTGTTGCCCATAGTGGTGATGAGTTCAATGAGACACCTCAGATTTACTTTCTCCTTGTTCATCTCGTGGGTACTTTAACCCTGATTTAATCGCTGAAAACTCTCAATATGTTTCTCCCATCCACTGCACTCTTCTGACCCATAAAAGCACACCCCACACTCTATTAGACATTTCTACTTCAATGGGTAGGTTGAATGTAGCATGACAAGGAAATCTGAGCTCACATTTGCCAGCCCTCCCTCACAATTGCTCCTTCTCTGGTGCTTCCTGTTTTCTGAAGGGCATTATTATACTCTGAGTTGCACTAGTTAGACAGCTATAAATGAATCCTGATACCTACCTCTCTACACCTTCCACCAGGACATAAGCAAGGCATGCTGATTTCTACCTTCTTAGTGTCCTCAATTTTCCATCTCTACTTCCCATTGCTGCAGCCCCAGTTACTACCAACTCCCCGTGTCTCAATTTCTGTACTAATCATTATGAAAGGACCTCACAAGAATGACTTGAACCGGTGGATGCAACAGAAGCAGTATAAGATAACTAGTTGTCTGCTGGCTGTTTGCCTCTGTCAGGGACAGTGCTGAACTGGCTTAGTATCTAGTACACACAAAACACTCAATAGACTTTTGCTGAAGAATGAAAATGTGCTTGACTCTTGGAGCAGATGTTAGACAATAATGGATTGCAATTGAAATGAGTGAGAATAAAAGGCAGAAAGGATCTTACTAGATAGACTACATTAGGTTGGTGTTTTATACATCTTCAAAGCACTGTCCTGTGATTAACTTAAAAATATACAGAAATTTCATTTGTTAAGACTTTACCCAGTAACATGGTCTTCAGTATCCTTTTATTCTAAATGTTGGTAAATTGGATCTGCGGAGTCTTTTCATGCTCATGAGAATAATGGAATGCATTTGGCTGATGATTTTGCTGGCATGTCATATATCTCTCATAGATGCAAAATCTCCAGAGATTTCTGAAGTTGGTAGGAACAAACATAATGTTTTGTACACTATTGGGGGGCGGGGGCGGGAGAGGTTATAGAATAGAAGGAAGATACAGAATTGGGGGAGGAGCAAAGTGTGAATCAGTTCTGAAACACAACTTGGAAACGTCTATTGTCATCCTTCTCAATTTCTTCATCTGTTTAGTTTTTGTATCTTGTACATATTTTTGTATACCTCCTTAAATATTTTTTGTAACAAGGTAGGAAGAAGGCCACTTTTCCCCTTTATTTAAAAAAATGAAATTGATTATGTAGAGAATTATATATCATGTAGAAAACAATAGGCAATGTATGGTCATGAGTCTAAAATAAATAATATTTTTCTGTGAAGAACAACTTTAGTTCACATGTCGTTCATTAAGTTAGTAAGACAAGGATTATAGCTACACAGATGTTGCATTATTCTCAAGTAGTCGTGGCTGTAGTGGAAATGACCTATGTATTTTCCAAGTGTGAACAGTTTATTTTACAGGTCAGTATCTTGTGTTAAAAGTTGTGATTGTCATCTTTACTGACATAAATAAAGCCGCATTCTAAAATATTACCTGAGAATTCTGATTTTGAGGTTTTTAAAAATAATAAGCTAATTTTAAAATCATAATGCAGTATAATTATTACCAAAATTATTAACAGTATTTTTTTT